>NC_030437.2:4252500-4925000 GCF_001660625.3 Ictalurus punctatus
GGATTTGAACACACAGCCTTCCACTCAGAAGTCCAACATCCTAACCACTGAGCTACCAATTCCTCACAAAATATGATTCATCAGATCAGACCACTTTGTTCCATCATTCCAAGGGAACCCCTGCAGTATATGGTATATACTGTGGTGGTTTGGATATACTAAATGACAGTAGTGTAGAGGCAGTGGATAGAATAAAAAATTTGAATGGTTGTAGCATAGAGGCAGGTATTTAGGGGTTTGAATGTACTGTATATGAAGTGTGTATATATATATATATATATATATATATATATATATATATATATATATATATATATATATATATATATATATATATATATATATATATATATATATATATATATATATATATATATATATATATATATATATATATATGAAGAAGTGTAAAGGGATATTTCAGAATTTGGATCCATACAGTTGTGGTTCAAAACCCCCTTTGAGAGGTTAGTCCTTGACACAGCAGGAGAAGAACTTCCTAAACTGATGATTGGAGGCATCCATTATTGATGATGTCCTGATGTGTCTAATCAAGCTCATTCGAGTACATTCTTCCTCAACCTCCTTCATTTTTTCCCTATTCAAACCGATAACAGCACTATTACATTCTAATCGCCGTGCACAATGAATATTTATATCAGAGGGAAAATTGTGTTTTCCATATTCATGACCTTTTCTGTTTTTGTTTTCCTCCTTCATCTGTGGGAGGTCTTTTCTCCACTGATTTAATTATATTATGGCAGATTCATTGGATATTTCTGTAATAGCAGTGGCAGACATTCCTAATATTTGTAACAGTCTATGTTAGTTGACTCAGAGGACCAGAAGTCAGTGACCCTATTTAACCCCTACACATAGAGCCAATGGACCTTGAAGTTTTGAGAGACTTTGGTAATTAACTTTTAACGTTATTATTACAGTTCTACAATTTTCCTAAAATTGTTCTAAAGTACTAACATCATGTATGTACTGTATGTTGTAGGTTATCTTTTTAATCAAATGGCCACTGGCCAGTGGAAGAGTTTTCATGTTTATTTCATAAACAGGAGGGACACAGACTGTCGAATGCATATTAATCATATTAAGAATTCAAGCTCTAGGGGCCAGAGAGGAGAGGCTTGAACCAGAGAAAGGTTACAGGAAGCCTCCAGTATGGATGTGTAAGCAACACTATGTAGATTAGCTTTAACCAAATGTCCTAAAAATGTAGGGCAGTTTTTAAAAGGTCAACGTATAGAAATTGCTAATATTATTTGTACTTAAGAATGATTTGTGAACAGAAAAAAACAATACTTCAAGGCAACTGGGAATGTGTGTAGGGTATGTGTTGGGCCCAGCAGCCACTAAAGGGACTGATCCATCCCCTTTTGGGTAACAGGAAACGTAAAAGGATTGCTCCTTTTCCTCCCTGCTTCAGTGATTAATTTGGTGTGTGTGTGTGTGTGTGTGTGTGTGTGTGTGTGTGTGTGTGTGTGTGTGTAAGTGTAAGTGTGTTTCAGGTGTATGGGTTCCCTGCAGCAGTGTGTAATAAGCAGTATCTCCCTTGTTGGGACGCAAAGAGAGGAAATGGATTAGGCGAGGGACATTGCAGGACATGATGACAGTGATGTGTTAAAAATCTGCCCTCTGGCTCTCTCTCTATCTCATTCAATACCACTCTGTTTTTTTTCCTTTTTTTCCCCACTTTCCCCCCCTCCTCTCCTTCTCTCTTTCCCTCCCCCAGTCTCTCAGTCTGCAACCATGAACAGTAGATCTCCAGCAACTCTGTCAATATGGATACATCAGTCCATAGAGGATACACCGATTACACTCATTCTCTCTCTCTCTCTCTCTCTCTCTCTCTCTCTCTCTCTCTCTCTCTCTCACTCTTTCTCTTTCTGCACACAGCCAGAGGGCTTCCATTAGTCTGACCACCTGCTGTGCCCCCCCCCCCGTACCTCTTTCTACGCAGGTCACAAAGCAAATCCCCTCAAAACTGTGTTCCCCCATCTCCTAGTCTTTTCCTCTCTAGCTTTTATCCTCTCTCTGTCTCTTCATTTGGTTCATGCCACCTCATTTCAACCTTTGTAGCTCTCCATGCATTTTGTCTCCCTGCTGAACTGATTGTGTATTAACTCAAACCCACACGGCTACAAGTACAGACATGAAGTTTGTGTGTGTGAGTGAGTGAGTGAGAGAGAAGCTCCTGCTCCGGTCCTCCCCCTCTTCCCTCTCCCCTTGGACTCACTGAGCGAAGATGAGGCGACGCGCTGCAATTACTTTAATTGGTTGTGACTTCTTCATTTACATGACAAGTGTTTGCACATCCTGGGAAACAACGGTCTGTTTCTCCTGGAGAAGAGAACCGTGGACTGGCGTGAGACACCAATGCAGGGTCCTGAGGTTCATAGGAGGGGAACACCGACACAGCTGAAAAAACTGCCAGATGTCCAGCCATTTCAGCAAAGCTTACTGTCTGGGACTTCCAGATTTAGCTTTATATTTGCCTTAGCCACCTGAATGCAATGCCTTTAGCCGGGTATAAAACAACAATAAAATATTATGACATAGCGCAGTTGAATTCTGTGCTCAAGGGGTGATAATTTTTTTTTTTTTTAAAACAGTAACTCGGACATTAGTTCCGGCTGCAAGGTTTATATATTAATGCACTCGTTCTAATATTTTATCATTTCTATAGTAATCACTTGCATTGGGACTTAAGCTGGAAGCTCCACATGAATGGAATTATAAAATGTATATAATCATATATAATCGTGGAGACATTAAAACGGCATTTATGCAAATAGACACCAGTGTCAGCGCTTTGTAATGGTCAAAGCTGTAACATAAAAACTTTAGGACAGAGGGCACTGCAGCGTGTCAGTACCATGATAAGATTACTTTTTTTTTTGTCTTATTAACTTCAAAATAGAGGAGAAAAACCAGGCTGGTGACGGAACAACTTGTATTAAATGTAAGAATAATTGGATAAAAAGTTTGATGTGTCAATAAATTAAAAATTATAAGATTTGAGCATGGGGTTTAACAGTGAAAATATTTCAGGATGTGATGTTATTGGAAAATCATTAACTTTGGTGCGGTAACATTAACTCTACTCTGCCGCAGGCTGCATCACACCACCCTGTCACTGACTAATTTTCTATAACTGCATGCTGTGTCATTATTTAAAACTTTCTCACTGTAAAATTATATTACATTTCCTCACTTGAACCAATGTAACATATGTCTTACACACCTCCTAGGTTCTGACTGCTTTTTGCCACAATTTCCAACCCCAAGCTGAGCCATACACGCCGAGCTGCGACTCGACATAGTGTACATCGATATCGTCACAGAAGCTTCAGTTAAATGAAATTTAAGTAAATGTTAATATGCGATTTAATGTTTCAGATTAATTTATATTTATTTACCAACAATAATGTTTATATAGTCACAGATATTTAGCTAGATGTTAAATTACAGAGATCTTCAGGTTAGGCTGAATCCAAATTTTACTCCCTACATACAGTAGGGTATAACAAAGTCAAAGGGAAAGCTACATACCTGTTTAATGTCTTTTTTTGCCAAATTTTGCAGTATTTGTGGGTAGTATTTAATTGATCATGCCCACCATCACAGTCAGCCCACAACCTTCAGAGAGAGCCATTACTTTCACAGATATCATTACGAGATAGGAAAATCGACTCTTGGACTCAGTGGAAAAACAAGAGTTCCTGTATTCTTGTTTATTTCTGCCCAGTCTATGTAAATCACTATTTAGTTTAGCTGACACTATACAGCATTCAAACCCACTTCAACCTAACCTAGCTTAGTGAGGATACCCTATAGCATTGCTAATGCTCATTATCGCAGTCATGCTGTCTAACTGCTGCGAGCCTTTACTCTCAGACGTGGCTTTTCTGTTGGTTTTTCATAATGAGACTACTCAAGTGAGGCAGTATTATGGTAATTTTGTCTACCCTTTGTTGCATATTTGCTATGCAGATAAAAAGGCATCTTGCCCCCGAAGTTCCTGTCATCTTTAATCTCATTTGAATGTGTAATCTCTAATTTAGTGCTCACCGTGTAATGAGAAAAATATTCTCCTGTAGGACAGTTGGAATAATGGAGTCATCTGACCATTGGCGAGTCCAAACTGTTTTGGATAAGTATACTGTACCTACTTACTTACTGTAAGTATACATATCATTTTCCAGATGTATTTATCTGAAGTGACTTACAAGTGAGACAGAATAAAATCCATGGACAGAGCTCTTTAAGGAAAACTCCACTGTGAAACACATTAAAAATGTTTGTATTGAAAGGTTTGTGATCTGTTTGTTGGGCATTTGTTTGTTGGTGCTGTATTTTTGTTATTCTCGTGACAAGTTAGCAGCTGTTTGCAAGGCTGTTGTCAAAGGGGGACGCTGCTAGTGCAGTTACGATGGTGTATAATAGAAATAAATGTTCAACATTCCCAAACATAACTAATAATGGTCACATTTTGCTGTTAGCTCCTAAAAGGAAAAGAGCTTCTTTTCTCACTCGCCATTTTCTCACCTTTCACCTTTCAACGTCATATTAATGAGAAACCCAATGTAGAAGTAGTGGAGACAGCATTGAACTCAGTCTCTACGAGTTTCAGCAGAGACTCAGCTCGGCTAGTTAGAACCCTGATGTGTGCGATGGTGTTAATGGCAGTGTTAGCATGAACGCTGAAGCTTTGGAAGCTGATATGTTTGACTAGATTATACAGATGAGGAGAAAAGACTAAAGCACTGCTGCATCGCTCACTTTAAGTTGAGATGAAGTGAGGGCTAAATCCCACTCCACCATTATCAGCAGGTAGTCACACTGGCATTGTGGGTAACGTAGGAAATCGTTAACCAGTGATGAGGGAAAATAGACCAACATGACAATGAGAGAAGTTTCAACTAAAAGAGTCAACGCAGATTTTCATTACAAATTAAATCTTGGATGCCACTGAAGATCGCGTGTTAAATATAAAGATTAAATCTGAGTAGTTTTATTTTCCTTTACTCTTTTAGACATGCATTAAGGCTTGTGTAGATTGCAGTTAATTTATAGCATCATAGCAATCTTGTGCAGTTCCTCCTATCAGTCCAGCTGCTGCTGTTTCACAAAGAAAAACATAAAATCATAAAATGTGGTCATTTTTTATGGAGATGTTTATTTAACACATATGTCAGCGGTTTGTAACAGTCACGGTGCTTTGTAAAGTTTCCCTGCATAGGAAAGTGTTCAGGACAGAGGAATTTTTGCTTTCCTGTTTGGACAAAATGCATTTTTTTTTGTCTCATTAACGTCAAGGGAGAGAAAAGATGCTTTGTGGTGCTAATCTCTACTTCACATTGGACGGCATCACACCACCAGGCTTGTATTATTTTAGATAAAGAGCACAGTCTGTCATGTGTTATTCCTTACATATCTAAGGATACATAACACTTGAAACATAAAACAGACACTGAATTGTTGCAGCAAAAATAATCTGGTCTTTAACTTTAAAACAGACTGTAAAGGAAGGATATTTTCCTTTACAACAAAGTTGCACTTGTTCTAAGTGAAAGCCCATTTACTGTATGTACTTCCTGCTGCCTTAAGCAAGACTACTAGCTCTATGAACTCAGCTAACAGGATATTTGGTTCCTCAAGACAGGTGGTACTTTGTCCACAGTTAATATTACACACCTATAATAGCCATTACTGTAATGAAACACATTTAATGTCCATGTCAGAAGCCTGCTTTTTGTTATCTCTGTATAATCATCATTCAGGTGTGAATAGCTGTAATGTCACCCTTTAAATAAAAAAATCTTATTAGATAATTCTGTAAATTCTGGTAATTATGTAGAGGCTACCAACATTATCTGTGCTTAAGCATATGCACACAGTTTTTAAGGCATATTTAACAGCAGTGAGTAAAGTAAATGGGAAGAATTCCATGACCTTGACATACAAATCATTTTGAAGAGTGTGTGCACACTCGAGTTACGACTCTAGATTAGCACAAATGAAGGGAAATCAATTCTGTTCGCTGCTCCCAGGGGTCTCATCTGACTTTGGCATCGTACGCGCCGCCACAGTCACATCACCTCGGCGCTGGAGAGGTGTGCGTTCTCGTGTGGAGGCGGCACAAAGATACCTTTATGGTGAATGTGAGGGAATCTTTTAAAACAAGTGTTTCATCAATGGCGGAGCGAGTGATACCAAACTAACCCTGGTCTACGTTTTCAGCTGACAATGAGAAAAAGAACGGTGCGATGTGTGTGATACGGTCTAACAAAAGAGTGGCTTTTCTTCCGCTGAGAGTGCACTGCTGCCAACTTTATGGGTGAGAAGAAGAGGAAGGTGTAACTCTAGGCGGCCGTTTTGGGTTGATTCAGGTCTGGTTCAGCTTTTCTCACGCCCGGTGGGGTGTGTCCCAAACAGAGAGGGGTTTTCTAACATTTTCACACACACACACACACAAATGAACTTTGTTACCTGCCACACTCAGTCACAGAGTTTGAGTCATGTATACTCAAATATGTTACCTAAAAATCTGATTTTAAAATGAGATTTAGTATTTTTATTTCCTAAAGCATATTTATTAGTCAGAGAGGGATGATTAAGTCTTATAAAAGAAACCTTAAGATCACTTTTTATATCCAAACATTGCCCTCACAAACTCTCCGTCACTCTTCTCCTTCTACCCATCACTCAATCTCTCTGGGCCCGGTCGCTTTTTTTTAATAGTAGCTCAATCCTGAGCAAGGTCATTAATTGCGGCTGGGACCTAGGTTATCCCAGCTCTACTACTACAAAGACAGAAAGAGAGAAGAAAAGAGAGACAGAGCGAGACTCCTGAACGCCGGGTGTCTTCTGAGATTGCCGGTGATTGCTTCGTAAGGACCCCACGGCCCACAGCAATTAGGAATGGTGGACCTCGTCGGACTGTGACCTTCCGACCCTCAGTCTTTCTTTCGCTATCCTTCTGATGGAGGGAAGAGAAGAGGCAGGAGGTCTGGGAGAGCTTAATGACTTCTTGAGCTGGGGACATGAGTAGTGGGTAATTGGTAAAGCACGGCCTAATGAAACAATTAGAGATGTAATGACTCTGTACACGTGTGGAAGCAAGGAGTGAGGTGGATGATGGCACTGGAGAGGTTCAGAGAGAGAGAGAGAGAGAGAGAGAGAGAGAGAGAGAGAGAGAGAGAGAGAGAGAGAGAGAGAGAGAGAGGAAAAGAGAAATAATAAGAAGCAAAGGAAAAATGAATAGTTCATAGAATGATTATGTATAAACCTTGTTAGCTGTCTGACTTGTGATTCCCTTTATTAGCCCCACATGATTTAAGATTCTAAGGCCATTACCAAGAACTGTTTTTAATTTATTAGCTGTAAACAACAGATAAAATAAATTAACCAAACGATGGGCTTCTGTAAACAAGGCTAAACAGTATTATAATTGACATCAATTGAAGGTTTACAAGCCTGTCCCATTTCCTAGCAGATCGTCAAAGCAGATTCTCTGACTGAGGCAGACAGTGGAGATGTGTGCAATTTTAAAATATATTCCAAAAGATAAGCGAAAACAGTAGTGCAAAACACTGCTAAGGGTCAGAATCACAAGACACTAACTAGGTAACAGAGCAAAATGAACAAAGCAAAACTACAAGAAATAGACAAAGTCAGGCAAAAACACACAGGCAAAATCCGAACACCCAAAATAAATAAATAAATAAATAAAGCTTAGAAATGAAGACAAGGGACCAACAAGGCATAACAATGTGACCAACTGAATGAGTGGAATATATACACTGCGTGATCAAGGTGACAAGGTGGCAATCAAGGAAGTGGGTTAGAGTGACATCATGACTAACAGTTTCCAAGAAAAACATACAATACGTTATAATCATTGGAAGATTACCTTGACGTTATGATGGGACAGCACTGACTCCTGCATCAGAAGTGTCCACTTCAACTATAAATATTAATCAATGGTCAAGGTGCTTTAGTAGCAATGAAAGCAGGTTTGAGTACCCAAAATACCTTTTTAGCCTTGCTGTTCCATCGAAGGTTGCAGCGCTTTTCCCTTGAGGAGGGTAAATACCAGTAAGCATTGTAGATCCTTGACATTACTGGGGTTAAGCCAGTTTATGACTGCATTCACTTTACTGTTGTCCATGATGACGCCATCAGGACACATTATGTAACAGAGGTATGTAGTGCTGGTGAAACTAATATTTCTCTGCTTTGATAAACAAGCTTTGGTAAATATTTTTTGGTTTCTGTGTTAATGCATGTGATTAGACAGGGAGATCAACACATCATCAATATAGGTAATTACATACTTATCCGACATGCATCAGTCTCTCTGAGTGAATCATTGGTGAACCATTGAAAGTCAGAGGGGGCAGTGACCAAACCATATAGCATAACCATAGTATTCATAGTGTCTTGTGTCTGTAATGAATGCTGCCTTCCACTAATCGCCATCCTTACTAGTATGATATGGTGAAATACAGTGCTGTGAAAAAAAAGTATTTGACCCATCCTATTTCTTCTGTTTTTGTGTATAGCTCATAATAAACAGTTCTAGATCTTCAAACGAAATACAACATAAAATATAGGCAACTCGAGTAAACACACAATGCAGTTTATATTTATTTATTTATTTATTTATTGTTTTTATTGAAGCAAAAGAAAGTTATCCAACATCCATGACAAATGTGAAAATTTGTCAGCAATAACTGTAACCAAAACCTTTAGCAGCAATAACTGCAATCAAACACTTCTGAAAACTGGAGATCAGTCATTATTTCTAGGGCTAGGATTTACTCCTATGCTTTGGATTATTGTATTGATGCATAATCCAGTTGCGCTTGAGTTTCAACATACGGAATGAAGACCAGACATTCTCCTTTTGGATTTTCTCATAGAGAGACGAATTTCATGTTTTCCTCAATTACTGCAAGTTGCCCAGGCCCTGAAGCAGCAAAGCATCCCCACACCATCACACTCCCACCACCATGCCATAGGTATAATGTTTATTTTTTGTGGAATTCTGTGTTTGGTTCACGGCAAATGTAACGGGACCCCGTCTTCAAAATACTTTTGACTCAGTCCACAGCCAACATTCTCCCAAAAGGTTTGAGGATCATCAATGTGTGTTTTGGCAAAATTCAGACGAGTCTTAATGTTCTTCTGGGTTAGCAGTGGTTTTCACCTCGCCACTCTTACATGGATGCCGTTTTTGCCCAGTGTCTTTCTGACAGTGGAGTCATGAACAGTGACCTTTATTGATGCAAAAGAGGCCTGTAGTTCCTTTGATGTTTTCCTTGGCTCTTTTGTGACTTCCTAGATGAGTAGTTGCTGTGCTCTTTTGGAATTTCGGCCACTTCGGGAATTTTCAGCAAATCAACATGAATCTTAATTTTCAAAGCCAACCTTCAACCAGTCATATCTTGTTCCACAGGTTATTGTTAAACACATTTGTATAAGTTGTGTCAGGTTATTTCTACCACAAGATTGCTGTGTATAAGTGAAATTTAAACGTGTTTCAATAAAAAAATGTCAGTGCACTGAGCACGGACAGCACCATCTATACACACATCGTTCCTCTATAATATAAATGTAATGGTTCAGATGGAGGGGAAGATGAGCAGACAGATGTGATGCAACCCATTCACTCACACACACATACACACACACACACACACACACACACATCAACTGTGTGCATTGGTCAGTTCCATTCACTTACTGTATCACCCTGGGGCACTGTAGCATTTATGCTCTCCCACAGCCAATCGCCACCCCCACCACCCAACACACACGCTCATGAACAGTGCCACACATAATTGACATTGTGGTTAACCCCAGATGATGAATGCCCTTGATTTCCCATGAGTCTAAGGCACAGCATGAAGTCTAGTTTGTACAGGACTAAGTCTCATGACCTCTATCCACCACACACACACACACACAGTTTCTGAGAGATGTGATTAGGAGGACACAGCTCACACTCAGATTTTAGTTAGTTAAATTATTGATTCTATTCGTAAAGCACTGCAGAGGGTTCATCAACGAGTCAATGTGCTCAGCCATCACAAGTTTTTTTTTCCTGGATTTGACTTCAGTTTGACTTCCTTTAATTCGAAGCATGTCACTTCTTTAACAATCCTGGTTTTTCAAAGTGTAGTTCCTTAAAAATCTTATGATTTCTAAAAAGTACCAGTTTAGCCATATTTATGGTTTCTCAGGGTGGTGTTTGTAATAAAACATCTTATCTGTTGTAAAACTCTAACATACCTTTGGCTAGAAATGAGCACAGCACAACCAGTATTCTTTTCCTATGAACCCACCTGTCACTCGGGGTGTAAACCTCGATACAATTCAGATTCCTAAAGCAGCAATTCAATATTAGTCAAGACCATCAAATCTGCTATGATAGGGTACAATAAGATTTTGACACTAAGGCAACAATGTGATATTTGATGATACCACCGAATCTGCTATATGAAATGAACTTTGTTCAGAATCTGTGAAGGTTTACTGTTAATTTTTGTGTGATAATGACATAAAGAAGGACTAACTACAGCCAACTACAGCTAACTAAAAAACTGATATAGTATCAGATACAAAGTGATGCTCTCTACTGGATGTAGCTGTCATTACAATGGCTAATTTAATAAGCCTGTGGGATAACGCACTTTACTTTCATTGGGACAGTATACAGTATTTTTTTAGTAAAAGTTGTGAGATATGTAATGTTTTCATAAGCTGATTTTCTTCATACTCATGTGTGCATGTTGATAAATGCCAAATGCCCATAAATTACCAAGCACATTCACACCACAGATGATTTAGGTGACTAAATGTCTAAATTGCAGTACCTCATCGCCAATTGTATGGTTTAAAGCCCATCAGTGAAGGTTAACTTCAGTGTCCGTATGTGCATTTGCAGAAGCTCAAGAACTTTTGTAAGATACAAATGAAGAACGTTTCTTGTGGAAATACTCATGCAAAATGAGCATTTAACAAATAAATTCGTTACCTACGAATTTATTTGTTATGTAATGTAAACCATATCAATTAAATTCAAGCATCCATCATACAGTGTTTGCCTTAGGTGGTTAAGAATGAAAGCATCACCTTTAGTTATTTTATCATCTATTAAATATATGTTAAAAGTCTGGTTTATTTTGCCCTCAGATCAGTGTAGTGTTAGGGTTTAAATTCTAAAAATGTTTAATAATGTTATTATTATAATGTTAAATAAAGTTATTGTTTATTCACTTACCGTATGTCTTCCCAGCTATTTTAGAATTAGCATACAGTCCCTACTGATCCGAGTTATAGGGAGTGTAATCCTCTTGGGGGGGGGTTCAGAGAATAAATTTAGTCAAAGGTTTGTTGCATGCCAACTTCATACCCCTTAAGATTTAACTTTTTAAGGTTTTAAAGAACTGAACTGTTGTTGAGAACAAACTTTGTGCACAACTTCGAAATTTCGACAAAGCTTCACAGGCTTTTGTTTATTTGAATAATGCGCAAATCTAAACTTTGTTTCTACCATCTTGTTTTTTTTTTTACGATGCATGAGTTCTGTGTGGCTTGGATGGCAGAATCATTTCCTTTCTTGAAACATTCCTAATTTATATGTTATTTGTTTATATAGATTAATTATTTAAATATTTCTGCATTTTCACAAAGGTTCTAGTTTGCAGTTAATGACTCTCCCAACGGGTTGTTTTTTTTTTTTTTTGGTCGGTAATTTGTTGGAAATAAAAACTGCATAATTCATGTACATCGGTAGAACACATCTATTAATTATGGCCTTCTTTTTACATGCTTTTGGTTTTACGGTGAATGTTTTTGTTGTTGTTGTTGTTTTTTTAAAAAAAAGAGTGAGAGACAGAAATTAATCCATGTCCATGACCTTCAAGTTCAGAAGGCAAGCATAAGGTCACATGAGGTGATCATCCGATGAGTTAAACTTCTGTCAGAAAAAAGTGCGTGCGTATGTGTAAGAGAGAGAAGTTTGTTGGGAAACAGAGATGTAAATGGCCTTGTTTAGTAATTTATAGATGTGGGATTTGAGCGCGAGTCTCTACAGAGTCATAAACTATTGATGGGGCTAATCTTTTAGATCCTGCCAACATGATAATCAGAATGTGAATGGCAGCGAGAGGCAGATCCACACACACACACACACACACACACACACACACACACACACACACACACACACATAGACACACACACACACACTGAATCTACTGAATCACTAATATTCTTCAGCTGCTTCATGCACTGTTGTTTCTCTATTGCATACATTCACCATTTTTTAATATCCATACAAAATTGACACTTTTAGCATTAAATCAGCGGCTACAATTAGCACAAAAAAAGATGCCTAGCAATTTGACATATTTACAGAACATTGGGTTTAAAAGCCATTACCTTTGTAGTGCGCTAGAGATGAAATGTTTGTCATCACAGTTGGACACTGCTACTGTTAGTGAATTGTACATGGTGTTTAATAGGAGAAAAACATTTCTCCTAGGGATAACATTCAGGTTTCATTGTTAGCTCCTGAACCTACAAATGAGCAAGAGCTTCTTTTCTCACTCACCATTTTCCAGCAATGCTAAACATCTTAACATATTAATGAGAAATTCAGTGTAGAAGGACACTTTGAGGCGACAACAAATTTTGGACTCAAAGCTCCAGAATGCAATCCAGCAGTTGCGCTGAGTTTCAATCAGCTTGGCTAGGTAGTGATGTATAAGATGATGAGCGTGTTTGCATCGATTAGCATGAAAGTTGAAGCTGTTGAAAGTTGAACTGTTTGAGCAGAGTGTACACTCAAGGAGGTGAAAGACAGATTAAAGAACTAAAGCCCCGCAGCATCACTCTGTTTAAGTAGATAACAAGACACGAGAGCTAAATCCTACTGCACCACTATCAGCAGGTAGTCGAACAGCATTGTGGGCATGCAATAATGTAATGCAATGTAATGCAGTTAAGAAGCAAAATATACCATTTTAACTTGCATACCTGTCAGATTAAGTTGAAAATGCTCCTTATTTGACGTATTACACAAATCATTCTTTCCTGCTTTTAGTAGTGTACTGTTATCGTTATGAAACTCAGGGCTAAACTGAATGTAAGACAATGCTTTAGTGGTTTTAATTTCCAGTTGTCTTTAAATTTGTGTGGGTGGCATACATACAGCAAGGCAGCATACTGTATACATACTACCATCATTTACTGCTCCTTAAATGAGTAGACTAGCTTTATACGCAGCTTTCTATTCTCTAATAGAAATCTGTATAAGAAAAGCTGCACCAATTTTTTTTTATCTTGAAAAGGAACTAACATGAACACTCTGCACTGTATCTTTTTTTTATGCATTTCATTCATGAGTCTCCTTCTGAATAAATTCAAATGGCATTTTGGGCACCTTAATTATGTGCCTTTAAATCACACTTCAGCTGTTTGCATTAGCGCAACAGAAACCGGTGTTAAGATACAATAATCAAATCCTGGACAAACTGGAATTTGAACTAGCACTGCTTTCTCAATGCTCGCAGTGTCTCCTCTTGATTAATTAAACTAAAAGAAAACCACAGCTCGGTGTCATCTGACTCCTAATCTCTTCTGACAATTACAAAGCCTTCTATTACAAAGAAACAAATGAATAATGTACAGTACTCCACTGAGCATGACTGTAATATCCCCTGTGGTCGAAGACGCAAGAGCGGTTTATACAGCATACAAATTAAACATATTCTTTCAGCGCATCTTTTACGTATGCCGTTAGCTGTAAATTATGCAGAGGCTCGGTTAAATTTTTAATCGGCTCCATTTTCGGTCGATAAGGACGCCGGGACAGTGTGTAGGGTGGCCTTGAGAAAGTGGGGAATTTGTATAATGACCAAAATATGTGATCAATCAAGGTACGTGTGGTTAAATGAGCAGAAACTGGAGGGCTTTTGATGTACATTAAATGCTTAGGAACAAAATCCAGCAAATTAGGAAGCATTCATTTAAAGCTTTAAGGCAGGGGTCCAGTTTTCATGAAACTACTGAACACTTGTAATTATACACTGTAAAACATGCTAACCCCATTAAGTTATATGAACTTATTTCTTCTCTTTAACTCCAACTGTCATGACAAGTTTTAGATACTGAACTGAAGTTTTCAAAAATTAAACTTAATGAAATCCATTGTTTTGACTTGGAAAACAAACTTTTTGAGTTGAAACAAAGGTTATCTTCAAGTTGAGTTTACACACATGTTTAAGTCAGCAGGCAAACGTTCCTTTCTAAGTTTAATTTTATGTTCCTGACTGTGTAAAAAATGTTTAGTGACTGCAGATAAATATAAGTAAGTAGAATTTATTTATTAATATAGTAATATTTAAATAAATATATATTAAGTAAGTAAATAAATAATAAATACTAATAAATAAATAGTGGGCGCACGGTGACTTAGTGTTTAGCACATTCACCTCACACTGCCTTTGTTGGGGGTTCGATTCCCGCTGCTGCCCTGTGTGTGTGGAGTTTGTTCTCCCCATGCTGGGGGGGGTTCCTCCGGGTACTCAGGTTTCCTCCCCCAGTCCAAAGGCATGCATGGTAGGCTGATCGGCATGTCCAAATTGTCCGTAGTGTGTGAATGTGTATGTGATTGTGTGCCCTGTGATGGATTGGCACCTTGTCCAGGGTGTACCCCACCTTGTGCCCAATGCTCCCTGGGATATTCTACAGGTTCCCCTCAACCCTGTAAGATAAGCGGTATAGAAGATGGATGGATGGATATAAATTAAGAAAGAAAGAATTCCAACATAAATAAAAGGAATAATCTTTGACTATAGAACTTTAATTTGTGAAATGCTGAAATGCTGGAGTGCTGTCCATTCAACTGAATACTTTTTTTTTCTTTTGACATACGTAATTTTGAGATATTTTGGCATCAATTTTGAAGTGTTAAATATTAAGTCAAAACATAATATCTAGAAATAAGTTGTAAAATAATGATAATTCCGTATTAAACTTTTTGATATCCTGACTAGGTTAATATATATATATATATATATATATATATATATATATATTCTTCACTGCAGTCTGTGTAAAAGTCAACACTAGACTGTACTCCCTAAATCTTGTCAAAATTGAGAGAGTGAAAATTTCAAGATCAACTAATTTGACAGCGTCTCTTCTGTGAAAATTGAGTTTCCTTCCTTCGGTCACTTCAATTTGGGCAAGTCTGTAGGTTATAGTTTATTATTATTATTATTATTATTATTATTATTATTATTATTATTATTTCCATTTAGACTACAAATATCCCAGCTAATATAACATTTACACTGTAAATTTGATGAATTTATGGATTTTTCCCATTGAGGCCATCCATCAAATGGGTTGATTATACATGATTACCTGGTACCATGTTCCTATAGTTCCATGTCTAAGCAAAGCTATATAAGCCCCAACACTAATGGGTGTGCTGTCTCTGTGATGTTTTTTAACCTCTTAGCTGTGTAATCTCATTATCTTCTCTTCTCACACACTTTCTAATAATGGACTGACAAACCAAAATCCCTATTATTGGCAATTATTATTTTTATGCCTGCTAACACAAAAGACTATATGAGGTGCTCTCTCTTTTCCTTATTCTCTCCCTCTCTCTTTCTCTCTTTCTCAAGGTATAGAACAGAAACCATGAGATAGATAATAGTCAGGGCCATTTTACCCAGATCATTTTATGACTGCTCTCCTGTTACACACCTTTGTATTATCACATAATAGGCACAGATATCATCATAAATATCAAAAATATGGACACAGTCATATAATGATAAGCACAGGAAGATAAACACAAGAAGCAAGCGCCACCTTGAACAACAGTAGCTAACTAACTGAGAAAATATACTGTACTTACAGATATTGAAGGTCTTTGATATGGCTCTGTAGCGTTTTCCATTCAAGTGTTATTTAGTAGTGTTTTATATATATATAAATATTTAATAAATATTTTATTATATCTTTTCATGTGACAACACTGAAGAAATGACACTTTGCTACAATGTAAATGTAAACCGCTGGCAACAAAAGTGAGTACACCCTTAAGTGAAAATGTACAAATTGGGCCCAAAGTGTCAATATTTTGTGTGGCCACCATTATTTTCCAGCACTGCCTTAACCCTCTTGGGGTTGGAGTTCACCAGAGCTTCACAGGTTGCCACTGGAGTCCTCTTCCACTCCTCCATGATGACATCACGGAGCTGGTGGATGTTAAAGACCTTGTGCTCCTCCACCTTCAGTTTGAGGATGCCCCACAGATGCTCAATAGGGTTTAGTCCATCACCTTCACCCTCAGCTTCTTTAGTAAGGCAGTTGTCGTCTTGTAGGTGTGTTTGGGGTCGTTATCATGCTGAAATACTGCCCTGCGGCCCAGTCTCTGAAGGGAGGGGATCATTCTCTGCTTCAGTATGTCACAGTACATGTTGCCATTCATGTTTCCCTCAATGAACTGTAGCTCCCCAGTGCCGGCAGCACTCATGCAGCCCCAGACCATGACACTCCCACCACCATGCTTGACTGTAGGCAAGACACACTTGTCTTTGTACTCCTCACCTGGTTGCAGCCAAACACGCTTGACACCATCTGAACCAAATAAGTTTATCTTGGTTCCAGTAATCCATGTCCTTAGTCTGCTTGTCTTCAGCAAACTGTTTGCAGGCTTTTTTGTGCATCATCTTTAGAAGAGGTTTCCTTCTGGGATGACAGCCATCCAGACCAATTTGATTCAGTGTGCGACGTATGGTCTGAGCACTGACAGGCTGACCCCCCACCCCTTCAGCCTCTGCAGCAATGCTGGCAGCACTCATACATCTATTCATTGAGGGAACCATGAATGCCAACATGTACTGTGACATACTGAAGCAGAGCATGATCCGTATGCAGTATTCCAGCATGATAACGACCCCAAACACACCTCCAAGATGACCACTGCCTTGCTAAAGAAGCTGAGGGTGAAGGTGATGGACTGGCCAAGCATGTCTCTAGACCTAAACCCTATTGAGCATCTGTGGTGCATCCTCAAATGGAAGGTGGAGGAGCACAAGCTCTCTAACATCCACCAGCTCCGTGATGTCGTCATGGAGGAGTGGAAGAGCATCTTAAAACATCTTAGGGAGTTTTTCCTTGCCACCGTCGCCACTCAGTGGCTTGCTCAGTTGGGATAAATTCACACCTTTAATATCTGTATACCATGTTGATATTTCTGTAAAGCTGCTTTGAGACAATGTCTATTGTAAAAAGCGCTATACAAATACAATTGAATTGAATTGAATTGAAGAGGACTCCAATGGCAACCTGTGAAGCTCTGGTGAACTCCATGCCCAAGAGGGTTAAGGCAGTGCTGGAAAATAATGGTGGCCACACAAAATATTGACACTTTGGGCCCAATTTGTACATTTTCACTTAGGGGTGTACTCACTTTTGTTGCCAGCGGTTTAGACATTAATGGCTATGTGTTGAGTTATTTTGAGGGGACAGCAAATTTACACTGTTACACAAGCTGTACACTCACTACTTTACACTGTAGCAAAGGGTCATTTCTTCAGTGTTGTCACATGAAAAGATATAATCAAATGTTTACAAAAATTTGAGGGGTGTACTCACTTTTGTGAGATACTGTATATAGTATATAAAGAGAACGCAATTAAACAAATGAGACAAAAATATTATACGTGGTCATTTATTTACTGAAGAAAAAGATCCATGATTACATTTATGTGAGTGGCAGAAGTATGTGAACCTCTAGGATTAGCAGCCAATTTGAAGGTGAAATTAGAGTCAGGTGTTTTCAATGACAATCGGGTGTGAGTGGGCACCCTTTTTTAAAAATAATAATAATAATAATAATAATAACGGATCTTTCAAAATCTGATCTTCACAACACACATTTGTGGAAGTGTATCATGGCATGAACAAAGGAGATTTCTGAGGACCTCAGAAAAAGAGTTTAGGCTCATCAGGCTGGAAATATGCACATTATAGAAAATTCTAAAGGGTTCACAAAGTTTCAAGCACTACTGTACATCAATATATACAAATATATGTAAAATATAGTGACCAAATAATGAAAAATGCCTTTTTTTAAAGTGATTCTGGTGAAAAAGTATTTTCCCCATCCTGATTTCTTCTTTGTATAAATCTCATACTAAATTGTTTCAGAAATTAAAACAAAATCTAACATAAAACAAAGGCAACCCGAGTAAACACAAAATACAGTTTTTAAAGGAGTTATTTATTGAAGCAAAAAAAGTTATCCAATACCAACTGGGCTTGTGTGAAAATGTATTTGCCCCTGTAGTTCCTAATTCCCAAATATATACTGTAGAGAATTTAGCCAGCGGTGGGCGGAGCACAGACACACAGGATGCCGTTTCAGTGCTATGCGTGGAGGGATCTTTATTTACGACTGTCGATGAGGGGAGTGCGGGTGCGCGGGTGTGTGTGGGTTGAAGTGCGATCGGGCGGTGAGGGTCTCAGCCGTCTGCAGTTACAGCCAAGGGGGCGGAGCCGGCACTCGGAGTCGCCTGAAACCAGAAAAAACACACAACAGTGATTAGCAGACATGCACGTGTCAAAATTGCCTAAAACGTGCCAGAGATTTGTGCACATGCTCAGAAATGCTTCTCTCTCGCCTGTGAGTGGAATATCGCCCTTTTATACTCTCCCCTAGCTTGCTGGATGGTGGAATTCTTCTGTGCGGTGCACCATTCACGAGCCGTGGGTGTGTCGGTGGCCCCGCCCCACCGCCACGTGCTCTCTGGCTGTCCAAAACATTGGTGGTGCTGAAGTGGAGCTGTCTCTTCAGCGCCACCGCGGCAGTCGCGGGAGGAGTAATCTTATTGTGGCCACAGTACCCCCCCTCAGCTCTGAGCCCACTGCTGTCTTGTGTCAGGCCCACAGTACATCCCATCGCGAGAGGCCATCTGCATTCCCATGGTGGGTCCCCGCCCAGTGCTGGACCTGGAAAGAGAAATCCTGCAATGAGAGGAACCATCGGGTTACCCTGGCGTTAGTGTCTTTGGCCTTGGCCATCCACTGCAGTGGGGCGTGGTCTGTCACCAGGACGAAGTGCCGACTGGTCAGGTAGTATCGCAGCTCCTCAATGGCCCACTTTATCACCAGGGCCTCTCTTTCCACGGCTGCATACTTCCTCTCAGCTGGGGAAAACTTTCGGCTGATGTAGAGGACCGGGTGTTCCTCTCCGTCGAAGGTCTGCGAGAGAACAGCACCCAGCCCGGTCTCGGAGGCATCTGTGTGTATGGTGAATGGGAGGGCGAAGTCTGGGTTGCATAGCACTGGGGCGCTGGTGAGGGCCTCCTTTATGGCTTGGAACGCCTGCTCTGCCTCCGCAGACCATTTAATTTTCAGACTCCGGCTGGCCCTTCTTCGTAAGGTCTGAGAGGGGGGAAGCTACAGAGGAGAAGTTAGGCACGAACCTGCGGTAATACCCCACCAACCCCAAGAAGGCACGCACCTGTTTCTTTGAGGGCCGAGGTAGTCCTTCACTGCCTCGATTTTCTTCGCCTGTGTCTTCAGCATACCGCGGTCAATATGGTAGCCCAGGTACTGTTCCTTGGTCAGCCCTAGGTGGCATTTCTTGGGGTTGGCTGTCAGCCCGGCCTTCTGGAGTTCCTTCAGAATCTCCCCCAGGTGGAACAGGTGGTCCAACCAAGTGGAGGAGTGGATGACTACGTCGTCTAGGTAGGTGGCCGCGATCATACGGTGGGGTCGCAGGACAGTGTCTATCAGCCGCTGGAATATTGCGGGCACCCCGTGTAGCCTGAAGGGGAGAGCCCGGTACTGCCAGTGACCGGTGGCCGTGTTGAAGGCAGTCTTCGGTCCCACATCCACTGCCAGCACGACTTGCCAGTTGCCTTTCGTTAGGTCCAGGGTGAATATGAACCGGGCCCTCCCCAGTTGCTCCACGAGGTCGTCCTCTTGGGGGAGGGGGTAGCTATCGAACTCGGAGACCTGGTTCAGCCTCCAGAAGTCATTACAAAGCCGTATACTTCCGTCCGGCTTCGGTACGATGACAATGGGGCTGGACCAGGGGCTGTTGGACTCCTCAGTGATGTGGTCCCACAGAATTCAGCCAACTTCTTCCTCGATAGCCTCCCAGATAGGCCTCTGGGACACGGTAGGGCCGCTGTCTTACCACTACTCCTGGATGGGTCTTGATCTCATGCTGGACCAGCTGCGTCATTCCTGGGGAGGTAGAAAACACATCAGAAAATTGGTCCACCCACTTGGTTAGCTCCTGTCTTTGTGTGGGGGTAAGATCTTACCCCAATTCTACCAAGGTACCCTTGCCATGATCTGTGTCCAGAGCCGCATACGCCGATACTACTGGTGCCGGTTCTACCCACTTCTTCAGCAGATTCACGTGGTAGAGTTTTTCCTCTGCTCGCTTACCGGGCTGCTGCAGGCGGTAGTTGACAGTGCCTTTTCGCTCGAGGACTGTGTATGGGCCTTGCCACCGGGCCAGGAATTTGCAGGAGCTACTGGGCACTAGTAGGAGCACCCGATCGCCCGGTTGGAACTCCCGAGGCTGCGTGGGACGGTTGTACACCCTTTTCTGTTCTTCCTCGGCAGCTCGCATGTGCTCCTGAACTATCGGGGTTACCAGGTCAATCTCCTCTTGCATCTCCTGCACATAGTCGATGAACAAGCGGAATGGGGATGGTTGTTCCTCCCACGCTTCGTGAGCCACATCCAGTAGTCCTCAAGGTCACTGTCCGAAGAGGAGCTCGAAGGGGGTGAAGCCCATGGACGCCTGGGGGCACTCCCGGATGGTGAAAAGCACATAGGGAAGGAGGAGGTCCCAGTTCCTTCCTTCCTCGTCTACCACCCGGCATAACATCTGTTTTAGCATCTGGTTGAATCTCTCAACCAGTCCATCAGTTTGCTGGTGGTAGACAGACGTCTTGAGGTGTTTCACCTGTAACAGCCGACACAGATCAGACATTAGCTTGGACACAAAAGGCGTACCTAGGTTGGTCAGAATGTCCTTTGTGATCCCCACACGACTGAACAGGAGTACCAGTTCTCTGGCGTTGTTGCGGGAGGTGGCTTTGCGTAGTGGCACCGTCTCGGGGTACTGGGTGGCGTAGTCCATGATGACGATTATGTACTCGTGGCCCTGGGTGGACTTTGGGAGCGGTCCTACGAGGTCCATGCCGATCCTTTCAAAGGGGACGCTGATGATGGGAAGAGGGATCAGGGGCACCGGCAGGGGCTTCCTGGGGGTGGTACGCTGACACTGAGGCGCCGTTGACAAAAGTCCCGGACCTCCGCATCCATCCTCGGCCACATGAAGCAGTCCTTCAGTTTTTCCCTAGTGTTTCAGGGACCCAGGTGGCCTCCGAGCGGATGGGTATGGGCCAGGTGCAACAGTGTTCGCGTTTGGGTCTTGGGGACTACCAGGAGGTCCACGTTTTCCCCTCTGCACTCGGTTCAATGGTATAGCAGGCCTCCCCTGATTAAAAAGTAGGAGGTGGGAAGCCTGTGTTCTGGGTTTTGGTTGACCCCGTCAATCTGCCGCACCTGGGCCCAACAATGCTTCAAGCGGTCATCCTCTTTCTGCCCCTGGCCAAAGTTCCCCTGCCGGCTCACCTGTTGAAATACAGAGGAGACTGGGTTAGGGTGTGTGTGTGACTTACCTTCGGCTGGGGCATTCTTCTTGCCCCAGGCCAGGTAGGCCGGCCGGGCTGGGGCCTCCTTCCTTTGCTGGGCTGGTTTCGGCGGGTCCGGAGTGTGGGGGCCCCCTCCGGCCGGCCCAAAGTCTTGACCCTATCGTCAATACTAAGCGTCCCCAATCCGGTTTCATCGGTCTGGCCTCCTCCTGGTGTGTCCCATAGGCATGGCCGTTTCGGATGACCTCTTTTCCTTTGGCGGCACGCTGGCTGTCAGGCCGATGTGGCAGTCCCCTTCCAGGTGAACTCCAAGAGGGGCAGGGCGAGTTCTAGGGCAGTTAGCAGCTCCTTGGGGGGGTTCCAGGCGCACGCATTCCCACGGCTCGGCACTCTGGGGGCGGCAGAGCTCTCAGGAACCACAGGAACCGGTCCATGGCCACCTTGTCTGCCACCTCAGGGGTGGTGCCCGCATCCTCCACAAGTGTAGGGAATTTAGCCAGCAGTGGTCGGAGCACAGACACACAGGAGGCCATTTCAGTGTTATGCGTTGAGGGACGCCATCTGCGTTTACAGCCAAGGGGGCAGAGCCGTCAATCGCATTGGAGTCACCTGAAACCAGAAAAAAAACACAACAGCGATTAGCAGACATGCACGTGTCGGCAAAACACGTGCATGCCTAAACGCCTAAAACACGCCAGAGATTTGCGCACATGCTCGGAGATACTTCTCTCTCATCTGTGAGTGGAATATCGCCCTTTTTATTCTCTCCGCTCACTGGCTGGATGGTGGAATTCTTCTGCGCGGTGCACCATTCACGAGCCATGGGTGTGTCGGTGGCCCCGCGCCGCCACGACGTGCTCTCTGGCCGTCCAAAACATTGGTGGTGCTGAAGCGGAGCTGTCTCTTCAGCGCCACCGCAGCAGTCGCAGGAGGAGCGATCTTACTGTGGCCACAGTACCCCCCCACAGCACCGAGCCCACTGCCGTTGTGTGTCAGGCCCACAGTACATCCCATCACGAGTGGCCATCTGCATTCCCATTGTGGGTCCCTGCCCGGTGCTGGACCTGGAAAGAGAAATCCTGCAAAGAGAGGAACCATCGGGTTACCCTGGCATTAGTGTCTTTGGCCTTGGCCATCAACTGCAGTGGGGCATGGTCTGTCACCAGGACGGAGTGCCAACCGGCCAGGTAGTATCGCAGCTCCTCAGTGGCCCACTTTATCGCCAGGGCCTCTCTTTCCACAGCCACATACTTCCTCTCAGATGGGGACAACTGTCGCCACAATATATATATATATATATATATATATATATATATATATATATATATATATATATATATATATATATATATCCCCTCAATGCATTTGATTGACTGTCCTGAAGTACTGTTTATTCTCTTCTGAAGTAAGGTGAGTAATTTTAGCTGGTCCCAAACATGATGATCGCAAAGAAAAAAATTATGTGACTAAAAATGTTGTGATACCATCCTGTGTATTTATTATATCATGCTTCACTTGTTGTGATCTTGTATATTGCATTATTATGATATATTATGGGATCTTTAATATTGCACCCTGAGCCTGATATTTCCTCTCAATGTATATACATGTATATGGGTGAGACAACAATAAAATTGCTGAACTCACCAAACTGCAAGACACAAATGTCTGGGTTTTTTTTTTTGGGGGGTGGGGTTAGCTATATATCAGTGTAGATAAACTGCAGCAACTGGAAAATTACGTAAATTCTGCTGTTCACTGTGCATGAAAAAACATAGCAGGAGAGAATGTGGAAGTTCACTGTAATCTATAATTAAACCTGCCACACACTAACACACTAACACACACACACACTTGGCCACTAACGTCCAAGTCCCTGGCAACGGTGTATGCCGCTGTAGCCGATGCGTGATGGGAAGTGACAGCGAAGCCCGGGGCTTCCCCAGAGAGGGTGGAGCTTAGTGGAGGACCAGGGAAGGCAAGCAAGTTCTGCTCTTGCATACCTAATTTTACTATTAGGACTGATAAGCTGCTGAGATGAAGCAGGTGTGTAAGAATAAAGTGATAATATTAAAATACCACCCCTTCAGCATTTGTACTGTAATTAAGCAGGCATGCATTATGGCGTGCAATATACATATAGACTTCATGTGAGCAGTCTAAACACAGCTAAAACAGACCTGTCAAAGATGTATTTTATTACAGGTGTGTAATTGTATTGCTGTTGTATGACTCCAGATGCACAGATGGCATAAGAGCATGCATACCCAAACCCATATGTGTACCTAAACACATGTACTGAGAATATCACTGAATATGGAAACCATGTTGTGTACCACATGCTCTAATTATCATTGACAGCGTGCGGCAATGTGACTTTTATTGCCCAGCTGTTCTTTCCCATAATATCTGCACTTTAAGTCAGCACCCTGACAAAGCCAAATGTTATGAAGCAGCCAGCACAGCTAGACTGTCGCTGTGGTTACAGAGGTCAGGGTTTTTTTGGGTTTTTTTTCAGTAGCTTTGAATGTAATTCTAAGTACTGCTTGAAAGAACTAAAATATTAGTTTTTGTGAACAAAACATTTATCCAATATTTCATATCTGAGAAAGTATGTGAATCTCTCGGATTAATTAGTTCATTTTAAATTAAAATTTAGTCAACTGTTTTCAATCACTGGGATGACGATCAGGTGTGAGTGAGCACCCTGTTTTATTTATAGAACAGGGATCTATCAACATCTGATCTTCACAACACATGTTTGTGGAAGTGTATCATGGCACAAACAAAAGAGATTTCTGAGGATCTCAGTCAGAAATATTATGTAGCTACAACACATTAGCTACATAGTTCTGCTCTGACATTTAACGTTCTGAATAGTTTATCTCTGGATCACTGTAACAGAGGAGACCAAGGAAGACTGGGGAGGAATTTAAATTGTGATTTTTATTTGCAGCTAATCGTTAATTATCCCTCTTTCAAAATCTTACAAAATGTTCATTTGCTTTAATGGATGTTAACATTTTAATACTCCTTTGCTTACACTTGAGCAAGTCCAGCTAATCCAGTCTTGTTCTTGGACATGTCATTAAAACCTTCTGTCTGCTGTAGACAATGCATTTTCCATCTGTCATTAACCTAGGATTTTATCACCATCAAGTTATAAGGAGTTTCAGTGCTTGCTTGTATTTTCAGTTAATTTCAGTGGAGCTGCCAACTCATCCACAGGAGTCCATTTTGGACTCAACTGGTATGTCCTTAAATAGAGTAACGTGATACATATATTGTGCAACCCCTACTTTTAACAACAGAATTTAACAGCATTTGACTACCTCAGAGAGTCAATACAAGTGAAAGGACTATCTAAAATCTTTAACTATAAACAACGCAAGAGTCAGAAAACACAACAAGGTAAGTGAGAAACTTACATGAACTAAGTAGTTGGCAAGACATCACTGTGGATTCAGGTGTTTAATGATAATGAGTCTTTATTAATCACATATACATATGCATAGTGAAATAATTTTCTTCGCATAGCCCAGCATGTCAGGAAGCTGGGGTCAGGACTGATGGCAGACCCACAAAAGTGTCAACTGGGGCTCACTGAGGCACAGTACCTGGGGTACTGCATTGGCTGAGGCCTACTAAAACTGCAAGAGAAGAAAATTGAGGCAGTAAAAGGGTACCCATGGCTCATAGGTATTACCAGAGATTTCTCCCTGACTTCTCCTGTTTAGCCTCCCCCTCTCAGATTTAATGAAGAAGGGTCAACCAGACTGGATATGCTGGTCTAAGGTGGCAGAGCAAGCACTCCAACCTTGAAGCAAGCATTCACCAGCTCGCCAGTGTTAAGGGACCCTGATTTCGACCAGCCCTTCACCATCCACACTGACTGTGACGGCAGGCCTCCAGCCCTCAAACATAAATCCTTGCACGACTGCCACCAAAGTGCTTAAGGGACAGTGCTATTTCAGCACCACTGTTATAGACTGCGATCGAGCACATGGCTACAGGGCAGGGTGGAGAAACAACACATGACTGGCAGCCAATTATAATGGCAGCAGCTCCTCAACCTTACAGAGAAGACAGGAGACTATAAAAGGGTACTGCAGCTGCAGAGAGGTGAGCAGATTGTGCTTCCACATGCTGATCCCTCTCTCTCTCTCTCTCTCTTTCGCACAGAGACTGATTACAGCAATGAAGACAGCGCTCAACCCCTGTGCTGCACTGAGAGCTCTCACCCTCGTCACTCATGGGAACCTTCCAGACCGCTTGTCACCACCCACCACTGCCTGCCTACACCGCTTTGCCTGGCCCACAGCGACATGCCTCCCCACTGCGTATTGAGCTAGCAGGAGATTTATATGTCGAATTTGCACTGAAATTTATTTTACACACTTTTGTCAGTTTGTATATACTTGCTACTTCATGATTCTGAAAAAATTGTATGATATGTGTAGTGCAGCAGATGGTGGTCGAAAGTGTGCACTATAGTTACAGCATTGAGGTGCATCACACCACCATGAACTGCATTAAGTTTAAACATACATTTTAAATTCAAAAGTCAATAAGTAGTAGATTTTTTTTTTGTTTTCCTGGGTGTTAAATCTACATGTCTGCTGGGCAACTACGAATAAAAAAACTAATAGCCCTGACACACAGCATGCTTATCCCATGACCTCCATGGCCCTGTCTCCATAAAAATGTAAAGTATGAAAATATCTCAGTTGTTATTGGAAGGCTACCTTTTTGCAACCTTGGACTACAGGCCATTTGTGTAGGTGTGTGTATTTATATTTGTATGTGTATGCATGTGTGAATGGGATCTATAACTAAACAGAAAATAAAGTGCAAATGGGACTCTGTGTCAATTAGCCTTTTGGCACATTCTTTCTCCTGAGTTTAGACATATCTAAGATTACACATATAATACATTATTATTAAATTACAATATTTCACAGGAGAGATGTGGTCACAAGCTCAAGCTCATCATAAATATGAATTTGACTCAATGTAACTCAGTTGGATTTCATTCAGCTTTCATCCCTTTTCCTGTGTGTGAGTGAGAAGCGTTGGACATTGTGCCTGCAAATGCGGGATACATAAGATCAATTTTGTTGGTATGCCTGTTTGATACAGAAATAACAATAAAGCACATTTATTCACACAAAGATAGTTTTTAAGCACCATTTCAATAATAGAGGCTATGCATATGACCTCACAGTAGCCGGAACTCTCCATGGTCACGCCCACTGAGTGGCAAAAAGACTGAGTGGCAGCATTAGTATACAGTGTGAATTACGTGAAAAAACACATCTAAAATGGGAAAAAGCTGTTGTGAGATCGACTGTGCTAACAGATTCAACAAGAATTCTGACCTATCTTTTTACAGAGTGCCAAAAAACCATTCACTCCTTTTTTACAAAGTCAAGCAGTGTAAATGTAAGTTCTTTTGGCACGTTGTATTCGTGTTGTTCAACGATTAATAATTTGCTACATATTTCTTTTTAAACGCTGCCTATTTACATTGATGAATAATGGGGGCTCATTCATTCTCTGACTGTGTTTTACCTTCATAAATATATAACGTTAGTAAGTGGAAGCAGTGTTAGCTACAAACAAACTAGGACTGGCTAGCTTATGATTTACTAGATTAAATTATATAATAAAATAAAAATATTTGTACGTACCTGTCCACATACAAGCAGAATGTTTATTGGTGTTCTTGTCACTTTAATTTCTCCAACAAATCCTGCCTTGAAGTAGGACCAAGCGTCAAGGCTTTTATATGCGTTCAAGCTTTGCATAGTGTATTTCCCCGGCCTCGAAATCAGGTACATATAAATGTCAGTAAAACCGATTTCTGGCCACATGCCAATGTCCATGGACCACAGGTTCATGGGCAAGTTGTAAGGGGCACTGTCGAGTCCAACTGCCTTTAAATTAAGCTGATAATCGTTAGGTATACTAGCATTTTTGCAGCTTCCCTTATTAAAACCAGCCATTTTGCTGGATGTTTTGCCACTCAGTCTGGCCGAGGTGGGCATGTTCCACTGGGAAAGTGACGTCAATGTATACCCTCTATTCTAGAAGTGCTTCTACACTAGTTTTTGAACTGGCTGTAAATAAGGATTAGTATTTTCTTTATTATCAGCCTTGCAATTTCAATCATCTTTCAACCTCTATCTCACATGTTCTTTCTTGCATTCTTTTTTATGTGTCTCCCACTTTCTGACTTCCCTCCTTCCCCCTGCCTTCCCATCCTTTCCCGCCCTCTCTGAATGGAATAAGTGGTGTAGTAAATGCTGCATGTAGGTCAGCAGGGCAGCTTGACTAGCTTGTGTCTAGACTCAGGGCATAAAGTAATACACTTGTTTCAATTGACCAACACACTCAACACTCTGTTTTCACTGCTATTAAACTACAATGTGCTAATGTTTACATTAGAGAAAAACCAATCAGACATTGTAGTGGTCCAATGCCTCCCCCAGTGGTCCAGCCCCTCCCCAAGTGGTACAGATCCAGTCAGCTTTGAATTACAAATTGAATACTTGTGGTCATTTCACATCTTGCTGGAAACATAATGCTGACAGGAAGGATGATAACACTAAGCCAAGCAAGTGTGCAGTGCAAAATGCTAGCTAGAGCATTGTAACACTGTAAACATTGGGAGCTTGTTCCAATAATTTGCAACAAGTTTACAAATTTTGTGAGAGAAAAAGACTCGCTAGATATCATAGACATACACAGACACCCACACACATGGACACACACACAACATATAATGCATCTGTTCCTCTGCTCTGTTTTCCCCTGGGTTTGTGAGCTGAAATCCTTGCTTGTTTATGCTTTACAATATTTTATTCATGGCTATCAGGCTCTCTGTTGTCTCACTAATGCATAAACCCAATATGGCCTTTGACCTTTTTACTTCAGTGAGGCTCGAGTACTTCAAACCAGATTTCAGAACACATTCATATAACCAGACCTCTAAGACCTTTGAAAAGAGCTTTTAAACATTTAAGCAAATCCACAGTTATCCACAATTATTGACTGATCACACAGTCAAATAGTGTTCTAATTAACTGTCCAGTCCATTAATGTTCGGAGAAAATATAAAACACATTTAATTTTTTAGTATAGCTTTAGAGATATCGAACTGTTTTATTTCAGATACATTACTTCCTACAGATCTCAGGGGGAGCAAAGCTATGTCTGCACTGTACAGACATGGTCACATGCCCATTTTAAGCAAACACATACAGTATGAATCACTTGGTACATTTTCTGAAAAGAAAGATTAATAAACGTGTCAGGCATTTTTCAACATCACAACTAGCACTCCTGTATTTCCATGAAATTTTCATATTTGACTTTTTAAGATAACAGGTTGATGATGCACTTTCAGTGCTCTCACTGAATGTGAGTTCCGAGAGATTTCAGACAAGGCTTTACTGTTTATACATACACATCTTGTACCATGTAATTAAACGCATGTTCCAATTTTAAGTATATTTTCTTACTTAAATTAGCACTTTTCATAAATAAATAACTAAATAAAAAATAGTGTTGTCTGTGTGATTTTCTTAATATATTACCTCCCCAACAGAGTTTTGAGACTGATGGTATTCTTAGCCTGTGACCTAGTGAACCAGTATGAGGATGTATTTATTGATAAAGACTTCAAAGCACTTCTGTAAGTGACTCTGGATAAGTGTGTCTGCTAAACGCTGCTGTAAATGCTAACAAACAATGGAAAAAAGACCCAGTCATTTTGACTTAGCCAAGTTAAACAAGTATGTTTTCAATCTATATTTAAACACACATATAGAGCTTGTTTCCTATACTATTCCAGAGATTAGGGGTGTTCTAGGCCTGTCTAATTGAATTAAGTGGCTGAATGAAGTGCTTAGGAAGGGCTATACTGCTTCAGGAGATCAGTTATGCCACAGAACCCCTCCCTGCCAGCAGGGGTGGCTGTCTCCTGAATACTACTTCAGTTCTATAGTCACATGTGGTTCCACAGCCTGCTCACAGCATTTATAAGCAGTAGTGGCTTAGCAGTTAAAGCTCTGGGTTATTGAGCAGAAGGTTAGGGTTCAAGCCCTAGCACTGTGTCATGTACTACAACCTGTGCCAACATTTTTTTTTCAGCTCTATGTCACAGTGTATAATTAAAGCCAGATAGTTTGAGCTGCTTGCATTTTAGGTGAATATATCCAAGGATTTTCACCTTATTGTTGTTGGCCGTTACAGGCCTCTTGTGTTGGGATTGGCTTTCCTTTGTTTGCTTTAAACAATTATGTGATTTTTAAATCTTTTGCAATTTATTGATGCTCCTACTAGGCTCAACCCAAAAGATTTTAATTAATCCATGTTATTGGATCTTATTCTTACAAATGCTCCCCATAAATATACCTCAACTGTTTTGTAATGATGTTAGTGTTCCTTCTGCCGTTGCCCGTGTAAGAAATGTAAAATTACCCAATGTCACGAATCGTGACGGAGCAGAGATAGGATGGATGCAAGTGCAGGATGAACAGTTGTTTATTAGAAAGAGAGATAGGCAGACAAATCCAAAACGTGATCCAAAATGTAATCCATAAACATGCAAGAGGTCAGGCGATTGGCAAACAGGCATACACGGGGCAAGGCAGGAATCTAGGTCAATAAACAAAACAAGAAACGAACTATGACGAGGGGCTGGAAGCGGATAATCCAGCGCGAACTAACTCTAAACATGGACCCTGACTATGACTATGACACGCGTTAAACTAGCTCTAAACATTTAATCTTCCGCCTTGTGTGCTGGGAGGCACGTGGTATATATGCGGACATAATCAGCATCTAAACCGCTAGCAGCTGAGAGCAATTCAGACCCACGTGAAATCCCAGCCAATGACAGAACAGGGAGGAGACAGAAACATAAACAAAACACACATGTCCAGATGTCATTACAGTCAAAAACGGAAAAGCAGGTGCTCGCGCATTCGCGCTTAGAGCACGTTGCTTCAAGGGGGATTTGTGACAGAACCCCCCCCAAAAGGCACTTCCCCCGGAGTGCCATGAGTCATCCCACTTCATTGGCGGCCTCGGCCCCCTGGGCTGAATGTCCCAAGCAGAGCCAGGAAACGGCCCGGTGTTCTTGGCGGTGTAGGGAAGCGGAACGACAACCCTGGCTGAACAGAGAGGCTGAGCGACGTCCTCAGCTGAACAGAGAGGCTGAGCGACAACCTCGGCTGAGCAAGGAAACAGAGCACTGTATTCAGCAGAGCAGGGAAGCAGGGCGACGTCCTCGTCGGAGCATGAAAGCAGAGCGACGTCCTCGTCGGAGCATGAAAGCGGAGCGACGTCGGCAGTCGGGCAGGCAGGCTGAGCGACGACCTCGGCGGAGCATGAAGGCAGAGCGACGTCCACAGCCGGGCAGGCAGGCTGAGCGATGACCTCGGCGGAGCATGAAAGTGGAGCGACGTCCGCAGCCGGGCAGGCAGGCTGAGCGACGACCTCGGAGGAGCATGAAGGCAGAGCAATGTCCTCGTCTGAGCATGAAAGTGGAGCGACGTCCGCAGCCGGGCAGGCAGGCTGAGCGACGACCTCGGCGGAGCATGAAAGCAGAGCGACGTCCTCAGCGAAGCAGGGAAACAGAGCACTGTACTCGGCGGAGCAGGGAAGCAGGGTGACGTCCTCGTCGGAGCATGAAGGCAGAACAATGTCCCCAGTAAGGCCAGGGAGAGGAGCGTGGGTCTCCTCGAAGCAGAAGGGGGGAACGATGTTTGCCATGGAGCAGGAAGGCTGAGCGAAGACCTCAGCTGAACAGGAAGACTGAGCGACGTCCACAGCTGAACAGGGAGGCTGAGCGACGTCCACAGCTGAACAGGGTGGCAGAGAGACGACCTCAGCTGAACAGGGAGGCTGAGCAATGTCCACAGCTGAACAGGGAGGCTGAGCGACGTCCACAGCTGAACAGGGAGGCTGAGCGACGTTCACAGCTGAACAGGGTGGCAGAGAGACGACCTCAGCTGAACAGGGAGGCTGAGCGATGTCCACAGCTGAACAGGGAGGCTGAGCGATGTCCACAGCTGAACAGGGAGGCTGAGCGACGTTCACAGCTGAACAGGGAGGCTGAGGCTCTGAGGTCACCAGGTGAACCTTGGGCATGGGCGGAGCTTGGCTGGCCATGTCAGCAGACTCGGGCGTGGGCGGAGCTTGGCTGGCCGTGTCAGCAGACTCGGGCGTGGGCGGAGCTTGGCTGCCCGTGTCAGCAGACTCGGGCGTGGGCGGAGCTTGGCTGGCCGTTTCAGCAGACTCGGGCGTGGGCGGAGCTTGGCGGGACGTGTCAGCAGACTGTGGCGTGAGCGGAGCTTGGCGGGGCGTGTCAGCAGACTGTGGCGTGAGAGGAGCTTGGTGGGGCGTGTCAGCAGACTGTGGCGTGAGCGGAGCTTGGCGGGGCGTGTCAGCAAACTGGGGCGTGAGCGGAGCTTGCCGATGCGTGTCAGCAGACTGGGGTGTGAGCAGAGCTTGGTCGTTAGGCTTAGATATTAGCAGAGCTTGGTCAACTGGATCAGCAGGCTTGAACGTGAGCTCAGGGATGTGAGGCTTGACTTGGATCTCAGGGACTTGAGACGAGACTTGGACTTGGGCTTCAAGGACTTGAGACGAGACTTGGGCTTCAGGGATTTGAGACGAGACTTGGGCTTCAGGGACTTGAGACGAGACTTGGGCTTCAGGGACTTGAGACGAGACTTGGGCTTCAGGGACTTGAGACGAGACTTGGACTTGGACCTCAGGGACTTCAGACTGGGCTTGGACCTCAGGGACTTGAGACTGGGCTTGGAGGCCCAGCTTCTTGCAGGTGGGACATTGAAGCTGAGTCTCTCTCCCGCAGCCCTCGGTCATACATCTCAGAGATTTCGTCCCCATGTTGGCCGGAAACTGAAGTGGCTCGCTGGTTACTGCCCTATCCATCTCCGCATAATAGAGGTTGAATGGTGGGTCCACCTGGGGCTGTCCATTGACTCTCCACCCCAGTAAATCGAGACCACGAAGTTGTCCAGGCTGTGAAAACGCCTCCATAAACAGCTCTGCAAACTGAGTGACATCATGGAGGGCTGGCGACCCAGCACTCACCAGCTGCTCCACCCAGGCAGGGGCCGGACCGCAAAACCTGGACACCAGGAACCCGATCCACTCTCTCTTAGTAGGCTTGGGAAATGCCAAGCTGCAGAAATACACCTGGCAGCTGAAGAGGAACTCCAGCGGGTAGCTCCCCAATCCCGCTGTCTCTGGTGGCAATTCAACGGCGTATCTTTGGGGAAATTGCACGGATGAAAAATGCAGCCAGTAATCCGAGCGTTCCCCGATGAGGTATTGTCCTACTACTTCCCTGGTTTCTGTGGCGTGACTTCTCTCTCGTCCTTGTGCTGCATCCATGTTGGGCGGAAGATTCTGTCACGAATCGTGACGGAGCAGAGATAGGATGGATGCAAGTGCAGGATGAACAGTTGTTTATTAGAAAGAGAGATAGGCAGACAAATACAAAACGTGATCCAAAACGTAATCCACAAACATGCAAGAGGTCAGGCGATTGGCAAACATGCATACACGGGGTAAGGCAGGAATCTAGGTCAATAAACAAAACAAGAAACGAACTATGACGAGGGGCTGGAAGCGGATAATCCAGCGCGAACTAACTCTAAAGATGGACTAGGACTAGGACTAGGACTAGGACACGCGTTAAACTAGCTCTAAACATTTAATCTTCCGCCTTGTGTGCTGGGAGGCGCGCGGTATATATGCGGACATAATCAGCGTCTAAACTGCTAGCAGCTGAGAGCAATTCAGACCCACGTGAAATCCCAGCCAGTGACAGAACAGGGAGGAGACAGAAACATAAACAAAACACACGTGTCCAGATGTCATTATGGTCAACAACGGAAAAGCAGGTGCTCACGCATTCGCGCTTAGAGCACGCTGCTTCAAATGCGAATCGTGACAGCCAAGCTCAAACCTTGGTATGTTTTTAAAAGATATGAAGAACAAGCATTTCCACATGATCTCTATAATAGTGATGTTGGTAGAGTTAGTCTAATCCATGATGTGGATGAGTGTGGAATGTATGAGAATATTTTTATAATTCTTTTATGTTGATTTGTAATAAGCATGCCCCTTATAAAGAAATTTAGGTTTTCTGGGAGAGACAACCCAAGGTTTAGAGTTGAATTATCCAACCTGATTACGGAAAGGAATGCTTCATGGGCCAAAGCTAAATCCATTAATTCTCCTGTGGACTGGACTGTCTTTAGAGCTCTGAGAAATAAATTTACAACTCAAATTAGGACAACTAATTCAGATTATTATATCAAATCTATTTCAGATCATTTAAACAAACCTACTAAATTCTGGAAACAGATTAATTCATTGTCACGTTCTAAATCTAATTTAGGCCTTCCAGATTGCATTTTGGTTAAATCATCAGAAAATAAGAATAAAGATGATATAGCTTTAAACAAAAGGGGGAGCTCTAATTTTAACTTCTTATCTACATTGTCAGGTAGAGACTTATTTATGGACCCCTTTGTATTAAAACCTGTTTCTAGTATGGAGATCTGTAAAGCTTTAAAGGCTATTGATCCAAAACATCCAAAACAGTCACCTAAACCCAACAATTTGGATCCCTATCTTCTGAAGCTTGCAGCAGATTTTATTGCTGAGCCTATTGCACAAATTGTTTATTTGAGTCATCAGACAAATATTATTCCTAAAACAATTATTATTCCTGAAACAATCTTAAGTGAAATACAGTCCGGTTTTAGAGTAGGTCATCATACTATATCTGCAGCTTTGACGGTAACAAATGATATCATCAATGCCTTGGATACAAAATAGCACTGTGCAGCCCTGTTTGTTGATTTGTCCCAGGCATTTCATTCTGTTGACCATGAGATGACAGTAGGTAGACTCTGTGATATTGGGATGGCAATAGGGTGGTTTAAGAATTACCTTGCAGATAGCACCCAGTGTGTATATATAGATGGATATAAGTCAAGTTTTTTTGTAACTTTCTAAGGGAGTCCACAATGGTCAATTCTAGCCCCTGTTTTATTTTCTATTTTTATGAATAACATTGGGAAGGATATGCCTACAGCTAAAGTACATCTTCATGCTGATGATACTATGATTTACTCAGCTGCCTCTTCCCTAAGTCAGACTGTAGATGAGCTCCAGATTGCCCATAGCCACCCTCTCAGCGACTTTGGTCATCATGCCTTTCAGGGTGTAGCAATCTCTTGGTGATGCATAGCAGGGTGTCCATCTGGGCTCTAGGGGTGGCTCCAGTCTAGTAGACCCACTTGTGGAACTTGCACCAGGATTTCCTCCTTGAGGACATTGTAATCAGCCGCAGTGATGTGTAGTATGCTAGCTGGGCCTCCCCTGAGAGGAAAGGGATCTGGGCCCAGTCCCTCTTATGTCCCCCACATCCCCCGTCCCCCTGTCCCCCATAAGTGGCGGTCTGCTCAAAGGTGTGGAGGTATGCTTCTGCGTCATCTTCTGCGGTCATCTTGGTGAGGAGGCGCTGGGCATCTCAGAAGGTGATGGGGAGAAGGGGTGGTGGTGTAATGTAATGTAATTCCTAAACAGTTAAATATTTATATTTTGGTTAACCGCTTTGAATTCAAGCTGAACGTCTTCACTTCAAATAACATCTTGCTTGCTTCATTTCAAATCTATTGTGGTGATGTACAGAGGCAAAATTAAGAAAATTGCTTCACTGCCCAAATGCTGATGGACCCGACTGTATATCCGAATAACCTATTCATACAACATTTACTTAATATTATTACAGTAAACATAAGGATAATCCTGCATGTGTGCAAATGAACTGTTGCTTTTTGTGATGTGTTTGTGTGGTGGGTGTAGCACTAATCCCACTCTTAGACGTGGATACAATCCAACAAAAGTCAGGAAGAAGAGTTGTGTAGAGGGGTGAACAGGATGTCTCATAACCCCCAGTATCATTATTACCCCACCCTACACACACTCAAAAGTAGAAGTGCCTCTGCATTAAGGTGCCTTGCAGTGGTAGCAGGTGAGGAGAGTAAGAGGATTGACCAATAGTTCCCCATTGAGAAAACCAATTTGTATGTAAAGTCATGAATGATTAAAGTCAGGACATGGATTTGGACTGGTTGTAAGTTATGAGTTCATTGGTATGAATTCCAACTACACTGGTCCACTGATGTGGCAAACCTGCTCAACAACATTTCTGATTTTCTTGGAATTAAATTCCAGAATCCTGAACATAATTCTAGGGGATGCTTTGGAGAAGGACATGTGATATTGCATTCTAATTTGGCCAAAAGAGGGTTTGTTGTCACCGTCCAACCAATACAATAACATAATTGATAGGAATACTAAAAAGACAGACCTTTTTTTAATTGGATTTCATATTTTCATAGGCTGACTACTAGCTCACACTCTTATTCAAAACCATTTGTAGCTTTTAATGAGTTGTTTAACAATTCTACAATTGTGTGGCATTGTCTGAACAGGACTAAAGTATGATGAACTAAAGATGTACATTAATACAGACAATAATAATAGAAAATAAGCAAGGACTTGATAATGCCTCTGGTGACAAGAATTTCATGTTTGCACCATCGACAAATGGCAGAAAGTGTTTGGCTTGCATTTCAGCTATGAGGTGTACTGTTTTAAAATTGTGCTATGCTGCACTTTTGTCACTGTTTTGACATACCTTCATATTCCTCATTCTGGACTGACTGTATAGCAAGTTAATTAATATGCCTAGTAAAAAATAGTTCCTACCAACAGCCAGGCTGCATCCTCACTTTGAGCGCATAGCACAGCAAGTGATGGGATTAGCCCATGCCACAGCATCAGCGTGCTTTACGCCACAAAGAAATATAAGAACCAATTGGGGAGTGTTACATTTAAACAACCATATCAAAGGTATAGTTTGCTGTTGCATCAATAGGGAGTAAAGTGTTTTATTTCTCTGGTTGGTAAATCAACAGCCTCCTGAAACTGCATATCCACCAGGCAAAAACTGACAACCTGGATACAAAATCTGCTTGTCCCAGGTTCTCAGGCCAACAATTTGTCCACAACTGACATTACTCCTGAAAGTAATGTGTACACAGTTGGGTAATCATTGAAAGCATCATAGATTGTTGAACGATTCCAGTAATCCATGTTCATGCTATTGTTCTGGCAACTTTAAATTCTGCTAATTTCCCCTTTGTATCCCTGATTGACTTGGAACATGTTTGACTTGGACTTTTAGTGCTGTTTATTGGTGATAAGCAATAGGAGAGCTGTAGTGTGTTTCTGATAGCACTGCCTTATTTGGTCTTGGTACTCTTACTCTCAGCTTCCACAGGCTGGATGCCCATTAATTCTTAACTTAATCAAGGTGATGTAGTTTTGACTGTAAAGTGTTGTGCTGTACTTTGTAAAACACAGTATGAAGACTTTGACTGTCCCAAAATAAATAAATAAATAAATAAATAAATATATATATATATATATATATATATATATATATATATATATATATATATATATATAAAATAGATATTATATAAAAATTTGAAAACACTATATAGTATGTGGTATTTTAACTGTGTATATCTGTGTGCACCTGAGTGAGAAAGAGAGAAACAAACAGGACAGTGCTTTCTCTGTCACAAGCAGTGAGAGAAAGGAAATGTGAAAGTAAACAAAAATAAAAATAAAACAACAATATAGAGAGGATTGATTAAAACGGGTCATAAGATAAAACAAGGACACACCAACAAAGTGATAGCACTATGTTCAGTCTTGCTCCACACATCTTGTAAGCCTGAGTGTGCGTGTGTGTGTGTGTGTGGTGTGTGTGTTCTCTTAAGGACAAGGTGAATAATTTAGTCAGTGCAGAAGCTTGTTCCATTACCTCAGCCTCCTGTTTCAGCCTTTCAAGCCTGTAGGTTACTGTTTCAACCAGTGCCCATAGTTATCACAGTAGGAAATCAGTCTTAATCATTGAAACATTTTTATTCCAAAACTAATCTGTGTTTCCACCAACTTTTATTACAATAAAATAAAACCTAAACATTATGTAAATTGAGATAATTAGAGGCATATTTCAGTGAAATATTCATATTTCATTTAGAGGCATATTATATTGCCTAAATATTGAACAAACCTTAGGTACGGCTTTTCAAGTATATGAGTGATGGATATAATTCGTACACCAGGAGGTGGGAACCAACCACAAACAAATGTACTGTACAGTGGTGCTTGAAGTTTAGATGATTCTTAGAAAGTTTAGAAAGTTAGAAATTTCTATATATCTGCATATATATGATTTAAAACATAATCAGATTTACACTCAAACCCTAAAAGTAGACAAAGAGATCCCAATTAACCAAATTAGACAAAAATATTGTACTTGGTAATTTATTTAGATGAAAATGATCCAATATTTCACATCTCCATCCATCCATCCATCCATCCATCCATCTTCTACCGCTTACTCCTTCCTCAGGGTCGCGGGGGAACCTGGAGCCTATCCCAGGGAGCATCGGGCACAAGGCGGGGTACACCCTGGACAGGGTATATTTCATATCTGTGAGAGGCAAAAGTATGTGAAGCTCTAGGATTAGCAGTTAATTTGAAGGTGAAATTAGAGTCAGGTGTTTTCAATCAATGGGATTACAATCAGGTGTGAGTAAGCAAAAGTAAACAAAGTAAACAAAAAATGTATAAAGACAAGTATTTGATGTTTTACCTAATCAACAGCATAGGTTTTTGAAGATAAACATTTATTTTGAAATTGATGCATGCAACACATTCCAAAAAAGTTGGGACGGGGCAATGTAGGACTAATAGCGATGTGAATAGTTGAAATAAGAAGGTGATGTGAAACAGGTGAGGCAATCATCTAATCATAGTATATAAGGAGCCTAGAAAAAAGTCCTAGTCTTTCAAGAGCAAGGATGGGTCGAGGCTCACCAATCTGACAACAGATGCATCAGCGAATAATCCAACACTTTGAGAACAACATTCCCCAAAGACAAATCGGTAGGATTTGGGGCATTTCACCTCCTACAGTGCACATTGAAAGAATCAAGGAATCCGGTCAAATCTTGGTGTGTAAAAGGCAAGGCCGAAAACCACTTCTGAATGTGCGTGATCTCCGATCCCTCAGACGTCACGGTCTTAAAAACCGTCATGAGTCTGTAAAGAATATCCTAATATGGGCTCAGGAATACTTTGGAAAACCTTTGTCAGTCAACACCATTCACCGTTGCATCCACAGATGCAAGTTGAAGCTTTACTATGCAAAGCAGAAGACATACATCAACACTGTCCAGAAGCACCACCGACTTCTCTGGGCTTGGTCTCATCTGAGATGACAGTAGCATAGTGGAATCATGTTTTGTGGTCCGATGAGTCAACATTTCAAATAGTTTTTGCACAAAACAGCCATCCTGTTCTCTGGGCCAAAGAGGAAAAGGACCATCCTAGCTATTATCAGCATCAGATACAAAAGCCAGCATCTGTCACGGTATGGGGGTGTGTCAGTGCCCATGGCATGGGTAACTTGCACATCTGTGAGGGCGCCATTAATGCAGAAAGATATGTACTGTAGTGGTTCTAGGCTGCGGTGGGCTGAGCACAGACACACAGGAGGTGAATTGTGTGAAAAATAGTGCACTTTTATTTAATAAACTATCTTGAAGTGGGTTTAAAGGGGAGTGGAGTGGAGTGTTTATTGTGTTACCCTGGCGCTGGTGTCCTTTGCCTTGGCCATCCACTGCAAGGGAGCGTGGTTGGTCACCAGGGTGAAGTGTCGGCCTTCCAGGTAGTACCGCAGCTCACTCAAAGTGAATGAGTAAGCTTTCATAATTTGATTGTAAAATAATTGATGAAATTCTTTTCTTCACATATCCCAGCTTGTTAGAAGGTTGGGTTGAGAGTGCAGGGACAGTCATGATACAGTGCCCCTGGAGCAGAGATGTTTAAGGGCCTTGCTCAAGCATCCAACAGTGACAACTTGGCAGTGCTGGGGCTCGAACGCCTGACCTTCTGATCAGTAACCCAGTGCCTTAACCCTTGAGCCCAATGAATACCTGCTGGGTTGCAGTTTAACGTGAATGACAGACATAGACAACGTTAATAATTGTATCTCGACTCGGTGACAGCAGGCAGAGTTGGACCCGCACTCCAGGCTGGAGTCTACACCTCACCCCTCTAGCCTCTGGAGACTGGAGTAGCCTTCATCAGTTACAGAAAAAGGTATCATCTGTTTTATCCCAGGTAGGTTAACTAACAAAAAACATGAAAGAATAAATGCAGTTATTCTGCTAATGTTAGCTGAAGTAATTCAAGTGTCTCCCCCATTACACTAGTTAAGGCTAGTCTAAATAACAGTATTCAATTATTTACTGTTATACTTAAACAATCGTCATTATCTGATCCACTTACCACTGTCTTGCTTTCTTTTTTCCTCATTCTCTTTTTTTCTCTTTCTGTTTTCACATCCTAATGGAAGAGTTCTCTTAATTTTTCTTCATTTACGTTGTTTTCTGAAAATATTACTGCAGAAAAGTCAACGGGAATGACATTCCCTTTCAGGAGGTTTCCGTCATCCATTGTCAATGCAGACACTGCTGTGGAGTAAAGTTTGTCAGCCATTGGGGCCCTCTAACGGCCTCGGGCTGGAAGCAGTTGCCTGCCTTACCTGTTCACAAGCTGCGCCCTTGACCATAGTCTCAGGCAGTGTCCGCTATATACCAGACACTTCAGGAAATGTTCACCTCAGCACTCATAATCCGACATCCAAATCCCGAACTCCCATTTATGGTGGAACTTAATGCCTCAACCACTGTTGTAGGAGCAGTTTTCTCTCAGTGGCAAGGTACTCCTCCCAAACTATATCCATGTGCTTTCTTCTCCCTAAAACTCTTGGCAGTGGAACAGAATTATTCATCGTAACCAGGAGCTGTTGGCAATCAAGCTGGCACTTGATAGTTCCCTTTAACTATTCCTGGTCATTATGGATCACAGGAAATTAGAATATTTCCATGATGCAAAATGGCTGAACCCTCATCAGGCCGGATGAGCCTTGTTTTTCACCCACTTCAATATCTCTGTCACATACCATCCAGGGTCCAAAAATATGAAAACCTTTCTCAGATTCGCTCCTTTGAGCCAGCCCTCAACCATATCCTTCCTCCTACCAACATAGTCAGTCCCATCTACTGGACCCTGGATGAGCAGATATCCCAAGCCAGCAACAGCGACCCAGCTCCTGCCGAGTGTCCCCCATTCGTACCATTGTGCCAGTGAGGGTGTGTAACCGACAGACTCCCTATATGCGTCCTTGGGCTCTGGACATCCTGGCATGGCACAGACCCTCTCGATTCTTCAGAACCGTTACTTAAGGCCCACCATGTCCCGCGTTTGGCTCTTCATCCAAGCCTGCCCGGACTATTCAATGTCTAAAGTTTCTTGCCATCTACCAGCCAGAAATCTCCGCCCTTTGCCCGTCCGCACCACCTCTGGCCACACCTTGGAGTAGATTTCATCACAGATACCATGGAACTCCAATGGTTACACGTGTGCTGGTTGCTGTAGATCACTTTACCAAGGCCTGCAATCTGGTTCCATTGAAGGTCCTCCCAACTGCCCTGGAGACTGCAGAAACACTGTTCCAACATGTCTTTTAAAATTAAGGCCTATTAACACAGAATCAGTTCATGCCCCCAATGCATCACAAAGGTTTGGAATGCATTCTTTATGCTCCTGGGGGTGACTGTCAGTCTCAGTCGAATGGGCAAATGTAGAGGAATATCCAAGAGATAGGACATTTTCTGCAGACACATAGCCATCTTCATCAATATCACTGGAGTCGTTGCCTGCCTTGGGCCGTGTATGATCAGAATTCCCTTCCCCAACCAGCCAATGGCCTCATTCCATTCCAGTGCCTACTCGGCTTCCAACCACACCTTTTCCCATGTTCGGGGGAACCATCTGATATACTGGCAGTGGACCATCTCCAATGGGTCATCCACTAACAGAAGAGCCAGGCTGATGCTCAACGTTCAGCAACATTGCAGTACCAACCCAGGCAGAAGGTCTGGGCCTTCATCAGAGATATCTGGCTCCAGCTGCCGTGTTGCAAGTTGCAAGTCCATGCTACATTGGTCCCTCCAACATTCTAGAACAGATATATACAGTCACACCTTCAACTTCCCCCTCAGTACCATAATGCATCTTCTTTTCATGTATCACTCCACAATTCTTACAATTCTAAAACTCTCCGCAGTTGGGTTCAATGTCTCCATCTGTGTGTAGTCCACATCATAACACACACAAACACTGGAAAAACATATGAAACTCTGCACAGACAGTAGCCCAAACTCAGGATCGAAGTAAGGACCCTGTGAGACAGCAATGCTACCAACTACCATGCGCAAGTCACATTAAATAATACTGAAATAATTTAAATATTGAAGAATGAACTGACATTCCATATTTTATGTGTCTGTCATTTTCTGCAAAGCTATTTTATTTACAGCATATTCATGTGCCCCCTCTACAGGAATAAAACTACCCACAAATGAAAAAATGTAGCAACAGTGATATAGTGATAATGTGGGTCCATCACAGCTTACCTTGTGCAGAGCAGTTCGGCTAATGTTGAAACTGTGGTAGTTGTAGTAGATGTAGTAGCAGCAGCTGGAGTAGATGTAGTAGCAGCAGCTGGAGTAGATGTAGTAGCCGGAGTAGTTGTAGTGGTCTGGGTAACTGGGGGAGTTCCAGGATGGTCATATTGGAAATTCCATGGCTTTTTTTGTGAAATGAAGTTGCTTGAAGACATTTTGTCTTCTAATAAAGTCAAAAAGTAACTATTCTTAGAATTACAGTATTTGCTTAGTTACTTTGACAAGCATTATTGAAATGACTAAAAAACAGATCCCTGGATTTTCTTCTAGCAAATAAGTATTCTATATAAGAACATCCTCTGCATTAACCAACCAGTGATTATGTTATAGTGTCACAAAAGAAGTTGAGCAATATAGGTCATTAGAGTCTGCAGCTTCTATTTAAACTTTTAAAACAAGTTGGCTTCACTTCCCAAATACCCTTAGCTTTCATTCACCATGCCCATTCGTTTTGAAAAGGAGCCAAGAAAATGACTGCACTGATCAAATACGTAGGCGTGAATTATTAAGCACAAATTTGTTATCAGATGGATAAGGAATGGTGAGTTAATGGCCAAGTTTTACACGGGTAAGAACTTCTCAAAAGCACATCTTGCTGTTTGAACTGTGGCTTATATAAGGTAAAGAGTGGTTGTAATGTTTCCGATCAAACAAAGATAAAAGAACTTTTCTTAGTCTCTGAAAGCAGTAGTGATGATCATGCATACACATAGAAGACTGTACTCAGTGAGTAGCACAAGTAGGACTTCAAGAGATGGCGATAATTAGCACTGTGCTAGGTTGCCATTTCAATAAAAATTATCACAAGAGCAAAAGAATGTGAGCATTTTTCAGATAAGTATTAAAATTTAAATGGGGACTTTTCATGCAGCTTTTTTTTTAAATAAAAATTTTAAAGTTTAAAAGTAAAAATTTTGTATTAGATTTTGCTAAATAATTTAACTGTGAGGCTCAAACCTTTGGCCCTTGCTCTGCCATTTATAATACACTACATACTTGAATTGAACAAAATTTAATAATAATGAACAGTGTATGATCTAATATCAGAGTTTTCCAATGCTGTCCATGTTTTCCCTGTCCATTTAGATATTGTTTTCAAAGCAGTCTCATATGAAGAAAGGCCTTGTGAAAATACAGGTCTGATTTTCAAAGATTCAACATCAACATTTATTAAGCTTTGGAAACTAAATCAGTGGTACGTTTATTTTGAGAACTTGCCTCAGGCCACATGAGCATATTTTAATATGCTTGTTAAAAAAATCCTCCCCACAGTAAAAGCAACACTAATATCTTAATGGCCTCATTTAAAAAGGAAGAAAGAAAAAACTGATATGTAAAAAACATGGATTATGAAGAAATCCAATTATAATCAACTGATTGGCTGTCTGTAGTAATAATTTGATGAAGAGGAGGCAGTTCAATTTTGGAGCGATTGCCCTTATTAAAAAGCTTTGAGGAGAAGCATGCTTATTACTCTGTTTTGATACAGATGAGATGGAGTCTAACTTTATTAATTTCCCATAATATTAATAATCATGTTATCCCTTCGGCTGTGCTGCATTGGGAGAAGCTGAAATTATTCCTTGATGATTCCTGAAATTATTCTACACATGGGATTCCTAAAAGCAATCACATTTTTAAAAGTACAATATGCCATTTTTTTTTTGAGATACTCAGTTTCCCCCCTAAATCTATGCTTTCCATTCACATTCAGAGTAAATAAATAGCATCTGAAGCTATACAATTATAATGATGTAATAATGTGTGTCAATTTCTTAATTATTTATCAGGAATAAAGTTATACACGTTGAACATGGTCTCAAAATTGCAAAGAATTTACAATAGCCAGTGCATATGACGTAATAACAGAAGTGTTAAAAGCTCAAATTGTTCATTCAAGTTAAAGTAGAAAAAGTAAGAGTAGAAGAAAGATTCAAAAGAAAAAGACATCTGCCTGAAATCACACACTGATGGTGAATTAGTGCCACTTTCATCATGGAACCAAGTTAGCAAGGGCAACAGATTTAATCCTAATCTACGAAATGTTAGCTAGCATGATTATAACTCTGACCAAACACACTAATTGAATGCTAATAGCTAGCCATCCAAATACAAATTGGAGTGATAACTACAATAACTCTATGTATACCACATTGAACTAAAAAAAGAATCTGTAAGAATTACAGATTTTTATTTTATGATCCTGGTAAAAATTAAACATCATGCTCAATTCATTCTCACGCTACCACACAGGATTCTTGCTGATCTTGAAACTGTGGCAAATCACAGATTTGCAGAAATTTGCACAAAAATGCAACGCATTCAGAAGAATTCACACAAGCTAATGTTAATAAATACTGAACTGGTTACAATTTTGCATGATATCACGCTGGTAGATCATTTTTATTTATTTGAATTGACTTAAAGAATATTACTATGGGTTTTCAGATTTTTTCTACATGATGCCCAGTCCATCCTCGCATTACTATATTACACAGCTTATCATGTTCTCGAGGAAACCAGAGCGTTTCTCTGAAGACAACTGTTTCTTAATACTTTTCAGCCCAGGGGTTTTCAGCTCCAGTCCTGGACCCACTGGATAGCAGTTTCAGGTTTTCCCTATTCCCAGGACACCTGAGGCAACTCGAAGCACTCGATAACTAGTGGATTAGATGTATTAGATGTATTGACAATCAGTAAAAGTGAAAAATATAAAAAGGGCAGTGTGACATAATATGGAAATTCCACTTATAAAACAGCCCTGTTGAATTTTTTTTAACTGACTGGTCAGGAGATGTTGATTAATTTTGTACAACAGCAGCTCTGACAGTAGTTCCAGTGGCAAGGCAAATCACAAGTTTTCATTAATGTACTTGTTCTAATATGCTATCATTTCTACAGCTAATTCACAGGGACTTGGTTTGCGTAACTACATAATCTAAGCCTAATAACTGATTTTAAAAACATGCTGTTATTTAACAAAGAGAACCATGAATCAGTGAATGAATGAATCCTTACAGGATTTTGTGGAGATTAGTTGTGATTGTTGTGGCCAATAATGCTTGATTTTGCTGATTTTGCAATGCAACTTGCAGAGTTCTTTTTGGGGGTTTTTTCCCCCCAGAAAACTACTTGAATTGCACAAAACTTTTTTTGCACAGTCTTTCGCAGTGATGTTTGTAAAAATGAGACCTTTTGGCTGCACTCATGTTCAACGCACATGAATCAAAGAGGGCCTTGGATGAGCAGTGGCAGTGGTAGCTCAGTGGTTAAGGTGTTGGTCTACAGCCGCCAAAAATGCCACTGTTGGGCCCTTGAGCAAGGCCCATAACCCTCAACTGCTCAGATGTATAAATGAAATAAATGTAAGTCGCTCTGGATAAGAGCGTTTGCGTAATGCCATAAATATAATGTAAATGGATGAATACGTGTTGTGATAATATTACATGATGTAACTTTGCCCAAATCTGTGAAAAATCTGTGGTAATTTTGAAAAATTGCAAGCTCCTCCCAGTATTGAGGATTTTGCATACATTTCTGCAATTGCAAAATTGCAAAATCCTGGAGGGACAGCATAATCATTAATATGGTGACGTTTTCTGTAATTAACATTTATGGAGGAAATCTCCAAACTCTTTTCTCCACTTTCTCATCCAGGAAAATCTTCAGGACAAAGGATTTTGGTTTCAGTGTCTTTTTGTCTTATTAACATCAAGAGAGATGTGGTAACAGAATAACTGTTTAGATCTGCTACAATGTAAGTGATAACAGGATTGACTGCTGTGGATGTTCTACAACATTAAATATGTAATACCATAAAACTATAAACTGTCATTCTTTAATTCTTAAAAAAAAAAAAAGTAAGAATTTTGGTCAAATTGCTGTGGTATAAAGGAATACAGCACCTTGAGACATGCCATCTGGCCCAATGTCATTGATTATTTTAAGAGTTGGCCCTGGTGTATTTTAATCTTAACGATTGTCACAAATAATTATTTAAATGTATGACCTTAAGGTTAAAGTTGTCTCTGACTTGAGAACCCTTGCCATGAATCAGAACATTTTGTCAACCTTCCCATGAATGAATACAAGTTCAGAACGTACCCAGGCCACTTCACTTTTTGCACAATTTATGGCATGACAGGTTCAGTTTTGAAATGAATTAGATTTTCTTTTTGGTCATTAATCCGCATAATAAACCATAACAACAAAGCAAAAACATGTTTTTAGATTTTTGTTTTTGCGTGCAAATTTATTACAAATCAACAACAGAATACTTTAATCTATCTAAGTATTAAGTAATCTAAGTATTAAGAACCTTGGCTAAGGCACATCAAATTTTCTTCAGATGCATCCGATTTGCTTTGATTATCTTGAAAGGTCTCTAGAACTTGTGTGTAAAAGGTCTGACACAGTACATGTCAGAAAAACCGAGCCACGAAGGAACTCCCTGAACCCCTTCACAATCTAAATAGATCTTGGCAAGAGTATAAAGCCATTTCCAAAGCTTTGCATGTCTCCATTTTGAAGTGGAAAAAAATTGGAACCACCAGGACTCTTCTTAGAGCTTCCTGTCTGGCCAAACTCATTAACTGGGATAGAATAGCACTTGGTCAGGGAGGTGACCAAGAACCCAAAGGCCAATCTAACAAGAACTTCAGAGGTCCTCCACAGAGATGAGAGAACTATTCAGAAGGACAACCATCTCAAAAATATTTAATCAATCAGGTCTTTATGGTAGAATGGCTAAACAGAAACCACTCCTTAGTACAAGGCATATGGCAGGCACTTAAAAGACTCTGACTGCATGAGGAAAAAGATTCTCTGGTCTGCTGAGACAGAAATTAACTTGTTGGGCTGAACTCTATGTCTAAACACTATGTCTGCTGAAAACCACATACTGCACATCAACTGGCTAATATACTCTCTCTACAGTGAAGCATGGTTGTGGCAGCATCATAACAATCTCAAGGACACAGCCAAGACAATACTGAAGTAACTTCAGGACATGTCTTTGAATACCCTTGAGTGGGAGACATTATTTGATTATTATAAATGCAATGCATTAATGGCCAAAAAAAGCCAGTCTATTTTTAAATTTAATCTATAAGACAATGTAAAGGGGTCTGAATATGTTCTGAACTGACTGCATTTCTTCTTTATGTATTTCTATGCATAGTCGTGTTCCTGTGTTGTGTTTATCTGGATGTCTGGGTAAAACATGATGATGATGCGTGATATGCAATGTGACATCAGTCTACCATACACTTTTTTGTTTGTTTGTTTGTTTGTTTTTTGTAAAACACCATCACTGCTTTATCCTGCAATCACATTTGAATAAAATCAAAAGACACTGCATTTCACTTCTGTGGGTAGTTTGGAGCCATCTGGTAATTCCTTCTATTTTCATGTTGGTTGGGGCTTATTTACTGGATCACTTTGCACTGATAGCATTTTACATAAAGACATAAAACAAGGGCCATTATTGAAAAGTTCCATGAGACACGACATACACACTTTTTAATTGCTATGTGTGTGTGTGTGTGTGTGTGTGTGTGTGTGTGTGTGTGTGTGTGTGTGTGTGTGTGTGTAATTTGGTGCTCTTTTCTTCTGCCATTTTTCAAGGTGACACTGCGGGGTCCTTCAGGGCTTTCTTTCCAATCCTTTTTGGGATTGAAATTATGATGGAGTAATTTTTCCACCGAAAATTGCCTCTGTCACTTGTGGTCGGTATCTCTATATATTTCTCAAGTGGATTTCTCTCTCTCTTTCTGTCAGATACTATGCCAATCCATTTCTACTCATTAATTCTTAGTATGATGTTGCCCGAGATAAGTTGATTTATCATGCAGATTTGATAACATTATGGGTCTTTAGACTGATTCTGAATAACTCAGTTATTCATGATAATTGACTGATAATCAAAAAAAATAAAATAAAATAGAATAAAATAAATAAAATAAAATAAAACCAGAAAGGTGCTTACGAAAAAAAAAAAGTCATACATGTAACCTCAAATCTCACATGAAAAAAACAAACAAACCTTTTGCTTGCATATACACCTGCTTGTTTCCAGTGTAAAATAAAAAAGGGTTGTGTCATTAGAGATTTACGGGCTGATTCCTCTGAGGAAATGTGTCCTCATTTTTATTTTCAATAGAAACTTCTCTAATTATATTGAAGTGAACTTACTGGTGGTCGATTCAAGGGCAAAAGACTTACATCAGTGTGGTTTAAGCGTAAAAACAGGGCAAGGTGAAATATTTCTGCTGCTATTTTTAACACATGGAGGTACAATCGCTGAACGAGCATGCCGGTTTAAGATGGGGTTGACAGTTACATGGGATTAAACAAATGACAAAAAATAATGTCGTATTTAGACTCAAAATGAGAGGAAAATAGAAAAGAATATTTGACTGAGATTATATAAAAATAACAGAATAGTTATAGAAGAGGAGATTGAGTAAAGTGAAGAGAACAGTGAGAAAACAATATCTGATAAACATACAGGCCTCTCAGAAGAGACCATTGAGAAGATTGCGACAATACAATAATATTACAATAAGAAAATATAAGAAGGAATTATTGAAAACAACTCAAGAGTAAAGAAGAGAAGAGAAGAGAAGAGAAGAGAAGAGAAGAGAAGAGAAGAGAAGAGAAGAGAAGAGAAGAAAGGAGGCAGGGCTTGGGTTTTAGTCAGTACAGTAACGGCAGTAAAGCCTTTAGCCACTACAGACTTCTTTCTGCTTGAGGGTTTTTAGACACCATATGGCGTTCAGAGATGAATCATTCATCTCCTACTGTAATTCCGTTATTCTGCTTTGTGTACGTAACCCTGGACAAACATATTTTCATACAGCTCCTGACCTGCACGTATGGTCTTTTTATGTAAAGACACATCAAATTCACACAGCCATCCAAAACATAACTATTTGACTTCGCAGGTGACCTGACACAGATTTCCAACCCCCCCTTTTTGAATAGGAATACAAAAAGCTCTTTTTTTCAGCGTGAGACCGTCTGCCCTGTCCAGCACACGTCCATTTGTCTGCTCTGGCTTATTGTCCTGCCTGCTTGCTACGGTCATTACATCACAATTATGAGGGGGGGAAAGGAAACGGACAGAAAAAAGAGAGAGAGAGAGGGAAAAGACAGAAATTTAGGTCAGTGGAGATGAGCTCGCGGCGATCTGTCTACCATGGGAGGAGTATACACACACACAAACACACGTACGTGCACACGCACGCACACACATATGCACATGCACACACGGGAGAAGGGTCACTCACATGGATCCTTTCCTCTTTAATGAGACATAGCTGATTACAAGTCATTATTGTATGAGAGTTGTACATCTCACTTAAAACATTAGAGTCTGCTAAAAACTTGAGCTGATTGTACCTAAACAGGAAGTAAATGTCCCAGGCCCTATCACTGTGTTGAGACTTACATCTCTCACTCTTCTACATAAATACATTATTTTCCAATTAGTTTCACTGCAGTTACTGAATAATTCATAGTGATACTGAATAATATGCTTTAAAATGAATAACTGAGAAGTAAAATCTGAGTTTAATGTGTAAAAGTACAGATTATGTTAACAAGGCTTGAGATTAAATCTGGCACTGGCCGGGGACTCTTAATTTACCAGCCACTTTGGTCACCAATTTACCTTAAAATGCCACTCATCCATAGGTGTGTGCATTATAATCTGCGATGAAGCACGTCTCCTTACGTAGGCACATTTTCTTCATTCGTACTGAACCTTCTCCATCCACTTTATCTCACAGCTATATATGGAAACTGTGATTTCTATCCCAGCGAGAGTTTAGTCAGGTCGAACGTGGCACTACACAGTCAGTGTGAACACATCGGGTCAAACAGTGACAGAGCAGACAGCACAAAGATGAAAAGAGTTCAATAGTGACAAGTGAAACATCAAGGTTTGTTAAGACTTGTACCTTGTCAAGGTACAAGTAAATTAAAAACAGGGTTCGATTAGAAGAAAATGTAAGTTAATGTCAATCTTGAATCTAAACAAATGACAAACATCATCCATAAAATTGGCATACCACTTTTCCCTTTCTCTTTGGATGAATGTTATGTGACATCACTATTATTTATATTTTAATTCCATCCATATTTGAGGTCGCCTTGGATCTCTCCTAATCTCTCATCATCTTCATGTTAAACCGAAACCTTACAAACATGGTAGAGCAAGCAAATCCAGGTGAGGAGGTGGTTATGAAGAAATGCATCACGCAACTTTCCATCAGTAATTCATATAAATGTTTCATCTTTGTAGGCTCAACCTTCATATAAAACAAAGTGAACGCTACAAGAATTCTTAAAAAAAAAAAAAAAAAACAGTAGCACAGGTGAGATTCATCTTCTTGTAGTCGTGTGCACTCATGCTAAGGCTCTCATCACGCAGTGGCATATGACGCACTATTCACAGTACATACGGCTGTCATGCAAACTTTTTTTGTGTTCTTGCTGTATCAGCTTTTTCTGAATGACAAGGTACTGGAGATTTCTGGTGCTCAGAAATCTTCATCATACTTACACCACTGTGATGGGTGAAATTAACTTTGTAGAACCTGGAGAAGGTACATGGCGATGCCCAGGTTGCAGCAGTGCTGACCTCTTAGAGCTGAACACCTAAAAAGAAGAGATGCTCCCTGTAGAGTGGTACTTGTCTGGCCCATCTATAGGCCATGGAAGCCTCTGCTTAGACAAGGGTGCCATATTTATGTCAGATGCTACTTTTTAGCACACACGCGCACACACACACACACACACACACACACACACACACACATTGATCAAGAGCAATATTATCACTTCATTCAAAACTTTATTTCACTGTTCTGATTCAGCTTACACATGCTCAGATATATATATATATATATATATATATATATATATATATATATATATATATATATATATATATATATATATTTATATATATATAGTATATCTAAAATATGGCTAGGAACATTTAAAAACGAAAGAAATTATGCATAGTAAACATCCTTTATTATTTTGACCTTTCATATAATCATACATATGTCTGTGCAAACACTGATGTAATCATGTAATAAGCATGTTGTTGTATATAACTACTTTTAACTGCATTATAGGGGGAAATAAAACACATTTCCTGTATGCATTGACATATTAGACTTAATGTTTATGGCAACAAAAAACAACAACAACAACACAGTGATGCTAAACAAATATGATCAAAATATATTATTATTATTATTATTGTTATAACTTAACACCATATAATAAAATAAAGTGACATAAAGTACTACTGAAAATGTTACAACTACCTGTATTTTTTTAAATGCTTATTTTTTATTTTTTAAATGATTTTGCATATTTGGAATTTATACACCGAGCAAAATAAAAGTATTGATACAGTCACAACGAGCCTTAATGACAGGTTTACCAGCTGCGAAGTAAACATTTTTTTAAAAATTGGAAATATATTTTAATGCAATTTTATACAATGGCATCAATGTCACTTTAATTGCTTCTATTTATTTTTGATAGAAACAAAGCTCGAGTCTGAAAGCACAAAATGTTTTTAGGATTATGAGAAGCATACATTCGTAAAAAAATTAAATAATAATAATTTTTTTTTTTTTAATTAAAAAAAAATTGTTCATGCCAAACATAAAAAAAAGAAAGAACTGAAAGAAAATAAAAGAAACAAGCTAGCAAACTACTGTTAGTTTGGGAAGCAGTTTTGCGGAAGTAATTCACCAGAGGGACCCGAGAGGGGCGGGGCTCAATGTGCGCCTCGATGTGGGCGGGGCCGAGAACGTCGGTCCAATCAGCGGCGCGCTCGCGCGGTGCCTCGCGCCCGGCGCGGTGAAAACCTCCCGGCCGCAGGTGTCATGTGAAACGCCGCATGCTCGCTGTGACTGGAGCAGTGTTTGGGAAATGTTTCTATTCTCGCGTCTCTCTGTTGGCCAGTGACACCAGGCGAAAACTTTATATCCAAGGATCTTGGTTTTGTCTTTCTTTCTGTTTTACTTGTTTCTTTATTTATCCTCGTGTGTGTGTGTGTGAGTGTGTGTGTGCGTGAGTGTGTTTCTTCATGCCTGCCGCGTCCGGGAGCGAGTCGCCACCACTATGCGAGGTAAGAACCTGTGTGTGTGTGTGTGTGTGTGTGTGTGAATGTATAATTCATTATAGAGCAGATTCAAATGAATCATGACTCTGATTCATTTGCACAGTGTTTGTTTGTTCCTCCTATAAGACGCTGTGAGACAGTCTGTGGTTTGTAAACATGTTAATGATCCACTGTACAGAGTACCGCAGTGTGAGTGATACTCACAACACAGACTTTTTAAATTATTTATTTCGTTTAATTATATATATATATATATATATATATATATATATATATATATATATAGTTAGCTCCATATTTACAATTTTTGCCAACATCACTGCTGCATCAATACAGTGTTTAATATTAATACAGTGTTTAATTAATATTAATACAGTGTTTAATATACTGTACACTGGTTATTGCAGCACTATAACAGTGTTAATGCAACACTTTCATTTTTATGAAGATCATCAGACAGTAATAACGGATTTCGACCCGCAAAATATAGGCTACTCAATAAAACCTGTAATTTGCATACAATATTATTTTATTTTCTATATCAGTCTGGTTGTATTTTTATATAAGGGTTTTGTAGGTGCCACATTGTGACAGGTGTAATACTGAAAAATCATTTGCGACGAAACAATGAGTATTTATTTATAGCATTAGTTTTTTTGTGTGGTTTTGGGGGATTAAGTACGTTTTTAGAAGGCAAGGTGTTTAGTTTTCACGGTGATTGAAAGCAGTTATTACTTTAAATGTTAATTACCCGTTCAGTAAGATGACTGTACACACTGTAGTGTAAATAAATCCACCTGAGAGGAGATCTGATGCTAACCGTCTCGCGCTTAATCACTGTTTCACACCAGACATGGCCTACTCACTGGAGTTATAACTTTTTTTCAGGTTTAAAACAGTTGTTTACTTCCTAAACATTCCTAGTATCGTTATTTCCTAGTATCTTTATATCGCAGTATCTTTATTATTTGTTTTTGTTTGTTTTTAAACCCCAAGCCCAAGAAATAACCGTTAGCGGTTGCTAAGTGACTAGAGCGACCCGTCGTTATCCAAACCGGCGTCACGCGCTGACCGAGAATGTAGATTACAGAAAACGGACATTTTCCTTTCACTGACGTGTAATATGTGAGGGAAGACGCTGAAATATGTTACAGTAATCAGATATTATCTCTGTCGAAAAACTGACCTTAAATCTGACCTTAAATGTGGAAAACAGAGTTGACATGTTGAAGTCGTCCACAAGGCGCCGCTTCGCGCCCGAATTTCTCACTACAGCTTCCGGTCCGCCGCTTCCTCTCTACTTTAATCACTTTTTCTGGACTTTCTCTGCCGTACAATCACTTCTTCTCCTTTGTAGATTGTGTTGTCTCACTGTTTTCTACATATAAACCGTGTTATATGTTCTCTTGTTCTCTTCAGAAAAACACACCGTGTTTTGTTGTTGTTGTTGTTGTTGTTTTTAAAGTCGCGCGCTACGCGGATGAACACCAGATCAACACAGCAGTGATTCGGTTTATTTTTTGCTCAAAGGGTCCAGTCAATATAGTTTAAGCGAAATAAACACACATTTCTTAATTTGTATCAAATTGAGCCAGACCAATATTATCACTTCATTCAAAACTTTATTTCACTGTTCTGGTTCAGCTTACACACACGAAGAAGAAGAAAATTATATATATATATATATATATATATATATATATATATATATATATATATATATATATATATATATATATATATATATATATACATACACACACACACACACACACACACAAATATATGCTAATGTATGGCGAAGTTAAGAAGGGATAGTAAAAAGCTACAACAACTGTTACGGTAAAAATAAATAAATACATTTTAAAAAAAATAAGAACTAGACTTCTTATTTTTAAATGATGCCGTTAGTATTGTTCTAAAAAAAAAAAAAAGGGGGGACTAAACCGTACCTTTCCTTATCCCTGGGGTTTTACCTGGGGTTTGTATCTTTGACATAGTAATGTTAATGTGGTGTACCATAAATGATTTACAGTGCATACAGTATTTGGACCTTAAGGGCCACTCTTGTACCTTTAGAGTATTTTAAATGTACAGACTGTGCATCTTTCCAGGTGAAACATACACACTAAAGGTACAAATGATGTACTCCTGATGATACCAGCTCAGTGACTAGGAAGATACAGTTTAATACCCTTTTCCTGAAAACAGGAGCACTGTGACACTAAGATAATAATTTTAAAATAACAGGCCTTGTTCTTTCTTTCTTTATTTTTATCCTAAGACAAATATGTATCTGTCATAACATTTGGCTTCATGCATTTTCAATTTTTAACCTCAAATAAAATGAAATATGGGCCTACAATGAAGGTGAATATATTGTCAAATGACAGCCTAACTTTTATAAATCCCCAATAATATTAATTGTAATACTCGAAACATAGACATAAATAAAACATAATAGATAACAAGACAAAGTGTAGTGCCAAAAAAGTTTTTAAAACAATCTATAAAAAAAGACCTAAAAATATTTTCTGATGTATGGAGAGAAACAGTTTGAGGTTTAATGATTAATTATTGAGTTATAATTTTCTATAAAGAGGCAACTATTTTTGTCCCCAGTATTTTTTTTTCTGCTTGTAAAATCAGATATAATTATGTGTATATAATATATAAATTGGTGTTATTTTATTTCTGATTTTATTTGTTATTTTATTTAAAAATCAAACAAATTAATTCATATTTCAAGGATTTTATTTTATTTATTTATTTAAAAATATGGACTTGCAGAATATGTCCATAATAAGTCTAGACGTCTTGATTTTACTTTAAATCAAAATGGAAATCTATAAGTGAGTAAAAGCATTATGATAATTTCAAAATAAAGTGCAGCTTCTGACAGTGTTTAAAAATACTGTCGTTTTTTAAAAGTTTTGTTAGCACTTTTTGTTTGCGCGTTTGAATATGGAAATTATTATGTGAGTAGACATGAACTGACGTGATCTGATGAACTTTCATGAACTGATGATCTTTGTACATTTTTGACCTCATCCTGACAGTTATAATTCTGAACTGACAGTTTAACTCGTGTCTGTCTCCCAAAAGCAGAATTCTTGCTATTATTTGGTGGGAAGTTGGTGACGCTTTGTGTAAGATTCATGGCACCATATTATTGGTGATATATGTAGTGCTGCAACTAACGATAATCTTCATAATCGATTAATAGGCTGATTATTATTTTATTTTTCGACGAAACAGATTTTTTTATGTCAGATTTTCCATACCATTTTTTGTTTACTTAAAATAAAATCCACAAACTGGGTGTTACAAATGAAAACTTTACGTTAAAGTTACATTAAAGACGAAAACTTACCAAAAGACTAAACTGTTTGTCCAATAATGATTAATAATAAAGAAGATTAATAATAAAAGACTCACTGCACCTGACAGTTTCTGTTACTCACTGCCTTCAGGCATAATGTTTTACTTATGTTTACTTTGATCTTAATTTAACATTACAGATCTTAGTTGCGCTCCCACTGTTTATCACCGCGTCCATATTGCGAGTGAGGAGCAACGTGGATCACAGTTAAAAGATCGCTCCTGTTATAATAAACAACAGAATTTACACTGCACGCACGCAAATACGGCATATATCGATAATAAACTTGAATTAAACTAAACCCTTTAAGCAATTTCCCCAACCCCTTGCACACAGTGGAGCATTTTGGATATAAACATAAGTTTTTGCTCGTGCATCACTGTTGTGCTTCCGTGCTACATGTACATTTACTTTGTAAAGTTTGCAGGTCATAGACATATAAATTTATCTGTCTATGTTGCAGGTTACCGTCTTCTTCAGAGTTTCGGTGACTCTGGGCATTCTTAAACCTATCTTCCTCACATTACATGCGTTTGACATCATTTGCTGTCAAAAGGGAAACAGCTCATACTTCCTGTTAGTAAAAAAAAACGCTAGCGTTCCCTTTGAGAGGATACTACCCTTCTAAAATTCAAACACTAGACCGTAATCAGACCAAATAATAACTAATAACCAAATAAACGATAATAACATTCGTTGACAATGATTTTCATAATCAATTATTACTGATTTTCTCGATTAGTTGTTGCACCTCTAGATATATTACATTGTGCTGTGAGTTGTGCAGGAAGATGTAGTCTACATGTTCTGTATGTATCATAAGACTCTCTTTTTAGCAACTGGTGTTGCGTTCGCATATTTACATTTGTGAGGTGTGTTTGCATGTGAGGGAACCTGAACAGTATTCCCCAGATAAGTTTTTGCCTGTCAGTCACACTGCAGCGTTTTCAGTGTGTTGTAGGAGACTCGCAGTGTTCTAGAGGAACAGCTTTCTCTGGTTGCCAGATTGATTCAAAGTACACTGACACAGCATCCGATCTAGTAACTCGAGAACCGATTGCCTTCCAAAAGCCTTTCTCCATTTCACCAGGATGTAATGCTTATACACACACACACACACACACACACACACACACACACACACACAGAAATAGAGAGAGAGGAGAGAGCATATGCGGAGAAAAAAAGAGATACAAAGAGATATTTGGAAATAATTGCAGGGGGGAAAATGAGCAAGCTTTCCGGTTTCTCCAAAGTTTCCTCTAGAGTGAGAAACCTCTATTTCATCCCTCTTTGTGTGTTTCCACCAAACACCGAAGGCCGAAACATAATCTAAACCCGTCTCTGTTGGGCAATACAGCTACTGTATCAGACAAAAATCTATACAATTAGAAAGAAGGCCTGAGCTGCATTGATATTTGAACTTTGTTGATTCTCACTGATTAAGAGTTATAGTGTTTAGGTAATGCACTTGCTCATTGCGAAAGAATTTAAGCACTGATCAGCGCTGCAGCATTAGTGTGTAAAAGCAGGGTGTGTAAACACGGACTTGACTATAGATCGTTATTTCTTTTAAACGCCACGGCATCGGCATTTCTGCATCACAACCAATAATCATCGTCATCATCACACACACACACACACACACACACACACACACACACACACACACACACACACACTTCACACAAGTCCATTCAAACATCTGGTTATTTATGGATATACAGCCTGGAACAGTGGGTGAGTAGAACCAGATAATCCAAAATAAATCGAGTACTGTCAGTCAGGTCGAGTACTCGTCTCTTCAGTCCTTTAGAAAAGGATGAATCATAAATCCGTTCAGAAATGAAGCCTAATCTTATTTTTAATTGACATGTAAAAATGACAGTAGCATTTTGGAAGAAACTTGATTGGTGATTTCTATATAGTGCAGAAAGTTTGGGAATCTCTGTGAGGTCGTGAGAGTTTATGCCCCAGAGATTTTTTCTAATTCTCTTTCTATTGACATTTTATTTATTTATTTATTTAATAGCGCAATCAATGAAATTATATTACAAGGATCTGTGGAGTTACGACAAGGGCATTGGATATAGATGATACTGATTTCAATGTATGGAGTCACATATTCTAGGCCAAAGGTGTATCAGACGTTAGATAAATATGGCTCCGAAATGTAAAGCAATGCAATACAATATAAACTACATGGAGCTGTCATGTAAATGTTGCCTCACATTTAAACTTTGAGCAAACCAGACTTAAATACAAGCTATTAAATGAGATTTGTAAAAAATCTAAAACACTGCTTTGCATGTGCATTAGTACAGTTAATTTGTGTAAAAGTTTAAAGCCAGAACTCACAAAATTACTTTTGATCACGTTATAAAATACCGACCACTTATTTAATCAGTATAATCAGGATCAATCAACAAAAGTGTTTCGTGTCTCAGTGTGAGATAGGAACTTAAAGGGTTAATTATTTTCTCTCCTTTTGTTCAGTTTCAACAGAAGATATTATGAATATTTAGTGTGTCAGAGATAAAAAATGTTTGATTTCTTCATTAGAAATATTGTCATATAGTACATGTAAAATATTAATACAGTTAAAAACACAATTATACCACTTCCAAAGCTTGCGTTTTCTGAATCCAATTCTCTTGTATGACACCCGTTGCCTTTATAACAGCCTCCAGTCACTTTTTGAGAGCCTTTTTTCCCATCTTTAGCCAGACATCATAGGGATGCTCACAGGTATATGATTCTGCGTGAAATGGCTGAAAAGGCAAACTCAATAATGCGCTTCTTCCACCTTCGGTCACTGCTAACCATACATTAGTTGACTAAACATATTTATTTTTGTGTATTTGTGTGCATATGTTTCCCTCTCTGTTGAACAAGGGTGCGTAGCCAAGTGTTTGCCTGCAGTACAACTTCCACGGGAGTCAGGCTCAGAGAGGAAAAGGAAAAGCGTTTTTGCGCGTCCGTTTGGTCTAGTGAGCGGGCATGACGGAGGCTTTAATACAACGCTGTACATGCATGATTGTTTACCCGTGATGCTCTGGGAGGATGGGTTTCACCTGTGGGAGCTGTTTCAAGCTATAGAAAGAATACAGAAGAATGCATACCTGTGCTGTGTGTTAACCTCAGAGTGCTCTACAGTTTCTGCAGCGGTCTAAAGTTTCCACAGTGCCACAGGAGTAGCTGAGAACAAGTGAAGAGAGAAGGAGAGAGGGGGGCTGTACTTGAAGGAACATAGACATGCACAGCGACCATGTTGTGCCACTAGACTTTTATTTATCTCCAACTCAAGTATGCCTGGTTTGGAAAAATCCAACTCGGTTTCGGTCACGCTAACAAAGCTATATTGAGTTAAATTAAGCTGAGAGTATGAGAGAGAATGGACACGTTTACAGCTGCCTAGAGGAGGCAGTCTACGAAAGTTCAGTGACCGCGTAAGCAGGGAATTAATCAGACAAGCAATCAAGGGGCTAAGGGTAATGTTTAGTATGATGCTGCTACCACCACCATGCTTCACCATGGGCACTGTGGTAATCAAGTCCATTTTAGTTCAAGGTTTTAACAAACAAAAAAAAATGTAAAAGGGGGTGAATACTTATGCAAGACATCATGTCCAGAGCTCTTGCATGTGCTCTCTCTCTCTCTCTCTCTCTCTCTCTCTCTGCAACTTCATCTTACTTGCTTCATTATAGGCTAGCTTTACATTAACACACACTCCATAAATGTGACTTGCCAGTCATTGCATCACTACTCACGATTACGTGAGATCCCTGACACACACACACACACACACACACACACACACACACACACACACACACACACACGACTAAATCTCTTTGTGCATTTAATGGAAGTTACTGTTATGGAGTGTGTTGTAGACATTTTTCACAATAATCACGTTATGGAACAGTGTAAATTGCGAAGTGAACTGCTTTCAGCCAGGGTGTGTGTCCGTTTGCGTTTTTTTTTTTTGTCTGTGTGAAAGTGAGATCCGTAAATAGATTCCATAGAAGGGTGTGAACGATGGGAGAGAAAGGGATAGATAAGCAGAGCCTAGGGAGAGGTGGAAGAACGAGATATTAGAGAAACACTCGGTAGATAAGGGTGTTAAGGTAGAACAAGGATGTGTGTGAAAGAGAAAGAGAGCCAAAGATGTGATAGAGCAACTAAGATAGATGAGAATGTAAGGAAATGCCAGTGTGTGTGAGAGAGAGAGAGAGAGAGAGAGAGTGTGTGTGAGAGTGTGTGTGAGAGAGAGAGAGAGTGTGTGTGTGTGTGTGTGTGTGAGAAAGCGTGAGAGAGAGAGAGACAGCTCATGGGTGAAGAGATGTCTGTGATCGTTTTGCGTCAGGCTCATGGGGCCACTTTGGGGAAAAACCTCGTTATCTTGAATCAAATTGTGGCCCGAGGCGAGCTATTAACATTCTGCCCTGGGAGAGAAAGCACACACACACACACACACACACACACACACACACACACACACACACACTTTCAGCAAACCTGGTCCTTGTTCAGGTGCATTCTCAGCTGATTGTTGATATTCTGCAACTAACAGTGATGTTAAACACCTAACGCTTTAATATGACACCAGTGAAGAATGGAGAAAAACAGAAAGGAAGGCACAGAGCGAGGAAGAAAAATTAATCAATCAATCAAACAAACAAACAAATAAACACAAAAAAAAGAAATACAGGAAGGAGGAAATAAACAAAAAAGAGAGGGCGGAAGAAAGAAAGAAAGAAAAACAAACAAACAAACTGAGAGAAGAAGGAAAGAAACAAACAAAACAGAACTAAAGAAATATAGGAAGAAATAAGAAAGAAAGCTAAAGACATGTAGAAAGAAAGAGAGAAACTAACAGAGAGGGAGAAAAAAAAGAAACAACCAAATGAATAGCGAGAGGGAGAACGAAAGAAGAAAGCAGAAATAAAAAAGGAAAGAAGGAAAAAAGAAACAGACAAAAAGAGGGAAGGAGGAAGAAAAACAAACAAAACGAAAAAGGAATAGAGAAAGACACAAATAATGTATAAACGTTTGGATAAACGTGCAAGAAAAAGACTGCAAAGAAATGAAAAAGAAAAATAATGAACAGAAAAGGGAGGAATAAAATGAGACTATAAAAAGAAAAATTACGGGAAAGGCAGAAAGAGAATGAAAAAAAGAAAGTAAGTCCTCGGTGTCCCTCGTTACGTTTCGACACTTCTTTTCACACGTGCATCATTCATATTACACGTGCCGTGTAGCTGAACGCTGTGGGACGCTGTGTCGGCTTGACAGATGACGTCATCGAGGGCTTCACAGGTTAATGTTAAATAGAGGTAAGGGTTAAATAACGCTGCTGTTGTGTGGAGTAACAGCCGAGTCGCAGTTTTTCGGAGTAATCTTTATCTAAACGTAAAAGCTCTAGTGTTCTGGTATTTACGCACGTGCCAGTAAGTGGTTAATATTATTATCACCGACATTTTTAAAACATCACCACTACCCTGTTCCACTTAAGAGGAGGCTGTTAAGTTGGACGTCTGCCAGCATTTGTGCTTCTCACAAAGACCGATTAAATCGCGAGGGAGCCAAAAGACAGCCATCTTCTTCATTTTGGACAAAACCGGAGGTGTCCTTCAGAGATTTCGACGATAGTTTAAAAAGACAGAAGGACAGAACTGTCATTGTCTTCCAAATATTGGATAATAGTTCACGCTGAGTATCATTTGTTAATGAATGTATGGAGTCTTTCTTTTGCTGGACCAATACGGAGTATTATGTAATATTCATTTTTTCTGTGGGGACCAAATGCCTTGTTATAATTAGAATATGGGACAGTTTTGAACTTGGATGGTCTCTATGACAAAAACTGCCCTTTTTTCCCCCACACACTAGTTTTTGGTTAGAAAAATAAATGAGCCAAAAGATTTCTTTCAAATGTGTCAGTTTTCAAGTTGTGTGTGTGTGTGTGTGTGTGTGTGTGTGAGAGAGAGAGAGAGAGAAAGAGAGAGAAGATGCTGTCCCACAAACAGCCAGTTACGACACTGTTGTACCACCCTGAGGCAAGTGTCTTACTAACCTACTTAAACAGTTTAACCCCCCACCACCACCATCACTACAAACACACACACACGCACACACTCTGTAGAGCTGTGCGGTAACAACAAACGCAAACAAATCCTCAACCTAAATGAATTTGAGCAGTTATATCAGCCTGTGACTATATATTACAGTGAGGCAGGACCACATAGTGACTATATTTCACAGTGAGGCAGGACCACATAGTGGCTATATTTCACAGTGAGGCAGGACCACATAGTGACTATATTTTACAGTGAGGCAGGACCACATAGTGACTATATATTACAGTGAGGCAGGACCACATAGTGACTATATTTTACAGTGAGGCAGGACCACATAGTGACTATATATTACAGTGAGGCAGGACCACATAGTGACTATATATTACAGTGAGGCAGGACCACATAGTGACTATATTTTACAGTGAGGCAGGACCACATAGTGACTATATTTTACAGTGAGGCAGGACCACATAGTGACTATATATTACAGTGAGGCAGGACCACATAGTGACTATATATTACAGTGAGGCAGGACCACATAGTGACTATATTTTACAGTGAGGCAGGACCACATAGTGACTATATTTTACAGTGAGGCAGGACCACATAGTGACTATATATTACAGTGAGGCAGGACCACATAGTGACTATATATTACAGTGAGGCAGGACCACATAGTGACTATATATTACAGTGAGGCAGGACCACATAGTGACTATATATTACAGTGAGGCAGGACCACATAGTGACTATATATTACAGTGAGGCAGGACCACATAGTGACTATATTTTACAGTGAGGCAGGACCACATAGTGACTATATTTTACAGTGAGGCAGGACCACATAGTGACTATATTTTACAGTGAGGCAGGACCACATAGTGACTATATTTTACAGTGAGGCAGGACCACATAGTGACTATATTTTACAGTGAGGCAGGACCACATAGTGACTATATATTACAGTGAGGCAGGACCACATAGTGACTATATATTACAGTGAGGCAGGACCACATAGCCTTTGACAAAACCTCAAACGAATTTCAGTTAAAAGGATATGACAATTAAGCTAGTATTTAGTGAATTTCTAGAGTAACCCTGTAAGGGGCAGTTGATTTTTGACAACATACAGTTATCCAGCGTATGATGGATAACCAACTGACACTAGCGCAAAATATCAAGACGTCGTAAAAGGTCACTGTGCTGTACACGCATTTGTGATGTACAGACATCGATCCCCTTTTCCTTCACCAAATCTTTGCGATCTATCTTTCAGTAGAAATGTTTGTGTACATCATGGGCGCACTGTCTGCACTTACACTTCAGCTTATTTTCGATTGAATACCAATTATTTCCTAGAAAACAAGCTCTTGCTGGCCAGTGAGAATTTTTTTTTTAACTAGCCACACTTGGAAACCCTGTCGTTAAATGTCCTGTCCGCTCTACATCCAGCTCTGTAAATGTTCATAGTGCGAGTATGGGGCAGCGTGGTTCCTGCCCTAACTGGCCTCTATTAGCACTTTATAACTCTATAGAAGAAAATGGGGCAGTAAGCACAACATCATGAAAGGCAGTCAAATCAATTGGAACGTTGGCTTATATCTGTCAAATAGCAAAACAGTTAAAAAGGTCGATAATATTTCTACAAAAATTTACGAAGATTAACATTTGTTGAACAGCTGATATCAATAGTGGGGCTCTCCTTCGCCCGCCACAGTTAGATGAGGCAAATGTAGAGTTTTCACTTTCACAAAATAATATTCAGCATATATAGTCACATCCAAAAGTCTGAGTCCACTATCAGGAAGGATGGAAGGAATGACTATGCACAGTATATCAGCATATGAACGGTGTAATAAACAGTAACGAGCCCCTACATTTGCATATGCATATCGTATACTGGACTTCAGCCATAGACAGCCTTCTGTTAGCTTAGTGAAGTAGCCAATCACAGCTCAGTGCTGCAGTCGGGCGCAGATGATGCCAGGCCAGCGGGGGAATGCCCCCAGCCTCATCGACAATTACCCACAATGCCAGGCGGTCTCTGTACACAGGTGTTAGCCAGGGGGCAGGGTTGTACTAACTGACTGAAGCTATGGCTCTGCTGGTGACCTGTGGAACTGCATATTAAAATTTGGCCGTGATTTTCTCAAGGTGCCAACATTTTCCGAGGGTTGTGCATAGAGCTAACACTGCAAAGGGTTCGACCCTCCAGAGGGCTGGATTTTGATGGTGCACCATTCTAACTGTGATTTTATTTTACAGCATGGTTTTTATTCTAGGACACTGACCATTTATAATGGCTCTAGCAATAAGATAGCTGTGCTATGTATGTGATGGCTGTGAAGCTGAATGTCTGTTGGAAAACGTCGTTCCAGCAGCTTTCACAGCAAAAGATCAATTGGGTTGTATCTCATCATATGTGTTAAGTTTTATCCCATTTAGTAATCCTATACGAACCTTCATAGCCTATGTTATCTGACTTTGGAGCAGCCTGAACGTATGGGGTTAGAATTGTTTCATAATACCAAATAAAGAGATTACAATCCACAAATAAATGTAGTGAGATTTTAAATTAAACCTCATTCACAAATGCATTGAATGAGATCCACAAATATATGTTAGTAGTTTCAGGAAAATAAATAAAATTAAATACTTTTGGATGTCGCTACAGTGATGTTGTTAGATGATTAGAACCACTCTCCTGTCGTCATTCCTCCTGATCGACCATCATGGAGAGCCTTCCTAATATGTGCGTTCGGTGCAATATGACTACTAACATATATTTGTGGATCTCATTCAATGCGTTTGTCAATTTGTTTCATTTTTGTCAATCTCACTACATTTATTTGTGGATCACAAATCTATTTATTTTAACCCCATATGAATGTCTCACAGATTTCACCACATTCATAATCTAAATACTGGTAATGCCTGAAGATCCATCATCCATATCTGACCACCCTAAGCGTATGTCTTTGAATCCTACCCCAAGGCAAAAGATCTTAAACATGCATGAGCACCACATGCCAGTCCAATCTGGGGCCTCTCGGTCATATTTGTACAACCACCAATCAAAGTGTACTACTTTCTACACTCCATCATCTAGCGGGTTTGACACGGTCTCTGCAATCTCCAGACCATTCACCTGGCACACATGGAGCACTTCTTTACAAATGTTTAGCCAGATTTACAGAATTTCCATAAAGTCAGCAAAGGAAAGAGAAACCGTTGTATTTGCATGTCTAAGATCAGGGGTTAAATCTTTCTCAAGCAGCTGCATAACTCAATACTGAGTACAAATAACTTTCCCGGTGTAAACATTGACTTAATATAAGAAAAATATATTGAACAGCCGTAAGTAAACAAAAACATGGGGAAGTTTGTTCAAGATTAAATGACAACGCTTGTTCGTGCATTCGTTTACATATGTTTCAGTGATTATGTGGGGGAAAAAAACAACATAAGCTTCAACTTGACAAAATGATGTTCAAGCGCATGAGTTTCGAGCCCTACAGAGGGACCCTTAAGAGTTCTCATTGTGAAGGGTGGAGCCGTTGGAGGAAGTAGAGCGCACAGAAAAAAAACAAACAAAGGATTCTGATGTTTTGTAAATTTAACCTTATTAATTCTACTTGATTATTCGATTTAAATATGTCTTTGTTTCAACTAAATAACGATAAGCAGTTTTGAAATACTTTTGAATAAGCATAGTTCGGTTCATTAAAGTCAATTATAAATCATTAAGTCTGCTTGAGTTCCCGATTGCACATGCCATTTGCCGTGAGAGAGAGATTGTCGAGAGAGGCTGTGGCTTATGAACTCGCTTCGCATAAGGGTCCGAGGAACTTTTAAACTGATCAGAATGGATCGCAGCCTGCAGAGCCTTATGGGCATTGTGTGCCTGGAATCCTGCTATCTGTATAGCTACATCAACATTTCATCCAGAAGTCTTTACTGTATCTTTATAACTGTTCATTGTTGTGGCATTTGGGCAGTTCATTCACACACACACATCTTCCACCAAAGTGTTGTAAGTCAAGAGTACATTTTTATCAGTGACACGATGCCCCTCAACCAGAAACATGGAGTCAAAACATAGGATGTTTGTTCATATGTGTTTCTTTGTGTGTGTGTGTGTGTGTGTGCGTGCACGCACATGTAGTGGAAATAATCCCTCGCCTACACAGCGCATATCTGAGCCTCCGATTAGAATATTCATACACAGCTTTAGCATGTCAACAGGCAAACAGCCAAATAACACAACACTGGAATTAAGCTCATAAAGATTCCTGAGAAACTGAGTTCATGTTCAAAGGATTTTTAATGTTTTAATGCAAGCTTCAGTATCAAATCCATTTTTCAAAATGTGGACTTGCATACTAAAAAGCTTCGTATACTTTAATATTCACCCTCGAGGCTTGTGTTGTTCTCAGAATGCTAATAATAACAAATATCTAATGATTGTAATTATTATTAATGTGCTAATCATCCGTTTTAGCATTACATCATGGCAGAGATGCTTTCTTAAGGCTTAATATGGCACAGGTTGTGTGGTTGTGTGTGTGTGTATGTGTGTTCGTTCTTAAGTTGAGGTACTCCTAGCCACTTTACCGATTCTAATTAAATAAATCTATAGAGAGGAAATCTTTCTCCAGAGACATTAATGTGCACCTTGTCATTAGGATTCAATTACTACAGTCCACATACTTCCTCTCTCCTCCTCATGCACACACACACACACACACACACACACACATACAAAGCAAACCATGTCTTTTTATTTAGCAACTCCCTGAAATTCAGGCCGTGCCTGTACCACATGCACATTAAACTGCAGTATGCTAATGTCCTCGGCTAAGCTGAATTAAGCATGGAATCGCCAGCACTGCATTCCCTGTCTTACATAATCTAGAGGTAAAGAGGCCCTCATGGCTAATAGGCCTTAAGACATGCAGACGTGTCTTTATACACACCAACACACAGCAGCGTCACTGCGTATTTTGTTACTTCTGTTAGCAGGTCCTTGAGAGAGAATCGTAAAATAATTTGCCTGTGGTGGAAATTCACAGCCTCCAAAATCTGTGTTTTTCATGAACATCTGTGTAGTTATATTCATAGATATGATTGTTAAAAACGAGAAATCCTGGTGTGTGTGTGTGTGTGTGTGTGTGTGTGTGTGTGTGTGTGTAGGCTGATGGCGAAGATAAATCAATTAATTAACATGTTAATAAACAAGCTGATTTTTTGAATTGTGTTCTGAATTATATTACAATTGCCAGCTACTATTATCTGTTTATTTAATATCTATCATATAATAAATCGCATGAATTGAAGCACTATGTGACCTTTTGCCCCAAATGTTATCACCTAAAGATTTATTTACTGTGTGATTTTTAAGATTTTTGCCTGTGTGTGTGTGTGTGTGTGTGTGTGTGTGTGTGTGTGTGTGTGTGTGTGTGTGTGTGTGTTATACTAAAAGCAGGGATTAAACATTACTGATGAAACGTTCTGAGGGTTGGGCGGGGGGGCGTTCTGACATCACATCCTGCCTGAACGTGACAGTGGTATGGATGATCGCAGTGACAGGCCGACTATACGCGCTTCCTACCCACAAACCCCAGGGAGGCGCTGGTCGTCCTGGCAACCGGGGCACAGACACGGACATCTCCTTATTTTTTATGACAGGCCTACGCATGTAGAGCCTCTGGCCATTCTAATGCGCACATACACACACACACCTACAGAGCGTCTTCACGCTCTTCAGCATCCCACTACCACACTCATCCTACAAACTGATTTCAAAGAGATTTGTGAAACAATCTACGTAACACGCCTGGCCAGGGTTAAACAAAATGGCGGTTTCTTTGTTTTCCAAAACCGTTTGGTCCCCTCCGAAACCATTGCAGCGGCAAGGCCAATTCAGTTGTTTTTGCTGTAGACTGAAGACATTTGGGCTTGAGATCAAAAGATGAATATAGGAAGAGAGGTTAGAATTTCACCTTTTATTTCCCAATTTGTAGGTGAGATAATATATTGGAACATGTTACTGACCGGCATTTCTTTTTACCCAGGTGTGTCCTGTTAGACTAATTGTTTAAACAATAAAGAGCTCAATAAATATAAATAAATAAATATAAATAAATAGCTCAAATAGCTTGGTTTTAGCTTCAGTTTGCATTTGTTGTTAAAAAAGGATAAGCCAACATGAAGATCAGAGAGCTGTCTATGGGGGAAAAGCAAGCCATTTTGAAGCTGAGAAGAGGTGGAAAAAACAATCTGAGGCATTTCACAAACACTGGGCATAGCCAATACAACAATTTGGAATATCCTGAAAATGAAAAAAAACCAAAAAAAAAAAAAACACTGGTGTACTGAACAATAGACACCGAATTGGTCGGCCAAGGAAAACAACAACAGCTGATGACAGAAACATTGTGAGAGCTGTGAAGAAAAGCCCAAAAACAACAGTCAGTGACATCACCAACAGCCTCCACAGGGCAGGGGTGAAAGTATCACAGTCCAGCATTCAAAGCAGATATGGAGAGCAGAAATATAGAGGCCATACCACAAGATGCAAAGCACTCATCAGCAGTAAGAATCAGAAAGCCAGATTGGAATTTATAGAGATGAGGCACAAAAGTTCTGGAACCAAGATGAACCTCTACCAAAGTGATGGAAAGACCAAAGTGTGTAGAAAGAAAAGATCTAAATCAAGCTGATCTGTGAAACATGGTGGAGGTAGTGTCATGGCTTAGGCTTGCATGGCTGCTTCTAATTTTTATTGATGATGGAACTCATGATGGAAGTCACAGAATGAATTCAAGTTTACAGGACCATTTTGTCTGCCAATTTACAGAGAAATGCATCCAAATAAATTGGGAGGAACTTTGTCATGCAGCAAGACAATGATCCAAAATACACTGCCAATTCATCAAAGAACTTGATCGGGGGGGAAATGTGGAAGATTTTAGACTGGCCAAATCAGTCTCCAGACCTTAACCCAATTGAGCACCTCCTAAATGGGAGACTGAAGAGGAGAACTCCCCCGAAACAAACAAACAACTGAAAGTGGCTTTGGGAAAAGCTTGAGAAAGCATCACAAAAGAAGAAAGCAACAGGTTGGTGATGTCACTGAGTCGCAGGCTTGATGCAGTTACTGCAAGAAAGGGATATGCAACCAAAAAAGAAGTGTTATTTACTTTAATTTACTTGAAGACTTATCTGTTCCACCAGAACCAGGAAACCCTAAACTCTCATTTCATATCCATCTTTTGATCCTAAGCCCAAATGTCTTTGGTGTATAGCACAAATGATTTGGCCTTGCTCTTCCAGTAGTTTTGGAGGGGACTGTGAATAAACTTTCTGCTTATAGACTGAAAGTTTACATCATCACTGAATGCTGACAGATGCCTGACTGTCCTGCTTTTGGGAGGATAAAAATAGACCTGCGTATGGACAGTTTGGACTTGACATCATTTTACACAAGACTGCAGTGTTTTTTTTGTGTGTGTGTGTGTGTGTGTGTGTGTGTGTGTGTGTGTGTGTGTGTGTGTGTGTGTGTGTGTGTGTGTGTGTGTGTGTGTGTGTGTGTCTTCTCCATTCAGTTACATTGTTTGACCCAGTTTGTCTCTGGTGCTAGGCAGACTGGGCCAGTGCTCCTTGATGGCAGACAGCAATACAGAACTGACATCGGTTATAGTTATTGGACAAAAAATGACAGATTCTAGTACAAAATAAATAAATAAATGATAATAATAAAAATTCTAGTCTAAAATAAATTAAAGTGCACACCAAAGCATACATTTAAATACATATCCATAACCAATGTCCTGATTATCAACCATACATTTTACTTTTGTTTGCAAGTTTATCTGTTAAGCACAAGTCGTATTTGCAGTTATGTGTGTGCCAAACCTGATCCGCACACAACCCTGTCTTTTCTATAACACCTTCACTTTATGGCTGTTCAAAAGTGTTTTTATTTGACGTAACCTGTGATAAGACAATAACCTATATTGTGAGTACATCTCTCTATTCAGTTCAATTCAATTTAATTTGATTTGTGTAGCGCTTTTAACAATGGACATTGTCTCAAAGCAGCGTTACAGAAACATATAAACACAGGGTAGAGATTTTAAGTGTGTGAATTTATCCCTATTGAGCAAGCCGGTGGTGACGGCGGTGAGGGAAAAACTCCCTAAGATGATATGAGGAAGAAACCTTGAGAGGAACCAGACTCAGAAGGGAACCCGTCCTCATCTGGGTAACAACGGATAGTGTGAAAGCAAAAGAAAGTTCGTTATGGTTTTAATATGAAGTCTGTGTGTTGAACTAGTCCACTGTTCACTAAAGGAGACCTGAGTGTAAAACTGTATGTGGTAATTGCAGTCCCAAGGCCATCGCTGCAACCGTAGTCCCAGCAATCACAGCAGGAATGTCCATGTGGAATTAAGGTCCAAAACCATTTCCATGGTACTTCAAGCGGTACCATCCTAATCAATCTCCAGGCTGTAGCCTCCAGTTGATGAGAGCTCCATCCAGAGATAAAGTATGATGATGGATCAGGCAGGTCCGGAGAGCAGAAAGGGTCAGGATCACTGGCATCTCCATAAAATCATGTGTGGCTCGACAGAAGGAGAGAGGGAGAGGGAGGTAAAGAGACTTCATCTTGATGCTCTGGCAAAATATTTTCGCACACATGCAGCACGTCAAACAAAAAATTATCTCTACATGATCAGTATGACAGAAAGTGGTCTGAGGTGTTCATAGTCATATTCCTAGGAGTCTCCTACTCATGCCTGTAGGACTTGAATCTGGTTTTGAGATGTTTTCTGTATACTGTAGTCTCAGGCAGTGGTCTCACTTAATATGGTCTTGGTCTTGACTGAGAGTTTGGGAAAAATGTTTGTGCTGTTTTTTCAAATGCACAACGTTTGAGTAATTCCTTCTTCTAGAAAACAGCCTAATCATTGGTGCAATGCATGAATGAAGACAACTAACGGAAGTAAAGACTTTGATGAAGGATATGATGGTTTTCGGTCTCGACATTGACTTGGCCTTGACCACTTTTCGATTCAGTCTTGACTCGGTCTCTGCTAGTCCTGGTCTTGGCCTTGTCATGGACTTGACAAATGTGGTCTTGACTACAGCCCCATCAGCCAGTGACGTAGTGTCAGATTGAATCGTCAGTACTAACATATTCTTCATTCTCTACTAGCCTTGTATTTAACTGCATGCTAAGTTGAACTTAACATGCAGTTAAATACAAGGCTACTTTGACGATTCAATCTGACGCTTGGATTGTGGAAAACAGTGATGGCAGAAAAAAATGGTTATACAAGTGGCTATGGATGTTATTGAATACTTTCAGCGGTTTCACAGCATTGCAGGCAACCTTACCAAGTGCTTTAGGGGACTAATCGTAGGGATGGCGGTTCGATTCCCAGCCCATGTGACTCCAAGACACTGAACCCCAAGTTGCTCCCGATGGCAAGTTAACGCCTTGCATGGCAGCTCCGTTACCATTGGTGTGTGAGTGTGTGTGTGTGTGTGAGTGTGTGAATGGGTGAATGAGAACCAGTGTAAAGCGCTTTGGAACCACTAAGGTTAAAAAAGCACTATATAAGTGCAGACCATTTACCACATTTGTTTTAACTGATTTAATTGCGGTTCTGTTTGTTTTTGTTTTGATTGCAACAATAATCGTGTCTGAACTCGAATATAAAGTTTTGGGGCAACAATAAGCATTGTGCAAAGAAGCTGTACGGTTTTGGATGATGAAGATCTGAAGTATCATCCCGAATAAAGGAGTGAAATGATCAGTGTTGTTTGCTTACCAAGATTATTGATTTGCGAGTGTCTGGCTTTAATAAATTTCTGAATAGCTACTTGCCAAACCAATCAAATCAGTTAGTAATCAGATACCGGTCTCTCGTTTTTTCTTTCTGAGTGTAAAGCGCTGATTCCAGCGTCTCCTTCCATGTAAAGTAACATCTCCTTCCAAATCTTCACCATGTCAATTATGTTTCTCGTTCATGCCGTTTATCATCAGTCTTAGATTATGTGGATCATCCGAAATTCAGTCCCTGTGAATAAGCTACTATAGAAACAATAATGTATTATCATATTATTAATTGACCCTATAATTACTGTTGGAACTACTGTCAAAGCTGCTGTTATAGAAAATTAATCAACGCCTTCAGATTAGTGAATTCTACAGCGCTGTAGTATAAAATGCTGGAACTTTACTTGTGGTTGAGAGACATTGCAAAACATACAGTGAACTCCACTAATATTGGCACCCTTGGTAAATATCAGCAAAGAAGGAAATTGTATTTTGTTTTTAAAAAAATCACAAAAATACTCTGCTCTCATGGATATCAAACAATTTCAAACAAAACACAGGTTAATCAAAAAGAAATCTTTAAAATATAGGTGTGCAACAATTATTGGCACCCCTATGGCTTCATATGAGAAAAATATATTTTAAGTATATTCCCATTGATATTTAAAAAAAAAATAAAAATTAGTACACCTGGGGTATAAATATGGGCACTGTACACACACACACACACACACACACACACACACACACCAGCTACTCTGAGCATGTATTCACAGACACAGATTATAGGACACATCCGTGCGCTGACACACACGCACATGCGCTTGTGTATGTGTGTGCAGGTGTGTCCGCAGTGCTTTAGGGAGAAAATGAAATCGGATGTCGTCGGTAAGTGAAATTATTTTGTCCCGTTTGCGTCCAGGGATTTTTTTCCAAAACTTTTCTCTGTTTCCAGTTTGAAAGTTCTAGACATTTCTACACTACAGAAAACGTCTTCTTCTGTTGCTCCTTCCCTTTTAAATGAACTAGTTAAAGTTAAGGTGATCTGAAAGAGGAACGCTGGGTTACTCATGGTCCGGCAGAAAGTAAAGAAACTAATTCAGAATGTCAACAGTTTTGTAGATGTTTTTATTTTTTTTAATTTTTTTTTATTTAACATGCGATGCAGCCTCTTTGGTGCAGTGGAATGTGCAGAGAAATTAATTGAGAGTCATCAGATAAGCCTGTGTAGAGAACGTGTGTAGAAATTATTTAGGATTAGAATGGGTTGCTAATCTCTTTATAGTGAGCATGCAGCCTCAGCATGCATCTCTCTCTCTGTCTCTCTGTCTCTCTCTCTCTCTCTCACACTCTCTGTCATGCCATTCTTCTGACTTGGTCCAGTCTTCTTTCCTCCTCATTTTAATTCCAATTTTTCTATCTCAGATAAGGACGCAGTTCTGGATTGTGTATCTCTTTTGTCATTGCGAAAGCCTGTCCTGTAACTTTAATTGGAACTGTAGTTTTCAATATTTCTCTTACTGATATGAATAAAAAAATGTACGCTTTACTATAAAACAGGGTTGCATGATAAATCATCCATAGTGCATATTGTGAGTAATTGCAATCAAATATGAATTTTGCATACCTGCCAATCATCAGGTACTTTGAAAAGGCGCTTCATATTTTATCATAGTATTATTATTCTCCAATAAAACTTCAGATGAGCCAGTCAGCACATGAATATGAAATGATTGACAGCTGCATTTGTGTTTTGGCACTCTTCCATATCAATTGCCACCCTGCAAATCCTACACCTTACCCCGGTTTCACATTAGTAATCTTTTGGCTGACTCCATTTTCATTTTGACTGACTCCATTTTGCTTTGAAAAAGTATTTGCCCCCTTTCGGATTTCTTCAATGTTTGCATATTTGTCACACCTAATAGTTTCAGATCTTCAAACAAAACACAAAATATCGTTTTTAAATGATCTTTTAAAAAAGATCATCAAAAAAGAACACCAACTGTCCCTGTGTGAACAGTAATTTTAACTAGTTACTCAATCAAATAGTTAATCAGTTCTAGTAGTAATCAGTTAGACGAGACAAACACAGGCTTGATTACTGCTAGCCCTGTTGAATCTGAACATCATTTAAATAGAACATTTCCAGCAATGTGAAGTTCTCAACAAGCCACCCGCTTTGCAGCACAGCAAGCAATTAATTCCAGAACAGATGATAAAGAACATTATTGAAATATATAATTCAGGAAAGGGTTACAAAGCTATTTCTAAGGCTCTGGGACGCCAACGAACCACAGCAAGAGCCATTATCTCCAAATGGAGACAACTTGAAACAGTGGTGAATCTTCCCAGAAGTTGTCGGTATCCAAAATTCCTTCAAGACCACGCTGACGACTTGTCCAGTAAGTCGCAAAAGAACCCAGACAAACATCTACGGAACTGCAGGCCTCACTGCCTGAGATGAGTTCAACATTCAAGATTCTACCATTAGAAAGAGACTGAGCAACAAAAATTGTATCCATGGGAGAGCTGCAAGGCAAAAACTAATGCTAATTGAGAGGAACATAAAGGCTGGTCTTACATTTGCCAAAAACACCTTGATGACCCCAGAACCTTTGAAGATAATCTTCTGTGGGCTGATTGGAAACTGGACCTTTTTAGAAGACATGCGGCCTGTTACATCAGGTGTCAAGCAACAGAGCGTTCCACAATAAGAACATCATACCAACAGTGAAGCATGGTGGTGGTTGTGATAGTGTGGGGGTGCATTGCTGCTTCAGGGCCTGGACAACTTGAACCATAAGCTCAAGATAAGAATATCTGGTCATCAGTCCGTGATCTGAAGCTCAAGCACACATAGATTATGCAGCAAAGATGATGTAATTGTAATGACGATTTGAAAGTGATTAAAACACTGATGGCTCTTTGGTCAGCAAATCGTGAAAATCACAATACATATAATTTCTAGATACCTATACATAAGCTCTAACCAAGATCTGATGTGTTATAAAGGTAAAAAAAAAAAAAAAAGTGTTTTTTTCCCTGCTGTCTTTAAATTAGTTCTGTCTTTCATCAGTACTGTACTCCATTACATAACAAGTGAAGAGGTTTCTCTCTGTTCAATTTCTTTTAATAAAGACAGCCAACCACAGCATCAAACAAAGAGCAAAAACAATCTTTGTATTTCCTCTGTTTTTTTTTTTTTTTTCTGGAACAGTCTGTTCCAGCCACATGCTGAAGAGGTCGGAGTACACATGTGTAGCAAATGCAAGGCACCTTTTCATTCTTCCCTCTCCTCGCAGCGGGCTTCAGTGTTGACAGCTTTTCTGAAAGGGCCACCCGTGTCAAAATTATTAGAGAAGCAGTGTCTCAGATGTGAAGTGGCCCTTCATTATGTCAGCCTTTATCTAACTGCGAGCGATTGCGTAACACTCTCTCTCTCACCTTCTCCTTTCTCTCTCTTTCTCTCGGCAGCCCAAATTGAAGTCATACCATGCAAAATCTGTGGAGACAAGTCCTCAGGGATCCATTATGGGGTCATCACATGTGAAGGGTGTAAGGTGAGAAAGCATCGTTTTTCTATAGCAGCTGGTTTTCCCTGGTCTGATAATCCAGGGTCGTAAATGTTTATTTAGTTTAGAGCAGATTAGCACTAGATATGTGCTTATCTTCACACTAGTACTAGACTTGAACTGTTTGTTTAACATATTGTGTGTGTGTGTGTGTGTGTATCTACTCTCCGTCCAGTTGATTAGGAACAGTTTTACAGCTGCTCTGTTATCCAGTTATCCAGTATCTGCAGGATTTTATGCATTATGGTGCTGCTGCCACATGATTGCCTGATCGGATCATTGCGTGAATGAGCAGCTGTATGGGTTTTCCTAATAAAGAGGCCATTGAGTGTATATAATGCACAAATTTCTACACGTTTTAAGTTGTTTGTTTATTAGGTGGTATTTTAAACAAAAATCTTCTTAGTAGAATCCTGATCGCGGTATTTGTGTTGCTCAATAAGAAAATATACAGAAGGAAATGTGATATTGATGAACAGAAATTAATGAATTATCCAGTATTAAAATAAATTCTATGTTCATATATTTAACCATATTTGGTTATGGTCTGTGGTGATTTAGTGCTGATTTATTCATTTAGTTAGTTAGTTAGTTAGTTAGTTAGTTAGTTAGTTATATTATAATATTGTTTTTATTTAGCATTTAAAAGTGCTATTCCATCAATGAAGTTAAATTCCAGCGTTATTTTGATTGAAAGATTAAATCCAATTTCATTGAGACTAATAATCAGTATTATCATTTTAGTCATAATTGTGTAGCCCTAATACTTAATAGGTTTCACAACCCCGATTCCAAAAAAGTTGGGACGCTGTGTACAATGTAAATAAAAACAGAACGCAGTGATTTGCAAATCTCATAAACCCACATGTTATTCATGATAGAACATAGAAAACTTCTCAAATGTTTAAACTGAGGAAATGTACCATTAAGGAGAAAATAAGGCAATTTTGAATTTGATGGCCGCAACATATCTCAAAAAAGTTGGGGCGGGGGCAACAAAAGGCTGGAAAAGTAAGTATTAGTAAAAGGAAACAGCTGGAGGAACGTTTTGCAACTAATTAGGTTAATTGGGAACAGGTTAGTAACATGATTGGATATAAAAAGAATAGCTTAGAGAGGCAGAGTCTTTCAGAAGTAAAGATGGGATGGAATCTGGATGGAAGCAGATGTTGCTCTAAAACCTGTATATACCTTTCAGCATTGATGCCTTTCCAGATGTGCAAGCTGCCCATTCCATAGGCACAAATGCACCCCCATACCATCAGCGATGCAGGCTTTTGAACTGAGCGCTGATAAAAAGCCGGATGGTCCCTCTCCTCTTTAGTCCTCTTTAGTCCTCTTCAGTTTAGAGGACGCGACGTCCATGGTTTCCAAAAAAAATTTCACATTTTGATTTGTCTGACTAAAGAAGTTTTCCACTTTGCCTCAGTCCATTTTAAATGAGCTTTGGCCCAGAGAAGACAGCGGCATTTCTGGATCATGTTCACATATGGCTTCTCCTTTGCATGATAGAGCTTTAACCAGCGTTTGTGGATGGCACGGCGAACTGTGTTCGCAGACAATGAGTTCTGGAGGTGTTTCTGAGCCCATGCAGTGATTTCCATTACAGAATCCTGCCTGTTTTTAATGTAGTGCCGCCTGAGGGCCCGAAGATCACAGGCATGCAATATTGATTTTCACCCTTGTCCCTTGCGCACAGAGATTTCTCCAGACTTTCAGAATCTTCTAGAATAGAATAGTCTTCACAATTTTACGTTGAGGAACATTATTTGGAAATTGTTCCACAAATTGTAGACACAGTTTTTCGCAGATTACCGATCCTCTGCCCATCTTTACTTCTGAAAGCCTTTTGTTTCCCCTGTCCCAACTTTTTTGAGACGCAGCTATCAAATAAAAAATTTCTATATTTTTTTCTTAAAATGGTGCATTTCCTCAGTTTAAACATTTGATATGTTTTCAATGTTTTATTGTGAATAACATACGGGTTTATGAGATTTGCAAATCACTGTATTCTGTTTTTCTTTACCTTTTTTACATATTGCACAGCCTCCCAACTTTTTTGGGTTGTACATCACAGATTCCCTTTAAAATTGTTCATGGTGCATGTGTCACTCTCTGTCATCTCAGCTTAAATAAAATAACAAGCTGATTGACAATGTCGGTGCCTTCAAATTTAGCCAGAAGAGGCATCATTTATCTCAAATGCACTTAAATACAGCTTAACAATGCTCGTTACTCAGGTTTAAGATTGTTTTGAAGACGCATCTTTATTGTCTCGTGTTGCACCGCAGGGTTTTTTCAGGAGAAGTCAACAGAACAACGCCTCATACTCATGCCCTCGGCAGCGCAACTGCCTGATCGACAGAACCAACCGTAACCGCTGCCAGCACTGCCGTCTGCAAAAGTGTCTCGCTCTGGGCATGTCACGTGATGGTGAGGCAGTCACTTCCATCACTATTCCTAGTAATACTAATAGAAGTGTGCAATACAGTGCCTTCCTCATTCCATAATAACACCAATCATATCAGTCATGTCAGTGGTGTTTCTATTGAACTGCTGTTCCTGATATTCCCACAAGTTTTCTTTGGGTTGAAGTCCAATGATTTTGCAGGTCATTCAAAATTCACGTGCCAGTGTTTTTATAACAGCTCACAGATTTGGCACAATGCACCCTACAATTGTCATCTAGAGATCTACTATGCCAGTCTTTTGTTCTTTTTGGACACGAAGCACAAAAAGCAATCGGCCATTGATTTCATGCATTTCATGCAAGTTACATTTATCCAGGTACACGTCATGTTCAGATCCAAATCACGTTCTCACTGCAATTCAGTTCATTCGGAAGCAGCCTGAGACCACGTGTTGTTTTGGTCCACACCTGAGTGTGACTGCTGTGTCCTTCTCACCTACATAAAGAACCGCACTGAGGGGAAGAATGCTCCAAGCTTCCATTGAAACAGACAAAACATTTGTACTGTAAAAGCAACACAATGGCAGCCTTATTGGCGGATGTAACACATTTTTTCCCCCAGAGAGATTATTATTAACAGTAGTAGTAGAAGTACAAAACAGGTCCTCGCTTTTATCAGCAAAGGGCCGATGTGGCTGCAGGAAACAAGAGCCGCACCTACATTTGTTTGAAGACCAAGATCGATAGATTAGACAAGTGGAAACTGCTTGGCTCTGGATTTATTGGAAAAGCCTAGCTTTCAGTTAACCAACCTTTAATTGGCAACTTTCATGCCATTAACCTTTTTAACCATGTCTTGTGGGCACAGCTGATCAGACCTCAGCTTTTTTTTAATCTAGCAGATTCTTACATTCTTCCCCTTCTATTTCATTCCCTTCAGCGGTAAAGTTTGGCCGCATGTCGAAGAAGCAGCGTGACTCGCTGTATGCCGAGGTACAGAAGCACCAGCAAAGGCTGCAGGAACAGCGGCAGCAGCAGACGGGCGACGTTTACTCGTCCAGTCTGAGCACTCTTGGGCACGACCTGGGTGGTGCCTACACCAACGGACACGTCATTGACATGGCCAAGACGCATGCCAACGGCGCACCCGCTGCCTACTACAGCATGGACTCAACTCAGCCGAGCCCAGACCAGTCCGGACTGGACATGGCGGGCATGAAGCCCATCAAACAGGAGCCTGTGTACGACCTGACACCTGTGCCAGACCTCTTCCCCTACAACTCGTACCAGGACAGCCAGCTAGCACCTGGAGTTTCTATGGGGGAGCTTGGTATGACACAGCCTCACTGATTCTGCTTTTTATAGTTTGGAAAATTTTCATTATCATTGTTTCTTCCAAGTTAGGAGGCTCAGAATGAATCAATTCACTTGGTTAAAAGCTTGCTACTTGGAGCTATACAATCAAATGAATATAATGGATGTACTACAAGTTGACAGCTTAGGGATGTATCTTTGGAAATTCCTCACACAAGTACTCCAGGTTTTCTGTGCTTATATCAAGTGCTGCAGAATAGCTTGGATCTCCCAGAAGACTCCAACTTAAGTTCAAGTTTAATGCTTATTAAAGGCAGGCAGATGCGATGAAGAACTGTTGCAAAGGTGACGTGAACATAAAATATAGCGTGCAGACATGAGTGTGCATTTTGTTAGTAAGGTAAGTAAGTTAATGCAAGTAATTAAGTTAGTAAGGTAAATGCGAGTGAAAACTTTTTCAAAGTCTCTGTTTAAACGTCGTTGGTATCTAAAAAAAGCAACTTTACCACAGTGTCATTTTCAAAAACATTCTGAGAAATTATCTCGGGGCACGGGGCATAATTTCAATAAATGTTCTTGTTATTAAGTAAAGTATAAATGTGCCGTTTAGCGCAAACAAACTTAAGCAAATGTAATACCTGCCCTTCAGCTGTATTAATTTTGCACGCACATGATCTGTTCCTGAAGTGCCTTTCAGGCCGAGTAAACTGCATTGCACTTGCAAAATCTCTGTATTTTGTTCTTTTTGGTAGAAACATCCAGAGTGCATTCCAGTGCATTGCAGGTGTTATATGTTCTTCTTAAATACACGCACTTAAATCAGGACCTCCAAACAATGATCAGATTTATTTATTTTTTTAAGCTGAAGATGACAGACTGTGATATTCGTAAAAGCATTCTGTGGATCACTTAAGGGGAGAAATAATAGAACAGTCAATAATTCCCAATGCAATCCAATTTAAGTGCTTTATTGGACTGTTTTTATAAACTTAATGGTTTATTATGTAGGTGTAATATCTGTACATGAACACACAACTGGCCAATATAGTGTTAATCTCACCTGGATGCTGTAGATTTGTACTTAAGCACAGCTGCTGTAATGATAAATACTGTTGTGTGCTCATCTCATGTTGTCTCAGGGAGTTTTTCCTTGACACTGTTGCCTCTGGCTTGTTCATTAGGGACCAAAATCTACATCCACATTTGGATTTCTGTGAAGCTTCTTTGTGACAGATGTCTATTTTCACTTACCCCAAGCCATAAAGCAGGTCTTCATTTTCCCACTAATGAGAAACAAATGAGTTGGGATCTGTCTCTCTTTTCTCCAGACCGAATTGCACAGAACATAATAAAGTCTCATCTGGAGACGTGCCAGTACACGGGCGAAGAGCTGCAGCAGCTCTCCTGGCAGACACACTCGTATGAGGAGGTCAAGATGTACCAAAGCAAGGTGAGGAAATTTGTCTGATTTTATTTTCTTGCTCATCTTATACAGTGCATCCGGAAAGTATTCACAGCACTTCACTTTTTCCACATTTTGTTATGATACAGCCTTATTCCAAAATGGATTAAATTCATTTTGCTTCATTATTTTCCTCAAAATTCTACAAACAATACCCCATAATGACAACACGAAAGAAGTTTGTTTGAAATCTTTGCAAATTTATTAAAAATAAAAAACAAGAAAAGCACATGTACATAAGTATTCACAGCTTTTGCTCAATACCTTGTTGAAGCGCCTTTGGCACCAATTACAGCCTCAAGTCTTTTTGAGTATGATGCTACAAGCTTGACACACCTACTTTTGGGCAATTTTCCCATTCTTCCTTGCAGGACCTCTCAAGCTCCATCAGGTTGGACGGGGAGCGTCGGTGCACAGCCATTTTCAGATCTCCAGAGATGTTCAATCGGGTTCAAGTCTGGGCTCTGGCTGGGCCACTCAAGGACATTCACAGAGTTATCCTGTAGCCACTCCTTTGTTATCTTGGCTGTGTGCTTAGGGTCATTGCCCTGTTGGAAGAATAACCTTCGCCCCAGTCTGAGGTCCAGAGCGCTCTGGAGCAGGTTTTCATCAAGGATGTCTCTGTACATTGCTGCATTCATCTTTCTCTTGATCCTGACTAGTCTCCCAGTTCTACTGAAAAACATCCCCACAGCATGATGCTGCCACCAACATGCTTCACTGTAGGGATGGTATTGACCAGCTGATGAGTGGTGCCTTTTTTCCTCCAGATATGACGCTTGCCATTCAGGCCAAAGAATTCAATCTTTGTTTAATCTTGGTCTGAGTCCCCTTCAGGTGCTTTTTGGCAAACTCCAGGCGTGCTGTCATGTGCCTTTTACTGAGGAGTGTCTTCTGTCTGGCCACTCTATCATACAGGCCTGATTGGTGGAGTGCTGCAGAGATGTTTGTTCTTCTGGAAGGTTCTCCTCTCTCCACAGAGACACGCTGGAGCTCTGTCAGAGTGACCTTCGGGTTTTTGGTCACCTCCTTGTCTAAGGCCCTTCTCCCCCGATCGCTCAGTTTGGCCGGGCGGCCAGCTCTAGGAAGAGTCCTGCTGGTTCCAGACTTCTTCCATTTACGGATGATGGAGGGCACTGTGCTCATTGGGACCTTCAATGCTGCAGAAATGTTTCTGTACCCGTCCCCAGATCTGTGCCTCGATACAATCCTGTCTCGGAGGTCTACAGACAGTTCCTTGGACTTCATGGCTTGGCTTGTGCTCTGACATGCATTGTTAACTGTGGGATCTTATATAGACAGGTGTGTGCCTTTCCAAATCATGTCCAATCAACTGTATTTACCACAGGTGGACTCCAATCAAGTTGTAGAAACATCTCAAGGATGATCAGTGGAACCAGGATGCACCTGAACTCAATTTTGAGTGTCATGGGAAAGGCTGTGAATACTTATGTACATGTGCTTTTTTTGTTTTTTATTTTTAATAAATTTGCAAAGATTTCAAACAAACTTCTTTCACCTTGTCATTATGGGGTATTGTTTGTAGAATTTTGAGGGAAATAATGAGTTTAATCCATTTTGGAATAAGGCTGTAACATAACATAAAATGTGGGAAAAGTGAAGCGCTGTGAATACTTTACTTTACTTTACTTTACTTTACTTTACTTTGATCCACTCCCTCCTGTCTAGGTACTCCAGCGTGGATAAATATGACTCTGATTCCTAAAAATGAGCCATTTTAATCACTGCAAGATCACAGTAGTGTCACATATTTTTGTAACGAGGCTGTCTTAGGTGGGAATCGAATCCAGGTCTCTCATGTACAAAGTCACTGAGTTTACTGGCAGAGTTATTTCCCACGTAATGAATCCAAGAGCAGAGGTAGCAAAATCCAAGGAGGCAGAGGTAATCCACAATAGTCTTTACTTTCTACTGTCTTTACAAAAAGAGCAACAATAGAAGGTGGCAGTGGACATTTGCCATGTCCGCAAACTGACCCAAGGGCCCGGCAGCAGGCGGCACTGGCTCAAGACTGAGCAATGAGTTGTCGGCCAAGGCTGCTTAAATAGGGAAAACCCAGATGTAACAAATCAGGCCTAATGAGTAGCAGAGTTCAGCATGAGTCTGGAGAGTGGTGCCCCCTGCTGACCAGGAGGGGCATCACAGTCCAGTGAGGAGTTCTTACAATTTTAGTGACATAGTGCACTGTTAATACCTGTACTGATATGCTGAAACTGCTGTAACAACACAGAAACAGATTTTAAAGCCGTCTGCTTTACGTAGCGGACCGGGAGCGACAATGCAGCTATGCTTTGGACACAATTTCATTCTGATTGGTCAGAAGGTGTTTTCTATAACAGCAGCTTCGACAGGCTCCACAGACGGACTGAGAACATTATCTAAGACTTGACAGTAAAGGGATTAAAAACATTTTATTTGCAACAGTTAAAATGTCTAATGCTGAAGTTTTCCGTAAGGAGAAGTTTATTGACGGGAAGATATTCCAGACAGAGGACCTTTGTGCTTGTCAGGTTCTCAGTAACATGACGAGCTGTGAAGTTGATTCGAGATGTTATTGCCTTACAAAGTGTAGTTTTTTATATATTTCAGTATACAAGATATTGTGCATAACACATTATTTGGGCTCATATTCAAATTCTGTTTTGTCCTACAACTTACACAGACTCTTTCTCTAACATAACTTCATGACTCCTGAGATGACGCAGAGTTTACAAAACTCGTCTTATACAACAACCAATTTCTTCTCTGTTACTGAGAGCGAGAGAGAGAAAAAGAGAGGAGGCCAAAGGCAGGATACATATCACAAGCTCTTCTCATTTTCCCTGTATCAAATGGATTATGGGTAATTATCGAGCAGCCCTTTGAAACAGCGTTCATGAAGATTCAGTATGCAGAGAGAGAGCTGCGGATCGTGCAAAAGCAATTTGCTGACACAAGCATTTTTAGCTTCGTCTTCTAGATGTTTGATAAATGGAAAAACTTCACAAACTTTTCCTTTTGTTGCAGTTTCCTCTGGTGAGCAAAGGGATTTTTTTTTCAAACCGAGTATCATACGTTCAATTAAAGATCTGTAAAATCCCTGATTCAGCCTAAAGGAATCAGGATTTTTATTTATTGGATTTTTTAAAAAGTGTAATATATAAAGTAACCTCAGAAACGATATTATGCTGCAGCCTGTAATTATTTGGACAATGAGACTAAACACTCACTGGGGGAAAAAAATTGTTAAAAATTTTCCAAAATTGCGATCTAAGTTTTAGTAATCCGTTTTTGGGGGGAACTATATGCAAATGTACAAACATTTGTGCACTCAGGACAAAAACATAATTTCTACCACCACCAAGACATTGAGTGTGTTTACAGGTAAAGAATTCGAAATGATATCACTTTAAATGTTTTCAGCTCTCTCTCTCTCTCTCCCTTTTTTAAAAATATTTTTCATTTATAAAAATATTTTTCATAAAAATCATTTTGCCTCATGCTTTAGATTCCTGTCTCACTTGCATGATACTCCTACAAATGTTGTAACATTTTGATTTTTAAAAAAATTATTGTTAATAGAGGTATATTTTCAGTGAAAAACACTGGGATGCCTTTTTGTTTTTGTAATGTAATGTTTCTTGTTATATTGCTTATGTCCACAATGTACTGTACACATTTTCAGTACATCACTGGAAACACTGCTCATAAGATAACACGCTTGGGCGCATGCTGTTTTAGGAAAATAATCAGTGACCAGCGTGGAGTTACTGTTACCACCCTAAACGTTATTTATATTTCCTAATAACAGCATGAAGTAAATGTATACTAGAGCAACTTGCCAATGATTTTTATTCATGAAAGAATGACACGTTGAATTTTTGTTCATTTCTTGTTACGGTTAATATTATGGATTGTTTCCTCACCAGCCTCTGTCTCTCTCTCTTGAAGTGCATTATACAAATTTCATATTTGAGTGACACTTTAAAGTGTAAAAGATCATCACAGATGCTCTTTAATAAAACACTTACTTTCACGTTTTATTATATTTTGTGTTTAATGTAAAATCTTCATTATAGAACTTGATAAAAGACAATAGATAATAACCAATGCTGTGTGTATATGTGTTTGTGTGTGTGTTTGTGTGTGTGTAGTCGCGAGAGGCGCTGTGGCAACAGTGTGCAATTCAGATCACTCACGCCATTCAGTATGTGGTGGAGTTCGCCAAACGCATCGCCGGCTTCATGGAACTGTGTCAGAACGACCAGATACTGCTGCTCAAATCAGGTCTGAACCTTCACCCTCCAACCCATCAAACTTATTTAGATTCCAAATAAAATTATACACATTTGTGCTTTTTTTATACCACTTACACAGCTGTCTGAGTCTAACATCTGGCAAATATGTAGCACTTTATCTTAAATTATAGAGAGAAACAAAGTGAAACGTCATAAATATCAAAACTCCCATAATTTGACAGCATATTATTCTGTAAAAGCTATGAATTATTCAGTAACTGCAGTAAACTTAACAGGAGAAGTATGTATTTCAGAGGGTGAGGGGATGCTAACCTGGATCTGCTCATGGATCCTGGGAGATTAAATGGTTAAAAGAACAGTTAATCCAAAAATTTTGGCATTCCTTTAACCTCAGATTATTATTAACATGCTTTGCTACATCCTTTAAATAAATGTCTCCTCACGGAAAACTTTGCCACTTCAACAATTACACACACGTGTTGTGGGACGTGTATATTATATATATATATATATATATATATATATATATATATATATATATATATATATATATATATATATATATATATATATATATGTAACATTATTAAAGAGGATGTAAAGTGATGTTAATGAGTAATAAGCTCTAATCTGTGTCTCTCAGGTTGTCTGGAGGTGGTGTTGGTAAGAATGTGCAGAGCGTTTAACCCTCTCAACAACACGGTTCTGTTCGAGGGCAAATACGGCAGCATTCAGATGTTCAAAGCGCTCGGTACGTCCAATTCCTTTCATGCTTTTAATCGTTTTTCTGGGGTTTTTGGGGTTTTTTTCAGACTGCATGGGTCTCACCTTAGTGTTTGCTCTTCTCTCCCCTGTAGGCTGCGACGATCTCGTCACCGCCATGTTCGACTTTGCCAAGAGTCTGTGCTCTCTGCAGCTGACGGAAGAGGAGATCGCGTTGTTCTCCGCAGCCGTTCTCATCTCCACAGGTCAGTCTTCCTGCTTAAAGGTTTGGAGGTCAGCTCAGAATGGATGAATGTGGAGACCATCCCTGATTGGCTAGCCTTAAGTGTCATCAGTCCAAATGATGGTGTAGCCAATAGTGTAGCTTTTAACATTCTTAAATTAGGCAATTGAAGAACTTTCTTAGGAAACACTGAGTGGAAAAGGTCGGAAAGGTTACCGCCTCACAGCTCCAGAGTCTTGGTTCAATCCTAAGCTCAGGTCTGCCTGGGTTTCCTCTGGGTTCTCTGGTTTCCTCCCACCTCCCAAAAACAAGCCAGTTGGTAGATTGGTGCCATTAAATTGCCTGTAGGTGTGAATTTGTGTACGTGGTGCCTCGTGATAGACTGGCGTCCCATTCAGGGTGTATTCAAGCCTCACTCCCAGTGTACCTAGGATAGGTTCTGGACACTGCTTACTGAAGTGCATACTGAAGATGATTTAATGAAAGTCATGGATATAGTACTTTATGATCTGAGAAGTTGATAAATAACAACTGGGTGTTTCCTCAGATCGACCTTGGCTAATGGAACCAAGGAAAGTCCAAAAGCTGCAGGAGAAAATATACTTGGCCCTCCAGCACATAATGCAGAAGAACCACATGGACGAGGACGCATTGACTAAGGTACCACCGCGTTAAATTCTCCACCATTCACCATCGCTGATGGTTTTAAACCAGTGGTTTTTCAAACAGTCCACATTTTTGCTCTGTCCCAATCGGTGGTTTGAGAATCACTCACTGAAACCAAACAGACATTACACTTGTTGTAGTCGAAACTGAGCTTGGGAAATCCCTTAAGGAATCACAATTAAACAGCAAACTACACAGGTTTCCACCATGCTGTTAGTTTGAGTTAGCACTTAACAGTGTGGAAGAAGAAGAAGAAGAAAATAAAAGTAAGCATCAAATTCTAAAGAATTAAAGAATGGATAATTAACTAGAAAACTTAATTCATATTAACATTCAGTAAAATAACCCATGTGATAAGAGCAGAAAGATATTCGAATACGTGAAAGAGTAGTTCACAGGATTGCCAGTAAGCAAAATTTAGTGCTTTCTTTTCACACAGGTTTCAATAAGTTTTGAGTAAAACCATGTTTCCAACGTGTACTGTTTAACTGTAAAATGTATTCTTTTTATTTACTTTACAGCAAATGGGCATTTGTTTCTGGCAGTAGTTTCCTTATCTTGGTGAACATTGTCCTGTGAATTCACAAACTTCAATAAAAAACAATAATTAAAAAAAAATTAAAAAGAAGAAGAAGACGCTATTATAAGTCATGGCTCAACCACTGCATGTGTTATTATTTATGCTGTTAGCACGGTGGTGTCGTGTTCACATAACCTCTGACCCTTGCAAAGCACTTTGTGTTAAAAAGGTCTGGGGTTTTTTTCTCTCTGTCTGCTAGTATAGTACTGTCTTGTTGTGAAAGCAGATTACTATAACGATGTCCCTTCTTTACAGCTGATTGGTCGGATCCCCACACTAGCGGCACTGTGCACCCTGCACACAGAGGAGCTTCAGGCCTTCCAGCAGTTACACCCTGAAACAGTCAACATGCTCTTCCCTCCACTTTACAAGGAGCTTTTCAATCCTGATGCGGCCAGTGTCATGTCCAAGTGACAAACGCTTTTTTTTTGTTTGTTTTTTTAATTTAATGAAGGGACAGGAGCACAATGGCAGAACTTCCAGGGGGCTGAGCCACTGAGGCAGAAGAGGCAGAGCTAACTAGGTCACCTCGACAACATGGCGATGTTGGCGTACAGCAACCTGAAGCAACAATATAATGACAGAACTTCAGGAATGTCCAGCACTTCAAGCATTCGACTTCAGTTTCACCGATTCAGTCAAAAGAATGTATATATGCGCCTGTTAGTGAGGATCTGACCAGAAATGTACAGGCTTTAGAGCAATCATTTAATAAGCTCTCATTTAATTCGGTAAGTTGATTTGACCTTTATCTACAGAAATGTGATATGAAAAAGGGGGGCAAGGGTCACAAGGGTCAGACAAAGAGGATCACATAATTTAGTAACTCCCTAGTTCTGATATATTCCAGTATTAAACCACATTCTGTTTATATTCTAGTCATAATTTATAAGCGGGAACCCGACAGGCCGGTACTTTGTGTAAATCTGTTTTTCTTTTCTTTTGTAGTTTTACATGTACATAATTTGAGAGAGACCTGTCAAACTATACTAGAGACAATTTCACTTTGGGTACGTTTAAAAAAAAAAAAAAAGCCTTGTCTGGGCCATGTAGATATGTATAGATGCTACAGAAATGTTTAGAAACTACAGAAATGTAAATGATTTTTTCTTTTTTTTTTCTTTTTTTAAAGAGAAGAACAATAATTGATTATTGATCTTTTTTCCATAAGAAGATATATAGAGAGATATATTTTGCAAATGCTTATGGTTGAACATCACGTCATCAGTCAGCGCTGCAATAATGTCAATAAGCAGTAATCATTCAGTCAAGATCAGTTTATGACAGGCCCTTGGTAATATCCAGTAAAAAAAAAAAGAAAAAAAAACTGCAGATCTGCATCTGCAGTTTAAATAATTTTTATTTATGAAGCAGAAAACAGATAAGCAAATCACACTAGCTCATATGAAGATGTTCTGATCATCATTGTCTTTACATTAACATTAATGTCTTTTTGCAAGCAACACTTCTGTAGCTAGAGGAACTGCCTACTATCACAAGTAAAAGCCATTTATCCAACAAAAGGAACAACTAACATGACCAAAAGGTAGCTAGTAACTTTTTCAAACAAAACTCTTTTTGTCTTGGTAGCAAACACAACGTGTTACATCGTAAACTTTATCAGGAGAGGGTAAGGAGTTCTTTTCTCTCATTATGTATTAGCACACTTAACTAACTAACAAACCACCAGTCAATTAGGTTTTCAATCACTCAAATCATGGGACTGGGCAGCACACGGGAGCGTTTACTTGCCCATTGGGCGAGCTAATGACGTTAGCATTTGTCCACCAACTTATCACTGACAGCTAAGTGAACTTAATGTGTCAGGCTCCCTAAAAAATAATGCAGGAAGTTCAAATGCAAAATAAATATCACCATGTTCAAAGGAAAATCTGAAGAATAGTGTCTGTAAAATCGTTACACAGGTTTATTCATACAACTGATTAAGCTGGGGATTTCAATTAAAATTCAAGATAAGCCTAGCAGTGACGCAGACCAATAAATCGTTTATTTATTTGTATAATTTATTATAATTTTACAGAGTAAAATTTGCCCATGCTGTTGAGGAAACGCAGCAACGAGGACCTACTATTAATTTTTTGTTGTTGTTGTTTTTAATTAAGGCTAGTAGGCTGTCACATTTGCAAGCTAAACGGAAATAATGGATGCCTTTTAAAAGCTCCACAGATAGTCACTTAACTAGCTTGCTAAATATATAGTAGCTGTCTATAAATAATCAGTTCAATAACTTGTTAAACTGATCGTCAGTTGCTAAGTAGAGGATGGAAAGTAGGCAATTATTTAATTTGCATCCAAATCAAAAGTATTGTCAACAAAGCTCATGTTAATTTGGTCATAATTATACTCCTAAAAACAAAAAGGTAAAACATTCTACACTTTTTAGGGTTTTGGGGGTTGGGGAATGCCACAATCTTGACTTGCAATGTTACAAAAAAGTGACTGAACACTTTGGAAAGCCACATCATTCCAGGCATTTCAAATGAAACTTAACGCCATGCTTGTTGAGTCTTTTGTACGTAGATGTTTCGAACCTCAAATGATATTCTGTAGCCTGGCTGTCTTACAGACGCTCTGCAGTAGCAATATTGTAGCTTTGACAATCATGTAGCTTTGTATTATTCATTTTTTACAATTCCAGTACTACAAAACTAAGCAGGTCCGGGTGTCATCTGTATACTTGCGTAGTTTACAATATTGATATTTCTCTCAGGCAAAAGCAATTTTACGATAACCCCCTTTATTCACACGTACCTCTAAGGATCAAAAGTAAATAAAAAAAATTTTTAAAAAAGCAATCTCACACCACTCGATGGCGATTTGAAAAAAATTTTCCTTCCACAGTTCTACAGTTTAACCCGTGGAAGACCAAAAAGCCATAACACCAATTTCCAGGATTTTGAGGTTAAAAGGCATCAACATTATAGCTGCTATAACGTGATGTCATTTTGTGGAAGTTTCACAACGTTAAACGTAATGCACTCTATATTTTTTGTAGCCAGAGGCCCCTTCAACTGTAAAATCAATTCCACTGACCCCTTGAGCATGGGTTTATTTCATGAACATTATTGAAATATTTCGAGCCACAGAGCTTGCAATTCCTGAACTTTCCACTACTAGAACACAATAGGTCTGAGTTTACTTTGGTGCTTGGAGCCCTAAATATAATAACTGGCTGTGCTTCATGGACACCGCTTAAGAGAACCACTGCTTAAATGAATCTAAAATGAGTAGCACTGGGAAATTGCTGCGGTGTAAGTGGAATAAAACCCTGTAGTTGAATATTTTCTTATAACTGCACACCCTGTTGTGTTTTGTTTATTCCTTACATACAGTGGTGCTTGAAAGTTTGTTCTATATATCTGAATTATATGACCAAAAACAGATTTTCTCACAAGTCCTAAAAGTAGATCAAGAGATCTCAATTAAACAAATGAGACAACAATATTATACTTGGTCATTTATTTATTAAGGAAAATGATCCAATATGACATATCTGTGAGTGGCAAAAGTATGTCAACCTCTAGGATTTGCAGTTAATTTGAAGGTGAAATTAGAGTCAGGTGTTTTCCATCAATGGGATGACGATCAGGTGTGAGTGAGCACCCTGATTTATTTAAAGAACAGGGATCGATCAGAGTCTGATCTTCACAACACTTGACTGTGGAAGTGTATCATGGCATGAACAAAGGAGATTTCTGAGGACTGCAGAAAAAAAGAGTTGTTGAAGCTCATCATGCTGGAAAAGGTTAGAAAACCATCTCTAAAGAGTTTGGACTCCACCAATCCACAGTCAGACAGATTGTGTACAATTGGAATAAATTCAAGGCTATTGTTACCCTCCCCGGGAGTGATCGACCAACTAAGATCACTCCAAGAGAAAGATGTGTAATAGTCTGCGAGGTCATAAAGGAACTCAGGGTAACTTCTAAGCAACTAAATGCCTTTCTCACATTGGATTAATGTTAATGTTCATGAGTCCACCATCAGGAGAACACTGAACAACATTGGTGTGCATGGAAGGATTGCAAGGAGAAAGTCACTGCTCTCCTAAAGAACATTGCTGCCTGCCTGCAGTTTGCTAAAGATCACATGGACAAGTTAGAAAGCTATTTAAAAAATGTTTTGTGAACAGATGAGAACAAAGTAGAATTTTTGATTAAAATGAGAAGTGTAATGTTTGGAAAAAGGAAAACACTGCATTTCAGCATAAGAACCTTACCCCATCTGTGAAACATGGTGGTGGTAGTCTCATGGTTTGGGTCTGTTTTGCTGCACCTGTGACAGGACGGTTTGCCATCATTGATGGAACAATAAATTCCGAATTACACCGTTTTCTAAAGGAAAATGTCAGGACATTTGTCCGTGAACTGAATCTCAAGGGAAAGTCATGCAGCAAGACAACAACCCTAAACACACAAGTCGTTCTACCAAAGAACGGTTAAATAAGAATTAAGTTAATGTTTTGGAATGGCCAAGTCAAAGTCCTGACCTTAATCCAATAGAAATGTTGTGGAAGGATCTGAAGCAAGCAGTTCATGTGAGGAAACCCACCAACATCCCAGAGTTGAAGCTGTTCTGTACTGAGGAACGAGCTAAAATTCCTCCAAGCCGATGTGCAGGACTGATCAACAGTTACCGCAAACGTTTATCTGCAGTTATTGCTGCACAAGCGGCTCACACCAGATACTGAACCCAAAGGTTCACATACTTTTTTTTTTTTTTTACACAGATATGTAACATTGGATCATTTTGCTCAATAAATAAATGACCAAGTATAATATTTTTGTCTCATTTGTTTAACTGGGTTCTCTTTATCTACTTTTAGGACTTGTGTGACAGTCTAATTATGTTCGAGGTCATATTTATGCAGCAATATACAGACTTCTAAAGGGTTCACAAACATTCAAGCACCACTGTATACGATTACTGATATTGGCTTCAACCTGTTTAGAACAAGCCACAAAGCCATAGCACCAATTTCCAGGTTTTGGCGGCTGCAACGCTGTTTCATTCACACTATAAGCGGATACTAGTGCGTCGTGCAATCAGTAAATTTAGATGAAAACGATGGAACGAATGAATAAGACAGCACTTACGGATTACACGCTGAAGGTAGTACAGTGCTGAGGATATACACACACACTTCACATGCTGAAATGTTCTACAACAGATAGCTGATGTTCCCTCAGTAATGTGCTTCGGTGGGTTTTCTCTAAGCGCTCGACTTTTTTTCTTATTCAAGACAATCACATCTGGATGCGACCTGAAAGCATCCATCTCAGGGACTTCACCTTTTGTTATTTTCAATAAGAAAGAGACTCCCTATTTTAAAAAAAAAAAAAAAAGAAAAGAAAAAAAAAAGAAAATGGACATTTTCAAGAAAAAAAAAGAATCTATAATCTTTAAGATTTCTGAAATACTGCCTGAAATGAGACCTACCCAGACAAGGTTTTGGCATGTGTGTGTGGGTGTGTGTGTGTGTGTGCATACTGCTGACAGGTTAAATACTCAAAATTATTAGGCCCTACTCGTGAAAGGCCCAGAAGCCTGTAAATACTGATAAAAATGATGAAAGCACTTGAAACAGAAAAGAGAGCTTGAAAAAAAGAATGCTGTAATTATTATTATTATTATTATGCTTTTCCTATGATCTCTATGTAAGTTAGTTTATTTATAGAGTGTATGATTATGATGAATAAGCTCCAGATCCATTTTGACGCTCAGTAAATGAAGAAGGCGCTGAAGGTGTTTTTTTTTTTTTTTTTCACGGTTTAGGAGCAGTCACACTGTAAGAGAACTGTTTAACACTGTTTTAGGTAACTGTAGCAATAACCGGACACTGACGTTCTGTCCCATTTGCATTGTAAGATTATTTTTATTTTGTTATTATCCTGATTTTGATATATTAAGTCCTAGCCTGTTGTTCGGATATCCTTGCATGCTGTTTCATGGCAATGGAACGGGGGGAAGAAGAAGAAGAAGAAGAAAACGGTTGGGCTTTTGTGTTTGATAGCGTGATACTGTCGGGGTCAGGGGTCAGGGGTTGGGGTGGGGTGTTGTTGTGGATGTTATATAATACGATTGAATACATATTACCCTGTTCAGTCTACTGTCACACACATATATATGCATTTTCATCTGAACTGAAGAACCTAACAGGCACTGAAATAGTTTTATGAAGGACTTAAAAGCCTCAAACAAGGCAGTTTTGTTTTTTCTGTATCGATAATTCTATATACTTTAACAACTAAAATGAAGCGTAGTGTACTACAGGAACCAAAAGTCATAAGCGTGCTACTAAGAACTGTTTCTATTTTATCATACTTAAGCCATCAAAATCAGGCTGTCTGAATATTCATTATAGCCGCCGTTTTTCTTATTAATATCGAGTCAATATCAGATGTTCATTTTTATTATTTTCAATGCGTTTGTCCCTGTTTCTGTGTTAAAACTGCTGAGAATCTTTACTAACGTAATTTTTACAGAAATGTATACTGCGGCGTTGTTGAGGTCTCGAGTAGCTGTGACAGTATTCCCGGCTGCACACGGACTTGATCGGTGTTTATGGAAGGAGTCTCCAGTTTTAGTGCTTTGTATAAGTCAGAGTTAAAGCTGCATTTTTTAAAATAATATTATTCAGTTCGAGCAAGAGAAAGAGAAAGAGAGTCTGCTATAACATATAACTGGATCTAGAAAGTTCCACAACATTACACATAACTTGGTCTCTGTAGCACGTTAATCTGATTACTAACCGACCAATGACTGCGTATTCGGATGGACCAGAATTGATAACATAACATCACATTATTTTCTCATTTGAACTCATGTTATTTGTTGAGATGACGCCAGCTAACATTGCACTAATTTGAATTGCGTGACATGCTAAACTAGCTAAATCTTCAAGTTTAAATAATGTACTCTTGAATAACAGTTTGTTTATTTAATAACGTATTTGAAATATAAACAGTTCTTGGACATGGACTTTTGGAAAGTACTCGGAATTGTTTCAGCACAAATCAAAGTAACTGTGGTGTTTTTTTTGTTTTTTGTTGTTGTTGTTTTTTTACTGTTGTAATCACCTTTCAATGAGATATTTGCCCATAACAACTTTTTTTTTCTGTCGCTGCACACTACAGATGCCCCAACATGAAGAAACATGTTACACGTTCATATATATGTTTGTACACCCCTGGACGTGCAACACCCTGCATCAGAAAACATCTCTTTTGTGTTTGTTTTAAAATCAGTGATCAATTTATGAATTAGAAAGTGCTGCTCATTTGGATTTTTTTTTTCTTCTCTTGACGTGCCATAGCTGGGGTGCAATGAAGCTAAATGGCGCTTAAGGAGTAAATATAAAGAATGCATCATTTACTTGGGGACCAATCAAAGCGGGGAATTCAAAACACGACAAACGGTTTGTCATTTCGAATGACGCAGCCTTGGTGACACAAGGCTGCAAAGACACAGGGACGGGTGAGGGCAGGAAGAACAGGGTAACTTGCCAAGTGTGTGTGTGTGTGTGTGTGTGTGTTGTGTATGTATGAAAATAAGAAGTGTGAAGCATTTGAGTGCAAAAGGACCGATTGTGTGAATGTGTGTGTTTTATGGGGTTTAACCACAGCTTTGTGGAATAAAATGTGTGCAAATGTAATCGAGCTCTTGAATTGTCTCCTCCGAGTTGTACATAGCAGGCAAAAGGACTTTTGTTAAAGGATATTTTATCGCTTTTGTAGACATTTCTTTGTGGGGGAAAAGAATTAAAGACAATTTTATGGACACAACCTCTGGCTCGTTTTTATTTAAGCTTAAACCATGAACGTTGTTGGTACTTCCTTGTGATTTGTATTCACACCATTAAGGGTATACACACTTACTGGCCACTTTAATAGGAACACCGCGTCTGCTCATGCATGCACTTATCCGATCAGCCAATCATGTAGCAGCATGGCAATACATGCAGATACAGAGCATCGGTTAATGTTTAGAAATGCAGATGGATCAGATGATCATATCATCAGCTTATTGCTAACTTTTAAGTTTTTTAACAGAAAAGCAATATTGGCTCCTCAAATCAACAGTTTATGTGCAGTTTCTGTTTCTGTACACTCATGAAATGTTTTAGAAAATCTAGACTGCCACAATGTTGTTAGATATTTGTACAAATCTTTCCCGTTGATTAACGGAGTCCTTCAAGCTTTCATATGAGTAATGAACACATGGCCGAAGTCAGAGTTTGTGTAAACAAAAAAAAAAGGGGGGGGCATGAACAATATGACATGGAGTGCTTTGTGTTTCTTCGCATTATGGTTAAAAGAGAGAAAAAAAAAGAAGTCTGGGGCAAAGGTCAAACTGTACTGATATACTCTTCAGAGACTGGCATGTGATGATTGCTGCTGTTCCGCATATCTGATGAGCCAAACACACACACACACAAAACATAATAGGCATGAATAAATGAATGACAATAGATGAGATCCAATACAAAGATTTATAATGAATAATATGTTTTGATTCAGTGTGCTTCTTGAAAAGAAATGAAAAAAAAAGCATGTACGAACCGCTGAAAAAGTACTGTGGATTTTTTTTGTGTGTGTTTATTTGTTTTTGTCTCCCGCACTTCTGAAAAGAGCGCTCTCTCGATACGAGACTGTCGACTCGTCTCATCTTTGAGAGAACGATTAATATCTAATCAAAGTGAACGCACAAAGGGCTATTAAATATGTAATCAAAGACAGCTCTCAACATGCCAAACATTGGAAGCCCCGCCTCCACGTTGCGTGCTTTTGTAGTCATGCTGATGCAATGATTTCCAGCTCATTAAGCTTTTCTTTTTTTATGTTGTTGTTTTTGTTGTTGTTGTTTTCTCACCTTCTGGTTTAACAAAATGAAGTTTTATACTTGTTTGATTCGGAGTTTGCTGTTGTATTATTCACTACATGACACTAGTTCAGTAGTTCAGACACACCGGCTGAGTGAGTGAGCGAGAGAGAGAGCGAGAGAGAGAGAGAGAGAGAGAGAGAGAGAGAGAACACAAGTGCTGACCTGTAAGTCCAAGTTTCTCGCAGCACGAGTTGCAGGTATGTTTGTGGACAAAGCTCCGGACTGCGTCCTCATCCAAATTGGTTGAGCCAAACGGCAAATCCCTGAATGAGCTACAAAAACAACCATCATACTCATCCACCATACACACAAGAAAATCAGATTTCAGCTGAAGGCTACAGATAAGAAAGAAACTGGATTATTTTTCTTTAACAGCATGTGCTTCCACGGCAATTTGCCGACATTCAACATTTTTTTAATTGATTAAATTTAACACCCAGGCCGGACAGTTCCCATCCAAACCACCAGAGGGCACCATCACCAGAGCTCTAGCTATGTCCTCTTTACCCAATTCCTGTTTGCACAATATAAAAGCACATGGCCTGGAGCAGGGGTGCCCAATCTTATCCGCAAAGGGCTGTGGGTGCAGGTTTTCATTCCAACCAAGCACCGGTACGTTCTAGATAAGATTGGACACCCCTGGCCTAGAGCTTTGGCTGAAGCTTTACAGTGTTTTTGCCTCTCATTCATATATGTTCTGCACCCTTGTTGTTCCGGAAAGCCTTCTTGTGTATGACGCTGCCTTTCCTTTGGTGATTTATGCCTTTCGCCAAGTCCTTATTGGTTTTGGAATCGGATGTTGATACCTGGTTTCGGTTTGCTCTCTTCTTGTTTTCTACACTGTTTTTTGTTCACATTGGTCAAAAGAACCCTTACTTTGTGCCTCAGCCCAACTGACAGGAAAATGACATGCTATCTATTCATTTATAGTAAAACATCATTTAATGTCGTGGAACATCTGTGTGTCTGTTTATTTCCTGTTCTCACTTATGGCATAGCGGTTATAAACAATCGTTATTAACTTTCTTTTAAAAGTTGACTTTTCGGACACCCTGTACTTGTGTGAGCTGATTGGTTAAATATTGAAAGACGGCTAAAAATGAACGTCTGCCTAGCATATTCTACTTAAGTTGCACAATATCTCTTCTCGGAAAACTAACCTTTTATCGACTGCTCTGATCACAGAGGGCTCCGTCAGCTCCATCCCCACACCTGAGCAAAGCCACAGCATTAATAGAACATTCATGTTTAACATCATGACAGGAATTGTGTATATAGAGACAAGTACATATAAATAAAGACAATATATAGACCTTGCAAGTCAAGTACCAGCAGCTCTCTGCCTGTATACTCATAAGTCCAGTGTGAGAAAGCCAACACTGTCTCTTCCAGGCCACAAGAGGGTGTGATTTCTTCTCCTGTTTTATTGTTGTACTTCATGTAGTCACCGCTCATACTCTTCTCAATGGTAAGCCACTGGCCTTTAGACTGCCAGAAAAGCAGGGACACATCCAGAAATCTAAATACACACACACATACATGCACACAAACTGTCATTATTTCAGTATAAAGCCTCTTTAAAAAATAAAATAAAATCCTTGGCTATTAGTCAATAAGATTACTTGTTATTTCTTTTTTATATTATTTAAATGAAGGCACGTTTTTATTTACATATGGACTCTAGAAGCACCCACACATGCACACTCCTGCAGTGTTTTAACTAACCTGGGCGAATGAGCAATAGAGCTGGGCTTGACTTGATTGAAGACCTGCGTGAGCTTTTGGGCTGCTCTCTGCTGCTGGATTTCCTACAAGAATAGAGCACGAGATAGAAAAGAGAATACGAAACAATATAAAATGCATAATGAAACAATAGAATACAAACGAGCAGAGCATAACAGAACTGAATGACAGATCAGAATAAAACAGACTGCCTTATGGACAGAAACAGGAAAACATAACAGGACCGTACAATATAGAATAGACTAGACGACTAGAATAGTATAAAACACAACAGAACAGAACAGAACAGAGCAAGAGACATTGTGGATAAAAAAAATATATAGAATAAAATATAGAATAGATTAGAATATATTATGACAGAAAATATAATCACCGAAGAGAATACATTATTACAGAATAAAACAGATCACAGTATAGAATATTACATGGCAGAATATTATAGAATGTCAGAATAGAATAGATAATTATGACAATATAATAGAATACAAAAGAATAGAGGGGAACATGACAGAATAGAACATACATTATGAATAGAATAGAATAGAATATGCCAGAATAGCATATATTAAGACAAAATAGACTAAAATACAGGCATAGAATAGAAGAGAATGGCAGAATAAAATAGGTAATTATGACAATAATAGAATACATTATAAGAGAATAGAAGGGAATACGAAAAACTAGAACATGACAAATTTGAATCGAACATTTTATTAGAATAGAATAGAATATGACAGAATACAATAAAATAGAAAGAGAATGGCAGAATAGAACAGAAAATGAGAATATAATGGAACAGAATCAAACTAATAATGCCACAATCACACACATTCTTAGGTAACAACTTTTTTTTGAAGAGGAAACATTAAACTAAGGGAAGTTTCTTTTTTTTTTTTTTAAACTCAGGGCAGTACATAGAATTGTCATAAACATGTGTCATATGACATGATGGATGGATAATAATGAATAATATGGATAATACATCATAATCTGAACAGTTTTTGTTACCCTTAAGCAGAGATGAAGGGCGGTGTTGTTGGGGAACTCGGTCTGCCACGTGTGCACCACCTCTTCACGGAAGGACTTGACCACGTACACACAGCCGGGTCTGAGCACGTCATCCTCGGCCCAGGTGCACAGCACCCACTGAGCATTGCGTAGCCCACCATCCAGCGCTCCCTGGTCCGACACGGGCTGCACCACAGCCGCATGACCTCTCTGACACCACGAGGAGGTGCTGGAGAGCATGGAGTCCGGTTCCGACTCCTCCAGAGCGTAGATGTACACCTCCTCTCCTCCTAGACAGCCAGAAAAGATACCAATTCAACGTTAATACCTACCAAAGAAGGAATGACTTAAGGAGCATGGTGAAGAGCAGATTCTCTTAAATGAAGAATTTAATCGTTTGAATCCACTAGCGAGACTGATTTTTAATTTTTTTTAAAAAAACAACAACAATCTGACCAATCAAATTGAAGAAAACAACAGTGCTGTGGTAGGATATAAAGTCCAATAACAGATCAGTGCATTTTCTCGGGTAAACAGTATCGTGTAACTCACCCAGCAGGGACACCGGTGTGAATGGTATCGTGTGTGCCAATCTCATCAGGTTGTTCCTTTCCATAGCTGCAAAATATAGCAAACAAAAGTCAGTCTAGATCACATACTAAGACCATGAGTCACAGCGGGCCTCTTTTAACTGACAGCCAGGCATGGAAAAATAAATACGGCGTAAGCCGAGCCAAACTTGCCCGAGTAATGTGGGTCCAAATCTTCCGTTGACTTGAACACAGAAGTTCGAGCTGAAACAGCAGCAGACAGTTCAGCAATTCGGAACAAAGACAAAGAGGATGTGACTTTCAAACACTATGATTATTGAAATAATAATTCTAAAGATGAATACTTACGTTCAACTGCTACCCAGCTCTGTACTCTGCACGACACACACAAACAATTATATACATTTTAGTAAAGACAATTAGGTCTGATTGAAGATTAAATCAAAATTTCAACGTGTAAAAAATGTATTATTAACAGCAGTAATGTGAGTAATAGTGTGTGTGCATTTTTGTGATGCGCGACTTACGAGGAACGACGGCTGACTGAGCGCGCCCAGCTGTTCGATACTGACTGGCTGGGGCTCCTTGTGTTCTGGTGGAGATAATCTTATCATCAGTTATTAAAATGTCAACTAATAAAAACATAATTAACGTCAACTAATTAAAATCCCTGCCCTTATTTCAGCATCCTTCTGATAAAAAGTGTCTTTGTCCAAGTGGGAGTGTGAATATCATTGTTCGTGTTCACCACAAATATTAAGCAGGACATGCTTTAAAAAAAAAAAAAAAAAAAAAAAAAAAAAAAAAAAAAGTTCTCACCTGACCCAAAGTGAATGATTTCTGTAAGAAATCCACGTGATCGAAATCTAAAAATGAACACAATGACATTTTAAAATAAAATGACCACATGACTCAAGGTCACTGCATTCGTTCTGGTTTTGAATTATACTACTGTAGATATAAATAAGTAATGAACGTACTGAGCTGAGAAAGATGACTAAGACTGCCAGATGATCGGAATTTACGTCCAGCCATTCCCTTCCCTTTCCGTCTGCTCCGCCGGCTCGAATCCCTTTCCAATCTTCTCACCTGTGTAGCCAAGGTTACGGCACAGTTTATGATGGTATGGAAATAAAGTGGTTTAAGGCACAGATATATAAATATATATCATTTTTTTAAAATGGCTTTTCTTACATCGGTTGCTTCTCCTTCTTTGATTTTGACACACTTCCGGCTAAACGATCGCTTTCTTTCGAAGATTTTATAGAGATCTGTCAGTGACAGGATAAATAAACTTAAATAAACATAAACTACTTCAGTATTTGGCAACAAATTCCATTTTCGATTAGCTGGACTGCTTATGAATCATGCTGTACAGCGCTACTTCACGTCACATAGACTACAAATGCATTTGATGAAAATGGCAGAAACAAAGAAAACTACACTGTTGGTCTATCATAAAGCATTATTTCTTGATACTTTGGCCAAAACGTTAGTAATATGTATGACAATGAAATGTGGTCTGGAATTATTGATTAGTCTATGAGACTAATCGAAGCATGTGCATTATGCAGTGTTTCAGTGGTAGCATAATGTTTCTTAGCATACACAATATACAGTATATTTTTAATATCTCTCGAGTATCAAGTCGCCATCCTGCTTTTGGCTTCACGTCGAAGCTTGTCCCCAAAAGAGTCGATTCACTGATTCCAGGCTTTGAATACTAAGAGTCAACCTTAAAATGAATCTGTTTAAAATGAGTTTAGCGTCTCAGTTAGCAAGACAACAAATGGAACACTAACTTTTCTTGACTTGAACTACCACACCTCAAAATTCTGACCAGGTGCCAATCACCAAAACTAAACACCTGTTGTGTTGTCATGATCATACCTTTACAACTCAACTCATAGCTTTAAATATGTTACTGTCTGTTATCAAATTACTGCATGACTTCTGAGTCGTGATCCTGTGAGAATTTTATTGGACTTGCATGTCTTTGTATATGCGCTCTTGCCTTTGGATTAAAAATGCTCTATTTGTCTACCTAAGTCTAATGATGGATTTTGTAATGATGACTGGGGGGTTGGGGCACAGTGTCTTAGTGGTTAACACATTTGCCTCGCACCTCCGGGGTTGGGGGATCGATTCCCGCCTCCGCCCTGTGTGTGTGGAGCTTGCATGTTCTCCCTGTGCTTCAGGGGTTTCCTCCAGGTACTCCGCTTCACTCCCTGAGTCCAAAGACATACATCGTAGACTGATTGGCGTTTCCAAATTGTGCGTGGTGTGTGATTGTGTCTTTTGATGGGCTGACACCCCATCTAGGGTGTCCCCTGCTTCATCCCTGGGAAAGGTACCAACCTCATGTAGGATAAGTAGTACAGAAAATGGATGGATGGTTGGAATGTTGAACATGAACCATTGTAATTCCACTATTAAACTTCTTCACATGGATCCTCACATATAATATCGTAAAGAATAATCTGCGACAGAGTGGTGTGGCGCTATGACCACCTAAAATTCAGCAATTTGTAAACAATGACTTCTTTTATTTGTTAATGAACAACAGGTCAGGTTTTTTTTTTTTTAACAGACTGTAGAATTCTAAAGACCTTTATAATGTCAAATAAAGACACAATACCTCTGTCCTTCTGGCCTGGATGTGGTGGTATGGGTTCTCCTGGAACACTGTGCCTTTTTGTGGGCGTGGCCAATGTCTCCGCACTAGCAGAGAGTGAGCGGCTATGTCCCAGATCTCTCTCTAAAATAAACTTCCTGCCAAAATGGCCTTGTTTTGGCATGGCTAATTCACTATCACCACAGAAAGCTGGATTCACAATGCCCAGCATACTATTCTTCTTAGGTCTAGTGTCAATAAACACATCGTCATCCTCGTCCTCTTCCTCCTCCTCCTCCATGGACTCCTCCTGGCTGGGCAGATGATGTGGCTCATGATCCCAGACTGTGGTGAGAGAGCTGGCACATGACTGCCCAGGTGATTCATGCAGGTCTGACCACAAATTGGACAGAGATCCATGCGAGAGACGGAATCCTACGGACGAGTCTCCGCCAAGTCTCTGTCTTGGACCGCTGTGCTCCACCTCCAAATTTCCCAGCACCCACTTGAGCTTGCTGTCAAAAAAGCTGCCCGTGCCCCCTGATGGAAGCTCTAAAGAGTTGCACGACTTGCCATGGGCCAGGCCACGCAACAGGGAGGGTGGATTGCTGCAATAAGCCTTCTGCGATGGAGGGATGTGGCTCGACGCAACATTCCCACCAATGGAAGATAGCTGTGAATAGGACATAGCTGCGATTCGGGGGCTGGGACAAAGGTGGACAGTTTCCTGCTGCCTGTTTTCAGATGCCGAAAGGAGGTTAAGGGTGTCCACAGCAAGAGCAGACAGGTCCTGCAGCTGGCCGAGATGAGCGTCCAGTGTCTGCAGGCTCTCCTGGATGAACTGGACCTTCTCAGATACCTCGGCTAATGTACCCATCATCTCCTCTGCCCTGATGGACACACACATACACAACCTTTTTTTTTTCTCAAAGAAAAGTATGAGTATATGTTTTTGGTACTTGTCAATACCAATACCAACAGATATAATAACATACATTTTATTTAGCTCCATTTATGTAGGTTGCCATGTGCTGCTAGAGTTTTGTTTAAGATGTTACAACGTTTAAACAGTATCTTTAATACAGAGTGCGAGGGCAACTGACTTGAGCATGACTAGCGTGGTGATTTAAAAGTGAGCGCAAGGTGCCATGAATTGCACCTCGACTTGTGAGCACAGTGTATACCATGGAAAGAGGAAGTGCGCAAACTGGGTGCTCCCAGAAGTGGATTGCTCTCATGTGGGCATAAACATAATCAATTCAGATTAGAATCAGATTCCGGCTGTTAAATTGTCCGCAATGCTACCGTGCCATCACATCATAATGAAAACAGAGAAGAGTGCTTACATGGTCTGTACAGATGACAGCACATGAAGTTTTAAAATCTTTAAATTACCTACTTGTAGTAAGAAGACAGGTAACATTTTATTTTAAGGAACAAATGTTAAGGGTTAGTTGAGGTCTTGTTCTTTGTTCAATACAGCCCAAATTAGACACTTGTAAGCGGTTTATTTAGGATGAATTAAGGGATCTGTTATGTGAAAAATGACTAATAAATGCATTATTAATTGTGATAATGTGGAATAAATGCTTTGTAAAAACCTAGTTATGTAAATTATTGAGCATAAATGAATCACCAAGTCTGTGATTGTAGGTTCAAGGTGAGGTCGAGGTAGTGTAGTGTTACCAAAAGAAACTATTAAATTAACATTAATCAGCAAAACAGAAGACAGTGAAGAAATCAGCGATTATTTCCCCACAAATATTAGCATAAAGAGATTAAACTTCAATAATTCTTAGAAATTTGAATTGTGTAATGTTTATAAATGTAAAGGGAGTCTGGGCATCTTTCAGTAAACTTAAATGTGACTTTGGGGGTGATCAGATTTGGTAGACTTTGCTAGATCTCCTAATCTATGTTTCCTTTTGTACATTTCTAAAACACAGTTATTTTTCATAACTTTATACTGTATAGTAGAAAAGGTCCAAATTTGACCATGTGTAGGGACGTTATATATCATCTATGTGGTTCACGCAAACACTGATGAACTATTTTTAAATTTTTTTTTTTTTAAAAGCTTTTAGCTACAGTAGCTTGCCACATTATCATTGACCTACAGCTCTCTAAGCTGAGACTCTAACCCAGAGGTCACAGCTCCTGTCCTGGGTCCTCTGTAGGTCACCTACCGCTTTGACACGTAAATGTTTTAAGTAAAAATATGTCTATATGTTTAAGGTAAATAACTGAATTGTGTCAAGTTGGTGCTGACGGCTCGGGGGAAACGCACTTGTCGGCAGCAAGGCGGATCCGGTTGAGCTGGCTGCAGTGCCGGCTCTCGTGTTTGTCACGGAAATAGCCAGCCACGCATCTTTCCTCAAATTCAAGTAGCTTCTTCAGATCATCAGGAGCCAAGAACAGTTCTGGAAGAGAGAGATATTCAATAGGTATAAGAGTGGATAATGTAAAAAGCTCATTAGGCACATTTAAAGGATCAGTCTGTTTTTTTTGTGATATGGCTACTATAAAATGAGCACCAATGCACTCTAACAAGCTTAATGGTATGTTTGTCTTACAATCTTTAGGAGGACCTTCTACTCAAAAAAAAATGAGTAAAGCAGCTAATTAATGCTGTGTTACAACTAAATCTAAGTCTAACCTTAACCTCTGTAACCAAAAGAAACCCTCTGGGACTTTTAGTTTTCCTCATGGGGACCAGCCTACAAGGTCAAAACTGTCAGGTATTCCTATCCTTGTGGGGACATTTGCAAGATATGCAAACATGCACACACACACACACAAACACACACACTCACTAAGGCCAGAGCCTCTGTCATGTGCGGATGTCCGTCTATGTTTCTGCCAGACTGCATTCACACACAAGGCCATTTGGCTCAGGATGATCAAAGGCGGAGGCAGGAACGGCTTTTTGTGAAAGGTCATGATGTAATGGTAGCGGTTATACCTCCACAGCTGGTTGGATATGTTCTTCATGTGGACATAAACATGACTGTGGGGTGAAAAACATACACAAAGAGATGACCGGTGTGTTTCAACATTTTCAGTCCAAATCTGACAAACATAAAATACTAAAATCTTACAATCTGGCTAATTTAGATCAATTAGGCTTGAAATATTCACTTTGTGCATAATGAATCTAGAATATATGAAACTTCCACTTTTTAAATTAAATTTGGGGGTGGGGAGGGACTTTTCCATGATATTCTAATTTTTTGAGATGCCACTTGAACTTGAAGTTAAGGCAAGAACCTGGGGGATTGAATACTTTCGCAAGCTGCATTTTTTTTCTCGTTTTTTTTCCATCAGTAATTAATTTTGACTATTCACTGTAAGAGAAGATGAGTTTTCAGTAAAAAATATTGACAAGACGAATGCGTGTACTTATCATTTGTTATTTAGACAAGTCTGATAAATTCCGGGGGGGCGGGTGCTTCTGCAAGCCACTGTATGTAAAACTGGTGCATACTTGTAGAAGGCGATAAGGAGGTTGACCATGATGATGTACTGCATGAACAGGTAGACGGCCTGCAGCGGTGGGTTGAGGAATGAACCGGGAGGACATTCTGGATCTTCTTCACAGGCTGTAAAAAAACAAAACAATAAAACCCAGGGTAACACAGTCAATTCAGTCCTGTCAGCTCAGAAAAATCATCCATTTCACTTTTCATGATGATGGAATCAATCTGTAAACACATGCAAAAAAAAATCTGATTCTTGCTATGTCCATAATGAATTCTACTACGTGACACACAATAGAACAAAGCTTGATTATGGTCAGTGAGTGAGTCAGTCAGTGAGTGAGTCAGTCAGTCAGTCAGTCAGTCAGTCAGTGAGTGAGTGAGTGAGTCAGTCAGTGAGTCAGTCAGTGAGTCAGTCAGTGACTCAGTGGTTCAGTGAGTCAGTTAGTGAGTCAGTCAGTCAGTCAGTCAGTAAGTCAGTGAGTGAGTGAGTGAGTGAGTGAGTGAGTGAGTCAGTCAGTCAGTCAGTCAGTCAGTCAGTGAGTGAGTGATTCAGTGAGTGAGTGAGTGAGTGAGTGAGTCAGTCAGTCAGTCAGTCAGTCAGTCAGTCAGTCAGTCAGTTAGTCAGTCAGTCAGTGAGTCAGTCTGTCAGTCAGTCAGTCAGTCAGTCAGTCAGTCAGTCTGTACGTACGTACGTATGTATGTATGTATGTATGTCCTTCTTTATTTCTCTCACAGCAAGTATGTCTTTATTTCTGGTACCCACGATTAATTTCTGTAGCATAGACCTCCCCAAACATCATGAAGTAGGGCTGGAAGAGTACATCCTTCAGCAGGTTCCAGGATGGTTCCTCATGTGGCTTTAGGATGGCCCACCGAGGTGTGCCGAAACTCACCAGCACAATGCCCATGATGACTACAATGTAGAACATGTTCTTCATCTGTAACATCCCCACACGCACAAATACACACATCAGTGAAATTTACATGTGCATGTAAATGAACAATTTACCCAGTTCAGTTCATTCACACTAATAAACGTCGTCTACAGTGAATCAAATTCGTATTCTGCTGCAACATAACTGCCTTACCATAGCTGCAAGAAGAACGCAAAAGCAATCGCATGAAAGAAAACCTGACCATAAAAAAAAAAAAAATTCACTCAGTTTTTTCATGGGAGGTACAGATAAAAGTACGATTGTTGGTACTTGCCCATACTGATACCGATAATGAGTAGGGATGCACCGAATGTTCGGCAACCGGAATTATTCGGCCGGAAATAGCAACAAAAAAAAAAGGCACTTTCGGTGTTCGGCCGAATACAGTGAGGGAAAAAAGTATTTGATCCCCTGCCGATTTTGTACGTTTGCCCACTGACAAAGAAATGATCATTCTATAATTTTAATGGTAGATTTATTTGAACAGTGAGAGACAGAATAACAACAAGAAAATCCAGAAAAACGCATGTCAAAAATGTTATAAATTGATTTGCATTTTAATGAGGGAAATATGTATTTGACCCCTCTGCAAAACATGACTTAGTACTTGGTGGCAAAACCCTTGTTGGCAATCACAGAGGTCAGACGTTTCTTGTAGTTGGCCACCAGGTTTGCACACATCTCAGGAGGGATTTTGTCCCACTCCTCTTTGCAGATCTTCTCCAAGTCATTAAGGTTTCGAGGCTGACGTTTGGCAACTCGAACCTTCAGCTCCCTCCACAGATTTTCTATGGGATTAAGGTCTGGAGACTGGCTAGGCCACTCCAGGACCTTAATGTGCTTCTTCTTGAGCCACTCCTTTGTTGCCTTGGCCGTGTGTTTTGGGTCATTGTCATGCTGGAATACCCATCCACGAGCCATTTTCAATGCCCTGGCTGAGGGAAGGAGGTTCTCACCCAAGATTTGACGGTACATGGCCCTGTCCATCGTCCCTTTGATGCGGTGAAGTTGTCCTGTCCCCTTAGCAGAAAAACACCCCCAAAGCATAATGTTTCCACCTCCATGTTTGAAGGTGGGGATGGTGTTCTTGGGGTCATAGGCAGCATTCCTCCTCCTCCAAACACGGCGAGTTGAGTTGATGCCAAAGAGCTCCATTTTGGTCTCATCTGACCACAACATTTTCTCCCAGTTGTCCTCTGAATCATTCAGATGTTCATTGGCAAACTTTAGACGGGCATATGTATGTGCTTTCTTGAGCAGGGGGACCTTGCGGGCGCTGCAGGATTTCATTCCTTCACGGCGTAGTGTGTTACCAATTGTTTTCTTGGTGACTATGGTCCCAGCTGCCTTGAGATCATTGACAAGATCCTCCCGTGTAGTTCTGGGCTGATTCCTCACTGTTCTCATGATCACTGCAACTCCACGAGGTGAGATCTTGCATGGAGCCCCAGGCCGAGGGAGATCGACAGTTCTTTTGTGTTTCTTCCATTTGCGAATAATCGCACCAACTGTTGTCCCCTTCTCACCAAGCTGCTTGGCAATGGTCTTGTAGCCCATTCCAGACTTGTGTAGGTCTACAATCTTGTCCCTGACATCCTTGGAGAGCTCTTTGGTCTTGGCCACGGTGGAGAGTTTGGAATCTGATTGATTGATTGCTTCTGTGGACAGGTGTCTTTTATACAGGTAACGAGCTGAGATTAGGAGCACTCCCTTTAAGAGTGTGCTCCTAATCTCAGCTCGTTACCTGTATAAAAGACACCTGGGAGCCAGAAATCTTTCTGATTGAGAGGGGGTCAAATACTTATTTCCCTCATTAAAATGCAAATCAATTCATAACATTTTTGACATGCGTTTTTCTGGATTTTCTTGTTGTTATTCTGTCTCTCACTGTTCAAATAAATCTACCATTAAAATTATAGACTGATCATTTCTTTGATCAGTCTATAACATTTCTACAAATGTTGACAACATTAACAACGTATCCAACTATACTATATCCACTATAATACTCCGCGAGGGATGCGAGCGGTGAATATCCCCAATATAATCAGCCGTATAGAACCGAATAGAACCATTTTCTGCACTCTTGTCAATGCACTTTTTAATGCACTTTTTTGCTGTAGGCTACAGAGTGTTCCATTCTTCCAGCAGTCAGTTATAGACCTAACATCGGCTATTCAAGGGGCTCAAAGATGACCACATCAAAATATTTTTATTTTACTCATTTATTTATTTAAAGTTATATTGTGCTTTGTTGGTAGCCTATGCCTGCTGGAATGAAAAAAAAAATGTTCAGTGTTAAATAAATATTTTGAAATTGTAGTTTTTGTAATGGATTATTTTCTTTGAAAAGCAAGACAAAACAGTAAAAAGCACATTTTGACTATTTAATTTATGCAATGGTGAAAAAAAAGGTAAAATAAATGGAAAAAAAAGCGAAAAAACGTGCGTGTTCGGTTTCGGCTTTGGCCAAGAATTTTCATTTCGGTGCATCCCTAATAATGAGTAAATGACATTATTTAGCCATTTTATTTAGCTGTTTAAATAATAGCCATGAAACACACACACACACGTCACATCCATGCTTCCGCACTTAGGCTACTAGGATTATTCATTCTTTATAATAATAGCTAGTTGATTTGAAATGAACTGCATTCATTAGCTAGATGAGGTACCAAAAAATGTGTACTGATGGTGTCTTTTGGTGCATGTCAAAATTGTCCCTTGGGACAGTATCAGTGAAATGAAAAATGAAAACATACCATGTTGGAAATCATGATGAGGTAGGGTCCGGCTTGCTGGTTAATGGCCAACAGGTCTAGTAAACGCACGAACCAAAAAATGATGTCCAGGCAGTAAGTGATGCGCCCCGCTGTGTGAATTAGACCAGTCTGCCAGCGCAGCACCATGCCCGCGAAAAACAGAATGATGGCGACAAAGTCATTCATGTTCCAGTATTCGCTGAACCACATTTTCAGCTTTTTGCTGAACTGTTTTGGCTCAGACACAGACACCTGGATAACAGAGAGTACATTTTCACAGGGTAGAAAACATTCGGCAGGTTTTTTTAGGGTCTGTAGTTTACTTCCAATGTCTATATGTTTTCTCTTGACAGTGTGTCTGTGACTGAGAGCTAGCTGAAAAGCTGCAATTTATAATTTAAAAAATGTGCTGTTTTATGTTACATTACGAGCACCAATAAATAAAATTCCAAATGCATTTTCTAGCCTGAGAATCAAACCAAGTGTGCTTTTGGGGCAGGGAAGACTGTAAAAGCTTTTTTTTCTCTCTCTCTCTCTTTGGTCAACAGGTGTCTTTATGTGTCTGACGTTATGGAATGAAAAATGTCATCAAACATTGACAAGCAGCTTGAAATGTAGCTAAACTGTTCCAGCCCACAAGATCAATGTTTCATTTTCTCGTAACTTCTCGGTGCGTTTCTCACAATAAAATCGGACTTGTGCATATTTTAGTTTGAACAGCCTCGGTGATTGTCACGTTTTAAGCACACTGTAAACAATCGCGTTGGGTGAATGATTAGCACCGCTGCTAATTTACACCTCTGAGACATACAGACGTAAGTAGAAAAACAGTCCCTTGGGGAAAACTGGTATCGAGATAAGAGAAGACCTTTGATTCCAGCAAAACAGATAAAGTGGGCCTTCAGTTTATTTTTTAACAGCTTGGGACACCGAAGGAAGCCAGAATAGTAAAACACATTTCATTCCCACTCAGTGCTTTTTTTTTTTTAAAGGTAGCGCTGATAATAATGAAAATAAAATAAGAAATAGAGAGAAAGAATTAAATGAATTCAAACAATTAAAACCATCACGTTTTATTCTGTTATATGTCGCATGTCGGTGAATGTGTCTGAGATGTTTCACACCGTAAAAATAAATGTATAAAGGATATAAAGTTAAAAGGTTGTACCAGAACTGAACTTTTTGAGGATCAAAACATCAAATAATAGTCAGATTGTCAGACCATATAATCTTAAGTTGTACTCCCTTACATTCAGAAACTAGTAAAGTTTTCCATCATCCTCATTTTCTGGCAATGTGCTAATAGCAAAGTCATCACCACATGACCGTGACCTTGTTTCCACTTTCTCCTGTAGCCTCTAATTTGCAAGCTGTTTGTTCTTCCAAGCCTCGGTGATGTTGAATGATGGACATGATCAAAGCACTTACAGTACAAAGCCTTGCCCTAATTGTAGCACAGTGAGAACCGTGATGAGAGAAGCATGCCTCATAGGCTGTGGAAGAACTACAGACAGACCACCAAGGAGGCATAATATCACCAACAATGTCGAGATGGCCATATCGGCTACTTTTTCTTGTAGAACACAGTGTGTGTAAAAGCATGCGAATGGAACAATAATAATCCCAGCCACCTAAAGGTAATAATGAAGCATTCTGCTTCAGACTCACCTCCCTGATCTTGTCTACAGCTGTGGATGAGATGTAGACAAAGACCAGCCATTCTGGGACACTGGGTCTTGGCTCCATTTTCACCAACACCGTGTAGGAGAAAAGCGCAAGGAACGTCAGGTAGGACATCTACAAACAACACACAACAAACACTGAAACTCAGAGAAACAGGCCAAGAAAAAGGGGAAGGGTAAGATAAAAGATGTAGACATAGATCAACAGTGTGGTTCAGAAAAAGAGAGAAAGAGAAGAAGACAGAAGATGGACATAGGGTATATATCTGGGATAAAGAAGTGGAATATGACAAATATTAGAAATATAAATATAGAATATAGACACGCAGACCAAAAAGTGAAAGTGAGAGAGAGAGAGAGAGAGAGCGCGAGAGAGAGGAGTTATCTTAGGTAAGAAGTAGGAGACTTACTGTGTGGACCCAGAATTTAACCACAGGCGCATTGTAAAAGTCATAGAGCTTCCTGGACCATGGTAGCCACCATGCAACGAGCCTGTGTTTAACATGGCTCCTCCCTCTTTCTGCATCACTCTCATTCTTCAGAAAAGAGCAAACCACCACAACACATGTAGCAATCAATAATTAATAATTAATAATAATAATAATAATAATAATTCCTTAGATTTATAAAGCGCTTTTCTAGTCACTTGGGGGGGGCGGGGGCGGGGGGGGGGGGGGTTCCTCAAACACTGTATGACATCCACCTGGATGATGCGACGACAGCCATAGTGCACTAGAACACCCACCACACACCAGCTATTGGTGGAGAGAGAGGAGAGTGATGAAGCCAATTCAAAGACTGGGGATTATTAGGGGGCCATGATAGATAAAGGCCAGTGGGGGGAATTATGCAGGACACCGGGATTATACCCCTACTCTTTACGAGAAAAGTGAAAAACAATTATGAGATGTTTCTCCCACCGCTTGCATCACGTCTTCAGTTTCTGGTTCTCCTAAGCTCCCTGTGTCCCTTCCAAACTGCAGGGCCTCCTGACTCTGAGGCACATGGGACATCTCAGCCTTGCTCTTAAACTCCAGCATCTGGATGCCCACTGGGAGCAGGATAGCCAAAATGATCTGTGCTCAAAGAAATGGAATAATTTTGACTCTCTAATGGCACAAACAAAATATTTTGCATTGAAACTATCATTTTTTGCATGTCACTATCATTTTTTTATAGGACAGTAGCAGATTTTAAAAATACAAAAATTGATAATAGTCCTTGTCTTTAGTAGAGCTGTGAATAATACGTCTGTCCAATAAATGTGTACAATTCGTTTGTTCATTGGAAAGAGCACTAAAACGCATTTATACTGACAAAGAGGTTAGCACTGATATTGTGGAATTTGGATTTTCATCTACATTCATTCTCCAATAAACAATCATTTGTTGATGAGCTTGGTATGCTACACTTTCTGTTAAAAAACAGGTTACCAACTCTACCTTTCTTACCATCTTTTGCATCTTTAGTGTGCATCTTTTACTTAGTGTACCTTTAAAACATTACTTTAAAAGCCAATTAAAGGTACAAGAGTGGTTCTTAATGTCAAGTTATGTACCGTAAATAATTTTTAAAGGTACACTACATTCACTTTACCAGGTAAAAGACACACACTAAATGTACATGATGTACCATTAAGGGTACCTCCCCAGTGACAAGGAAAGGTACCATTTAGTATTTAATTTCTGTCTCTACAACGTTCACCTTGTTCTTTACAGTTGATCATTTTCCTCGCTAATTGTTTTATTAATATTCTGAACCCAAAGGCCAACACAAGAGTGTGTGCAGAGAAGTTTGTATGTTACATTAGCTTTTATGATACTACTAATCCTTCATGTCCCACCATAAAAAACATCATAGATTTAAGACAAGAATACATTCAAAGACCAACACCATAGTCAACACCTTTAACCAGGAGTTCTTCCTCATGTTCAAGCGGCCCATCCACAAGTCGGTGAGGAGCATCTGAGTACATGAGTGAACCACGAAGGGAACGTGGCCCGAGGCCACTGCCATCTGCAGACAGGTAAAGTTGCTCCAATCTGTCATCTCCCAGGTCAGCAGCTTCATGGCCATGCGCTCATTCTCCTTGAAGGCCTTGTCCAGTAGATCCACAGCAAGCTGGCCAAACTCTCTTGAAGAAAAGATACACACAGACATAGCACTTTTGATTTGAGGGAACAGTCAAATCAATCTTCAGATTTTAATCACACCTTGTGTCTTAATGCCACATTCTTCAAAGTTAAAACTGTGACAGCCTTGGCAATATTTACTTTGAGCATGGTTCATTTATCAATCTCTCCTAAATATCCAACAAACCAGTATATTTATTTTATATTGGTATACAGTGCAAAAAAAAAAAAAAAAGCAGAGACTGACACAGAATATTTCCTGAGCTCGTCAATAATGCTGTCATCCATGTTGCTTTCCTTGGCTTCGCTGGCCATGGCCTGGTACAGCCTGCATGCCACCACAGCTCTGGCCATGGCCTGCACGCCATGCTGCCACAGAAAGAGTGCCAACTGCTGCCGCCGCTTCAATACTGCCCACACAAACAGGTCATTGAAACTATAGGCAAACAGGGACGAGCCGCCCAGCTCTGCCTCCTCTTCCTCCACATTCTTGGGCACAGATTCTGATTTCATCTAGAGCATAAAAGAAAAAATACATACATATGAAGAACTTTTATTTATGCAGTACCTCTGCCTGCACTGGTCTCTGCTTCCCCTTATACACTGATGACCTCTGACCTCTGAAATGGCTTATCGGATGTTAAAAGTTACACTCATTGTTGTTTGAGCATCTCTGCCAGTTTCCCAATACCCACAACCTGAAATTGTACCTACTGTAGTAACCCACCCTGGAGCTCCAGAACCCTGAACCCAGAACTATACTACATGGCCAAATGTATGTGGACACCTGACCATCACAACCATATGTGGGCCTTCCCCCAGATGGTTGCTACAAGGTTTGAAGAACACTGCAGCCATTTTCTAGAATGTCTTCTACTGGAGCTTTAAGATTTCCATTCACTGGAACAAAGAGACCCCAAAATGTTCCAGCATGACAATGCCACTGTGTGCAAAACAAACTCCATGAAGACATGCTTTGCCAAGCTTGGTGGGAAGATCTTGAGTGGCTTGCACAGAGCTCTGACCTCAATCCCATTGATCAATTTTTGATCAATCTGTGATGTATTAGTCTCTGCTATTCCTCCTGGCTTGGTGTTTTTCCCAGTTCCTGATCCTGTGCCAGTGTTAGGCCCTGTACCTACCATGGTTTAGACCCAGACCTTCAGCCCATCTGTCTGTGTCCCCATCCCTGTCTCTTTGTCTCTTACATCAGGTAATTATTATACAATCCCAACTCCGAAAAAGTTGGGACAGTATGGAAAATGCTAATAAAAACAAAGAGGAGTGATTTGTAAAGTGATGTGACTTGTATTTAAACAAAAACTTATAAAGACAAGGTATTTTAAGTTTTACCTATACAACTGCATAAACGTTTATTTTAAAATTGATGCATGCAACACGCTCCAAAAAAGTTGGGACAGGGGCAATTTAGGACTAATAGTAATGTGACATGTTGAAATAAGAAGGTGATGTGAAACAGGTGAGGACATCATCTAATTATAGTATATAAGGAGCCTCCAAAAAAAAGCCTAGTCCTTCAAGAGAAAGGATGGGTCAAGGCTCGCCAATCTGCCTATAGATGCATCATCAAATAATCCAACACTTTGAAAACAACATTCCCCAAAGACAAATTGGTAGGATTTCGGACATTTCACCTTCTACGGCACACAATATAACTAAAAGATTCAAGGAATCCGTTCAAATCTCGGTGCGTAAAGGGCCAGGCCGAAAACCACTTCCGAAAACCACTTCTGAATGCCCGTGATCTCTGATCCCTCAGACATCACTCTCTTAAAAACCGTCACGAGTCTGCAATGGATATCCTGATATGGGCTCGGGAATACTTTGGTAAACCTTTGTCAGACGACACCATTCGTCGCTGCATCCACAGATGCAAGTTAAGGCTATACTATGCAAAGCAGAAGCCGTACATAAACTCTGTCCAGAAGCTCCGCCCACTTCTCTGGGCTCGGTCTCATCTGAGATGGACAGTAGCACAGTAGAATCGTGTTTTGTGGTCTGACGAGTCGACATTTCAAATAGTTTTTGGACAATACAGCCGTCGTATTCTCCAGGCCAAAGAGGAAAAGGACCATCCAAGCTGTTATCAGCATCAGTATTTTTTTTTTTTTGCATTTTCCATACTGTCCCAACTTTTTTGAAATTGGGGTTGTAGTTACAGACAAGGTAGAAGTATTTTCTATTTTCTCAGACTTTTTCTTGTCACGCATTACAACAAACTAACAAATGAAGTGATTGTTTCATTGACTTAATTAAAAAATATATATTTGATTATTATGCCTGTGATTCACAGTGAGGATTTATTATTTATTTTATCTTTTTTTGACTGACCGTGCGTCTGTAAGGATGTGTGGCTCTGTAGAATTGAGGCTGTGGTTCATTTGACTCAGCTGGCTCTTCGCCAGTCCTTCTGGATGCTGAAAGCTCCTGACTGCCTTCCTAGCCAACATGGCAACAGCTCAATAAAACAGTTCTATTACATCTATGGCATGTTATGAATTATAACATGGATGACTATATAACCCTGATATTCATGATATGTGAAATATCTGGATATGTGGTAATCGAAACAGTCAAACGTGGGGTTATAATGGCAAACAATACCTGTAAATACGATGTATGTAATTTACGTAATTTAAGTGCACCTGAAAACAAATCTATAGTGATCAAGGATGTCAAACTCTTGAAGGGTCAAAGCACTATAGAGTTTAATGATAAATTGTGCTTATAAATCTTTTTTTGCATGCATGAGCTCACAGATGCACATGACTGGCTAGTGTCGCTGTGAGTGATATGGGAGAGAGCATATGCCACCCCTCCCTCCCTGACAGCACGACCAATTTTGCTCTCTTGGACTCCCAGCCATGGCTCGCTGTGGCATTATCAGGATTTGAACCTGCAATGTACGGAGGGTACATCCTTGCAAACTCATTTAGTTAGTCTAAATGCTAGTTGGGAATCAGAGATAAGCAAAGCGCCACAGCCTATGAAGGATGCTACCTGTAATAATGATGGATGATGCTGAGAGCAAAATACCACGACAAGAGCTTGTAATCTATCTTAAAGAGAACGAACGGCTGAGCATCAGATGTTGGAATAGAAGCCACAGAGAGAGAGAGAGAAAGAAAGAGAGAGAGAGAGAGAGAGAGAGCTCACAGAGGAGTGTCCAAAAGACTGAAGCTGATTTCCAATTCGCTGGGCAGCGAAGACACCTAGAAAGGGTCAAATCTCTAAGAAATTGGGTTATATATAATTGGGTTAGTATCCCGGTGTTGAAACACCACCCTAAAAGTTAAGAGAGGTGAAATAGAATGTAAGGTTACCAGTGTAACCTATCAGAACTCCTGAGAAGGTTACAAAGGGAATGTCTGCCATTACAAATGTCCTTACTAAGTGTGCATAACTTATCTATTAATGAAGGTTGAGTAGGTTAAGTAGGCTGTACGTAGAGTGATGTGTTGTTTATGGACAGACCTTCAGTTCACTATGAATTCTGTTATATACAGCTTTGAAGCTCTTGCTCCTGTATGTGCTCTGATAAGCTCCTCCTATCAAATATTCAATCACCATGCCGATATCAATCAGAGTGATCTTATATCTCCCAGGAAGTCGACACTACAGATGACACACAGGCAAAATAAATAAAATTTAGTGGTGATCTCTAAACAAGGTAATAATCACTTGTACTAAATTTGGCATCACAAGTATACAAGTCATGTTAGTATCCTGGGACAACATTTCTGAAATACACTGAAGGTATCTTTAACTGATGTTTTATTGAACTCCTACCTTTTTGGCATCCTCAATGATATGGCGTAAGAAGTGATCTGAGGAGCCTTGGTGCTGCTGTGAAGGGAAGAAACAAGTTGTAATGAATAGATCTGGATTTGATGTTGAGAGTAAAAGCACAGCTTCTGTATCTGTAGAACATCTCATCATGAGATTTGAAACATCATGTTCAAGTCTGACATCAGTCGTGTCTGAAAACAAGTCTGGATCTGCATTAGTCAGATGACATTCATCGCTCTACACTAGTTAATTGGAATTGTTGGTCTACCAAATGCTACAGCAATGCACAGCTCTGGTCATGACTGAATTCCTTACGCTACAGTGCAAGGATTTTATTATCAAAACTATTGAGCGAGCAGAAAACGGTAGATTTGCTTCATCTAGGATGAAAGATTTTAAGACTAACATAGAACCACTGAATTCTTGCACCACACTGAATAGTCAATAACTCCACGACTACAACTTCTGTGAACGCATTGGTCAGCCAGTTGATTGGCCGATGGAACCCCTATACAATAAGTAAAAGCAAACGAAATGTATCTGACATGTTACCATGTTATAGAGCTCCTCCAGGCGAGATACTGTCAGGAAGTGCTTCATGGTCACGCCGTTCTCAATGAGCAGCTTCACAAAACTGACACGGTCCATCAGCAAAGCGTTCAGCATGGCATGCTCCAGGGCCCCCACCTTAAACACACCACCACAGCACTGCACTAGCACAACCCTTATCACATCACGCTATTACATTATATTATAGGTCATACCGCACCTTCCAGTCGTGTCCATACCCCAGTACATGTTGCTGAGCAATATCAGCTCTGTCCCACGCCAGTGTAATGCTTAATTTCTCTGCTGGTGTGCCTGGTAATGCATCACGGGTTAACATAAAGATGAACAGTTAAAACCATATACACTAAGACTATGTTTGCACAGTTGAGCGAAAGTGGTGTTCTTTTGAGAACTGAACTGTGTTTCCAATACCTCTTAGTGAAGCTGTTAAAATAGCCACATCTGCTTCCAAGTGGTCCTCTGATTCCGAGTCAAAAATGGTGATCTGAAATGAAAAACACAGGTCAGTTAATGTAAACATACGCCAAACCTTATAAATAATATAAGTGCAGTACAATGTTATGGTTTTTCCAAGCTGTTAGCCTGCAAAAACTCTCTTTAAAAACAAGTCCAAACAACACTTTAGGGTTTTGAAGGTAGATTGGACATGCTGAGCAAAAAAATAATAATAATAAAATAACAGAGCTCTTTTTCTTTTTAAGTTTTGAAACAAAAATGGAAAAACAAGGACGGAAATTTGACTTTTATTTTCGTTCTTAGTTGCGCATCTCATATGCATATCATTGCATGAAAAATGAATGAACGCAACACACACGGGGCTGAATTTGACCATTTTCTATTCACAAATCCTACAGCATGGCTGGATGGATGAATATGAATACACACATTACAAAACGCACCATAAACACACACAGATAATGTGTTTTCTATCCACTGTTTGTAAGTCAGCAATTTTCTCAGTCATTGTTTGGGCTGTGAGACTGATGCATATGATCCAAAGCCATAGACACCAGAGAACTGCATTCAAAGCTGACACAGACAGCTACTATTTACCAACAAACACGCAGGTAGAGAGTGATGGGAGGATGTGAAAAGGCAAAAACAACGATAAAGCAAAAATAAACTGTTACACTGAAACATGTGATAAGCTGATGAAACATGAGACATGATTAAAATAAGGCCAAGGAGTCGCCAAAACTGCACAGAACAGCAATCCGGTAGCTTTGGTACATATTCTAGTTTTCAAGTCTTTTGTGAACATAAACTTTTGATCATTAGGTAAACATGTGCATTCATTTTCTGCCTGTTATACGTCCATAGAGCTTTTGAATTCATTTCATTCTCGAACGTTCCACTCACAGAACACATCGGGTCCATTAGGACTTCACACGGATTAGAGGTTTTCAAAACTATACTATTAAATATTTAACCCTGTAGTGCTAGTGAGAGACACAGAGAAGAAAAAAGACAGTAAGTACGATGACACAGATGCACCTGGTGAGATATCCAACATGCAGACACAACAAGAGAGAACACTAGAAGGAACACAAAGAGAGAGAAAGAGACCACCAGGTCGTAATGAGAGCACTGGAGTTTGCTAATGATAATCAGGGGAGATATTATATGTTGAGATAAGTTATACAGATAAAGAGAAATGATTCAAAGCAGCAGAAAAGGTAGAAAAGGAAAAAAAACCCTGCAATTTACTTATGGACACACTAAACCCTTATGCATTGTTAGTCGACAACTATTCAAAAACTCAAAAATCAGCCAAACATGGACTTGTCTGAATTTTAAATATATTCTTAGATTGAGCAAAACTAAAAAGTTGCTTTGTAATTATTTCCTAGAATCTGCAGGTGTACCCTCTATTTAACTGTATGTCTAACCTTATGTATAAGATGTAAAGATACAGAATTGTGAGTGCCAAGGTGTCAGGTTCGGGACGGGTTGTAATTTGTGCCCTGTGTGAGTGGAGTTTGCATATTCTCCCAGTGCTTCGGGGGTTTCCTCCAGGTGCTCCGGTTTCCTCCCACAGTCCAAAGATATGTGTTTTCAAATTGGGTGTGTGAACATGTTTGTGATTGTGCCCTGCGATGGGTTGGCACCCCATCCAGGGTGTCCCCCACCTCCGGCCCCGAGTTCCCTGGGATAGGCTCCAGGAAAACGGATGGATACTTAGCATGCTAACTCTCGCCACCACAAGCAAGGTTCTGAGGGCGGAGCTTTGTGCACATAGTTTGGAATGTGGGTGGGCTCAAAGAGAAAACGTGACCTAAACTTTTATTCTTTTTGACAAATCTTGCCTAATGCTCCTTCCATTTTCACAGTTTTTTTTTTACGTACTTCCTAACACATTTAAACTTTGTGAAGAAATGAATAGTTAAAAGGTCCATTTCCTGGTTACTCACCACATCTCTGTGCTCCATGCAATGTTTAAGCAGGGTGAAGAACTGATACGCCTTCGTTCTCGCCACACCAAATACATTCTCAATGCGCTGCAGGAAATCCTCCTTTATATTCACATCCAGCTCCCTAGTGAACATAAATAAACATTTATCCATTTCAGGGAAAGTGAACGGTCAAAGGTTCACATCACTCGGTTTCCACTGACTGGGCTTGTGTAATGAGTTTCTCTTAAAAGCAATTATGATGATATGAAGTGGATACTTATAAAAAAATATGTTTACATATTTTAGGTAAGGTTCAAGTAATTGAGAACAGCTTGAGAAAGCTCCAGCAAATGCTGGACTCAAAATCCCAGAATGCAATGCAGCTATTTGACGGCAGAGACTCGACTCAGCATGTTAGTAATCTATTAGTTGACGAGTGTAATGACCCTGACGACGGTATTAGCATGAATGTTGAGGCTTTGGAAGCCGATCTCTTAGAGCAAAGCAAACAGATTAAAGGACTGAAAAGCTGCTGCATCCTTCTCTTCAGAATGAGACGAGGCAAAGGGTAAATCTTACTGAACCCCTATCAAATGGTAGCTAGATGGCATTGTGGGTAATGTAGGAAACTATTAAGCCAAGTGAAAATAGACCAACATGTCTGGGAAAGAAGCTTGAACTAAAAAAAAAAGTAAACTCTGAATTTTTATTATATAATAATAAAGACCACATGTTCATTTTAAAGATTATTATGCAAGCAGTTCAGGGTGGATATTTTCCAAAGACCAAACAAAGCATTGGTGCCTGTATAGATATAGCTCTACATTATGTTCTTCAAATAAACTCAGTAAACAAAATGGGACAATTAAATCAAATGTAATATACAGTGATACTGTAACATTTCACAAATCAGTGATGCAGGCTACTGTCTTGGACAATGCAAATAATTTTTTTATATATATTTTTTTTAAATCCACAAATGTTTTTAATTGAAATACAAACAAATAAAAAACTATTTTCATTGCAGATGTTTTCCCCATGCAGTGGCAGACTGGAAATTTTTCTGGAAATTTCAGCCCATTACATGTTATGACCCCATCAGACTGGCTATCCTGCCGGCAGGATTGCATAACATGCAGAAATTTGAGCTGCATCCCTCAGGGAGAAGATACAGGTATAAACAACAATTCGTTATAAACAACCATTTTCACATCAATTGCTTTTCTGAATTTTAGAGAAAATTAATCTAGATCTCGTCTCCTCTTAAGCTGTAGTAGTAAACTCATGTCTCCGGGGGGGGGGGGGGGGGGGGGGGTTCACTGCCACTGTACACATGTTAAGTGCATCATATATATATATATATATATATATATATATATATATATATATATATATATATATATATATAGAAAGAGAGAGAGAGAGAGATAAATGCAGGATATTAGACAGAAATTTCCCTCTGTTGATTATTGTTTGATAATTTATTAAATTTTATACTAAAACATGACAGACTGTGTTTGTTTTATAACAGTATAGTATATCAGTCAAAGTAAACCAACCTTTGAGTTCATTTATCAGCCCAATTTGGTAAATTTTATATAATAATAATTCCTTACATTTATATTGTGCTTTTCTAGATACTCAAAGCGCTTTACATATGATTGGGGCGGATCTCCTCAACCACCACCTGGATGATGCGATGGCAGCCATAGTGCACCAGAACGCCCACCACACACCAGCTATTGGTGGAGAGGAGGGGAGAGTGATGTAGCCCGTTCAGAGATGGAGATTATTTGGGGGCCATGATAGTGAAGGACCAATGGGGGATTTTTTTAATGACCACAGAGAGTCAGGACTTCAGTTTAACGTTTCCTCCGAAAGACCGTGTGGTTTTATAACTGTTCTATAACTGGACCTTTACAAATATTCCCGGTTTGAAAAATACCTACTACATATCTAAGACATAGTGGTGTTAATCTGACTTATGGTTCAAAGTGTGATATTTTCTGAACCCCACCTGTCCTCTGCTGTCTGTTTGTGGATGAGAGACAGCAGGTCTGCAGCACGGCCGGTGCCCTCAAACACAATGACGGGCACAGGAGGAGACCTGCTCACATAATCCAGCACCGTGGAGAGCACTGCAGGACCCCCCTCAACGACCACACACACCAGGGGAACTCTCTGAACCAGTCCTGGGAAGGAAAAATAAAACTACATACATACATGCATGCAAACATATCAGACAAAAATACATGCACATTCCAAACACATACAATTTAAACAACAATATAATCCTTCATTCACTTCACATGGGAATAAGCACCAATAATTACCACTTTCTGTCTGGGTAAAAACATTCACATTGGTCTGGGAATTTTAGGAGATTTTCCTCCAACTAAAGCTGATTACGTGAACTCACAGTGTATCCAAGGAAATAAACTCAATGTGGGAAATTCTGATTATTTTATCTGAATAACACTTGATCCCTCCTTCAGTTCTATTAAAGGTTACGAGGAGTTGTGCCCATGTTTCAGATTAGCGAAAGCTATATGGTAATGCTAGCTATTGTTAGATAAAACCTACAGCCGGAATTATCTTGCAAACAAAACTTTAATGAACGAATACTTTCAAGTTGGACTAGGTTTTTTTTAAGTCCTTCTCTCCTATGTGACGTGTTCAAAGTGTTATCATAAAAGAAGTACATTACACCAGCAACCCATTCTTAACACACACTGTACCTGTATCTGTTTAGTGCTCCAAATATCCAAAACTGCATTTCGACTTAACCCAAGATACTCACAGTACAGCTTTTTTCAATCCTGTATGTTTATACAGTGCCTGCCCACATACAACCCCAATTCCAAAAATGTTGGAACACTGTGTAAAATATCAATTAAAAACAGAATTCAGTGATTTTGCAAATCTCATAAACCCATATGTTATTCACAATAGAACATGGGTACGGTTTTACAGAAAAAATATAAGGTAATTTTGAATTTGATGGTCGCAATACGTCTCAAAATAGTTGGGACAGGGGCAGCAAAAGGCTGGAAATGTTAGTGTCCCAGTTCCGATGCACACCTCTAGTCTCAACCAGATGCCTTGTGAACCTTTCTGGCAAACGTTTGACAATAAAAACCCCCAGAATAGCGAGTCTCCTTTTCATATCTGTACTTGTTTCAGTTTAGAACGCGTTATCTGTTCATGCGGAATAATGTATTCCTATTCAGGTTAAATCCCTAACACACAGACTCACTGTTGAGGATTCTCAGTTAATGAATACCTTAATCTTAAGCAACATCTGGATTCTTAAGAATCCACAGCTTAAGGGATGTTTTATCCTATTCATACGAACACTCACTGTGTTGTATCCACTGCCGGTGGATTTAGTGTTCTTCCTCACACTTAGAAAATTCTGAACCCTTAAGAGTTACCCTTGCTGAGGTGATTAATGGTTCGAACTGTTTCCCTATTATAAAGGGTTCCAAGTAGAACTCTTTTAGAAACTAAGAGCCATTAATTATCCAATAAACCATTAAGCAACCCGCTAACAGAGTAGTCTCCTTTTAAAACACATGCATGTGCACACACGCGCACACACACACACTCACTGGGGTGGATCCTCTGCCGTTGAATATGCCTCTCCAACTTTCTCCTCAGCTCCTGCTGGCCTCCAGATTTTCCCAGAGTTCCATCGTCCACTAACAGGAAGTGCGAGTGCATGCCATTAAGACTGGAGCGCTTACTCAGTGGATTCCCCAGAGTCTGGTAGTGCCTCAGGACCTGGTGCGCCACAGGGGTGTAATAATACACAGAGTGATAATTGTCATAATTTTGCTGGAGATCATTGTGAATTATGTTTAAGGTGTACACTAATGTATCGTGTTTTACTGGAAGAACAGTATTGCATCATAACATGAATTATCACCAATGATATTCTTTAACAAGTAAAAAAAGACTTGCAAATTGCTGTAGTATAAGATGAATAAAGCATTTTGGGATGCTGTTATAGGAAAATAATCTACTTCAGGGTGGTAACAGTAACTCTACTTCTTGTCGGGTTACATTACACCACCCTATCGCTGATCTTCACAGTTCCTAGAAATTCCTAATTACATTTCTGAAAATCTGATTATCAAACAGAATTTCAATTATTATCATCTCCCAGCATCGCTGTTATGAGGTAATTATGAGATTGTAAAAAACTTACGTCTCGTCCTATGAGGTCAGTGTGGTTCTCAATAAGCCCCCACGGCGTGATACCAATCACAGTTCTCCTCCTGCGCTCATACGTACCGTAGGCTTTCACAGCATCTCCAACATACATCGATACCCCTAAGTAAAGGAAAGATAAAATTAATCCAATTACATACACATAAATGAAATTAAGAAAAACAAACAAGCACACACACACACAGGAGTTCATCCATCAATTTTGACGAAGACCGAAGTTTCCATTTCCGCCTCCATTATGGAGAACACAAACTGGGACTTGACTTGCGTGTGAATTGGATTATAGTGAAGAAGACTTGTGCAGCATCAGCCTCACTCTCACTTGCCGGTGATCACCATGATCCAGTGGCAAGACTGAGTCAAGACGACTGAAGATGGTGCCCCCGGGCGCAGTAATTCATACGTTGGAAACGCCAATCCAACTACCAGGCATGTCTTTGGATTGGGGGAGGAGTACCGGAGTACCCGGAAGAAACCCCCGCAGCACGGGGAGAACATGCAAACTCCGCACACACAGGGCCACGGTGGGAATCGAACCCCCAACCATGTAGGTGTGAGGCGAACGTGCTAACCACTAAGCCACTGTACGCCTTCACACACACGCACACATGCACACACACAAACCTGTATTGAAGCCATCAGTGAAAATCCAGGCTCCTGCTGTCTCTGCAGCCCTGATGAGGCCCTTGCTGAACACCTGGCCCACTCTTGGGGGTAAGGGAAAGTTGTCTGTTCCTCCATGCACTGATATGAGCAGCTTGGGCTGAGCCATGTTCCACTCACGCAGCATTAAATGGCAAAGCTCCTCAGGTTTAGCATCGCAGGACAGCCGCACATACTGCAGGGAAAAACAATATGTAGTCGTAAGTCACAAATGAACTGTCAAGAGATCATACAATCACACAACGTGATTCCTCCACGTAGCGAACCTTCGCACGGCAGTAACACTTGTTGCTTCCCTGGAAGTCGATGGAGCCGAATGCATCAGTGGGGCTGGTTTTGGTATGCTGAACAACACACCACACTTCTTCTTCCCCAGACGGACGGAGCCAAGAACTGGAGTCGAGCTCTGAATGCTCACCAATCAGCCTCCCACAGCAGCACCTGAGAGAACAACAGATGGAAATCTGTACATAAAAACACTACTACTGTTTCTCAGTCTTTACATATGTCCCATAACACAAATAGAAAACTTTAAAACACAAATAGAGTAAAGCAACCGCATGCTTGTAAATAAAATCACCACAGAAATCATCAAATTGTACTGTACTCATGGAAATTTTAAAAAATTATAATAATACCAATCATATGGTTAATACCTGACTAGGTTTTGGCAAACATGGCAAACAGGGAAACACCTGAAATAAAACAAAAAATAAAATAAAAAAGCAGGAAAGGCTTCAATTAAAATCTAAAACAATTTCAACAAGCTGTCAAATAAACCACACAAACAGGAAACATACCTGTGGTGGTCCCTTGATGCAGCTAAAAACTTCACACACTCCCTTTTATAAAAAGTCGTCTGGATCCACGACTTTCCGGACTGGAATAAGAAAGTGGGTTAATAAAGGTGATCTAAATGGCAGTGCTACTTTACTCACTTTATACACTATCTGGATAAAAGCATGAGGACACCTGAGCAATCACACATATATGCTTGTTGAACATCCCGTTCTACATTTAGTTCCCCTTTGCTGTTATAATAACCTCTTCCATGCAGGTTACTTGACTTCTTCCACTCCAACCTTGGCAAACCGTGTCTTCATAGAGCTCGCTTTGTGCACAGGGACACTGTCATGCCGGAGCAGGTTTGGGCCTCTTAGTTCTAATGAAAGGAGCTGCATGTTACAGCAAACAAAGACATTCTAGACAACTGTGCATTTCAAACTTTGTGGCAACAGTTTGAGGAAGATCCACATATGGGTGTGATGATCAGCTGTCTACATACTTTTGACCATATATGTCGTGTGTATACAAGTTTTTTCTTACTCCTTTCTGAATTCATAAATGCATTATTCATAATACTACATAAACAGCCATGCTAATTGATTTGGTATGAAATATGTCTAGTTAATGATTTCTAATTTAACTGAGACAAAATGTATAACATCCTGTAGATATACTGAGGGTATACCCCCATTTTCTTTTTCATATTTTCTTCAGACTTCTTTTAACTGGCTTTCCATCTCTCCTACAGCTTTAGTTGTGTTTATGTAACAGGTCTACAGTGGCAAACATACTTCCCACATGCTGGTGATTTGTGAAAACACCTCATTTGGGCTCATAGTTTTAGCTCATAAAATGTTCTGCCCTGTCTCTCAGACTCTTGCATTGCAGGCTTTACTTTACTGAACCATCAAATCTTCTTCAAATGAACATCTCCTGTTTTCATAACTGCACAATGAAAACACTATCATTCCTGTTACAAATGTATATTTTTATAATACATTTTTAATCCTTTTATTAAATAGGATCATCACAATTAAATGCAAAACAATACTGGTATACACCAACATTGCTCAGAGTCACCATCTACAGAAAGACCTATGGCTTCATGAGGAGGTATTGCCACAACCAAATCCACAGAGGTACAGAATCAGCACTAAGGACAGCAGCCACGATGCCTCTCTGAACAGCTCGATTAATGTCAACAAATGCACATGCAGCTGAGGCAGGGTCGTGCTGGAAGGGCAATAATTACACTAAGCCCTATCAATTGGTAAATTATTCAGCATCAGAAAATTAAGATCTGCATGGTGGGGTGTGATGCTCTTCCTCATGCTTTCAAGTCAGAGTCGCAAAAAAAAGTCAGACATTGAAGATTTAGACTGCCTCACTGACTCAAGCATAGCACATATGAAGACTACTTCCAGAAGCATGACTACAGCATATTTACCCTATAAGCTCCACATTATTGGCACCCAATTCAACCAAGACTTCAACCTAAGATGCTATGACTGCTTGACATTTCCAAGGAAGCCTAGTGGCCATGACTGTCTGTCATTCAACAAATGTAAGGACATTGGAAAAATTGGACTCTTGGTACAAGATCAGCACAAGAAGGGTAGAGATACAGACAGGCAGATTCAACCAACAAATTTCAGCCTGGGGATTGGGTCATTGTCCTGACACAAGCTAACTGTGAGTCTCTGGTGGCCTGGGAGACCACTTACACCATTACTGGGTCCAATGATCTCCTGGGTAACTCAGACTTACTGAAAGATAAGCAGACAAGTATCATTCTGTTAAAGTCAACCTGTGCCTGCTCTGGACAGCGTGACTTCTTTGCAGGAGTTTGGCTTGGAGCGTTCAGCCCATCAAAGCATCCTTGATTTGATTGTGGCCAACCATTTATCATTCTCTGCTCTTCTGCTTTACACCAGGAGGTTCCAACCACTGGCCTCAAAAGCCAATCAATCAAGTGCTTATTCAGTCTCTCGTCCTCTCAACATTGGACTACTGAATCTCGATACTGGCAAACACTCAATCAGACCCCTGCAACTGATCCAGAATGCAGCTGAATACTTGGTTTTCAATCTCCCAAGGTTCTCCCACATCACCCCATTACTGCATTCCCTTAACATTAGCTGCCCAATCATATTTAAAAGACTGTTCCTCGTGTACAAGTCCACAGACAGGTCCCCACCTCCCTGAAGGCATTGAAGGCTCGAGGATTGCTCAAGAAATATAGGAAGAAAGACATGCATTAAGATTCTTCTCTGTACTGGCACAACGATATTAGAATAAACTTTCCCCAACTGTCCAAACAGCTGAGTCACTTGCTGTCTCAATCAAAGGCAGAAGACCCCACTTTTTGACATGGATTAAGCAACGTGGCCATACAGCAATCAAACAACAAGCAATGACCCCCCATAGTACCAAAGTTACAAATTAAAGAACAAAGCTCAAAAATCACCTATTTTATAAAAAATCATATCACCAAAAACAAAGAGGTATACACAAATACTTATAGTCGTGTTGGGTGTTAATTCTATCTATGAACACGTCACTTTTTATGAACACTTACACAATAATTTCTTGTACGCTTGCTGACAGATTTGTCATGTTTTTGTTTATAGTTTTCTGCTGCTGGGAGAAATATTTCCTAAAACTATCTTTTAAGATGTGACTCTGACCAGGACAAAGTGGGTACTAAAGACTGGAATAAAGTTGGTTTGGTTGGACATTGGATAGTCGCGGAAATGTGGAAATTAAGGGACCGTTTATAAAGTTACATACGACATTGTTATGCACGTTTCTAACTTCAATAGCATTTGAAGGGAATGTCGTACAGTCACACAGCCAACTGGAAAGTGTTCATCTAGGTGTCAGGTATGAGAAACACTTTTTAGATTTTTGATATTTAACCCTACAATGCATGAACCAAAAAAAATGCTCCTTGGATGAGTTTATAGTCAAATGGCAAGGGATATTTGGAAACACACCAACAACTTCTTTTGCCATCTACATAAGACAAGATAAGGTAATGTTTTTTTTATTGTCCGTGGAGATTGTTTCACCACAGCAGCCATACATACAAACAAACAAAACACATACATCTAAATCCATTAATCATATTCAATACACTATTTGCATAATCTACATTGAATAAACACTGAAGAGCCTGAGCCTCCACATAAAGTACAGTTTGCTCTGACCCTTCCTCTGTGTAGCCTCGATTTACCCGCTCCATTCTGGTTTGCTGTCTAGGTACACTCCAGCGTTCTTACAAGACTGAACCAAATCAACATTCTGCTCCACAAATTCATATGAACTGTGTCAGAGTTTATTACAAGATTTTTAAAAAAAGGTGTGCGTCATACCTGACACCTAGATGAACACTTTCCAGTTGGTTTTGTGACTGTACATCATTCCCTTCAAATGCTATTGAGCTTTAAATAATGGAATATTTTGTGTATGAGCCCTATTCAGTAATGAAATATATGACAATATTTATATATGATTTAATAGTTTATTTTGATAAATATCACAAATCTAAAAGGTGTTTCTCATACCTGACACCTATATGAACACTGTACAGTTGGTTATATGACTGTAAGTCATTCCCTTGGAATACTAGTGAAGTTAGAAACGTGTATAAGAATGTGGTATGTAACTTTAGAGACGGTCCCTTAATTTCCTTATTTCCGCGAATATCGAACCTCCAAAAAAACCAACTTTATTCCAGTGTACTAAAGATGCATGGCTGAATTATATTTTTAGTAAGCATTTGGATAAGTTTCTTTTATATATGAGGTTTTTAATGGACAAAAATTTGGTTTTAGGCTTTTAAGAAGTTTGGCTCTTGCTGAAAAAAAAATTGCTAGCTATTTAGCCAGCTAGCTAAATTTAGCATTGGAAATGGTGTCTGGAGACAGCCCTTATCTCAGGAGCACAAACAATGCCTGAAAAAGTTGCCTACCAATAGAGGACCCATAATAACAGTACTGTGTATGCTGAATGTTGCGGTATAAATGTCAGAAAGCAGAACTGCTCTGACTCTAAAAAATAAAAGCAGTAAATTACGGGCGTAAAGCTGAGACCAGGCTCACAGGAGGATTCAAAATGAAACTTTTTTTTATTTTTAAACAGCCGTCCTAAGCACTTTAGTTGAGCTAGACACGCTTAAAGAGTCATAACCAAAGCCGTTCTTTCATTTAATTTAAATTGTTTTCTCACCTCCATCTTGACAGTGTGTGTGCGCGCGCGTTCAGACATCTCCTCACGCGACCACGGCACTCGCGCTCTGAGTTCCCAGCGAGCTCGCGCTGAGGGGTAGTGGGCGTGGCTCTGAAGCTCTGAGGGAACTGGACACTCTGCTGGAGCCTGTGCTGAGGTGATCCTAAAGCGGTGTTGTGTCTAATACAAAAACACGGTATTTGTTTATCAGGAGCACTTAGTCGCCCTCATAAGAAGTCTGCAGGCTTTTAACATATATCTGAAAGAAAACAGAAACATTCCTGCATGACTGACTGAACGTTCCCAGCTCTACTGAACGTAGATGACTTGGGGTCAAAAGGACAAGTGGTGGAAAGGTGAAGATCAGCAATAAAGCGTGACCATAAACAAACCTGCTCATTGCTGTGCCCCAAATCATATACTACAGTATATGATACAGGCCTATTAGTTACACTAGTAATATTACTAGTACACACTGTTCTTTACTCCTAATACCAAACATGGCAAACAGAAAAATTGTAACACACAAAGTGTACAAAACAAACAAACTTACACTCCAGTCTGCCCTTTTGAGTAATTTGTACGTTGAGTGGACAGTGTTTGCTTATTCTATAAAGTTTCTCCTCCAAAGTGATTTTGCGTGTAAAAAAAAAAGAAAAGAAAAAAGGTAATAAATTATTATATGTAGAGTAAATAATACACATCATTCATCACCGCTGATAGACAGACACGTCAGCAAAGCAGACGGAAATATACAATATTAGTCCAAATGAAGCTAAAATCTTCATGGCTATTTTATTGTCACTGGATAGGCTGTATAAGTCTACAGTCTGGGCTAGAAAGTAATCAGTCCCAGCCTCACTTCTTCATACCATCGTGTTTTTCTACAGTAAGTTCCACAAAGCCCAAAATAAACAGATTTAAGACATTTGTTAATTACAAATAGTCTGCCAAAATAATTTTTAATTATATTAATTAATTTTTGTTATCTTTGAAAGGCCATTTAGCCCTGCTAGGAAATTTATACAAACTGACCATGTGGGCATGTGCATATAGGACTTCAAAAAAGGTTGACAGTGTGGCGTCACTTGTAAAAGAAGTAAATGAATATGGGATTATAAAATATTTTACAAAACACGACAAAATTACTTGAAAGATGGACACATTTGTGGCACAAAGAAGAAGCTCAAAGACCCAAGCATATTAGTCGTTGTTAGTTTACACACCCACTTAAGAATATGTTTAAGCAAAGTAGGTGCAGGTTCTTTACTGCATGATAAAAAATAATACACTTAATATATTTTCTACAGACTTAATGAATTGAGATATTACAACTGAGATCATTTTGGTCCTTTTTTGAAAGTTATATTGTCTGAAATAAACATGAAAATGATATTTGTTTATTTTGAACAGTAAACAGACAAATCTATTTATCATGTGTTAAAAACCCTCTACTTTAGAGTATTTTACATGTAGCATTTGACAAATAATACATGACAAATACTACAATGAACCCCACTCACCCTTTGGGATGTAGATACAACAACAACAACAAAAAGTTTGCTAGCAAATCTATATAGAACCCTAAAACAGAGAGCCTTCGTTTTTATCATGGGTTCCACGTAGAAAGTTTTTAAGAAATCCACAACCATTAACCATATGGAGAACAACCGAGGAACCCTTAGCTGTTCGCTAGGAATGTCGACCCTACAATTTTTCTAATTCAATAATCACAGACTACAAGTCTTATTTCAAATACAAATATTCCCCATGAGAATAGTATTTTGTAAATGAATGCTAAATGTTTTAACGTAGTCTATAGTTATATGGCCAATCAAGTTTTGATCAATTGCAAAAACACAAAAGTTCACAACACAATATCATTTTATTTGTAATAACTAAACTTGACAAACTCTTCAGCATTTAATTGTTACTATAAATGATTATTTATAGTAACAATGATCATACTTGTTCAGTATGGTAAATAACATTTCATTGCAAAACTGCAGAATCAACATTCTACAACTTTTGACCAAGAAAACAATGTTTGTTTTTTAAAATTATTTTAAACTTTGTGCATGTGTATGAGGAGGTAAGTTGATGCAAACAGTTCTAATAAGAGTCTCAATACACAACTCTAGCATGAAACTAATATTCATTGGAAAAGCAAATAATAAAAATGCAGCTTACCATATTAGACAGTTTAATAAGCAGGTTTGCTACAAAGGTGTGATGGTCTCCATGCCTGGTTTATCACTGGTTGTGACTCAGTGGAGGACAAGAGAACAGCAAACCTCACACTTCCGTTTTCCTCCTTCACTTAGAGCAAAGGTCTTTGGAGGTTGACCCAACACATTGGCAGTCTCGAGGTTATTTTATTTCATTTTGAAAGTGCTGCCAATTGTAATAAACAGCTGTGTGAGCAAAACACTTAAGGGCTTTAGTTGTGCAAAGGGATTGTATATGAGATCAACATTACTATTTGGGAATCATTAAACATTAGTTGGATTAGCGGATTGGTGCCCAAGTCGTGACCAGCTTGTAATAAGCTCCATTTAAGGCCAGGAGCTGATTGTGTGTCTTTCCTGATCACAAACTGTCATGACATCACTGCTATGATGTCAGAGTTCTGGATGGTGGAGTGACGGTAGGCGATGATAACTGAGAAACTTTAAGATTAAAAATAAATAAATAAATAAAAATTAAAAGGTATGAGCTTAAACACACAAGTAGAGCAGCATAAGAATAAAGTTCACATTTTATTGCAGCTGCAGTTGACAGACTAAATGGTATGGTTTAATCTTTTTTTTTTTTTTTTTTTAAAGATACCTTCTCTTAAGAGCAAGAGAACAAATCACAAGCTCAATATGGACAGTCTTTACAATAGAAAAAAGTTTTTTTTAAAAACAAACAAAAAAACCAGACATTTAATACAAGAAGACGTACAATCTGAATTGTTACATGTCACGATGATAAAGAAAATCAGATAGCAGGTTTACTAAAAGAAACAAGGGAGGAAACAAAATCCTATTTGTCAGATTTCACAGACCTCGCATTTACAAGTATTCATTCTGCAGGTGCTTCGAAAGCAACCTGGAAATGAGGCAGAATCCGATCTAAGAACAGAGCTGAGCAGCTGAGGGCTGAAGCAACAGTGCAGCGAAAAATCCTCTCCAAAACCCAAAATGTAGTCGATTACCCAAGACATGCTGGTTTCCTTTATACTGGGTTTACCCTCGTCACGCTGTATGAGACAATTCCGCTAAAAATAAGCATTGTAGCAGTGTTTACTTTCTGAGAATAAATCATTTCTGACACTGACAACCGTCCTTGGAAGAAAAAAAAAATCTATTCTTGTAAAGCAAACATTATTTGAGTTACAAGGTTAACATAGCTAACAAATAATAGAAACATGTACATTTGGCTTCAGCAAGGGCGGCACCTCACAACAAGTCCTGACCTTCGGGTTAGTGTCTGTGTGGAATTCTGCATGTCTTTGTGGGTTTCCTCCAGGTTTCCAGTTTCCTCACGCCTCCCAAAAAAACATGCCGGTAGATGGATTGGCTGAGATGAATTGCCCCATGATATGTGATCTGAAAAGGACCAGTGTCCCATCCAAGATGAAGTCCTGACTCATGCCCAGTGTATCCATCACAGGATCCAGAACCACCATGACAATGACCCTCATAACTGGTTAATTAATGAAAGGTTTCATCAAATGTTTTGTTCTTGAACCTTACTGTATGAAAATCCAACCATGGTTTTTCTGCCAGTCCTAGGATCTGAATTCACAATCTTCTGCTGATAAACTTGGAACTTAATGACAGAATAAACATTCACCTAAATGCATTCTGAGCAAAACAGAAATATTGAAACACTGACCCATGAAGAAACATTAAGTAACCAGGTTTTTGCTTTAACAATGACATTAAATTACTCATTTTATAGTCTTAGAAACAGCTTAGAAATATGCATTATGCATGAAGGAGAGAAAAAAAAAAAGTACATGGTATTCCCGCCAGTTTTTTTTTTTTGCAAGGTGACATTACACCAGAGTTTATAACATATCGTGGAGAGACATATTGCTGCATCATGTCTCCATTTCTTCCATGGTGTCTTTGAGAGAACTGTCCTCACTGAGCTCGGTTGTGGACGGACTGTCCAGGAGCGACAGATCTAACGCAGGCAGGGGAGTTCTCCAGAACTGGAAGGAGTTAAACGAACAAAGCTCGTCGTCGTTGTCGTCAGGACGCGTGACCTGTAACAGCACAGGCATAATGCAATTAATGTCATGAAATAGGCAATGCTCAACATCACTAACAACCCACAATCATGTCATGTGTAAAGTCAACAAAATCATTATTTATACCAACGGCGCTGTTTAATTCTCAATTCTGATTGGTCAGAAAGTGTTGAGTAACAATCTATAACAACAGCTCTGCAAGATAAACCACAGTTTTACTTTATCTTTTCTATATGTTCTGCGTGATTTAAACCTAATAATAAACAGACTACGTAAAGAAAAGAAAAAAAAAACAACAACGTGTCGTTATTGATATTGCCAAGATTTCTGAAAGGAATTGCTTATTAATATTTATGAAACGAGTCTCCGTTGTCAGCGTAAAGCCATTACTTTAGGTTTTCCACCATGGGAAAGTCAAAGACAGAGGAGTTTACAAGCTGCATTTTTAAAAAAAAATTATTTTTAATTCTCTTCAAAAGAAAGAAAAAAAAAGGCTGGTGGGGGAATGACATGTCATTCTGTAATTAATAATAAATGGGACTCGATGGCAAATTGCTGTGGTACCATAGGTATGTATCCGTAGGTATGTATCCGAAGGTTTAAAAATTACCCCTAAGAGTGCTTAAACTGTTTTCATTCAGTATTAAAGTGTGACACTAGTTCACTTTTAGGCAGGGGGGAAGAAATTTTAAAAAAGCATTACAGCATGAAACGTCATGACAATAAATAAAAGTCGCAGAACTAGCCTAAGAATGTGCAACTACTTGTCGTATTGCACAACGCTTTGATGTAAACTCTGCTGAGAACAAACCACAAACCTACCACAATTAAGCTTACAAATAACCTTAAATCTTTTTTCCACACAATACCACAGCACTGTTTAATTTGCGTTTCTGATTGGTCAGAAGGTGTTGTGACCTCTGGTTAAGAAAAAAACAAAGAGAGAGCCCCCTCGACGTGGAATTCACAGTCGGGAAATTCAGCACTTCTTTACATTTAAATGAGTTATACTGTTTATACGCAAATTTTTGCTTTAGATCAATTATGATACAGACATATTCGCCTGTAAAATCTATAACACTGACTGAACATTTCACTGTTTTAAGAAGGAAGAATATAGATCACTTGTCACAGTCGCTAACAAAAGATGAACATGAAAGGATACCTCACAAAACACTCTTCTTACTGTATTTTTTAGTTCTGTCTGTACTTTAGCACTGACCAGATATAAACAGACATTTAGACTAGGTCCCTTAGATCAATACGCTTGTTCCAAGAAGTTATTGTCACTATAGAAACAACTCACTCGCAGGATCTTGTATAGCCGACAATCTACGTAACATGATGCGAATAATGCACTGAATTAAAAAGTGACGTTTAAGAAACAGGTTATATATAAGTTATATATATATTTTTGATATAGAGGTTTTCCTTCTGTACAAGATGTCTAACATTTATGGAAGGAGTCTCCGGTATCAAGGCACCTTAACAGTTCGCCCACAATGAGAAGGTCTCCAGGACAAAGGAGTTTGTTTTTGCTTTAGTTGTCTTATTAAATTGAAGAGGGGTTTAAATAAATAAATAAACAAATAAATAAATAAATAAACAAAATGGCTGTTTGTAGCATGTGATAACAGGAACTTTTTTAGCAGATCCACAACATTAAATGTAACTGTAAATGGATAAATTTGAAAGAAGTATAACGCGTGGATCTCAAATTAATTAAAAATGTTAAACCTCTTGCCGTTATAGGAAAATAACCAGCTCCAGGATTATAACAGGGACTACGTTTACATGGACAGCAGTAATCTAATTATTGACCTTATTCTAATAAGATAATATTGTGATTAAGGTGTTTACATGAGTCACGTTTAGAATACTCCTTTCATGTTCCCATTTTACATGTTATAGAACATAGACCGATTAACAGCGCACGTCATTATGTCCCTACGCCACGCCGTCCGACGTTCCCTCCAGAATTTCACGCATCGATGTACAGTTGGGCTTCATTATGGTACCGTATACAGTTTTGGGTGTTTCATTTTTAATTTTATGAAAGTTTCAAGTGCAGTTAATTATTTGTCATGTTATACGTGCAAACATACGACTGCTTGAAGACGTGGGCTGCGTCCAAAACCGCGTACTTATCTACTATATAGCAGCTGAAATACGTGTATCTGCCTACTATATACTGCAGCAGGTAAGTACACGGTTTGGGACACAGCCGTGCTCTTGTGTGCTGGCAAACAGTTGAGCGCTGCCGTGTGTGTACGTGTCCTATCACACAATGCGGTGAAAACTCCCACATAACGTTAATAGTGTGATTAAGGTGTGTACATGTCTCTAATGCACTTTGATAACGTGACTGAAACAGCAATACTCCACACGTCTTAATTCGATTCGTGTTTACTTCGAGTATTACTTTAGTCAGATTAAGGTCATCAATAATAGCGGTTTACATGCTAGATCCTTAATCAGAGTATCGTCTTAATCGGGTTAATATCGGATTATTGTTGTCCATGTAAACGTACTGAGTGTGTCCACGCCGCTACATTCACAGAACCAGGCCGCTGATTGTTTTCCTTTTACTGCACAATTGCAATACTGTTGTATTCCTTCCACACACAAAAAAAGACCCTCAGCTCGAATTAAAACTCCAGCACCATCGCGAGGTGGAAAGTGTGACCTGACACATCGGCGAATTAGAAAAACCTTCATATTTTGTTACCAAAACATTGTGTAAGGTCGCCACCTTTGCGCGCTCTTCCGGTTTTGACCCGCTTGCTCGTTTTTTGGACGCCATCTCGCACGTGCACGAACCGCTCGCGCCTCGGAAGTTTACAGAAACGCACACATCCCCGGTCTCCTTATTCACGCTGTCTGTAACGTTACTCAGGCTGTCCTCCGGTGTCCCTGTCCTGTCGCGCTGCTCATGATCCTCACAGCATCTCGGTCTCTTTCTGCACCGCTCCCCGATTACAGTGGTGAAGAGTGCAGGCGGAGAGGCGGCGTGCAGCGCGTGCTCTACCTCCAGAGCGTGCACTGGCTCCAGCTCGGGCTCTGCATCACACACAGAGCGACATTTCATCTTATTCCGAGGAACCTCGTGAAGTGACGAGCTCTCGGCTCTCCGCTTTGTCATCACGTGCAAGAGGTCTCTGGAAAGTTCTACAGCTCTTATTTGTTAATTTAAATGAAAGAAATCCGGGTTAAACACGAAGGAACTGCGTGCACACTGCAACTTCACATGAACTTGTTCAGACACAAATCACCCGTTAGAACTGACCGCAGCGCCCCCGTGTGTCCGGAAGACCAAATAACCACAACAATAATAACAACAATGTGTGACGGTATTTTAAAAGGAAAACATCATCTTGAACGCATGTCTATAATAAAATAGCCTACTTTTCTTTTTTTTAAAAAAAAAAAAATAATAATAATAATAAATTATTTAGTGATTCTGTTGCTAATTTGGTTGTTGGTGCTGTATTTCCATAATTCCTGTGAGCATTTGTTAGTGCAAATGTGACAGGGGGACATTATTATTATTATTATTATTCATCCATCCATCTTCTATACCGCTTATCCTGCAGAAGTTAGTTGTGTCTTGGGTTCAGAGAGTCTCCAAAACTACAATCTGAAGTCACCTAGATCACCACAAGTTGTTTGGAAGGGTTTCAAGAGAAAAGCCTCTACTCTCATCCAAAAACAATCTCAAGCATCTTCAGTTTGCCACACACTACTGGAACTTCAAATAGGATCGAGATCTATGGTGCAAACAGAGAGGTAGCCATTTGGAAATGTACCTCATGTCCACGGTTAAATATGGTGGTGGAGCTTTAATGTTTTGGGGCTGTTTTTCTGCCAGAGGACCTGGACATTTTGTTAGGATACATGGCATCATGGACTTTATGAAATATCAACAGATATTAAATGAAAACCTGACTGCCTCTGCCAGAAAGCTTCAAATGGGCCGTGGGTGGATCTTCCAGCAGGACAATGATCCAAAACATACATCAAAATGAACACAAAAATGGTTTACCTGTTCACCTGTGGGGTGAACTGAAGAGGAGAGTCCACCAGCGTGGACCTCGAAATTTGAAAGATCTGGAGAGATTCTGTATGGAGGAACGGTCTCAGATCCCTTGCCATGTATTCTCCAACCTCATAAGGCGTTATAGGAGAAGACTCAGAGCTGTTATCTTGGCAAAGGGACATAGCACAAAGTATTGATTAAAAGGGTGCCAATAATTGTTGCACACATATATTTAACAGATTTTTAAAATTTTTTGGATAAACCTGTGTTTTGTTTGCAATTGTTTGATTTCCATGAGAGCAGAGTATTTTTGTGATTTTTTAAACAAAGGATCAAAGGGTTAAACAGTAAAGACAATTTTTTCACAGCCTTCTTTGCTCATATTTACCAACTTTGCCAATATTAGTGGAGGGCACTGTATGTGTTACGTAATATTCCTGGAGGACATCTGTAGTAATTATGATCAATTTGTATGTACATTTTTACTTGGGTTTTGGCGAAAGATGATAGAAAAGACTTTTTCCTGGAGTGGCTTTATACCAAAGAAAAAGCACAAAATCTCTTTTCTCACAGGATATAATGCCATCTTTAAGAACAAGTCAGGATATAGTATACATTAACTGGGGTCATTCCTAATGGTCGTTTTAAAGAAGTAGGAATTGCATTATTCCACCTCCTCATGTTAAACTAGTCCAAGCCAAATAGAGCGTAATCTCTGGTTATTGACCACTTGACCATATTTCTGCTGGGCATAAATTATTATTATTATTATTTTAGCTATTTGTACAATATGCGCTATATAGTTGCAAGTAGTGATTTACAAATACACAACTTGCGGAAACAAGTTTATCTCCATGGGGCTCCTTGTAGTTTCCACATTTCAACTGGAGGCTACAGTAAGTTTTGAAACTTTCAACAAAGTGTTTTATAAGGTATTGAATTTCTCTATACAGTATGCATTTTGTGTATTGTATAGTAAATCTTGAAACAGCTTTGTCTTTATTAAAGATGAGTCTTTTGCAACTGTGCTAGGAATAATAATAATAATAATAATAATAATAATAATAATAATATTCACACGACAGCATTCAATCATTTATTTCACATTTTGGAAAAGAAAGAAAATGCCTTTATTGTAATAATAAAAAAAACACAATTCTACAGTAAGTTTAAAACAACTTATGTCTAGTTCTGTGTAAACTGTTTCCAATTTAGACAGCCAAAAATATTCTCAAGGCAACAATCATCCAGTGGTAAAAGAGACAGAAATGTGAAAAATAAATAACTAAAATTACAACATATTTGGCTGAGTTTCCTCTTGCAATGTGGAGCAGCTCTGAATACTCTCCTGTCTGAAGATCAGTAAAAAAAAATAAAATAATTAAATCAACACAATAATGAGATTTTAGGTGAGATTGTTCAGATCAACGGTAAGTGAATCACTGAGGTTATAAAATACTGAAGCACTGTGTGGACATCTAACAGTTACATTAAGCTTTCATGTTGTGTTTCATGGGCGTTCATGTCTCATTAGTGTTCGCACATAAATGTCCACGATTTTAAGCAAGCTCTCAACACATCACCAGCATTCTAACACACTTTCATGGGTGTTATTTTAGGTTGGTTTCTTTCACATACACAACGGAGCCCTGATACGTGTTCCTCCTCAGTGAGAACAGACTCGGGTGCGGACCGATACGCCTGCCCATTTATATCGACCCACCTGCCCATTTATACAGAATTATCTAAAAGTTTGTTGAAAAGACTCATAAGTGTGAATCAGAGCGAATTTGATATATGGTTCAGTAACTGGCTGACTGACACATGGGGCTCAAAATATAAATCCATGTAAAAAAATCTTTCCGTCGGTCAGAAATACAGCAATGGAAAAAGGTCATCAACCCTTCACCAAGTGCAAGTACAAATCCCAAAAATCACCCAAGAACAAAGAATACATATCTGGTGCTCTATAACTCATTTGATAATCATGCAATAACTACTTTAAAACATTTTGTGTATCACATTTATATTCTGGGTTTTTTTTTGTGACCATCAGACCAAATTTCTGTAGCACCACAGCTCTGTCCTTTGGCTCAGTTTAGCAGCTTACATCTACGAAAAAAAAGCTGCAAACCACCCAAAATACATATACATGTTTGACTGACCATCACACCGATGTACGGTTCTTCCCCAAACTGTTGCCACAAAGTTGAAAGTACACAACTATTTAGAATGTCTTTGTATGCTGTAGCGTTAAAATTTCACTTCAATGGAACTACGAGGCCCAAACCCGTTCCTGCATGATGCAATGCCCACGTGCACAATGCGAGCTCCATAAAGACATGGTTTGCCAAGGTTGCAGTAAAAGAACTCGAGTGTTCTGCACAGAGCCCTGACCTCAACCCCACTGAACACCTTTGGGATTAACTGGAACCCAGACCTCCTCACCCAACATCAGCGCCTGGCCTCACTAATGCTTGTGTGGCTGAATGAGCATAAATCCCCGCAGCCACGCTCCAAAATCTAGTTGAAAGCTTTCCCAGAAGAGTGGAGCTTATTATAACAGCAAAGGTGGGAATAAATCTGGAACAGGATGCTCTCAAAAGCACATATGAGTCTGGTGGACCTACTTTTGGCCATATAACGTATATTAGTCCACACCATAGTGCGATGCTCTAGTGCACCTGCCTAAAGAACTGTACCAGGGTTCCGTTCAAACTGACTAAATTCTGTAAATGTTAAAGCACCCTTAGAGTTGATTTTAGTTGATCAAGAACATCTTAAGGCAGTGATCAGATAGTCAGGTGGGCACCATTATGGTTGGAGCTAAAGTTTTTTTGAAAGGTAGATCTACAGATACAGGGCACATAAAGCATAATGTCAGTGGCCAGTGGATTGTGATGTGTTCCTGTAATGCATTGCATTCATACGCCAGTTTATCAGTAAAGTTTTCACACTGGGAAATCAGCTGCAATAGCGAGTTGCTTTAACATAAAGTGTAAGGTTAGCTGTGATGTGTAACGTATAAAGGCCAGGCCTTGTGTGCTAAATGTGCTGATTTATATACAGTACCAAGATGTACACTTACTGGGTTAAAACTCAAACTTCAAAGCATATATTTTTTTTTATCCATTATTGTCTTAAAGAAGGTGTGATAAATTGACAAAGTACAGCATTACTGAGTAAAAAGCAGTCTTACTTAGATGGTTTGAGCAATGTATCCTAGATCAATGCTATAATTGCTGCTTACATACAGTACCCAGATGTCCTTCATGGATTTTGTTTTGGCATCCCAATGCTGTTTAACACACTCTTGTCGACTTGGCCTCACCATTTCCCCTCATCTCAATTCCCATCAAATGAGGTCAAGCAGACGAGCAGTCAATCAGGACATCTCCCATCAGAAGTTCAAATCCCAAACACACCAGACAGAGACATCAGTGACCAGGTGCAGTGCAGTGCAGTGCAGTGCAGTGCAGTGCAGTATAGTATAGTATAGTATAGTATAGTATACAATACTATACTGTACTATATTATATTATATTATATTATATTATATTATATTATATATATCTATATCTATCTATCTCCAGGCTATCAGCTTCATTCTCTTGTAATATCAGTGGCCACGAGTAACCTGCATCCTGAGGCGAAGTCGACAAAGGTGTGTTTTTTTTTTTTAAGGTACTGAAACACAAAAAAACGTGCAAAAGGGAACAGGGTCTAATCCAATATTTGAGATATTAAAATGGCTAAATGTCTGAAGGCCCTGGTCTTTGAGGTCACGTTGTTGTAGTTTTCTGTACAGAGTTGTTTAGCTCTTTACAGTTACTCGTCTTTATGTCTTTACAGTGGGAGTTGGAGTGCAGCGCAGCAGGTTTCCGCGCCACGAAGAACACACAGTCGTACAAGTACTTGAGCATAGAGCGCTCGTTCTCCGTGTACGTAGTGAGCACGGACTCTCTCTCCACCTAGCGAGACGGGAAAAATCAACGAAAACATTTTACACTTACAGACAACGTATGAGATGTTTACATGCAGCTCACTGGTTTGTATTGCGGTCGTACCTCAAGCTGAAAGCCGCATTTCATGATGGCGTCCTTCATTTCCTCGTAGCTAAGCTCGATGGACAGTTCATTGGCCATGTTCTCGAAGTGGTACAGAAGAGGCCCTGTTCAAGGACAAGTTTCATTCAGCACTTTTTAAAACAACGCATAGATATTTGACTACACCAATGGTCACCAACCCTGTTCCTGGAGATCCACTTTCCTGCAGGTTTCATCTTAGGCCTGGACAATAATTCAATATCAATATATATTGCGATATAAATTTTTTCAGTAACGGTGATCTGGTTTTTAAACACGTTTCCGATATTTCGACATACATAAAAACATTAGTCACTGACTGACATTCATGACGCAGACATCAGTTCGTTGTATTCAAGCCGAGCAGAAAGAGCAGAACACAATTGGCTACGTGCGTGATGACGTACAACACAGGCATGCAGCCAGCGCTCGGCAGTGAGGCTAAGCTCCAACGCGGCAAGTTTTAGCTACAAAATGAGTACCCCTGACCACAATACAAATGCGACTGAGCGAGCTTCCACAAGTGAAGAGAAAGCAGACGAAATAGTCGATAAGAGAGGAAAGACTTATTCAGTGGTATGGAAGTGGTTTGGCTATCTAAGCTCTGACAAACTTCAGGTTTCAGTGCGCTGCAAAATGTGCCGGAGAGTGGTGCCGCCTAGCAGCATAAAATCTGTTCCACCATCTGAAGCAGTTCCACCCGATAGAATATTCTGAGAGTCAGAAGATGAGGCATCATAAAGGTTTAAGCCAACCTATCTCTGAAATATCACCGCGACCCACATCTCCATCACCAGCTGTGTCAAAAGAGAAACCGATGCAACAAACACGGATGGCTGCATTCATGCCATATGACAAGCAGTCTAAACGATATAAAGACATTACCAAGGCTGTCACAAACTTTCTGGATAAGGACATGATGCCGTTTAGTACGGTAGAAAATGTGGGCTTCAGGAAAATGATGTCAGTCATCGACACCAGATACGAGCTCCCTGGCCGGAAAAATTTTTCCTGCACAGCTATACCTACACTTTACGGTGAAGTTAGGGAAAGGGTGGAGGAGAAACTGAAGTCAGTGTCATATTTTGCGACCACAGCTGACCTGTGGTCAAGCCGAACCTCGGAACCATACTTGAGTCTGACAGTCCACTTAATTGACCAAGATTGGAAGCTTGTCAGCTTATGCCTCCAGACGGTTTACTTTCTCGAGGATCACACGGGCGAAGCAATTGCAGCCGGACTTACGGACACGCTCACCTCCTGGGGGCTCAGCGAGGACCGCCAGGTCTGCATCACCACAGATAGCGGGACCAATATCATCAAAGCCGCGGAGTTGAACAGATGGAGAAGACTACAATGCTTCGGGCACCGACTGAACTCCGCTATTGGTAAATTATACACAGTTATTATACATTTGAGTAATGTGTTAAGTTATTCTGCTTATGGTATGAGGATATATTACTACAATCATTGCAGTAACAAATAGGCGATATGCTCAACACAAAATAGGCCTAACCTAAACGTAGCTTATCAGTGCTTGTATGTTTTTGATAGCTATTTTTATATTCTTTATATTTGTTTATATTCACAGAATTTTATGCTTGCTATGTGGTTGTTGCATGCCATGTCATAAGAATTTCACTGAGCATGTGTTATAATGTGCATTTGATTTGATAAATAAAACACTTGAGTTGAGGTGCTCTGTGTTGTGTAAGCTATGGCTATGGATCCCAAACCCAGACACTAGATATTACTTAGTAGGCTTATAATTTTGAGTAGGTGATTTCATTCCCCCAATTTAAGTGACTGAATAGGCTATTCATTTATTTTTAGTCAAGACAATACATATTTGTATGGATTTATACACACAGCAGTTCTATCAATTAAATTCAAAGGTGTTTTACTGGCATGGAAACAGATGTTTACTTTGCCAAATCAGGTGTGAAATAAAAACTACAAAATGTAGGTAAGCAGAAGAACTGTGATTTTGATTTAAGAATAATATAAGTAAATCAAATTTTGTAGTTAAAATACAAATGAGAACTATATATATATTGCAATATTTTTTTTCTCTCTCTGTGTACAGAGAAAGTTCACCAAGACAAGCGAGTGGACAGAGCAGTTGGGGTCTGTAAAAAGGTGGTGGCTGCCTTCTCCTACTCCTGGAAGAAGAAACAGGACCTTGCAGGTGCTCAGGAGGAGTATTTACTTGCCAAAGCACAAGCTCATCAGTGAAACCCCAACAAGATGTGGTTCCCGTCAACAGGGTTCTGGAGCAGAAAAGGGCCATCACAGAGGTCCTCTCAAAAGACAAGACTACCAGGTCGCTGGTTCCTACTTGGCAAGATGTGGACATTTTAGAGTCTATAGATGCAGCTCTAAGCCCGCTCCTCGAATTCACGGATGCCTTGTCCCTTTGAGTCCTATGTCAGTGTGTCATTCCTAAAACCAGTGATGCTTCAGTGATGATCTCTTCAACACCTCCATCTTGAAGGAAGCAGAGGATGACGCAGACCTCACCAGGACCATAAAGACAACAGTGATGGGATACCTGAATGAAAAGTATGATAACCCAGCCATGGATGATCTACTTGACATGGCATGCCTCGTTGACCCAAGATTCAAACTTCAGTACACTCAGGAGGAGAAGAGAGAATACATCAAAGAGAAAGCTGTGTTGGAGATGCTGAAGGGAGAGAGAGCTGTTGTGGTAAGGGAAGAGGAGTCCAGAGAAGAAGCCATGGGAGATGCTTCTGCAGCAGTGACACTAGCCAAGAAAACAAAGCGGTCTCTGGCTAGCTTTTTTCAAACAGGTCCACCACTACCAACACAGAAGGCTTGAGTGTACAGCAGGCAGTTGAGAGGGAGCTCAGCAACTACCTTCTGTCTCCAGATGCTGACAATGACTCAAATCCTCTGGATTGGTGGAAATTCTCTCATAAGAACTTCCCCAGAGTAGGACAACTGGCAAAACATTACTTGGAAGCCAGATAATGTAGACCAGCTTGTAATTCTTGCCAGAAACCTTCTAGAGCCTGTCATAGGGTGTCATCAACCCCCAACAATGTCCCTGCCCCAGCAACGTGTTCTTGTTATTGCTCACACTTATTCTGTTTTCTTCAGCAACTCTGAGCATTTTTCATATTTTTTTAATCCTGGCTGAAGCACTTTTATTTCAATCTATAAGAATAAAATAATCAGCCTATGTTGTAGTTTAAAGTTAAAGATATTAATATTGACAAGAGTTTTATATTTATTTGACAATGATTTCACATTTCTTGTTTGTATGAAGGTTAAATCCAAATAAAAAGGTAAACATTAATTTATTTGTGCCGTTTTTATTTCTAAATTATTATATAGTCTTACAGGAGGAGGTTTCATAGACTTGGCGAATTCATTTTACAGAAGTTTGAAGGTACAGACATCCGTTGTGGGCGTCCTTGGCAGTTTTTCTGAGGATTTATATTGTTCATATCGATATCGAAGTTATATCGTATCGACCGAAATTAAGAAATATATCATGATATACATTTTGGACATATCGTCCAGCGCTATTACATCTCCAACCAAAATCTAACACATCTATTTTAGTTGATCAAGAACTTCTTAAGGCAGTGATTAGATGGTCAGTTGGGCATGATTATGGTTGAAGCCAAAGTCTTTAGAAAGGTAGATCTCCAGATACAGAGTTGGTGACCACTGCTCTACACTATGTACGTACAATGAGTAAATATTTTATTCTGCATATTACCTCAGAGCATATTACCTAAAAGCTCATGGAGCTTTTAACTTTTAACCCTGTGAGCTAGCTAATGAATTTATGATTTATCCACCTCTGCATACACATAAAAACCAGCATCACGCAGCTCGGGAAGCTTTAAATTATTATTGATAAGATTAATAAGTTCGAGATATAATACTGAAGTCAACTGGAACTCACCCAGATTGACCCACACTCCACCAGGTTTGAGAATATTCCAGATGGTCTCTATATATTCAAGGACGTTGTGGGCGGTGTCGATGAAGAAGCAGGTGGCGACGCAATCCCACGTATCTGATGAAAAAAATTATCTATATTTTAAAATCTCTAATGTGAATACAATTAAATATAATTGAAATAATTATGCCACTAATGTTATGCTATTAGGATATGCAGATACATAATCACAAGAAAAAAAATCTTGAAAAACAAAAAGACAAAAAAAACCCCCAAAAAACATCCTTTAAAATATCCTACATGATTTTTTTTCCCTTAAAGTTACAGTTTAAAGCATGAAGGCTTAGTAGATACCATGTTAAAGGCAACACTGCATTACATAGTTACTGTGAATTTACGACTCACTCGACTCCGTATAGACTTCCAGGAAATCACCGGCAGTCATGGAGAAGTCGGAATCGGGCGGGAGACTGTGGGGGTTAATATCCGGGAAGGTCACAGCTCTCGTCTGGTCTCCAGACATCTTGTTGTTGCTGAACTGGTGAATCCAAGGATACAGGGTCATAGCGTTCTCCTCCTCGCACCTGAGCATATGGGAGAGTTCAGGGTCAGTCTCACTTCAAGTTTGCTCATTTCCTCAGGTAACAAGACAAGGAGCCTGAATCGGTCAGATTTTTTTTTTTGTCAGGGTCTAGATCATGCTCTTGAGAAAGCACAAAGCATTGAAGAATTTTTTACATTGAAGAAAACTTATAGTTACAGCTTTACCTTTGTTTCTGTTTTTATCCATTTCTATGAAGCACCCACCATGGAAGTCCTTGTGTAAGTTATTATTATAGAAATTATAATTTATTAGATCATGAACATTCATATAAACCTGTAATTTGCCTTATAGCTGGAACTGTAATGACCCACACTCTGACCAATCAAAATTAAGAACTCACCATCACTGGTATAACAAATTTATAAAACAGACTATCATCTGGTCCACTCCTATTCTGATAACAGCATCACCTCAAGGTTTGTCTGACACCTTTGTACCTGTTAAGGACGAAGTTGGAAGAGAAAAGCATGAAGAAGCTCCACTCATTCCCCTGGCAGGAGTAACCGAGGCAGGCGATTTCCCAGGCTAGACGGCCCAGACCAGCTCCAGGCACCAGCACCCTCACCTCGGAGACGTCACTGTGGAGAAATGATTCGTCAGCTTGGATTTGAAAATTCTGATTTCTCAAATACGATTCCGCATCAAGAGATAGCACGTCTGAATCCTGACGACTCTCTGGTGACTGCGCAAATCCTCGGGAAGGTGAGGACATCCTAATAATACCTCTGATGCATGACATTGTGCTTACACCCCCAAAACACCTGCAATATTCTGCCTTCGTGTCATACGTTAAACACAGATTTTCATTTTCACTCAACAGCAGCATGCATATTTATATATATATATATATATATATATATATATATATATATATATATATATATATATATATATATATATATATATATATATATATATATATATATATATATATATATATATAACAACATTACCAACTATGGTTTCTGGTTAAGCGGCTAGATAAGGCATTTTAATTTAAATTGTACTATATTAATTTGATCCACTGGTAATGCATTGTGATACACCGGATCATGACTTTTACTGTAGTGTGAGCTGGCTGGCAATGCCATGTTCGCGCATGTAAAAATCACAAACGCACCACTTTTCAGGAGGAAACTGTTTTTGTATCTCCTCAATGATGGGCATGTAGCAGGAATCTCTCTCCGCTTTGCCTGCTTCGCTCCAGTCCCGCACAAACTGCTTAATGGTGGACTTCAGCTTGTCCATGTCGAACGTGGAACATGGCCCGGCTCTCCTCATGTTGTCCTTCCAACAGGAAAAGACGTTCAGCAGAGCAAAAGAAAAAGGATAAACTAAATGCCTGCCTTGAGCATTCCGTTCAAAATGACACGTATGAAAGCAGTGATGAGTATCTGCTGAAGTTGAAGTCATTGTGTAACTGAAATCTTACCTGGGATTCACCTACATCCTCGTCATACTCCATGTTCTCGAACATGTGTGTGCAGTTCTGGACGATGGCCTGCAGGACTTCGTGGTTACACTCCATGCAACGGCGGATCTCAGCCAGCTTATCCAGGAAGCCAGAGAGGAGCTGCTGATGGCGGCGAGGAAGACTGCGGAACTGCCTCTCGCACCGTTTCAACCGCTCCTCAACATGGGTCCTGGTTCAGAGAGAGAGAGAGAGAGAGAGAGAGAGAGAGAGAGAGAGAGAGAGAGAGAGAGAGAGAGAAACAGACACACACACACAGATGGCAAAATTATGGAAAAAGGTTAAGACATGTCTAGGATCTGAGGTTTGCACTCAACATATGAGGCTAATTTATCTAACAAGTGATGGACTACTGTAGTTACCAGCACTATGCACAGTGAAAGCCGAAATCATTACACGTTCACCTCATAAGACATATCTCTTCCAACCCACACCCACAGGGCATGCTGTTACAAGAAAATAATCAACAGCAGGGTAGTGTGATAAGGACTGACACAAGTAGGAGTTACTGTTACCCCCAACAAAGCTGATTATTTTCCTATGACAGCATATCTTGCACGGTTTTATTCCTCTAATACCACAGTGATTTACCAACAATTACAATTTATTTATTCATTTATGAAAGACATGCCATGTTTTATAACTGTTGTGAAAAATCCAGGAGACAAGTTAGTTCCTGTTACCGCTTACTTTATAGCAGCTATGAACAGTTGTTCCCTCACCAGCCTCTCTTTTTTTTCCTCTCCCTAAAAGTTGAAAAGACAAAAATAAAAGACTTTCCCATGGTGGAAAACTTACTGACTGTTACAAAGTGCTGACACCGGAGACTCCTTCCATAAAATGTTAAATAAACGTCTCCTTATGGAAAGCTTCACCATTTCAATGATGATTATTTTTACCTTTGTTAATTAACAACAGGTTATGTCTATTCGTTAATTATTGGCTTTAAATCGTGCCATAAAAGTCCCTGCGAATCTCCTGTTACTATAGAAATGATAAAGTATTAGAACAAGCACATTAATATAAACTTGTGAGTTGCCTTGCAGCCGGAACTACTTTCAGAGCTGGTACTGTGGGAATTAATCAACTGAGCATTCAACGGCGGTGTGCTTATGGTTGTTTATTATATTATAACACTTCGCTTAACCTTTTTACGCAAAATGTAATATTATTAACTGTATGTTTTCCCATATTATTATAAAGTTCATTCTTACTAACCAGTTCAAAAAGCTAGCTTACTTCAAACTTAAACTAAACTGGATCACAAATTAAACTCTATTACTCAAAGTCCACTAGGTAGGCTGCACAAGTCATTAGCTTAGCGCCTAAGTGGTGCACCTGAATAGGGAGAGTGGAGCCGTTTGGGATGCAGCCAGAGGAAACGGTACTCTGAGCTATTCGCGGTTTCAAGCTAAACATGAGACGAGTCCGTGCATTTCAAGCGGCTAAAATATTCGCAAATATTCCCAACATTTGATCAAATTAACGAGTGATTTTTATTACTAGTATAAATATAGACAAAGTGACGTTTTCCTTTGTTTAGCCTGCCAGCTAACAACCTAGCAAGGACTTGAGGAGTTAACAACATGGCGAATGAACTACCTGTAATATCTAAATGCGTTGATAATTTTCCAGAAATGTTGTCTTTCCAGTCTCGCGTCTTCCTCCGGGGAATATTTGATTCTCCCTCGGTACAGATAGGGTTCCTCTCTGTTTGGGTCTGCAGATTCAGTGCCCATGCTGCTGTCGGCCATTGCAGACGGAACAACACGGCAGACTCTTATAATCAATATCAGAGACCATCGATGTGCGGCGCTATGGACTGACCTCAGAAATACATCCAGAATATTCGTGTTACAGTCAGTCAATGTGAATAACAGGTTCAAATCCTTAAAAAAACTTTTTTAAAATAATAATAATTAAATTATATTCTACTGTATAGCCCTTTCCCAGAATTTAAAACACATTGCATGGCTACTTTTAGTAATACCTGAACAGGTGGATGTCATAGCAAACTGATATGTTCCATCCATCTTCTATACCGCTTATCCTTTTCAGGGTCGCGGGGAACCTGGAGCCTATCCCAGGGAGCATCGGGCACAAGGCGGGGTACACCCTGGACAGGGTGCCAATCCATCGCAGGGCACACAATCACAATCACACACTCACACCCATTCATACACTACAGACACTTTAGACACGCCAATCACCATGCATGTCTTTGGACTGGGGGAGGAAACCGGAGTACCCGGAGGAATCCCCCGCAGCACGGGGAGAACATGCAAACTCCGCACACACAGAACCGCGGGAATCAAAACCCCAACCCTGGCGACATGAGGCGAACATGCTAACCACTAAGCCACCATGCGCCTGATATGTTGAAGAAGAAAAAAAAGAGAGAGTCTGGTCTTTTAGGTGATACTACTACTACTACTACTACTACTACTGCATTTGACTAAAACTCTTTTTATACAGTTATAAAATGACCATATCTTTTCAGGTATAAGACAAGTCTTGATACTACTACTATACTACTAATAATAATGCTTTCGACTAAAACTATTTTTATACAGTTATAAAATGACCATGTCTCTTTTCTGGTATAAGACGAGTCTTGAAATGTCTCTGTATGGAAGTATTATTCTATGTACTATACCAGGGGTTCCCAAACTTTTCCAGGGCAAGGCCCCCCAAATGGCATTAACATTTGACCGAGGACCCCCTTTTGCAAGATGTCTTTAAAACACATAAAAAATACAGACTTCTGAATATATCCCCCCCCTTTTTTTTATTAATAATTACTTCTTACATCTTTACATTACATTAGGAATTGATTGTATGTGTGTGGGTGTGTGGTTGTCTGAGTGAGAATTTATTTTTCACCCCAAATTGTTGAGGCCCCCCGGGCGCCTCCTGGTGGCCCCCACTTTGAAAACCACTGTACTATACTACAATACACTAGTGAGGTGGCATTCATGAACAATTTCTTAATTTTGAACGAATCTTTGATATGATTCGGGCACAACAAGTTGTCTCAGAGAGTGATTCGTTCATTTTTGACCACGCATCCTCATAGGTTCTGTACAGGAAACGGAAATGATTAGTTCAACCTTGAGTCTTCGGGTCCGAGTCGTTTGCTCATCACATCACAGCCCCAATGCATTCAGAATATGGGGCGATCCCGGGATGAACGATCGACTCAAACACGAAGACTTGAGACGTGAACATTTCTGTTTCTTTTTCTGTGTCTGTTTCTACGTCTGTTCCCCGGAATCATTTCTGTTTCCGGGGAGCAGACGTATCCCAGATAGCAAAATTTGTCTGGCTCACTTGTGGGCCACATACTTGCTTTAGTTCTGGCCCAGTATATGCCTGGGTCTCCGGCCCAAAACTGGCCCTCACACTGTAAAGTGACTTATATTATTTTATGTGGCCCGGGTCTGACCCAGACGCTGTAAGACAGATCTGGCTGAGAGTCGGCTTGGTCCCCGTGCCAGATGTGGCCCAGAAACTGCTAAATATACTTCATTTTAACAGGGAAACACAAATTCAACAACTTAATAAGATTAAGGGCTTTTATTAAACTTTAACAAACACACTCCAATATGAACATTTATTAACATACTATTAAAAACAACAAAATAACAAATAAATATATTTACAGTATATTTAAAGACAAAAAAATTATCTCACACACACCCAGTCCCAGCTACCAACACACACACACACACACACACACACACACACACACACAAATGAATTCAACCACTTAAAAACATCAAGGACTTTCATAAACAATAAAAAAAATACAATATGAATATAATATGAATATTTATTAACAAATAACAAAATAAGTCAAACAAATATATTTACATTTTGCAAAGAAAAGACATTTAGAGAACATACAGTTCAGAAATTTACATACCCCTTGCAGAATCTACAAAATCTTAATACTTCTAACAAAATAAGATTGATCATAAAAATCCCATGTTTTTTTTTATTTATTTCTGTCCTGAATAAACTATTTCACATAACAGATATTTACATATAGTCCACAAGACAATAGCTGAGTTTATAAAAATTACCCCATTCAAAAGTTTACATACCCTTGATTCTTAATACTGTGTGTCGTTACCTGGATGATCCACGACTGTGTTTATGATTTGTGATAGTTGAAACCACTTGAAGCATTAATTGTGTTGAACTATTTCACTTGCTTTTGTTTGATTTGTTCATTGCAAACAGTGAAAGAATGTAAATTTTGACAATAAACCTGATTTGCAATGGGAGTTGAATAATCTTGATTGTAACTGTATATTATAGTATTATATTATAGCATAATGTACACTTTTTGTTTGCTTGAAAATAAATATATTATAATGAAATAAATAGTTGTTATTAATTAAACGAATTAAAAATAATACAATGCTTTTTGTTGGGGAAATAAAACGTTTTCAGTGTAATGTCAACAATAAAAGAAAATGGATTCCATCCTTCTGCTGTTAAGTAAACCCAGTAATAATTTGACATGCATTTGGTGTTTGTTTTCAGTTAGGCCAAATGAAAATATGTCAATTTAATGCATTTAGGTGGACAAGAAGCTTTATACTATAGCACTGATAGTTGTAGTATACATAGATAATCTATATATTATGACTCTAGATGTGATTATATGTTCGTGTAGTTATAGGACAGCTAATAGTCAGTTTAGAGACAGTAGGAGAGTATCATTATGATCAATAATGAAATGAATTGTTTCAGTCTGGGCTTATGAACATCATAAAAAGAGCAGATTTACATCATTTATAAATGGATGATTATGGTGAAGGCATCTGCTGGACATTTCAGCACTTTCCTGTTCTGAAGAATGGATGATGATGACAATGGAACTTGAGCATGTTCTGGAGTGAGTTCTGTCAGTATGACAACAGAACAACAGAAGAAGCCACTGTAATGAGGTGAAGAACAATAGGCGGAGTTTCAGTGTTGATTTGAATTTTCTAATGGACACGTGGTTTTAACCGAGTTCAGAGCTACAATGCAGCGTTTAATGAATTTTGCTCACTCTCGGGTGGCAGATCTTCCACTGCGCCCCCTGGAGCTGCAGCCGTGGCCGCAGGAGTTTATTATTATATTAGGAAGCGTGGCGATGGAGAGAGAACAGCGGAGCCGACGTACACAACTATCACAGAGGGTACACCATCTCTCTCTCTCTCTCTCTCTCTCTCTCTCTCTCTCTCTCTCTCTCTCTCTCTCCTTACAGTTTAATTCTCTTTGTTTTTATATAAGCCATATTTCACTTAAGTAGAGTTTTTTTCAGTTCTTTAATATCAGAGTGCATTTAACCAAAGTTTGATTTTCTGTGTAAAAAAGAGCTCCGGAAGGATCTGAGCTGGAAACTTGTGATGGTATGAAATGAAAAGTGTAGCAGAAGTAATGAATGTGTGTAATAGAGACTGCGCTGACTGCATGGTGATGTGATGTTTTGCTACTGGTTTGTATTTAGATCCAGCACAGACCCAGCTCCCTTTAGTAGATTCTTTGCTTGATCCAGGCTTGATGTCTGATGTGGATAGAGTCAGTGTCAAACAGACTGACAGCGCTGTTCCTCAGGTACTCACCAAACACACCACAACACAACAAGCCTTTTTGATGTCTAAGCTAGCTCATTATACTGATATTATAACTAGCAAATCAACATGAGTGAACAAAGTGATGGCATTAACCAAAGCAGCTAACACTAGCCAAATTTCATAATAATAATTTACTATTGACTGTATGAACTTAGCTAACACGGAAAGTAGCTTGGTAAGATGAGACAGTCTCTCCTTTTTTAAATAAACAACCACTGACAGAATGAGCAGAGGATAAAAGAACTCCATTCAGATGGGTAGCTTACTGCAGGTATCAGAGCCAGATGATCCACATGGAATGTAGGTTGTGTTGAGTGTAAATGTTAACTGCAGTATACCAGTATATTTTCAGTACATTAGCTACTTATGCTTACATTACTTTGACTAAAATGACGGATAATGTTAGCTGAGTTTTGGTGTATCGGTTCATGTTTAGACAGATGCCCGTGCTCTCAATACCTTTATTCTTTTACACCTGCTTCTAGTACACTGATTTTTTTTCATCAGCGTATTTAAATTAAGGGCAGACCCTTAAGTAAAACATGTACCTTTAATAGGTAAATAAAGGCAGGTTTATGTTAAACTCATGTATTCATTCTAGCTTAGTCAGCTTTTTTGGTGACATTTTGTCCATAAAACATTTGAAGCTGTTTTGATGAGTGATGAGTTAAAAAGTTTTGGTTGTTGAACGTGCATCTGTTTATGGTTGAGAAGTCCGACATAATGGCGCAGATGAGCACACTACGAGACTCAGTGCAGCAGCTGGAGGAAGAGCTCTCTGAGACACGCAGGATCTTTGACAAGATAAGGAGGGTAACTGTGAAAATCCTCGCAATAAGCAGTTCCTTTAGAAATAATGTGAGGATGTAAAAAAATATATAGATATTTTTAGTATAAGATGCTAATTTATTTATTGTAGATGTGACCATTTAGCTACTACTCTCATCTACTGAGATGAGAGTAGTACAATGAGATGAGAGCAGAGAGTAGTAGTTTTTTTCCTCTCACTATGTTATTACACTGGTTGTATTTTGATCTTCCTCCACGTGACTGTTGGTTTATATTGACATGTGGCCTTTTGTTGTGATTCTAGTGTCATCTCTGCCCCTTTCTTCACCCATGTAATTGGAGTATATTCTGATTGTACTCACCTGTTATCTCTGTAGCCCTTGATTAATTTGTCTGTTCATATTTACATGGGTGCTTGCAAGTTTGTGAACCCTTTAGAATTTTCTATATTTCTGCATATATATGACAAAAGTATCTGAACCTCTAGGATTAGCAGTTCATTTGATGGTGAAAGTTGAGTCTGGGGTTTTCAGTCAATGGGATGACAATCTGGTGTGAGTGAGTACCTTGTTTTATTTGAAAGGACAGAGATCTATCAAAGTCTGACATTCACAACACATGTTTGTGGTAGTGTATCATGGCACGAACAAAGGAGATTTTTTGAGAATCTCAGAAAAAGGGTTGTTGATGCTCATCAGGTTGGAAAAGGTTACAAAATCATCAATAAAGAATTTGAACCAATCCACAGTCAGATTGTGTACAAATGAAGGAAATTCAACACCATTGTTACCCTCCCCAAGAGTGGTCCACCAACAAAAATCACTCCAAGAGCAAGACGTGTAATAGTCCACGATGTCACAAAGGAACTCAGGGTAACTTCTTTAGCAACTAAAGACCTCTCTCACATTGGCTAATATTAATGTTCATTATTCCACCATCAGGAGAACACTGAACAACAAAGGTGTGCATCGTAGGGTTGCAAGGAGAAAGCCACTGTTCTCCAAAAGAACATCACTGCCTATCTGCATTTGCTAAAGATCACGTGGACAAACCAGAAGGTTATTGGAAAAATCTTTTGTGGATGGATGAGACCAAAATAGAACTTATTGGTTTCAATGAGTAGTGTTATGTTTGGATAAAGGAAAACACTGCATTCCAGCATAAGAAAGCCATTTGTGTAACATGGTGGTGGTAGTGTCATGGTTTGGGCCTGTTTTGGTGCACCTGGGCCAGGACGATTTGCCATCATTGATGGAACTATGAATTCTGAATTACACCATCAATTTCTAAAGGAAAAAGTCAGGACATCTGTCTTTGATCTGAATCTCAAGAAAAAGTGGGTCGTGCAGCAAGACAACGACCCTAAGCACACGAGTCGTTCTAACAAAGAACGGTTAAAGAAGAATAAAGTTAATGTTTTGGAATGGCCAAGTCAAAGTCCTGACCTTAATCCAATAGAAATGTTGTGGAAGGACCTGAAGCAAGCAGTTCATGTGAGGAAACCCAGCAACATCCCAGAGTTGAAGCTGTTCTGTACTGTGGAATGAGCTAAAATTCCTCTAAGCCGATGTTTAGGACTGATCAACAGTTACCGCAAAAATTTCGTTTCAGTTATTGCTGCACGAGGGGGTCACACCAGATACTGAACACAAAGGTTCACATATTTTCCGCAGATGTGCAATATTGGATCATTTTCCTCCATAAATAAATGACCAAGTATAATATTTTTGTCTCTGTTGTTTAACTGGGTTTTCTTTATCTACTTTTAGGACTTGTGTGAAAATCTGATAATGTTTTAGATCATATTTATGCAGAAATATAGAAAATTCTAACCTTTCAAGCACCACTGTACGAATGATGAAAATGATAAAAAATGCTATGGCTAACCTTTACTTATTTATTGCCTTCTCTGCCTAATGTGTAAATTTTTAGTTTTAGATCTGAAAAATCAGAGCATGATAATAATTATATAACCAAATATCTAATTGCATGACAGCATCTGTTTAATATATATTTATAAAAATTGGAACTAAAGAGGCTTATTGTAGATGTGAATCTTAAGCACTAAAGTTTAAAACTCTCCTACTCCATGGCTGTGTTTTAGGAGTGTGAGTGACAGCGGGAGGCTCACAATATCCTGAGGTCACTAATGCTAAGTTTTTCTTCTCATGTAACCACAACTGCTATTGTGAACTGTGTGTGTGTGTGTGTGTGTGTGTGTGTGTGTGTGCGCGCGTGCGTGTGTCTGCGTGTGCATGTGTCTGCGTGTGTGTGTGTTTTGATTCTTGTTTAGTCACCATTTTGGGGACATTTTGTCAAAACATTTTAAGTCTGTTCTGACGAGTGATGAGTTAACTCCTCAGAAGTGTCTCAATGTGTGTGTAGAATAAATAAAATCAACAAGCTTTGGTTGTTAAAATTCCAGGCCACTCTTGCTGAAGCTGTGGCAACACATGAGCAGCTGCTGGAGTCCAACGCTCAGCTGGAGAAGGAAAAGGCAGACCTCTTGTACCATGTGCACAAGCTGAGAGGCAGAGTGCAGCAGCTGGAGGAAATGCTCTATGAGGCAGACATAACGTGTGGCATGATAAAGCAGGTAAGGGAAATAATCTGAGGAGTCATGATGTCTATGCTGACTCGACCAGAGCCCCTGCTTGGATTTTATTGTTTTCTGCACTGTATGAGTCGTTAAAAGTCCTGGAATATGAAAACGGTTAACGTGTACAAAACCTAATGTAACAATATGCCATTTTGTGGTGTTCAATACAAGGCTCTGAAATGTAATACTCCTGTGTATTGAACAATATATTCAGCAGACTGCGTAATAAAGTATCTTTGTCATACAATACTTCTTATTTTATGCCCCCTCGTGTCATGAGCTGTGACTGTAAATTTGAGTTTTGTGGATTGTTACATACATATACAGCATCTGTTTAATACACATTTTCAAAAAGTAAACATAACATGTTGTAAACATTAAGTCTGCTTCTTTTTATTTTCTCTATAGCTGTGTTTTAGGATCATGAGCGCGCAGGGGAGGCTTACAGCATCCTAAAGTCACAGTACGAACACACATTAAAACAGCATGATCAATTACCAATGGTAAGCTTCTCCTCTCATCAAGCTTTGAATGCTATAGTACTGCTTTTTAAAATTTAACCTGATGTCCCAGGTGAACACACTGCAAATGCTCAGAGCAGAAGTTAGAGGAAGAGCTTACTGAGACAGAAAATACTATTAGAAATGTAAAAAAAAATAATACTGTATACAGTATATACTTGAACAAAAGTTGCATTTTTAGTTCAAGTTGCTAGGTTGCTTTTTTTTATTGAATTCAAGTGGCCCATTGTACAGTAAATGTGAAAATTAAGTGCTCATGTTTGAACCTCTTCTGCTTCATGGCTGTGTTTTAGGAGGGGGAGCAACAGCCGGAAGCTTACAGTATCCTGAGGACAGAGTACAACAAGATGGAAGGAAAGTTTAAAACAGTACAATGAGTTACTAAATGTAAGTTTTTCCTCTCACTAAGTCATGACTGCTATAGTAGACTGTGTGTCAGTTGTGGGTTAGAAAAGTAAATGCATTACCTCTGGCCATGTCAAACATGAATATTTAGAAGCAAATATTTAAGCTTGTACATTCAATTCAATTCAATTCAATTTTATTTGTATAGCGCTTTTTACAATAGACATTGTCTCAAAGCAGCTTTACAGAAATATCAACACGGTATACAGATATTAAAGGTGTGAATTTATCCCAACTGAGCAAGCCACTGAGTGGCGACGGTGGCAAGGAAAAACTCCCTAAGATGTTTTAAGAGGAAGAAACCTTGAGAGGAACCCGACTCAGAAGGGAACCCATCCTCATCTGGGTAACAACAGATATTGTGAAAAAGTTAATTATGGATTTATATGAAGTCTGTATGGCGTTAAGAGCAGCCGTAGTCCCAGCAGTCTGGAATTAAAGAAGATTTGAGCTCCATCCAGAGGCAGAAAGGATCTGGATCTCTAGTATCTCCATAAATTCGTGTGGGGCTCGGCGAAAGGAGAGAGGGAGAAAGTAGAACAGAATCTAGTCAGGGTAGGCTTGAGTAAACAAATACGTTTTAAGCTTAGACTTAAACACTGAGACTGTGTCTGAGTCCCGAACACTAATAGGAAGACTGTTCCATAACTGTGGGGCCCTATAAGAGAAAGCTCTTCCCCCTGCTGTAGCCTTCACTATTCGAGGTACCGTCAGATAGCCTGCATCTTTTGATCTAAGTAGGCGTGGCGGATCATATAAAACCAAAAGGTCGCTTAGATATTGTGGCGCGAGACCATTTAGTGCTTTATAGGTTAATAAGAGTATTTTATAATTAATGCGAGATTTTACTGGGAGCCAATGCAGTATTGATAATATCGGTGTGATATGGTCGTATCTTCTAGTTCTAGTTAGGACTCTAGCAGCTGCATTCTGGACTAATTGGAGCTTATTTATATTCCTACTGGAACATCCAGACAGTATGGCATTACAATAATCTAATCTAGAGGTGACGAATGCATGAACTAGTATTTCCGCATCATGTAGTGACAATATGTTTCTTATTTTAGAAATATTTCTGAGATGAAAGAAGGCTATCCTAGTAATATTATCTACATGAGCATCAAATGATAGGCTGGAGTCAATAATCACTCCAAGGTCTTTAACTGCTGCACATGATGAAACAGAAAGACCATCCAGAGTAACCATGTGATCAGAAAGAATACTTCTAGCTACACGTGGGCCTAATAAAAGTATTTCTGTTTTATTAGAATTAAGCAGAAGGAAGTTAATTAACATCCAATGTCTAATGTCCTTTACACAATCCTCAACTTTACTAAGCTTATGTCTGTCCTCTGGCTTCGCTGAAACATACAACTGTGTATCATTAGCATAACAGTGGAAGCTAATTCCATGTTTACGAATAATTTGACCTAGGGGTAGCATATATAAAGTAAAGAGCAGTGGGCCTAAAACAGAACCCTGTGGAACTCCAAAAGTAACCTCAGTATGCATGGAGAATTCACCATTTACATCTACGAACTGATAACGATCGGTGAGATAAGACCTGAGCCAGGAGAGGACTGTTCCCTTAATACCAACAACATTTTCTAATCTATCAAGGAGAATAGTGTGATCTATAGTATCAAAAGCTGCACTAAGGTCGAGTAACACAAGCAGCGAGACACAACCCTGATCGTAAGTCAGTAGAAGGTCATTTACTACTTTAACTAACGCTGTCTCTGTGCTATGATGAGGTCTAAATCCTGACTGATATATTTCATGAATGTTATTCCTATCTAAGTACGAGCATAACTGCTTTGCTACAACCTTTTCTAAAATCTTAGAGATGAAGGGGAGATTTGATATTGGTCTATAGTTGGACAATTGAGACGGGTCAAGATCAGGTTTTTTAATCAAGGGTTTAATAACTGCTAATTTAAGTGATTTAGGTACATAGCCACTGCTTAGGGAAGAATTGATTATATTTAGAAGTGGCTCAATTACTACTGGACCAATCTGTTTAAACAAACATGTAGGTACGGGATCTAGTATGCAAGTTGATGAATTGGCTGAAGAGATTAATGTAGCTAGTTCGGTCTCTCTAAGCGGAGCAAAACACTCTAAACATTGATCTGATATTGCTACATTGTCATGTAATGGGTTTATTACAGTACTGTCCAGTTTTAATTTAATGGCCTGTATTTCACGTCTAATATTTTCAACCTTATCATTGAAAAATTTCATGAAATCTTCACTGCTATGTAATGATTGAGTGTTTCTCTCTGTAGTGGTTTTATTCCTAGTTAATTTTGCTACTGTGTTGAAAAGGAATCTAGAATTGTTTTTGTTGTCTCCTATTAAGGTGGAGAAATAGATTTTTCTAGCATCGCCAAGAGATTTCCTATATTTCAGTAGGCTCTCCTTCCATGCTGTTTGAAATATCACCAGTTTGGTTTGACGCCATTTACGTTCTAATTGTCGAGTTGTCTGTTTTAAGGTTCGCGTTTGATCGTTATACCAGGGTGCTAATTTTTTTTCTCTAATTATTTTCCTTTTGAGTGGAGCCACTCTATCTAGCATGTAGCGGAGTGTTGACTCCAAGCTTTCAGTCGCCTGATCGAGTTCTGTGTGATCTGACGGTGATCCAAATCTAATTGATGTTTCTGCGAGGTTATTTATGAAGCTCTGTGCAGTAGCTGATGTGTAGGTACGTTTTACGCGGTAGCGAGACGAGGTGGAAATATTATGATCAATACGTATTATGAACGAGATAAGATAATGGTCTGAGACAACTTCAGACTGCGGAAAAATGATAATATTTTCTATACTTAGTCCGTATGTTAGTATGAGGTCAAGAGTGTGTCCACCATTATGAGTAGGCCCGATTACGTTCTGATTAATCCCTACTGAATCTAAGATGGACACAACCGCTATTCTTAGAGGGTCTTCCAGGTTATCAAAATGAATATTAAAGTCTCCGACGATTAATACTTTGTCTACAGACACAACCAGGTTTGAGACAAAGTCTGCAAATTCACTAAGAAATTCAGTATATGGCCCTGGGGGTCTGTAAATAATAATTAGAGGAATTGACTTATTTTTTGTGGCTACATAACTTATACTGGTATAAAGAATTTCAAAAGAATTAAATTTATGCTTAGGTTTTTGTGTGACGACTAGATTTTGACTATGGATGAGTCCAACACCTCCTCCTCTACCAGTTGAACGAGGCTGATGTACATAACTGTATCCAGGAGCACTGGCTTCATTTAATGCTATGTACTCGTTTGGTTTAATCCAAGTTTCCGTTAAACACATTAAATTACATTCCTGATCAGTAATGATGTCGTTAACAATAATAGCCTTAGACGCAAGAGATCTAATGTTTAATAGTCCTAGCCTCAGATCAAAAGTGCTGGCTGTGCATTCAATATGATTTAATTTTATGTTAATTAGGTTACGAAGATCGACTTTCCGAGATTTTCTATATATTTGAATAGCTCGGGGAACAGACACAGTCTCTATAGTATGTATTACCTTTGCCGGATTTTTAGTTGAACATTGATTATACTGAATGTTATTATTGGAAGATGTACTTACGGTAGGCAGTCACTTGGAGTGTAGCGCCTTGGAAATGTTGTCTGAAAGCAGTTCCGCTCCAAGGCTGCTGGGGTGCAGGCCATCAGGACGAAACAACCTAGGACGCTCCCAGAACAGATTCCAGTTATTGACAAACACCAGATTCTGCTCATTACACCAAGAGACTAACCAATCATTTAATGCTAGAAGTCTACTGAACTTTTCTGCTCCACGTCTGTATGTGGGAAGAGGTCCAGAGACGATGATCTTCGCGGTAGGTGATCTGCCTCGTACCGTCTCGATCAGGCTGGAGAAGTCCCTCTTTAGAACCTCCGTCTGCCGCAGCCTGGTGTCGTTCGTCCCCGCGTGCAGCACAACCGCTCCAATGCGCTCGTCCTTCTTCAGGATCCCGGATACCTGCGCAGCGACATCAAGGACACAAGCACCAGAAAAACAGTGTGTGCGCACCTTACCTTTAGATGAGGCTACACGGACGTTCCGCACAATGGAGTCCCCGACGATCACAGTGTTGGGTCTGGTCTGGCGGAGAGGGGCGAAGCGGTTCCTGGTTGGAATCTCGAACACCGGAGGTGGAGGTGGAGGTACATGATCACCTTAGTATATTAAATTTGTATTTTATTTTCAGAGAAGCAGCGGATAGCTCTTGAATGCAAGCAACCTGTAGTTTAGTGAACCCCAGGTAACTAGGGGCAGTGTTTAACACCTGGATGCACAAAGTCAAGGACAGTGTTAAAGTATTTACTGTAACTTAATGTAAACATCACTATGGTTTCTGGAACTTACTTGCCAAGTGCCTGCTAGCATTCCCCTGCTTCTTACTGATGGGCTCTGGGTGGTTTTCCCAATGTGGGTGATGTTTGGGGCCTCGCCAGCTTGGCTCTAAGTGCCTGTATTACCGGGGTGGCCTGTGAGCCTTCATGGGACACTGGAACATTGGCTCAGGTCTAGTAGGACCACTTGGCCGATCTGTTTTACTCTATTGATGGTATGATGTGCGCTGATATTATAATCCCTTGCTATACAGTAGGGATGCACCAAATGTTCGGCAACCGAAATTATGCGGCTGAAAATAGCAAAAAAAAACATTTTCGGTGTTCGGCTGAATAAGTGAAAAGGCTGAATAAATTTGATTGAACAATGACGTGTTTGATGACGCGACAAAATAGCCTAGCAACCAGAGTGAGACGCGCGAATTTCACGACCTCGATGAGGGGTCGCGCGCATGCACGAGCTACGTGCTCTTCGGATGTTTACTGTGGACAGTAAACGTGCGTGGACGTGCGTTTGTTTTGTTTCTGTTCCGGAGTATTCTGTCACGTCACGAGACGTAAGGGAGTAGAGTACGGATGCAGGTAAAGACGTATTTATTTAAGGGCAGGCAGACAAATCCAAATCATAATCTAAAAAACGTAGTCAAAACAGGCAAAGGGTCGGACGATCGGCAAACAGGCATAAACGGAGGAAAACCAGGAATCAATGTCGCGGTCACAGAAAACAGGGTCACAACAAAAAAAACAAGAAACATGAACTAATACTATGGACTGGGAGCAGAAAAACCAGCGGGGACTAAATGAACTAATCTATAGTTTAAATTAACTAAATCTATCACGGTACATAACATTAACAGCGTATCTATCTATCTTATATCTACTATAATACTCTGTGAGGTGTACAGGGACGCGAGCGGTATATATCCCCAATATAATCAGCCGTATATAACCGATTATAACCATTTTTTGCACTCTTGTCAATGCACTTTTTAATGCACGTTTTTGTTGTAGGCTACAGAGTGTTCCATTCTTTCAGCAGTCAGTTATAGGCCTAACATCGGCTATTCAAGGGGGGCTCAAAGATGACCACATCAAAATATTTTTATTTTACTCATTTATTTAACTTATATTGTGCCTTTTTGTAGCCTATATTTGATAGAATGAAAAAAAAAATGTTCAGTGTTAAATAAATATTTTGAAATTGTAGTTTTTGTAATTGATTTTTTTCTTTGAAAAGCAAGACAAAATAGTAAAAAGCACATTTTGACTATTTAATTTATGCAATGGTGAAAAAAATGGCAAAATAAATGGAAAAAACCCAAAAAAACGTGTTCGGTATTTGGCCTTCGGCATTTGGCCAAGTTTTTCATTATATTCGGTTTCGGCTTCGGCCAAGAATTTTGATTTCGGTGCATCCCTAATATACAGTCATCAGTATGGCTGAACTCGATACTAGAACAGTGGACCTCAGAGCAAAATTTTTTATCAGTGCCTGACATATTAACCAAGGATCTCACCATAGAGCTCCTGTTATGGCTGTTTTGAAGATTGCTGGTTGTGTCTGTGAGCTGCTAGATGCTAAACTCTTGCCATAAGCTGCCAGAGCCAACAATGAAAAGTGTGGCTCAGCTGTTGGTTCTTTTCTGGTTTCTGGCGTTCTGGTTTCCTAGCTCAGCGAAATACATGTTGTCCTCGTGCTTCACATTGATGGAGCTCAGACCTGGGGCCATCAGAATGGATTCATGCTGGCATCTATGCCACTGATAGGCTATGGAGGAGGTACCTTCTGGCTTGTAAGTACTGTTAGCTCTGATTCTGTGAAGGAATTCTGGTGTAGCCGAATGGGCGGTGCTGGCCCAAATTTAGCCAATTATCCAAAGACACTTAAAATTCAACATAGAAGCAAATACTCACATCTGTGAACCCAGTTGGAGATAGAAAAAAAGACACCAGCCGTGAGTGAGAAGAAGCAAGGGTCCAGATTTTATTTCCACCTCACGAGATCCACACCAATGAGAATTTTCAGAAGTGATCTGAAACCTGGAGCTCAAGCTCCAGTATTTATACTGTATTTACACAGTAGATAACCAATATATTTTAGAAAGACTATGATTTCAATACCAATAGGGTTAAAAAGAGCTAATCTACATTACCATGATGTTTAAAAAATGGCTTATCAAATTTACCATGATGTTTTGAAGGCTTATCAAATTTACCATGATGTTTTGAAAGAGGACTTTCTGACTACCATTAGGATTGAAAGTGGGAGAGAGAGAAAACAATTTTAGAGAGACCTTAGTCTCATGTTATCTCATAATGTTATGTGTGTGCATTGGGGCCTTTGTGTGTGTTATGTCTGCACGCCCGCCCTTGACTGTACGAGAGTGTGTGTGTTTCTCAGCCTGCCCTCCTCAGCTCTTATATTTCTCTGTGACTAATAAACCATAGTGTGTTACTCTTAAAGATCTTAAAGTGTGAATCCAACCAGTCCTGTGAATTTTCAATAAAATTACATATTACTCACACTAGGTCTCCCTCGTGTTTATTTCATGTCATTTTTATCCACAACAGTGGATCAAAGGATTTTATTCGTCAGGAGAGGAAGTAGCAATTCTAGCTAGCAGTTCTCTAGGAATGCTCAGTCAGGAAATGTCATGAATACTCTTATCATGGTGGGAGAAAAAAGAAAGTGAAGAGAGAAATCTGGAGTCCATCACAGTGTTGGAGGCCAGAAAATTGTGGCTCCGGCTGAAATCAGAAGCTGCATAGCGGGGGAAATAAGTATTGAACGTGTCAAAATATTTTTCAGTAAATATATTTCCAATGAGGCTATTCACATTAAATTTTCACCAGACATATATTATTAACTCAAGAAATCCAAACATTAAAGTCCATAAATTAAGTTATGTGTAACAAAGAGTAATGACACTGGAAAAAAGTATTGAACACGCTAACTGAAATTTATTTAATACTGTAATGACAGCTTCAAGATGCCATCTGTATGAAGAAATTAATCGGCCGCGGTATTTAGGTGGGATTTTAGCCCATTCTTCTAAACATATTGTCTTGAAATCTTGTTTAATTGGATTTAAGTCAGGTGATTGACTGGGCCATTTTAACACCTTGATTTTTTTCTCTGAAACCAATTGAGAGTTTCCTTTGCTGTATGCTTTGGATCATTATCCTGCTGGAAGATCCACCCATGTCTCATTCTCTTCTGACTATTCTTCTGATTCCCTGGTCAGAAATCTTGCTTCTGTGCATTGATGACGGAGTGATGTTGCTTCCACTTGCACATAATGGCCCCAGTGGTGCTTACTGGAATATTCAGAAGTTTAGAAATATGTCTATATCCGATTCCATCAATATGTTTCGCAGCAGTAAGGTTGTGAAGGTCTTGGGAAAGCTCTTTGCTCATCATGAGATGTTTCTTGTGAGACACCTTGGTAACAAAAAGCCTTTTTATAAACCCAGCTGATATTAATTTGCACAGACAGGAGGTGTAATTACTTTCCAACGACTTACAGATTTCAGCTGGTTCCTTGCCTTACCTTGCCTTGGAGAACTGCTTTTTGTTATTGTCTTCAATACTTATTTCCTGTGTCATTCCACTTTATTACATATAACTTTATTTATGGAATTTAATGTTGTGAATTCTATTTGCTATTTGCAGATTTCTTGAGTTAATACTGTGTGGCGACAGACCAGCAGCTGTCGCACAAAAAGGAAAGAGCGTTCCTCCCGTGACTGCCACTGGGTGCTGAAGAGACAGCTCTGCTTCAGCACCCCCAATGTTTTGGACAGCCGGCAAGCGTGTGGCAGTGGGGCGGAGCCGCCAACATACACACGGCTGGCGGCTGATAAGCAGCACGTCTGCTCTCCACAATCCAGCAGACAAAGGGACAGTATAAAAGGCTGATCCTCCACTAGCAAAGGGAGAGTGGACTCTGCCGATGTGCTGATTAATGTCTGTTGTGGTTTTTGCAGAGAAGCTCAAACACGATCTCCGCGATGAGGCTGAAGGACCGAACCTGACTCCAGGCACTCGGAAAACCTCCAGTGCCGCACTTACCGCCCATGGACGACCCCAGCACTCGAGCACTTTCACACTAGGGACCACTCGCTTTCACACTCAGTAAATAAATTCACTTCGGCCTCGTGTCTGTCTGTGCTCCGCCCACTGCTGGCTAAACTCGCTACAAGGGTGGAGGATGCGGGCATTGAGCACAGACACACCCACTTAAAAAAAAAACACAGAAGAAACCCACACTGAAAAAAAAACATAACAAAAAAACAAAACAAGAAAAACCATACGGAAAAAAAATGTGTGTGAGTGTATATGGATATAATTAACATGGACCCCATGCTCCAGCGTCTCATGGAGACTAGCCTCCAGCAGCAGGCCACGACACAGAAGCTCGCCCAAAGCCTGCGAGTCGCTACACAGGAGCTGCTGGCCCTGAAAGCGGCCCCACCTCTCAGGGACCCTGGCCAAGAAGCCAGGCACCTTCTCCCCCACCTAACCCTAGAAGACGACATTGAGACCTACCTCGAGGTCTTCGAACGGGTCACCCACAGAGAAGGCTGGGGCATGGAAGCCTGGCCGTGCATCATTGGTCCTTTGCTCTCCAGAGAGGCGAGCACCGCATACTACACCCTCTCTCCGGAGGACGCGGCGGACTACAGAGAGGTAAAGAAGGGCAGCCTGGCATGGTGTGGCTGAACTTCCCACCAGACAGTGGCAGAGTTCCACAGGTGGAGCTACCGGCCAGGGGCCAAGCCCCGTGGACAGATGGACACCCTCCTGTGCCTTACCAAACGTTGGCTCCACCCTGACCAGTGCACCGCCATTGAGGTGGCAGAAAAAGTGGCCATGGATCGGTTCCTGAGAGCTCTGCCACCCCCAGAACGCTAAGCCGTGGGAATACGAGTGCCCGGGACCCCCAAGGAGCTGCTAACTGCCCTAGAACTTGTCCTGTACCTCTTGGAGTTCAGTAGGGATGGGCAGTGACCCCATAGCCTGCCCGGAAGGGGGCCGTCACGTCGGCCCAACCGCCAGCCTGCTGCCAAAGGAAAAGAGGTCATCCGAAACCACACCGCCTACGGGACACCCAAGGAGGAGGCCATGCTGATGAAACCGGATTGGGGGACGCTGAAGGAGAGTCATGTGAATTACATGTGAATAACCTCACTGGAAATATATTTACTAAAAAAAATGTTGACGTGTTCAGTACTTGTTTCCCCCACTGTAGCTCCGAACTGTACAAGCGTTCTCGGTACGTAGTAATTTTTACGTACTAAGTACTATGTGGTTGAGGTCATATGCCTTTTTTAAAAATGTCTCAGCATACGTACACAAGAGAATATTCAGGTGTTAATCACTGCCCCGGTGGTTAGGAGGGGTGAAACTAAACAACCAGGTGTTCATGATGAAGACTGGATCCACTAATCAAAAAATAAAAGTACATACAGTGGGGGAAAAAAGTATTTGATCCCCTGCTGATTTTGTACGTTTGCCCACTGACCAAGAAATGATCCGTCTATAACTTTAATGATAGATTTATTTGAACAGTGAGAGACAGAATAACAGCAAAAAAATCCAGAAAAACGCACGTCAAAAATGTTATAAATTGATTTGCATTTTAATGAGGGAAATAAGTATTTGACCCCTCTGCAAAACATGACTTAGTACTTGGTTTAAAAACCCTTGTTGGCAATCACAGAGGTCAGACGTTTCTTGTAGTTGGCCACCAGGTTTGCACACATCTCAGGAGGGATTTTGTCCCACTCCTCTTTGCAGATCTTCTCCAAATCATTAAGGTTTCGAGGCTGACGTTTGGCAACTCGAACCTTCAGCTCCCTCCACAGATTTTCTATGGGATTAAGGTCTGGAGACTGCCTAGGTCACTCCAGGACCTTAATGTGCTTCTTCTTGAGCCACTCCTTTGTTGCCTTGGCCCTGTGTTTTGGGTCATTGTCATGCTGGAATATCCATCCACGAGCCATTTTCAATGCCCTGTCTGAGGGAAGGAGGTTTTCACCCAAGATTTGACGGTACATGGCCCCGTCCATCGTCCCTTTGATGCGGTGAAGTTGTCCTGTCCCCTTAGCAGAGAAACACCCCAAAGCATAATGTTTCCACCTCCATGTTTGACGGTGGGGATGGTGTTCCAGGGGTCATAGGCAGCATTCCTCCTCCTCCAAACACGGCAAGTTGAGTTGATGCCAAAGAGCTCCATTTTGGTCTCATCTGACCTCAACACTTTCACCCAGTTGTCCTCTGAATCATTCAGATGTTCATTGGCAAACTTCAGACGGGCATGTATATGTGCTTTCTTGAGCAGCGGACCTTGCGCGCGCTGCAGGATTTCAGTCCTTCACGGCGTAGTGTGTTACCAATTGTTTTCTTGGTGACTATGGTCCCAGCTGCCTTGAGATCATTGACAAGATCCTCCCGTGTAGTTCTGGGCTGATTCCTCACTGTTCTCATGATCAATGCAACTCCACGAGGTGAGATCTTGCATGGAGCCCCAGGCCGAGGGAGATTGACAGTTCTTTTGTGCTTCTTCCATTTGCGAATAATCGCACCAACTGTTGTCCCCTTCTCACCAAGCTGCTTGGCAATGGTCTTGTAGCCCATTCCAGACTTGTGTAGGTCTACAATCTTGTCCCTGACATCCTTGGAGAGCTCTTTGGTCTTGGCCATGGTGGAGAGTTTGGAATCTGATTGATTGATTGCTTCTGTGGGCAGGTGTCTTTTATACAGGTAACAAACTGATATTAGGAGCACCCCCTTTAAGAGTGTGCTCCTAATCTCAGCTCATTACCTGTATAAAAGACACCTGGGAGCCAGAAATCTTTCTGATTGAGAGGGGGTCAAATACTTTTTTCCCCTCATTAAAATGCAAATCAATTCATAAAATTTTTGACATGCGTTTTTCTGGATTTTTTTGTTGTTATTCTGTCTCTCACTGTTCAAATACAACTACCATTAAAATTATAGACTGATCATTTCTTTGTCAGTGGGCAAACGTACAAAATCAGCAGGGGATCAAATACTTTTTTCCCTCACTGTATATAAAACACACATCCAGAAGCTGTATTGCTAACACTTTACTATGAGGTTCACAAATAACTCACATCTTAATACCATGATCAATATTTTATTGACATTTCAGAAAGGTGTCAGTAATTCATTGCAATTCTGAATGTGTAGTACATTCATTTCTAATTCATCTCTGTTATGTGATCTTTCCATTTGTCTATCCTAATTGCTCTGACTTCGTTTAGACCATTTAATTCTATGGAGATAAAACGTTTAGAACAAAAAATTACAAAAGCCTAATTTACTGTTGATTTCAGCCACCAAAATAAATTTCAGAAATAAATTTCACAATATCTTAGATACTTTTTAGTCACTTGTGTTCACATTTCTTCAAAAAAAAATTTTGTCTATATACTGGAACTTTTTTATCAGCCTGAAGTTAAGGACATCACTATTTTTTACAGAGCATTTTATACATCCAAATATTCTCAGTACAATGTAAAACCTAAACTTTCAGGGGGAACAAGCCTCTGAATTCATCCTCTTCTAGGAGACACTGGATAAAGATCTATTCTTTAGGCAGAAGCTACCTGCATTAAACCACTATAACTGTGATATTTAATGAAGCCACGGTTGAGTGTCCATATACTTTTTGTCTAATATTGAACAGCATATCCAAATACTTTTCGGGGCTACTGTATATGTATATGGTGTATATTTGAGTTACACACACACACACACACACATATTGGATTTGCAAATAAATTAAGCAGATCTTATAGTATAGTGAGGAATAATAAGTGGAGTTGGCTTTACTAATCACAGTGTTTGAAACTTAATTCAGTCTCAAAGCCAGTAAATATCTCAGTGTGAGGTATTTCCATTACACTGTGTGTCCACTCATCCCATCATGCCTTTCTTTGTTAGCCATCACTGGGTGTTTCTGTGATGTGTAGTTAGATTTGGATGTGACAAGTTACAATACTTTTTCTTTGTGAAGCCCTTCCCTGATTGGCTAAACCGTACTGTGATTTCACCATCAGCTACTCAGGTTTTTTTGGTCTCAGATGCCAAAGTGTACACGAGGAAAGCCAAAACAGTAGAGTGGGTCATATAGAGTCAAAACTTTTTTTAATGAAATTAAGAAATAACATCCATCCATCTTCTACCGCTTACTCCTTCTTCAGGGTCGCAGGGGAACCTGGAGCCACTCCCAGGGAGCATTGGGCACAAGGTGAGGTACACCCTGGAAAGGGTGCCAGTCCATCGCAGGGCACAATTACATACACACTCACACACACCCATTCATACACTATGGACACTTTAGACACACCAATCAGCCTACCATGCATGTCTTTGGACTGGGGGAGGAAATCGGAGTATCCGGAGGAAACCCCTGCAGCACGGGGAGAACATGCAAACTCCGCACACACACGGTCCTGGAGGGAATCAAACCCCAGACCTGTGAGGCGAACATGCTAACCACTAAGCCACCGTGCGCCCCAAATTAAGAAATATATGTATTCTAATTGAGTAGGAAAAAAAAAGGTTATACGGAATTGTAGGGTTACAATATGAAATGTTCATTATCACTTTGATTATCAACATCATCCACATCAGCAGTCTCTGTCTCATCACCTGAAGTAAAAATCAGTCATTGCTTTTAAACCCTGACTCATTGATTGATTTTTAAACACTCATATCAGTGGGGAAATAATCACTGATTCATTCAATCAGATTTGCTCTATTGTCTATATTTCTTGCTTTTGATGTCTTTTATTATGGCATTTAAAACATAGTGGGTTGTCATCTATCTGTACAGTGTGTGTTTTTAATGTTGATGTGACAGAGCAGGTGCATGTTGTATATTTGGACAGACTGAATTAATTCCCTTTTATCTGTCCAAAAACCTGATCAAATCAAAAGAAAAGCACACTTAACTAGCAAGGTTTTTTGACATATTTCAGATGCTATCTGAATGCTATTTCATTTTAATTCTGATTTCAAATTTTCTCAGGGTTGCTTTAGTTCTTGGATGAATTTTGGTAGGCCAGCTTCTTCTGGGAAGATTAATCACTGTTCCAAGTGTGGGTGCAGGACCACAACGAATGCGGCAGATCCAAAATTGGAGTAGAATCGTTATAGTGACCAGGGAATCTATTGGTTTGACCTAATGACAGATTAATAACTGTGTTGCTCCCAATCACAAGCCTTTCAAATGAATGCCCTGCAGAAATGTAAACTCCCAAATATGTTCATATTTATTGCAAGAAAAAGAATAAAATCATCTAAAATTCAATTCAACAAAGAAATAACATTAACAATCATTAAAAACTCTCTATAGCCTTACAGTCTATTATTATTATCAGCTACTCAGGTAATTCCCAGCAGTACCCCAACCTACCAGTGGAGGGGTCCAACTCCAACCAGCTAGGGGGCAATTTACCAATTCATACCTACTCAATTTTGTAAGATACACACAGTGTAACAGCCAGCCAAAATGAAATATAATAACAAAAGAAAGACTACAAAAAGGACACAAAAAAAGAACAAAAGATAGACACTGCTAAACTAAACCCTTGAACATTGGAGCCCATATAGGAGATTTGGGATGAATAGTTTCACTCCTGTAATAGCACTTACTTCCACTGTGATATGATATGACAGTGAGCCACATAATGAAACAAAACAAACAAAAGCTACTGACAAAGTTAAAGGGCTACCACGGGCCTAACACCATGAATGTAGCCGTAGATGGTGCAACCCAACTGGGCACAAACATGGCAAACATGCACAGAAATTATGCCTGAAGCAGCAAAGTAAGTGAAAAGCAAAGCGTGAGGCTGCACCATTGGAAAAGATTAGTAAAGCAGCAGTGCAATGAACAGCCACACAGGGAAGCAGTGAAGCCACAAAGCAACACCAACACCATCACTCGTGGAATGCTCCTAGCCAGTATACAGCAACCTGAATCATTATGAAACAGCCTGATTCAAAAGCTAATTGTATGTTCAAGGCAAAGTAAAAAGAAAAGCATAGCTAGTATACTTAGGATTTTCAGCTCAAATGGAAAGCCAAGGACCATTTCCCTATTGCTTAATGGAGAAGCCTTGAAAAGTTGTCCAACAGTAATTGCTGCAAATCCCACAATCAGCAGTGCGATTTAACCATGCATGTAAATCAGGAGTAAAGAAAAAAAAAACTAAACAACCCAAAAGATCTCCTCTTCTCCTGAAGAAGATCTCCTGAAGACCTTTACTGGACCTTTTACTGGAGCTTCAAAATAGAGCAAAGCTTCCACTACCAACTAGGAAAGGCATCACGTACTATATTACATGTCATTTCCAATGGCATGGAGGTAATTTGCACACCTGAGCCTATAAACCTCAGGACCTGACATCACACCTGGTTACGTAATCACTACAACACAAGTTCACCTTGCATGTGCTCGACGCTGTGGGAGGCAACCTCGCCAGTGACCAGTATACAAAGCTTGTGCCTATTTATAGGCCTGCCATAATCAGGTGACGTGGAAATTAAGCGCGGCGCGTGATATAAAAACAGCACCTGTGAACCACGCCATCAGCCTTATTGTCTTCAGCGAGACTACAAGTCTCATTTGTGTAACACTTGCAAAAAGATGCTTCATTTCCTCTCTATCTTTTGAAAAAAATACAAATCTCCTTACTTTTTTAATAAAAAAGTGAGAGAAAATTATGAGTGAGAGAGAATTCAGGAAGTGTGTTACACCTTGCTCCCGTTTAATCACGGGAGGAGGATGGACACACTTTCTGGTTTAAGAAATTAGGGGTGGAGTATACCAGGGCAGCCCTCGAGAGGTCTGACTGTTCGCATTGTGAACATGTTACAATTAGGCAGCTCCGCTCATGACTCGTTCTCTTCTCAGGCAAAGGGAGTTGGGTTTCAGACCCTTGCGGATCTGGGTCAGCTGCTGCCGAGGCTGGCTGTCGGCTCAAGTCCTTGGGATCTCATCTAGATCTGGAAGAGGAGCCGGAGAAGAGCGCTGCTCTATCTCTTGCTCTGTCTTCCGGTCCGACTCTTTTCTGGATTTTGGAACTTGTGTTGCAACTTATCCTTTCGCTATGGAAAGCCAAAAAAAAAAATTCCTCTCTGAATCTGAGGAGCCAGAAGGGTGTGATAAAAACTGAAAGCAGCTCTCAAGCATATAAAGAGCTGCTTGAAGGAAGGCTGGATGAGCTTTTTTCTCCCCAGTGAAAATAAATCTCCCTCACACTACAGAAAACTCCACTTTTTTTTTACAGAAGTACATGACAAAATATCATGCTTCTGGGGAAAACCATGTGTAAGCTGTATTTATAACCCCGCCATGTCAGATTTTTTGTCCATCGTGGGGAATGAATGGCACGGCTATTTAGCTATGCCAAAGGTGGAGGAGGTGCTTGCAAGCCACCTCTCTCCAGCAACAGCAGGTCAGTAAGGGGGCTGGTTTTGCCATCCAAGCCATGTAAGGCCACCGCAGTGTTGGTGGGCAAGGCCTATGCGATAGTGGATCTTTCTTGAGGGTCAGTACAGACAATGGCAGTATTGCAGGCCTACCAAGCAGACCTGCTGAGTGAGCTCGACATACAGCGGCATTCAGCCAGTTCCTTCCCTGTTGTGTCAAGTTCACCCGGACATCCATTAGTGGACCCTGCACCAGCACTAGTGCAATGGAAGCACAGAATGTGAGTGTGGCGGCCCGCCTCCCCCACAGACAGTCAGGGGAACTGGGCAGCCACAGTCGCAGCCTGCTACTAGGCCTGATCTGAGAATGGTCATAAAGGCCAAGCAGACAAAGGAGGAGCGGTCCTGAGGGACCGTGGAGGGACGTATCAAGGGACATGAGGTTGTTTGGGCAGTTAGCCCCGAGTACTACTGTAGGGCCTCCCCTAGCCAAGGCTGTCCCAAGTTTTCAGAGTTCTCTGGTCAGTGTGGATGTCATTCTGGCTCCATTGTGACTCCAGGGCATCCAGGTACTAAACTGCCTGGATAACTGGCTAATACTAGCATGATCCAGGGAACTGACGATTCAACATCTACAGTGAGGGAAAAAAGTATTTGATCCCCTGCTGATTTTGTACGTTTGCCCACTGACAAAGAAATGATCAGTCTATAATTTTAATGGTAGTTGTATTTGAACAGTGAGAGACAGAATAACAACAAAAAAATCAGAAAAACGGATGTCAAAAATTTTATAAATTAATTTGCATTTTAATGATGGAAAAAAGTATTTGACCCCCTCTCAATCAGAAAGATTTCTGGCTCCCAGGTGTCTTTTATACAGGTAACGAGCTGAGATTAGGAGCACACTCTTAAAGGGAGTGCTCCTAATATCAGTTTGTTACCTGTATAAAAGACACCTGTCCACAGAAGCAATCAATCAATCAGATTCCAAACTCTCCACCATGGCCAAGACCAAAGAGCTCTCCAAGGATGTCAGGGACAGGATTGTAGACCTACACAAGTCTGGAATGGGCTACAAGACCATTGCCAAGCAGCTTGGTGAGAAGGGGACAACAGTTGGTGCGATTATTCGCAAATGGAAGAAGCACAAAAGAACTGTCAATCTCCCTCGGCCTGGGGCTCCATGCAAGATCTCACCTCGTGGAGTTGCATTGATCATGAGAACAGTGAGGAATCAGCCCAGAACTACACGGGAGGACCTTGTCAATGATCTCAAGGCAGCTGGGACCATAGTCACCAAGAAAACAATTGGTAACACACTACGCCGTGAAGGACTGAAATCCTGCAGCACGCGCAAGGTCCGCTTCTCAAGAAAGCACATATACATGCCCGTCTGAAGTTTGCCAATGAACATCTGAATGATTCAGAGGACAACTGGGTGAAAGTGTTGAGGTCAGATGAGACCAAAATGGAGCTCTTTGGCATCAACTCAACTCGCCGTGTTTGGAGGAGGAGGAATGCTGCCTATGACCCCTGGAACACCATCCCCACCGTCAAACATGGAGGTGGAAACATTATGCTTTGGGGGTGTTTATCTGCTAAGGGGACAGGACAACTTCACCGCATCAAAGGGACGATGGACGGGGCCATGTACCGTCAAATCTGGGGTGAAAACCTCCTTCCCTCAGACAGGGCATTGAAAATGGGTCGTGGATGGATATTCCAGCATGACAATGACCCAAAACACACGGCCAAGGCAACAAAGGAGTGGCTCAAGAAGAAGCACATTAAGGTCCTGGAGTGACCTAGGCAGTCTCCAGACCTAAATCCCATAGAAAATCTGTGGAGAGAGCTGAAGGTTCGAGTTGCCAAACGTCAGCCTCGAAACCTTAATGACTTGGAGAAGATCTGCAAAGAGGAGTGGGACAAAATCCCTCCTGAGATGTGAACAAACCTGGTGGCCAACTACAGGAAACGTCTGACCTCTGTGATTGCCAACCAGGGTTTTGCCGCCAAGTATTAAGTCATGTTTTGCAGAGGGGTCAAATACTTATTTCCCTCATTAAAATGCAAATCAATTTATTAAATTAGCAAATCAAAATTATAGACTGATCATATCTTTGTCAGTGGGCAAACGTACAAAATCAGCAGGGGATCAAATACTTTTTTCCCTCACTGTAGATGTTGTTGTCATCTACATGAAGAGCTTGGGGCTCAGGTTGAACCTCAAGAAAAGTATGCTTTCTCCAGTGCAAAGGACAACTTTTTTAGAGGTTATATGGATTCTACTACTATGAGGGCGTTTCTTCTACTATGAGGCTTCATGCATAGGGTCAATCCTATCAACATTGAGCCAGATAAAGCTGGATCTCGGCATTCCCTCCAGTCTCTATGAGAGACTGTTGGGGCTTATGGCAGCAGCAGCCAACATCATACCATTGGGCCTATCGCACAGGAGACCGTTTCAGTGGTGGCTGAAATGTTGGGGGTTTCGACCGAGGACAAAACCTCTCAGAGTAATCAGTGTCACGCGGCGATGCCTATGTGCTCTGAGAATTTGGAGGTGTCCTAGGTTGCTAGTATTGGGTAACACTCTAGTGGTGTCTCCTTATCACGAGACAGTAATGACAGACACCTCCATCACGGCTGGGGTGCAGTCTTAAGTGGCTGTCCAGCTCATGGTCTTTGGAGTGCCCGCATCTGCAGTGCCATATAAATCGCCTGGAAATGCGGGCTGTGTTTCTAGCAGTGATGGAGTCATGTTTTGCAGAGGGGTCAAATACTTATTTCCCTCATTAAAATGCAAATCAATTTATTAAATTAGCAAATCAAAATTATAGACTGATCATATCTTTGTCAGTGGGCAAACGTACAAAATCAGCAGGGGATCAAATACTTTTTTCCCTCACTGTAGATGTTGTTGTCATCTACATGAAGAGCCAGCGCTATCCTGGGGGGAGAACCCTCCAGAGTTCACCTGTTCGTGAGATGCCCATAGACAAACCCATGCCCACGGAGCCAGACCTAGGGCCACCCAAGAAGGCCTGAAAGACGTGGTTGGCGGGGTGTGCCCTCCACTCGCCGCACCCGCCAAAATCCCCTACCCTGACGGTGTGGGTCGAGGGGAGCCCGGTCACCGCCCTGCTGGACACCGGGAGTACCATGACCCTTGCCCGGCCGACGATCCTGCCCAAAGAACTCGGCCGGAGCGGGGCCATCACCGTAACCTGCCTCCATGGGGATGCCCTGCGACCGAGGTCCAGATCCGGAGTAAAACTGGGACCTGGCCCCTCCAAGTTGGCATTATCCCCGATCTCCCGGTGCCCCTACTCCTCGGAAGAGACTGGCCGGGGTTCCCAACCAGCCCAGCGCTAAGATCCGGCAAGACACCACTCCCGGGCAAAGGCAGGAGTTATCAGAGTTAGTGGGACAGTTCACGGATGTATTTTCTACCTCCCCAGGAATGACACAACTGGTGCACCATGAAATTAAGACCCCGCCGGGAGTAATGGTGCGGCAGCAGCCCTATTGGGTCCCGGAGGCCCGCCGCCAGGCTATAGAGGAGGGGGTTGGCCAAATGCTGCGAGACAACATAATCGAAGAGTCCAATAGCCCCTGGTCCAGCCCCATCGTGGTCGTTCTGAAACCCGATGGAAGTATGCGGCTGTGCAATGACTTCCGGAAGCTGAACCAGTTCTCAGAATTTGACAGCTATCCCCTCCCTACGACCTAGTGGAATGCCTGGGGAGGGCTCGCTTCATATCCACCTTGGACCTGACAAAGGGATACTGGCAAGTGGCCCTAGCCCCAGAGGCGAGACCGAAGACGGCCTTCAGCACGGCAAATGGCTACTAGCAATTCCGGGTTCTCCCCTTTGGGCTACATGCAGCGCCCGCGACATTCCAGCGGCTGATGGACATTGTCCTGCGACCCCATCATGCCTTCGCAGCTACCTACCTGGACGATGTGGCTATTCACTCCTCCACCTGGTCGGACCACCTGTTCCACTTGGGGGAGGTCCTGAATGAACTCCGGAAAGCTGGGCTGACAGCCAACCCCAAAAAGTGCGACCTGGGGCTGACCGAGGCACAGTACCTCGAGTACCGTATTGGCCGCGGCTTACTCAAGCCCCAGGCGAAGAAAATTGAAGCAGTAAAGGGTTACCCTTGGCCTACGTCAAAAAAATAGGTACGTGCCTTCTTGGGGTTGGAGAGGTACTACCATAGGTTTGTGCCTAACTTCTCCTCTATAGCCTCCCCGCTCTCAGATCTCACAAATAAAGGCCAGCCGGACCGGGTGAAATGGTATACAGACGCAGAGCGGGCATTCTCCATGCGTACTGAGGTTACTTTTGGAGTTCCACAGGGTTCTGTTTTAGGCCCACTGCTCTTTACTTTATATATGCTACCCCTAGGTCAAATTATTCGTAAACATGGAATTAGCTTCCACTGTTATGCTGATGATACACAGTTGTATGTTTCAGCGAAGCCAGAGGACAGACAGAAGCTTAGTAAAGTTGAGGATTGTGTAAAGGACATTAGACATTGGATGTTAATTAACTTCCTTCTACTTAATTCTGATGTGTGCTGGGAGGCGCGCGGTATATATGCGGAAATGATCAGTGTCTAAACCGCTAGCAGGTAGGAGCAATACAGACCCACGTGAAATCCCAGCCAATGACAGAACAGGGAGGAGACATGACAGAAACATAAACAAAACACATGTGTCCAGATGTCATTACGGTCAACAACGGAAAAGCAGATGCTCGCACATTCGCGCTTAGAGCACGCTGCTTCAAGGGGGAATCGTGACAGAACGCCCCCCCAAAGGCACTCTCCCGGAGTGCCATGAGTCATCCCATTTCATTGGCGGCCCCGGCCCCCTGGGCTGAATGTCCCAAGCAGAGCCAGGAAACTGCACGGTGTTCTTGGCGGCGTAGGGAAGTGGAGCGACGACCCTGGCTGAACAGGGAGGCTGAGCGACGACCTCAGCTGAACAGGGAGGCTGAGCGACGACCTCAGCTGAACAGGCAGGCTGAGCGGCGTCCTCAGCTGAACAGGCAGGCTGAGCGGCGTCCTCAGCTGGGCAGGCAGGCTGAGCGGCATCCTCAGCTGGGCAGGCAGGCTGAGCGACGACCTCTGCTGGGCAGGCAGGCTGAGCGACGACTTCGGCGGAGCATGAAGGCAGGGCGACGTCCTCGGCGGAGCAGGGAAACAGAGCACTGTACTCAGCAGAGCAGGGAGGGGGAGCGACATACTGAGAGAAGCAAAGAAAAGGAGCGACGTCTTTAGCGGGACATGGAGGCAGAGTGATGTCCTCAGTGAAGCAGGATGGCAGAGAGACGACCTCAGCTGAACAGGGAGGCTGAGCGACGACCTCAGCTGAACAGGCAGGCTGAGCGGCGACCTCAGCTGGGCAGGCAGGCTGAGCGACGACCTCAGCTGGGCAGGCAGGCTGGGCGACGTCCTCGGCAGAGCATGAAAGCGGGGCGACGTCCTTGGCAGAGCATGAAAGCGGGCGACGTCCTCGGCAGAGCATGAAAGCGGGGTGACGTCCTCGGCAGAGCATGAAAGTGGGGCGACGTCCTCGGCAGAGCATGAAAGCGGGGCGATGACCACAGCCGAACAGGAAGACTGAGCGACGACCACAGCTGACCAGGGTGGCTGAAGCTCTGAGGTCACCAGGTGAACCTTGGGCATGGGCGGAGCTTGGGTGGCCGTGTCAGCAGACTGGGGCGTGAGCAGAACTTGGCTGTGCATGTCAGCAGATTTGGGCGTGAGCAGAACTTGGCTGTGCGTGTCAGCAGACTGGGGCGTGAGCAGAACTTGGCTGTGCGTGTCAGCAGACTGGGGCGTGAGCAAAACTTGGCTGTGCGTGTCAGCAGACTGGGGCGTGAGCAGAACTTGGCTGTGCGTGTCAGCAGACTGGGGCGTGAGCAGAACTTGGTCATTAGGCTGAGATATTAGCAGAGCTTGGTCCATTGGATCAGCAGGCTTGGATGTGAGCTCAGGGACATGAGACTTGGCTTGGACCTCGGGGATGTGAGACTTGGCTTGGACCTTGGGGACGTGAGACTTGGCTTGGACCTCGGGGACGTGAGACTTGGCTTGGACATCAGAGACTGGAGACTTGACTTGGACTTCAGAGACTGGAGGCTTGACTTGGACTTGGATTTCAGGGACTTGAGACTTGACTTGGACCTCAGAGACTGGAGGCTTGGCTTGGACTTCAGAGCCTGGAGGCTTGACTTGGACTTGGGCCTCAGGGACTTGGGACTTGACTTGGACTTGGACCTCAGGGTTGAGCTCTGGTGCTGGTGCCTCCCTGCTGACCTCTCGCTGGAGCTCAGCAGGTGAGCCCACCTCGTGGGGCTCAGGTTCGAGCTCTGAGGTCGCCAGGTTAACCTCCGGCTGGGGCTCTGGTGCTATGACCTCTGACGGCTCTCCGAGGTCACCCTGTCGATCCCGGGCTGGGTCTCTGCACGGGCTCTCCGGTGGAGTTTCTTATGCTCCCGCCAGCTGCTCTTGAAGCATTCCTGAGAGCAGAAGAAAGCTTCCTGGAGGCCCAGCTTCTTGCAGGTGGGACATTGAAGCTGAGTCTCTCTCCCGCAGCCCTCGGTCATACATCTCAGAGATTTTGCCCCCGCGTTGGCCGGAAACTGAAGTGGATCGCTGGTTACTGCCCTGTCCATCTCCTCATAATAGAGGTTGAATGGTGGGTCCACCTGGGGCTGTCCATTGAATCTCCACCCCAGTAAATCAAGACCACGAAGTTGTCCAGGCTGTGAAAACGCCTCCATAAACAGCTCTGCAAACTGAGTGACATCATGGAGGGCTGGCGACCCAGCACTCACCAGCTGCTCCGCCCAGTCACGGGCCGGACCGCAAAACCTGGACACCAGGAACCCGATCCACTCTCTCTTAGTAGGCTTGGGAAACGCGAAGCTGCAGAAATACACCTGGCAGCTGAAGAGGAACTCCAGCAGGTAGCTCCCCAATCCCGCTGTCTCTGGTGGCAATTCAACGGCGTACCTTTGGGGAAATTGCACAGACGAAAAATGCGGCCAGTAATCCGAGCGTTCCCCGATGAGGTATTGTCCTACTACTTCCCTGGTTTCTGTGGCATGACTTCTCTCTCGTCCTCGTGCTGCATCCATGTTGAGGCAGAAGATTCTGTCACGAATCGTGACGGAGCAGAGATAGGACGGATGCAAGTGCAGGATGAACAGTTGTTTATTTGAAAGAGAGACAGGCAGACAAATCCAAAATGTGATCCAAAACGTAATCCACAAACATGCAAGAGGTCAGGCTATTGGCAAACAGGCATACACGGGGCAAGGCTGAAATCTAGGTCGTGGTCACGGAAAACAGGGTCGATAAACAAAACGAGAAACGAACTATGACGAGGAACTGGAAGCGGATAATCCAGCGCGAACTAACTTTAAACATGGGACGTGACTGTGACTGTGACTGTGACTACGACTACGACTACGATACGAACTAAACTAACTCTATGACAATCTTCCGCGTTGTGTGCTGGGAGGCGCGCGGTATATATGCGGACATGATCAGCGTCTAAACCGCTAGCAGCTGAGAGCAATACAGACCCACGTGAAATCCCAGCCAATGACAGAACAGGGAGGAGACATGACAGAAATATAAACAAAACACACGTGTCCAGATGTCATTACGGTCAACAACGGAAAAGCAGATGCTCGTGCATTCGCGCTTAGAGCACGCTGCTTCAAGGGGGAATCATGACACACTGTACTGTCCTCCATATACAAATTCATATTTCTTAAAAATGCTACAGTGAATTGACTTCAGTACAGGAGGGCATTCACACGAAATATAATTTCTACCCTTTTTCAGTCACAAAATGGTATCTTACTATTAACTGTGACCTATTTCTTATATTTGATCTTATAATTGTAAATTACTTGATAATTGAGGTGTTCAGTATTTCCTATATTTCTATTACTGGCAAAAGATGTTAAGCACAATAATTAATGAAAAGTGTGCATGTAAACCACTTAAAACATTTTTTGTCCAGTCTTGCTTCAGCATATGACCACAGTCAAGCCATGAGTCCAAACTGATTTTGAGGAACTTTATCATGCAGCAAGACAATGATCTGAAACACACTGCCAACTCAACAAAGGACTTCATCAGGTAGAAGGTTTTATACTGGCCAAGTTAGACACAAGACCTTAACCCAAATGAGCAGCATTTCACCTCCTCAAGAGGAGACTGAAGGGAGAAACCCCCCAAAACAAACAACTGAAAGACACTGCAGTACAAAAAGCATCACAAAAGAAGAATGCAACAGTTTGGTGATGTCAGTGAGTCATATGCTTGATGCCGTTATTGCGTACAAGGGATATGCAACCAAATATTAAGAGTTTTACACATATGTAAACATCGGGAAATGAAAGCTGATATACTGAGCTGTCGTCCCATATTCATCTGTTGATCTCAAACTCAAAATTCTTCAGTGTATAGCAAAAAGAATAGAATTGGCCTTGCTGTTCCAATATTTTCAGAGGACACTATAAGACAGTGTTTTGTCCTGTCCTGGCTTTGTCCCAGTAAACAGTATAAAATGTTTGTATGATAAATTATATGACATGATTTGATATACGATTCTAAAACAAAAAAATATCTAAATGTATGTACACCATATTGACTATTCAGTGTTCAAGATGTTTAATAATTTTTAGGTCACTATTTAATTTTAATTCTACCTGGTCTGAAAGGGACCACAGTAGGACCACGGCTGGGCGATGCACCACGTGCATATACTCATTACGTTTATTGGACTGGTCATGCTCAGCTCACAAATTCATGATGTACAAGTTCATACGATTTAATTTAAGAATGTCATTGTATAAAAAAGATATTGTTGTAGTCGAAGCCTAAACTACACACAACTTTCTCTGGCAGATTTTATATGGATATTTACGTTACCTTCCCCCACAACCCCGTCCCAGCGCTAATGCAAGGATGTTTGTAGCGGTTGCTTCACCTTCTGTCACTATATTGACACTGACATGAATGGGTGTTGTATAAGATAACTGGGTCTAAAATGGACAGATAACATGCCAACATGTAAACTCCATAACAAAGCATGGTGTTTTACATATATTGTGTTCAAATGGGTGTAAATATTTAATTTTGTCTGAATTAGCCATGGTATAAAAGAATTTATGAGGATATGATAATGCAAATTGAAACAGAGACACTGAAATCTCAACTTATAACATGCCGGCTAGTTTACTTTATTTACTATTGGTAAATAAGAATGTATCACAATCCTTTTCCTTTTTGTTTTAGACATGGGTTTCCAAACTCTCTATTGTTGGGGGCCAGATGGCAAAAAAAAAAATGCAGTCACGCACCACAGACTGTCTGTGATAATAAGACTGATCATCATTAATACTCCATTTGTAAGCACTTTTTGCAGAACACTTGACAGAGTAGTGTAAATAAAGATTTCACTCACCAGGTAATAAAACTAATGGGATTCTAATGGGGCAGTGGTGGCTTGGTGGTTGAGGCCCTGGGTTTCTGATCAGAAGGTGCCCCAGCACTGCCAAGCTGCCACTGTTGGGCCCTTGAGCAAGGCCCTTAACCCTCTCTACTCTAGGGGTGCTGTATCATGGCTGACCCTGCGCTCTGACCCCAACATCCTGACATGCTGGGATATGCGGGGGAAAAAAAGAAGAATTTCACTGTGTTGTAATGTATTTGTGGATTAGTGTTTAAGACTAATCAATTTTTTTTTTTTTTGCAGTTAAGAGAATACTCAGAATTTTTATTGGAAATTTGCATTTTACACATTATAACAAGACTAATCAATTCTATCTAAATCTAACGTTTTCTATTTTTGGTGACTTTGCTATTGCAACAAGTTCAACAGGGGTAAAGGACTGCATAAATCTGTGTTTTGGCCCCATTTTAACAATATAGTACAGTTGCAATAAAAATTATTCAGCCCCCACTGCACATCAGGTTTACTGTCAAAATTTACAGACTTTCAGCTGTTTGAAATTAACAAATCAAATAAAAGTAAGTGGTTTCCCCAAATTCAACTGAAACTGCAACTTATAGTGACTTCTCCAGTTTCAAAATCATTCAACCCCTTGAATAAAATCCCTCACAACAGCACAAATATGCAAACCAGGCATTGTCTCAAGCACACCTCATGAAACTAACCAAGGGCTTCATTAGTTGCACCAGGTGTGCTTGAGCTGGAACACATGAAATACTTTACCTGGCTAGGGGTAGAAAATGTATGAAATACCTGGACGGGGAAGCGAAAGGAAGCAATCAGTGACTCCAACCAGATTTCTGAGAAGGCAGGTTGTGAAAAACCCTTGAGTGACTGCAAAAGATCTGCAGCAAGATTTGGTGGCAACAGGCACTGAGGTTTCAGTGAGCACAGTAAGGTGTGTACTTAATGCAGAAGGTTTCCATGCCAGAACTCCAAGGTTTACACCACTACTGACATAAAAGCACAAGCAGTCAAGTGCATTTGGGAAGGTGAAATTCAGTAGCTGTAAATTCAACAATGTGAAGTACAGATACAGTACATGCTTGCCTTGCTGATTTTAAAATAATTTTAAATAGATTTTACAAAATGCAATGCAAAGTAATTATTTTGTTCATTTGAAGGTAGAGCAAGATTTCTTCTTGCAGTCTGATCACAATGTACATAATGATCTTCTCTCTCTCTCTCTCTCTCTCTCTCTCTCTCTCTCTCTCTCTCTCTCTCTGATCCATCCTGATGCTGTACTTTTGCTTGAGTGCCTGTGGTGAAGGTGCTGAAGGTAGGTTGCAGTGACTTGTGGGTGTTTACCACTAGATGTCAGCAACGTACATCTGTGGAAATTTGGTCCTTCAATGTGCACAGTTCAGTACAGGCACCTGGCATGTCTATTATAAACTAGATTTTTTTTATTCTGACCTTATATGTAAAATATTAAATAAATACATATTTTTACTGGATAAAGAATAAGAAACCAAGAGCCCTTGTGTCACAGTTGCAATATGCATATGGGAATATTAAAATAACAAAGACAAAGAATGATTTTACACTGTCCTATTAACTTATGTGAAAATATATGCATAGTCATAAACACAAACTCTGCTTAGTCTACAGGAAAAAAACTCCTCATCCTTATTAATTCAATTTATTTGTATAGTGACTTTAACAATTAGCATTGTCTTACAGAAATCTGGATGTGTTTGATGAGCAAGCCAGAGGTTGCAGTGGCAAGGGGGGAAAAAAACTCACTGAGATGGCATGAGGAAGAAACTTTGAGGGAAACCAAACTAAAAAGGAACCGACACCGGATAGTGAGATTATAAATCATTACACTATACAGGTGTAGAAGAGTCAAGTGTAGACAAAAGACTTGTCCTCTTGTCTTTCAGATTATGTATCGTTACAGATTCCAAAAGGTTTGCACGTATTGTAAGTGACTTATTGTGCACGTATTGTCGAAGTGAATGTAATGGGTTAAGCCAATTATCTTTCTGTCACAATGGGTGGATCAGGTAATTGATCTTCTCTGACTCCTATGCCTGACAGGGAGGTGTAAGGTCAGAGATGAGGTCTGAGGACACGGTGTGACTCGACCCCTGCCCAACCCCCCCGTATGACCTCCCGGTTTCCTGTGGAAAATGAACTTTATATTGTTTGTGTTTGTGTGTGTGTGTGTGTGTGTGTGTGTGTGTGTGTGTGTGTGTGTGTGTATGTAATTCACTTTCAGGTGTACAATATCAGACCAAGCTGGGGGCTGGAGCAGGTTCACTACCTCTGAAAAGGGAACTCAAACAGCACACACACACACACACACACACACACACACGCACACACACACACACACACACAGTCTCAGTTTACATACCACTGAATTATACTGTAGTTAAACACTGGCATGAATTTGCCTAAACCCTGACCTTGACCAACCACTAACCAAACAAACATTCAGATGTTTAAAAGTTGTTCCACAATCTCCAACAATCAGTTGGTTTCCACAAAGACAGCAAAAACAAAGCAGGCCCCCGCCTATACAGTTTGAAAACAATGCCCCCAAATTTAAACCTTAACCAGCCAGCTCACATTTTACACTGAATTCCAAACACAACCAGTTTTTTTTTTTTGTTTGTTTGGGTTTTTTTTTTTTTTTTTTTTTTTTTTGCATTTTTGTTTATAGCGAAGCTTCCAAAGTTGGACACATGTCCAGAGATTAACTAGTTAAACATGTCAGAAAAGTGACATCAAGCACTTTTTTAACCTTCTGACCAATCAGGTTGCAGCTCAGTGGCAAGCAAAAAAACAAAACAAAACAAAAAAACACCCAATATTCCATAACATTAACATTGCAATATAAGTGAAAACATTTTTGGGGAATATTCAGCCGAATGTTGCAATGTGACATCTGACTTTAGTTGTGGTTGTGTACCATCAAGTCGCATGCGCAGCTTAAATTCTCTTGATTTTCTTCCTCCACAGCTACAGTGAAAGCAAACCTCCTCGTTGCCAGATCTTTATTTAATATTTACTGTATTACTGCTAGTAATAATTCTACAACCCCAATTCTGAAAAAGTTGGGACGGTATGGAAAATGCAAAAAAACTAAATTAGTAATTTTAAAATTCAATTCACCCTGTACTATATACAAAACTCATTATTAACACATTATTTGATGCTTAACTTTGTGAATTTAATTTATTTTTTAAAATATACAATAATTTCAAATCTGATGACTGTAACACACTTGAAAAAAGTTGGGACAGTCGACTGTTTACTTCTATGTAACATCAACTTTTCTTTTAATAACACTTGTTAAGCGTTTGGACACTGAGTGAAGACACTAGTTGGTTAAGTTTAGCAAGTGGAATTTTCATCCATTCATCCATTATGCATGCCTTATTTTGCGCTTCATAATGCGCCACACATTCTCAGTGGGAGACAGGTCAGGACTGCAGGCAGGCCATGCTAGCACCTGCACTCTCTATTTACACAACCATGCTCTTGTAATCCAGGCAGAATGTGGTTTGGTGTTCTGCTCTGGATGGCAGCACATGTTGCTGCAAAATGTGTACATATCTTTCTGCATTAATGCTGCCCTCACAGATGTGCAAGTTACCCATGTAAAGACGACACGCCCCTGACACACCCCCATACCATGACAGACGCTGGCTTTTGGACCTGACACTGATAACAGCTTGGATGGTTCTTTTCCTCTTTGGCCAGGAGAACACGATGGCTGTTTTGTCCAAAAACTATTTGAAATGTTGACTCGTCGGACCACAAAACATCTCAGATGAGACCGAGCCCAGAGAAGTGGGCAGAGCTTCTGGACAGTGTTGATGTATGGCTTCTGCTTTGCACAGTGTTGTAGGAGATTTAGATCTCAGGTTTATGTAGCCTCAGCCCTACCGTTATTTCTTGCTTAAGTGTAAAATACAAGCTGTTGTATTATGTTATGTGATTATGATTTAACTGAGTTATGATTAAAGTATGTAAAGAACCTCAACCTTGACAGCCCAGGGAAACACAACCGAGTCAGGAGAAAAAGAGGGCCAAGAAAAAGAAAGGGCTCAAGCCGTTCCCTAAGTACCCAGCAACGAAGACGGACTGGAAAATCTTCTGGTTCGGGGGCCGCTAAGAAAGCTGTTCTTAATGTTCAGCCCCTCCAGCAAGACCTGCAAGATTTACAACTCGACATGCTGGATGTGAAGAGAACTGAAAAGCTGATATTAAAACATGAACGTTTAGAGAAAGAATGTGATAGCATATTAGGTGTTTTGAATCAAACGAGAGCTGAAGCTGAGAGATTGAAGGACCGTGCTAAATACAGGATAGCCAAAGGCATTAGGCAACTAAATCAGAGATATGGGCAAAGGTACACAGAAGAAATAAAAAGAGCCAATCGTGATTGTAATACAGAACCCAGACCCTCTACCTTTACTAAACATGTAGATGAATTAAAAAAGGTGCTAGGGCGCTTAGAAATAAAACTGAAATGGACCAAGTAAAAGCATGCATCCTGTTTTCTGCATACACACGTAGATGAATTAGAAAAGGCGCCAGGGCGCCTAGAAATAAAACTGAAACAGACCAAGTAAAAGCATACATCCTGTTTTCTGCACACAACTTCAAAATTAGAGCTCTATACCAAAATCTCCTGTCCACTGTGTCTCTCTGTTAAGCCCAAATAAGGGCATGCATCATGTTTCTCTACAGGTAACTTCAAAGCTAGAACATGCAACCCCAATCTGTGACCTTAAAGAAGGCATGGTGGTTTTGTGTGCTAACCTGGACCTTAGCGCACAGGACCACACTCAAAAAATGTATAAATATCAAGGAAAGGCAAGTGTTTAGTTGCCATTTCCTCGGGTGAAGACTTACTCATTTTAATTTCTTCTAAAAAGAAAACCATTATCAGACTCTGCGTATTCTACGGTTGTTCTTTATTTCTCTTTATATTCTGAGTTAAGATATTTGTAATCCTTTTGTTCTTTAATAAACCGAAGTCCATATAAAGGACGATTCATATACCTTACTTTAAGAGTGAATTCCCTTTGTTACCAACTTCTACAGAGAAAGAGAAAGGACTTCAAGGGTTCTCGAGCCCAGCGGCGCGAGACTCCCCCTGCTGAGAAGGTAAGAGGAAATAATTCTATAAACTCTATCAGCTGTATGACAGAGTAGCAGGTAGAAGACTAACCATTTACGCACCGAGATGTGACCAGATTCCTTGAATCTTTTAATTATATTGTGCACTGTAGAAGATTAAATTCCCCCAAATCCTACCTATTTGTCTTTGGGTAATGTTGTTCTCAAAGTGTTGGATTATTCGCTGATGCATCTGTTGGCAGACTGGCGAGCCTCAACCCATCCTTGTTCTTGAAGGACTAGGCCTTTTTTGGAGGCTTCTTATATACTATGATTAGACGATTGCCTCACCTGTTTCACATCACCTTCTTATTTCAACTTCTACATCGCTATTAGTCCTAAATCGCCCCTGACCCAACTATTTTTGGAACATGTTGCATGCATGAATTTCAAAATAAACATTTATCTTCAAAAAACTATGCAGTTGATTAGGTAAAACCTCAAATACCTTGTCTTTATACATTTTATGTTTATATACAAGTCAAAGTACATTTCCAGTTCACTCCTCTTTATTTTTATTATCATTTTTCATACTGTCCCAACTTTTTCAGAATTGGGGATGCAGTTAATCTAGATAGTAAGTTGGCTAGTCAGTTAGCTGGTACTGGCTAGGTGTAACGTTCCAGGATCTAATGGAGTTGAGTACGGATGCAAATGCAAATAAATTTTATTATTAATGAGGCAGGCAGACAAATCCAAAACGTAATACAGAGACGTAGTCAAAAACAGGCAATGGGTCGGGCGATTTGCAAACAGGCATTAACTGGGCTAGGCGGGAAGCGCAATGAGGCAACGAGGGCTATGTAAAGCGCTATACTCAATACTGCGCAAAGTGCACAGGGAACGAGGGGTTTATATCACAAACGTAATCATGGGTAAATACAGACAGCTGAAACCAATGTAGACACCTTCAGACAACAACCAATGACTAAACGGGGCGGAGACAGAACATAATCAAAACAAACGCATGTGTCCATGGTAAACAAAGTCACAGTCATCAACAATCGAAAAGTGTGCGTTTGCTGAGCGCTCGCGCACCTGGCTCATGCACACGCGCACTCCGGCTTTCCGAGCACGCTGCAAGCTGCGGCGCTGTTTCAAGGGAAAATCGTGACACTGGGACTGGTAGTAATGTTATGATGATTACAGTGTACTGTATGCATCACATGATCCAGTATATCATAAGCCCAAAAGGCTCTATAGCCCATATTTTCTCCCTAAATTGTACTCTTGCCAATTCCTAGCCTCTACCCAGCTCTCCCCCATCATGCACCAGCTACCAATTGGGAAGGTTGAAGGCTGATTCATGCTTCCTCTGAGACATGTAAAGCTAACCAACTGCATTTTTTTTCAAACTGCTACTCAAGCTGCATCACAGGTTAGTGTAACACACTTGGAGGGAAACACCATTTACCCTCTTCCACATACATGAGCTCACAGATGGCCACAGTTGGCTGGTATCCCTCCAATTGGCCAGCTTTGCTCCCTTGGTTCCTGGCTGTGGAGTTGGCAGGATTCAAACTTGCAATCTCAGAATGATAGAGAGAACACTTTTCTGTTTCACCACATGGTAGCCTTGCTAGCAATTTTCTTGAACAAACAAACAAACAAGAAAAAACACCAGGACCCTTAGATGTTTTTTCACCTTGAAAGAGATGGAGTCCTTAGCTTTCTAGTCAATTTATACCAATGAGCCCTGTGCATATTTATACTGTATAATTCTATATTGATTCATAACTACAAAAGTCAGCTAAGTGTATGAAGGCAGTGATTTACACAACCCAAATGTCTTGTCATAACTGATGTTTGCTTGAGAGATTAGGTTTGTGTGTGTGTGAGAGAGAGTGAGAGTGAATGAGATTGGAACATATGTGCTGTAACAGGTATAAGACTTAATGAGAAGAGGTTGGTTCTGCTCACAGAAATTTAATGCAGCTATATGAGTTTAGTACTCACTCAAACACAGGTACACACTGATCAAACAGCACTGCTGAAATCACACACACACACACAGTCCTATTCAGCTTTGTGTCCCAGTGCCAAACCATTTGTCTCCAGCTTCCTGTTCTGTTCCACCTCAGCAGAGTAAACATTTTCTGTGTGCCAAAGATTTCTCCAGGGCTTTATATCTCTATCTCTGCTACCTCATGCATAGACTTTTTGTTCACCTTCAATAGATTAGCTTGTGTTCACTGTTTTATTTGATGTATCGGCCAAATTGGCTTGCCTCCTCCTTCATACACTCATCTACACCATTGTAATGCTCATACAAGTGGAGTTTCTTTTCTTTTCTCTGAGCATATTGATAAAGAGAAGATGCAGTAAACAATGACAAGAAAATGTTGCATAATGTAACAAAATCTCACCCTATTCTCTATTTAGTGCACTGTTATGGGAGCCTTGTTATTTTGTAGCCATGTCTAAAAACATAGTGGACAATATCCAGAGAACTTGTTTCACTGCAACAGGTTACTGTCCAAATTCTGTACCCTAGAGGATACAGAATACCCATGATGCACTCTGTAGTTCGTTGTGAATAAGGGGCAGGGAACCATTTTACACACAAAATGAGTCTCTTTTGTGTTTGGTTGGTGATTGTTATTTGATAAAGATGATACTTTTGATACTTTGCTTAAACTGTGTACAAAAACATACAGTTGAGTACAAAGGTTTGCATATCAGAATGAAGCCCTGGTTTACAATGATCACCAATAAAGAGTACTAATGTGTGTGTGTGTGAAGTCAGATGAAAATTATGCGCATGTTTAGGGGGTTCCCTTCATTGACCGAGACCTTGTCACGGTGAAAGGGTTGCATATAGTCCGCCTTACATCCACACACAGTAAGGGCTCTGGTACTCAATGTATTGATTGGAGGAGGTCTCTCTTATACTTCAAGGAGTTCCCACAGGAGATAAACCTCAGGCAGGTGTGGGGATACTCATCAGTCCCTGGATGGTACCTTCTACTGACTCCATAGTGGCAGTGGTGGACTTTTGCTCATCAGGGGAATTATGGAGATACTAGGAAGACTGTGATTGGGAGGAGCAGCCTCCCAAATCTGAAGGCATACAGTGAAATGTTAGACTTCTGTGCAAGTCATGGTTTGTCAATAACAAACTTTTTTTTTTTTTTTAACAAAAGATTCATCAAAGCACTGTGGACCAAAGTTCAATGATAGATTTGGTGATTATATCATCAGACTTGTGGCCAAATGTGTTGGGCACTAAAGTAAAGAGAGTGCCAGAGCTGTCAACTGATCACCACTTGGTGGTGAATTGGATTAATTGCAGAGGGAACTGGCCAGCTTTACCTGGTTAGCCTTCTAGGTTGCTTTGAAGTGGCAAATGTTTGAGTGAAAGACATATTAACAGCAACGTGCAAAAGCCTCCCTCATATGTATGAAATACGGTTGGGAACATTTAGTCTGATTGGACCACATGCAAATGCTCAATCATAAAGGCAGCGACAAGAAGATGTGGCTGGAACAGTGCTTGCCATGGTGATAATGTTACAATGCCCTGGTGGACACCACTGGTGATTGGAAGCTGTCAAGCTGAAGAAGGACTTCCAATCAATGCTCATATAGTGCTCTCCTAACTTGTTTAAAGAGCAAGCAGGGCTGGAGCAACAGCAGATGCAGAAGCAAACTCTCAGGCATGGGAGCAGTTTAGCCGGACATTACCTCAAAGATGTTCTGAGGAGGAGATGAGGCCATGGACAATCTCTGCTGAGTAAGTGTGGGAAAGTGTTGACTTGTGTGAGTTAACAAACACATCAAGCCAATGGCAGCAGTGTTATAGTCACTTTACGGGTTTATGGTTGTGAAGCAGTACTCTCTTGAGTTACTCTCCATGAGAACTCAGCAGTCCAGGATTATCTTGGAGTCTTAGAGATGCTGCTCCTCCAAATCAAGAGCAGCCAGTTGAGGTGGTTTGGGCATCTTACAAGGTCAGACCTATGATTCTCTGGAGAGATTATATTTCACAGATGGCTTGGGGGATCCCACAGGAAGAGAATCTGTGGCTGCCAGAATAAGCAGAAGTAAAAATGAAAGAATAAATGAGTTTGTAGGGGTGTCGCTTTAAAAAGAATAATGGTGCAAATTATCACAATCATTTTAAAATGTTTCTCTATAAAAAAGAAAACATATTTTCATTCATCTTCACTAACTGAGAGCAGCAGCTCGTGACCATATAAACTGCAGTCCAATCCATCTCACAGACCCTGAAGGTCTAAAAATGTAAAAGGGTACAATTGTATTTCTTTCACTGTTACCTCGCTCACTGTCTTACCTGTCATAACCTCTCACAATCTTAAAGAGGACCTATTATGCAAAATTCACTTTTAAATGGTGTTTGAACATAAATCTGTGTCTGTAGTGTGTGTATACAACCACCCTACAATGGTAAAAAATCTACCCACTCCTTTTTTTATATTCCCAATAAATCATAAACAGTGTCTCAAAAGGAGCCCTTTTCATTTTTGCCCTAATGTGATGTCACATTGGAACAAGCCCCGCCCAGGGACTCTGCCCTATTAGCATAGATCCTCCTCTGAGTGAGCTACACACAGTCCGCGCTGGAGCAGCTACAGTGATAAGAAGAATGTCTCAGCTTTGTAAGTGTTCTGTTGTCAGCTGTAAGTATGACCATAAGAGTCTTCATGTACTCCCAGCATCAGATCCACTGAAGATGCAGTGAAGCAGTTTTTGAAGGAAATGTGCCCCAAAAATACTTTAAATCATATTACACCAGATTGCTTTGTGAAGAAGCTTTCATACGCAAGTGAATGCTGGAGACTGGAAACCCAAGCTTCATGTGAAGATGTTTTTGCATTTCACTGCGTTCCAAGCTTGGTGAACTCTGACCTGCGAATTCCTATCACGTGAAGACGTGTGACCAATAGAAGATTGACACGGTGTGACCTCTTAAGAAAATCAAGCATAGATTATAGCGGTGTCACACCATCCCATTTTATAGCACAGCTTTAAATGAATATAAAATCAACATCAAAGGAGAGGTTGCTTGGATTGTGGTGTCGCTGCATACAGATGGCTGCATACAGATGTGAAGCATGACAACACAGGTAGACTACATTGGAAAAACACCAAGTGACAGTTTTCCAATCTTCAACTGCCCAGTTTGGGTAAGACTGTGCCCACTATAGCCTCAGATCCCGGTTCTTAGCTGACAGGATGCCGCCTTTTCCTCCATCTTAAGGTTTGATGTGTTGTGGGTTCTGAGATGCTTTTCTGATCATCAAGGTGGTAAAGAGTAGTTATTTGAGAAACCTTAGCTTTCCTGTCCGCTCAAATCGGTCTAGCCATTCTCCTCTAACCTCTCTCATCAACAAGACGTTACCACCCTTTGAACTGCCGCTCACCTGATGTTTTTTGCTTTTCGCACTATTCTGTGCAAACTCTAGAGACTGTTGTGCATGAAAACCCCAAGAGATCAGCAGCTTATAAAATTGAGATAACAGAGATTTCTTTCCATTCTGATGTTTGATGAGAACATTAACTGAAGCTCTTGACCTAGATCTGCGTGGTTTAATGCATTGCACTGCTTCCACATGATTTGCTTATTGAATAATTGCATGAATGTTCAGGTTTACAATAAAGTGACCAGCAATTGTATAATATAGTGTTTGAAGTTCTGTTTTCCTGTACTATAGGGCTTGCTGAGACTTTCCTCATTTCTCATGGAACCTGGTGAAGATCTTATGGAGTCATTTTCATTGACACACAGATGAAATGAACCAGTCTGATGGAGTACGCAATTACTGTCTGTATAAAAGTCTGCAAAGTTCTCAGTGACACAGATAAACACCGAGAGGACTTTAATCACTAGAGGGGGTAAAGTAAATGCTGCTGATGAATATGAAATGACTGCTGTATTTTAAGCACAGCATTATAATAAATGTCTGACTCTCCAAGAGAGGAATCTTTGACATTCAACTTTTTCTCCATGCTCGTTACAAGCAACCATGCCTACAATAAACTTTAGATTTTTCTAGATGTCTTAGAACAGTGAGGACCAATTATAGTTCAGAAATATTGAGGTGAATTGTGATACATTTGTGATACATCAATGTCACCTATCACGAAAAAAAAGGCAAGTCAGATTTGATTTTTTGTTTATTGCTGGAGAGCTAGAGCAGCAGATTACTGGAGAGCACTTAAGATAATCTCATTATTTTTTAATCATGCTGCTAATTAATTCTGCATGTGTCTTCAATAATTCACAGGCAATTTTCTTCCTTCTGTAGTTTTCAGCAAGAGCAGCTATGAATAATTTATTCCGACAGCTCGATCACACTCTGATGGATGTGGGTTGCTATTTCCATAAAGTCCACAGGCCACTTTCTCTCTCTCTCTCACTCGCTCGCTCTTTCCTTTGACTAGCCTCAGCAGCAGCACAGAAGGTGTGAGAAGACAGTGCTCACACTCTTGCATACTGTACTTCAAAGAGCTTCAGAAGCATGCTCAATCCAGGAGCCTAATGTTTACAATGTCCAATTTGTTTCTTTCTCCTTGATATATGTGATATAGCAACCACCTGGAAGGTAAACATTTTCATCACCTTCAGCAATCTAAAAGAGGCCAGCATGTTTTGTGCCAAAATAGATTGCTATTTGGAGCTATCCATGATTCCCTCTTTCTTGACTAGAGCCCCAGTCCCAGATGAAGAGAAGCAGCCTTGTAGCATGATTCTGCCACCACCATGCTTCACCGAAGTTATGGTGATCTTTGGGTCTTGGTTTTCATATCTTTTAGAATTATGCCTTACCTTGGTCTTATCAGACCATAACACATTCTTGGTCTCTTGGCAGCTTCCCTGATAAGTTTTCTTCTTCATAAATATTTGAAGGAACGTCCTGTTCTTGGTAATGTCACTGTGGTGCCCCATTTTCTCCAATTGTTTATGATGGTCTTCATTGTGCTCCATGGTACATCTAATATTTTGGAAATCCTTTTGTACACCTCTCCTGATTGATACCTTTCAATGAGATCCTGTATATGCTTTGTAATCGTTTTGCATACCCTGGCTTCAGCAGTTCAGCAGTTTTAACAGTGGTGTGTAGACCTTTTATATCCACTTTATAATTTTTTGTGTAACACGAGAACATACTGTAGAATGAGGAGATGAAAACATGCATACATCTGTCTGTGTGTGCCTGGTAGTTCTACTGGAAAAAATAATGTCACTTGGGAATTGTCCTCATGCATCGATTCCTTTCAGCAGCTTGCATTTACATAATGTTCATGTTTTTAGGGCATGGCTGTGGTGCACATATTCTTACACACACACACATACACAAACAAACAAAACACAAAGCAAACACACTCACAAAAACATGACTAAACTGAAAAATAAATAATGTTATCATTTAATTGTTATGTGCCTCACAGAATTACGGGTCATTATTTCATAATGAAAAATAAAACCAAGGTTAAAGGGTCAGAATCAATGCATCAGTGTGTTACACCATGTGACATCTGATGTTAATTCAATAACAATACATGAGCAGTGAAAACTTTACAAATTCAGCATAACAAATAACATTCAATCTGTATAATATAGACTTTGGTACTACTCATACTACTGGAAAAAAAAAAAACCCTTCCCATGGTGAAATTATAATTGTAATCATTTTCGGGTTTATATATACTAGTTCTGAAATATACAGACTTCCTGAACAAAAATATGTATCTCTTTGGCATGTAAAATTCTAGCATTTTAAACTCTAGTTATGCCCAAAAGTGAAAAAGGAGAAAACTACTGTACATTTAGTTTTCATTCCTGATGTGCCACAGGAGCATAGCAGACATTTTGATAGCCAGTATCGGGTTACCATCTGAATTGATTAGGCTTAAGTCTATTTTTCTACAGTGCACAGGCACCTACAGTATATAACAACTTGATGAAATTTAGACTTTCACTGTGTGAGGAAATTACATTTAATTAGCAAGGTTTTAGACATTTTTACACAAATTGACTGCTTTTACAAGAGTGCCAGCTCGACTTGCTCCTCAACTGACATGATCATTGCAAGAAGATAGCCAGGGCAGGATTACAAAGTAAATAAAATCCATTTCCTTTAATTTTGGTTAAAAATATATATTTATGGTTTCTTAACTAATTACAATTTTAAAATGCAATTTTATCAAAACTTTATTTCCTTATCAATTTCTTATATATATATATATATATATATATATATATATATATATATATATATATATATATATATATATATAAGATAATATATATATAAATTTATATTGTGGAAAGGTTCATTAATTTTCCATAATTTAATTTAAACAGTGAAACTTTCATATATTCTAGATTCATTAAACATAAAGTGAAATATATCAATCCCTTTTTTAAAAAAAAATTAAAAATCTTAATGATTACTGCTTACAGCTTACGGAAATCAAAAATACAGTATCTCAAAATATTTGAATATAGAATTCAATATTCAGAATTCACACTTGTTATCTCCTGATGATGAGGGAGGGTAAATGCTTTTCTTTTGTGCAGGAAACTTCTGCACTGATACATCAACCGCTTTATAATCCTTCAACACATCATCAAAGTAACTTACAATCTCTGTCTGCCCAGACAATGCCACATAGCTACTTCCTTCCTGTCCATGCCCAAGCCCTTGATCCCTGGTAACCTGAATGAAGAAATCTTAACCACCGCTCCTTGATCTCAAAGGTCAGCCAGTTTACACTGTTAAGGAGACCTTGGACTCCAGATTTTGCGACATAGGAAATAGAATCTAGTGGAGTGGGAGGGGTTATGATCCCGAGGAGAGAAGCCGGGTCCCAGGTCATGCCATCCCTGCCCATTAAAGAGTTTCATGCCTGCCCTGCACCATGTCTGTGAGGGTTCTTCGGCAAATTATGACCTTTATCAGTCAATAACAGGAACTCCATTTCCCAACCAGATCCCCAGCCAGCTTACAAATTACAGATCAAGTCACCTGCTTTGTCCACCTGCTGTGGAACTGGTTTCCAGTCACATTGATCCCTTTAAATAACTCAGGCATGCTTCCGTTTAGTGCAAAGTCTCACTCCTGCTTTCTGCAAGTGATTATCTGGAGCCTATCCTGGGTGCAATGTGGGAATACACCTTATAGTTAGGTATATTTTTACTCTAGATAACTGAACAGAATTTTACCACATAGTTTTATTTATGATGAAAATTGAACCTATCTGGGTGTAGGTGTACAACTTAAGACTTTGTTGAAGCTATGTGACTTGGTGCAACCATTAATCGTTTAGTAGCACTTGAATGTAGTGGCCATTTACTTTCAAATTAGGCTATGAAAGAATTTACTTATTGCTGTTGCAACTCGCCATTGGGCCTCAAATAAATACAATTTTGAAATGCCCTTTCTGTGGGTGCTAAGGATTTATCCAGAAGGAATGGTTAGTTAACCAGAATCCACTGAAAAATATAAACTTGATTATAGGAAAGTTATCTTACTCTTTCAACTAATGACAGGGAAGGAAGTTTCTGCTCAGTGGATCTCATGTTTCACTGGCTGGTTTAAACAAATAGCTCTCCGACCTCTATTGTCATAATCCCTGTGAACATGATATGTGTGAAATATTAGAAATATTCGAAAAAGTGAATCCATGACAGATGTGTGCATTAAAATGTTTGTAGCTAAGCAATGATGTTGAACACATTAACGATGGTACAGAAAACATTTGTTCACAAACATGAGTGCAAGAAGTTGAACTTGTAGTCTTGTTTTTCCAGTTTGTAATTGTGCATGCTTACTCAGGCAAGATCACATCCTCTCATGCTTTTTCAACACCAAAGGTGAAGTTCCCATGTAAAAAAAAATAAAGAAAGGCGTAAAGAAAAACAAACATGTGATTGTTGTTGCAGGCGTAGGCCACACTAGTAGAATTCACCCATTATTATGCTTAGAGCACAAGATGGTCTCACATGGAACATTATGAGAACAGTACATGCTGGACACAAAACGTTTTTTAACACTAATGTTACCTCATAGATTGAGAACTTTCTACATGAGAATTGTAGGATTTGTATGACTAGGTCCAGAGAAAAAGGAATGTATTTCTAACAGTCCTTGTATATATGTCAAGAAAATATCCTGCCTCCAAAACAGCCAATCTTCAGCAGTGGTGAATCATTGTGTGTGTTTTTTTATACAAAATAAAAATAAATGAATCATCATAGGGATATGAACTTATGACAAGCTGTATGAAAAAAAATAAATAAAAAAAAATAAATAAATAAATAATTATTATTATTTCTATGCAGAAAAGGGTAAATAGCTCTCTCCTCTAAGTGTGTTAGACAGCAGTTTGAAAAAATGTGGAGGTTGTTCCCTCCCAGACGAAGCACATGTTTGCTCCACCCTCCCTGACTGGTAGTTGTCATATGATGAGGAGTTAGCTAGTGGGTGTGAATTAGCAAATGACCAAATTGGGGGGGGGGGATGGGGGAATGTGGTTTAAATTAGTTTATATTTACTATATGTTAATATTACTGTATATGTTTATATTTTTGGAAATAGAACTATCTATATGTATATATATATATATATATACAGTGAGGGAAAAAAGTATTTGATCCCCTGCTGATTTTGTACGTTTGCCCACTGACAAAGAAATGATCAGTCTATAATTTTAATGGTAGTTGTATTTGAACAGTGAGAGACAGAATAACAACAAAAAAATCCAGAAAAATGCATGTCAAAAATTTTATAAATTAATTTGCATTTTAATGAGGGAAATAAGTATTTGACCCCCTCTCAATCAGAAAGATTTCTGGCTCCCAGGTGTCTTTTATACAGGTAACGAGCTGAGATTAGGAGCGCACTCTTAAAGGGAGTGCTCCTAATATCAGTTTGTTACCTGTATAAAAGACACCTGTCCACAGAAGCAATCAATCAATCAGATTCCAAACTCTCCACCATGGCCAAGAGCAAAGAGCTCTCCAAGGATGTCAGGGACAGGATTGTAGACCTACACAAGTCTGGAATGGGCTACAAGACCATTGCCAAGCAGCTTGGTGAGAAGGGGACAACAGTTGGTGCGATTATTCGCAAATGGAAGAAGCACAAAAGAACTGTCAATCTCCCTCGGCCTGGGGCTCCATGCAAGATCTCACCTCGTGGAGTTGCATTGATCATGAGAACAGTGAGGAATCAGCCCAGAACTACACGGGAGGATCTTGTCAATGATCTCAAGGCAGCTGGGACCATAGTCACCAAGAAAACAATTGGTAACACACTACGCCGTGAAGGACTGAAATCCTGCAGCACGCGCAAGGTCCGCTGCTCAAGAAAGCACATATACATGCCCGTCTGAAGTTTGCCACTGAACATCTGAATGATTCAGAGGACAACTGGGTGAAAGTGTTGTGGTCAGATGAGACCAAAATGGAGCTCTTTGGTATCAACTCCACTCGCCGTGTTTGGAGGAGGATGAATGCTGCCTATGACCCCTGGAACACCATCCTCACCGTCAAACATGGAGGTGGAAACATTATGCTTTGGGGGTTTTTTTCTGCTAAGGGGACAGGACAACTTCACCGCATCAAAGGGACGATGGACGGGGCCATGTACCGTCAAATCTTGGGTGAAAACCTCCTTCTCTCAGCCAGGGCATTGAAAATGGGTCGTGGATGGGTATTCCAGCATGACAATGACCCAAAACACACGGCCAAGGCAACAAAGGAGTGGCTCGAGAAGAAGCACATTAAGGTCCTGGAGTGGCCTAGCCAGTCTCCAGACCTAAATCCCATAGAAAATCTGTGGAGGGAGCTGAAGGTTCGAGTTGCCAAACGTCAGCCTTGAAACCTTAATGATTTGGAGAAGATCTGCAAAGAGGAGTGGGACAAAATCCCTCCTGAGATGTGTGCAAACCTGGTGGCCAACTACAAGAAACGTCTGACCTCTGTGATTGCCAACAAGGGTTTTTAAACCAAGTACTAAGTCATGTTTTGCAGAGGGGGTCAAATACTTATTTCCCTCATTAAAATGCAAATTAATTTATAAAATTTTTGACATGCGTTTTTCTGGATTTTTTTGTTGTTATTCTGTCTCTCACTGTTCAAATACAACTACCATTAAAATTATAGAATGATCATTTCTTTGTCAGTGGGCAAACGTACAAAATCAGCAGGGGATCAAATACTTTTTTCCCTCACTGTATATATAGTTAAGACCATTTATGAACTGGAGTGATGTGGTGTGGCCAGAATTCACAAAACATGCTGCCATTTGTACCTCTTAGGGATGTAACTGAACAAATACATTAATGTTGAACAGATTGTGTTTTCTAGCCAGACACAAATATGCCTTCTGATAAAAAGAGGAGGTGCACTATACATTGTGTGTGTGTTTTTTTTAGACAGCTCACTAAAACAAATTGTTTTAAGAAAGTTTTTTAACTTGATACAAATAGGAGGTGCACTATTTTTTGTTTATTTTTTGGTTTGTTGTTTTTTCATCTATGATCTTCTCCAACAGCCTCAATGAACCATCTTTTATGGTTCACTGTTTCCAGGGGAATAGTGTGAATATGGGCCTCCACACTATCATCAGCACACTTGCCTGTCTTGTCAGACAACAGGTCTGTGGCTAAGCACAGCTACTGTGTTGAAAAGCTGCTCATAACAAACCTACTATGTTAGTTGGATTGCTACAATGCACTGGGGCTGGAGCCACTGTTCCCCTGCTTCCATGTACCGAGCTGTCTGTAGACTAGCAGGACTAATCCGATTCTTCCTTGTGCATGTGTCCTTGTGCCTCCCCAACTAGAATTATTGTCTTAAATGGAAGGAAAGGTTTTGCATCCTCAGACAAGTTACCTGCATCTGTAGGTTTGGTGCCTCTGGGTGAAGAGCAGATTGAGGACAGTGATCAAGCAATACAAGAGACAATCCTCAAGAGTCCCTAGTAAATTGTCCTTGTTGTGCTCTCAGGTGGAAACCATTCAATGAATTGTGGGCATTCTGTCACCTGAATCCACTGTATCGACTAGCTCCAAAAGTATTAGCCTCGCTATAGGGACTGATAGACAATAAAATTCCCCATCTGCATTACAGCACAGGGGATGGTGTCCCATTGGGAAAACAGAAACTTGTCACAAGCTTTCTGAAAGGAGATTTTTAGGGAATCATGGTGGTGATTTGATTAAATCATTCAATTGTTCATGCACATTGGTGTGAAGACACAAGTAGCTCCGCTGTCTGGTCAACTGGGTGCTGGATATCATCATGTTCACCTACAGTTGGGCCAGATGCCAAGCCTCTACCCTGACATGCAACTCTAAAGTTGTGTCTCCAAGAATTGCTGCTACTTACACGGTTCTACATGGTTAACATCACACATCCCAGTGGCATGAGTGCAAGGACATGCAATGTGGTGGTGTGAATGCAGACACCACAAGGATTCAATCAGATTGAAAAGAGGCAACAAGAAGAAGAAAAAAAAGTCAGTCCTAAGCTAACAACTGATCTTTTGAAAGTGAAAAACCATTACCTTGCTTCACCCTTACCTGTGCCCAAGACTTAGTGCAATGAAGATTGCAAACAAATTTTAGATGACTGTAGGGAATGACGTCTCTCTCTCTCTCTCTCTCTCTCTCTCTCTCTCTCTCTCTCTCTCTCTCACTCACACACACACACACACACACACACACACACACACACACACACACACACACACACACACACAAACACCTTTCCAGTAAATGGGTCGGTTCCTCACAAGGCAGGTGATTCTCACTTCCCCAGGTAGTTAAGAGGGGTGAAACAGAATGAAAGTGATGTATAGAACAATGTCAGTGTTCACTGTCATTCGGAACCAGTGCCGAACCAAAGAAAACTGGGTGAGATGGCATTTACAGTGAGGGAAAAAAGTATTTGATCCCCTGCTGATTTTGTACGTTTGCCCACTGACAAAGAAATGATCATATAATTTTAATGGTAGATTTATTTGAACAGTGAGAGACAGAATAACAACAAAAAAAATCCAGAAAAACGCATGTCAAAAATGTTATGAATTGATTTGCATTTTAATGAGGGAAATATGTATTTGACCCCTCTGCAAAACATGACTTAGTACTTGGTGGCAAAACCTTTGTTGGCAATCACAGAGGTCAGATGTTTCTTGTAGTTGGCCACCAGGTTTGCACACATCTCAGGAGGGATTTTGTCCCACTCCTCTTTGCAGATCTTCTCCAAGTCATTAAGGTTTCGAGGCTGACGTTTGGCAACTCGAACCTTCAGCTCCCTCCACAGATTTTCTATGGGATTAAGGTCTGGAGACTGGCTAGGCCACTCCAGGACCTTAATGTGCTTCTTCTTGAGCCACTCCTTTGTTGCCTTGGCCGTGTGTTTTGGGTCATTGTCATGCTGGAATACCCATCCACGACCCGTTTTCAATGCCCTGGCTGAGGGAAGGAGGTTCTCACCCAAGATTTGACGGTACATGGCCCCGTCCATCGTCCCTTTGATGCGGTGAAGTTGTCCTGTCCCCTTAGCAGAAAAACACCTACAAAGCATAATGTTTGCACCTCCATGTTTGACGGTGGGGATGGTGTTCTTGGGGTCATAGGCAGCATTCCTCCTCCTCCAAACACGGCGAGTTGAGTTGATGCCAAAGAGTTCCATTTTGGTCTCATCTGACCACAACACTTTCACCCAGTTGTCCTCTGAATCATTCAGATGTTGGCAAACTTCAGACGGGCATGTATATGTGCTTTCTTGAGCAGGGGGACCTTGCAGGCGCTGCAGGATTTCAGTCCTTCACGGCGTAGTGTGTTACCAATTGTTTTCTTGGTGACTATGGTCCCAGCTGCCTTGAGATCATTGACAAGATCCTCCCGTGTAGTTCTGGGCTGATTCCTCACTGTTCTCATGATCAATGCAACTCCACGAGGTGAGATCTTGCATGGAGCCCCAGGCTGAGGGAGATTGACAGTTCTTTTGTGTTTCTTCCATTTGCGAATAATCACACCAACTGTTGTCCCCTTCTCACCAAGCTGCTTGGCAATGGTCTTGTAGCCCATTTCAGACTTGTGTAGGTCTACAATCTTGTCCCTGACATCCTTGGAGAGCTCTTTGGTCTTGGCCATGGTGGAGAGTTTGGAATCTGATTGATTGATTGTTTCTGTGGACAGGTGTCTTTTATACAGGTAACAAGCTGAGATTAGGAGCACTCCCTTTAAGAGTGTGTTCCTAATCTCAGCTCGTTACCTGTATAAAAGACACCTGGGAGCCAGAAATCTTTCTGATTGAGAGGGAGTCAAATACTTATTTCCCTCATTAAAATGCAAATCAATTTATAACGATTTTTTGGATTTTCTTGTTGTTATTCTGTCTCTCACTGTTCAAATAGACCATTAAAATTATAGACTGATCATTTCTTTGTCAGTGGGCAAACATACAAAATCAGCAGGGGATCAAATACTTCTTTCCCTCACTGTATATCAAATAATATGTTGTATGATAACACTGTGACATTGTTTAAGGTCTTGACCTGCTTTTGAATGCACACAAGGTATCCAGGTGATTCTCAGTGCTCCTGGCAGTTTTAATAGAATCACAGTGACATGCATAACCAAATGTTTTTATTTACTTATTTTGTTACATTCCCTCATCCAAATTGATTGACCTCTAGTAATACCTTGTCCAAGTGTCTAAAAATATATTCCAATTCAATTAAATTTTATTTGTATAATGCCTTTAACGAAAGATATTGTCATAAATCTGCTTTCCATATATCTGGATTTAGATCAAGTTTCCAAGTGAGCGGCGACAATGACGAAGGAAAAAAAACAACCCCTGAGACAGCATGAGGAAGAAACTTGAGCAGAAAAGAAGATTCAAAAGAAGAACAATCCTGAGGGACACTTGATAGTGAGATTTTAATCAATCAAATAATGAAAAGACAAAAGCACTGAACACACTGAAAATATGTTAGAAGTATACTGTGAATAGGAGTCTTGAGATGAACATACATTATATGAGCATATTGTGAATAGGAGTCCACTCACAAAAATAATTATGGTGACAAAAATGATAGACTTGAAATTTAAGACTTCCAGCAAGCATTGTTAGAATAAAAATAGACAAGTCCCTGTGACCTTCATCTCTTAAATACTGTAGATGGTCTAAACAAAGCATTGAGAGTATGAGAGCTGTTCTATGTCCTTCCGGAAGGCTGGGAGAAATTCCCAGAATGGCTGAAGAAGTGGGTATCAGAGGAGATAGAGTGTCATGTATTTATTGTTTGACCTAGAAGAGGAATGGCATGCTCTATTTATAATCAGAGAAGATGACATATCAGTAACTGTGATAATCAGTTACAATGATCAGTAAACTGATCATTTAACTGTGTCCTTCCAGATTTTTAAAGATTGTTTGTTTAAGTTTCAGAGTGCAGCAAAGTCAGCTAGGTCTAGGTATTCCTCTGACTTAATTGCTACACACTGTCATAGACCAAAGATCTTATTCACCACGATAAATTCAATTATTAACCCGAGCTGCCAATTCCATGGGTAACCCTCGGCTGAACTTTGTGAGAAGTTTTTAAAGTTTTTTGCTGATAAAGTAATTACCATTTGTTCCTCCTTCACTTCACAGTTCTCAGACCTGTCCCCGAATTCACTGGCTTTACCGGTTTCCTTTGATTAATTTCAACACGTTTCTCTAAAAGAACTATGTTATCTGGTAACCAGATGAAAATATCATCCACGACACTTGATGTTGTTCCCGCTGTGATTATGGAAGCAACTTTTTCTGAAATTCGCCCCAGTATCCAAGTGTTGATAAATTCTTCTTTGGATGCTGGGGTGGTCCAAAATTGTTTTATTTGCTATTGAACATGCTATTGTTCAACTTTTGCTTAAGAAACAGGGTTTCGATGAAGGTTGCCTTAATAATTATTGGCCTGTCTCTAAGCTACCATTTCTGTCAAAGCTGCTAGAGAAAGTAGTACAGTCTCAATTGCTCCTGTCTTTAAATTCAGCTATGTTATTTGAACCTTTACAATCTGGTTTCACTGCTTTTCATAGCATGGTGTCTGCTTTGTTAAAAGTGTCCAATGACATTTTACTCACAGTGGATGCTGGAAAAAATACTGTGTTGATGCTACTAGATCTTACAGCTGCCTTTGATACTGTAGACCATAACATACTTCTCTGATGCTTAGAGCATCTGTTTGGTATCAAGGGTACCACCCTACAATGGCTCAGCTCATATCTTAAGGACAGGTCCTTCTCGGTAGCGTTGGGTAATTTCTCCTCTTCTTCTAGTCCTATTATTAATGGTGTTCCTCAAGGCTCCATTCTGGGCCCACTTCTTTTTAACTTATACATGCGTCCATTGGGGAATATTATTGGGGCACACAATGTCTCTTTTCATTTATATGCTGACAATACCCAGTTGTACATTCCACTGAAAGCTGGTGACTCCATTCAGCCATTGTTGGACTGTCATTAAAAAATGACATTAAAAAATGGTTAGCAAATAATTTTCTCCAACTTAATGATGACAAAACTGAAATAATTGTTTTTGGCCCCCTGAGATTGAGAGATGGTCTCATTAACGAGCTCCATAATCACTTCCCCTCAATTGATTCCCAGTTTGGAACCTTGGCTTCATTCGGGACTCAGAATTATGCTTAACCAAGCAGATAAATTCAGTCGTTAAGACGTTTTTATCAACTATGGATTATTTAAAAACTCAAAACAGTTTTGTCTTTTCAGGATTTGGAGAAGGTTATCCATTCTTTTATTACTTCTCGCTTAGATTACTGTAATTCATTATACTTGGGTCTTCCTCAGTTATCTCTGGCTCGACTTCAGATGGTTCAGAATGCAGCGGCAAGGCTGTTGACTAGGGCAAAGAAGTTTGATCCTGTCACCCCAATTTTAGCATTTCTTCATTGGCTCCCAGTCCATTTTAGGATTCAGTTTAAGATTTTGATGTTTGTTTTTAAAATTCTTAATAATCAAGCTCCTTCCTATCTCAAGGATCTTCTTAAACCACATTCATCAAACAGATTTCTAAGATCTTCTGATAGGTTTCTTTTGCATGTCCCTCATTCCCAGTTAAAAACAAAGGGGGATAGAGCTTTTGCTGTTGCTGCCCCCCGTCTATGGAATCAACTGCCACTGGACATTCGCCTTGCACCTTCCATTACCACTTTTAAAAAGAGGCTTAAAAGATATCTCTTCTGCCAGGCTTTTTGATAAAATTTTTAATTTTTACTATTGTCTGTTTTTATTTGGTCTTATTCTGTTTCTATTTTATTTTCCTTACTCTGTTCAGCACTTTGGTCAGCTTTGCTGTGTGAAACGTGCTATACAAATACATTTTACTTACTTACTTACTATCAGCAGTGTGATGGATGTATTGATGAATTAAATGTACAGATGGATAAATAGATGTATTAAGCACAAAAGCCCATTCTGTACATTGGGAACCTGTTTAATTGGAAATATTTCATATTTATTATATTTTATTAAAACCTTTTTATATTTGTGTATTTGTATATTTTAAAAAACATCAAAAAAGGAAACTTTTTCTATGAAGACAAAATAACAGGCATAATTATCTAGCATGTGAACTTCTATATAAAGTGTGCCTAAATTTTACTCAAAAAATATACAGTATAATTTCTGTGAATCCATGTAATTTAGTCCTTATATACAGGATTTACATTAGATGGACCTCGTGGCTTGAGCGTGTCTTGTTGGGACCTACATCGATGGCCATTTTTATTTGTGTGTGTGTGTGTGTGTGTGTGTGTGTGAGAGAGAGAGAGAGAGAGAGAGAGCGAGAGAGAGAGAGAGAGAGAGAGAGAGAGAGAGAGAGAGAGAGAGAGAGAGAGAGAGAGAGAGAGAGAGAGAGATATACGTCATTCCCTACAGTCATCTAAAATTTGTTTGCAATCTTCATGGCACTAAGTCTTGGGCACAGGTAAGGGTGAAGCAATGTATCGGTTTTTCACTTTAAAAAGATCAGTTGTTAGCTTAGGACTGACTTTTTTTTCTTCTTCTTGTTGACTCTTTTCAATCTGATTGAATCCTTGTGGTGTCTGCATTCACACCACCACATTGCATGTCCTTGCATTGATTTTATTTTAGGGACTGGCTTTTTCAGGAGCTGTGCCTGGACCTGATAGGATGCTTTTGGATAAGTCTAGCAGGGTGGTACAAATTTGCCTTATCTCTGTAAAACCTTCAGATTGCATGGAATCTTCAATTGTTTGCCTTTTGAAGTGAATTTGAATGAGAATCGGCCTTAGACGTTGAAATCTTTGCCTTTTAAGTGTGTTGTCTCCAGGCATAACATTGCTACTATTATATCAAGGGCTTGTTTCTGTTTATGCAGCATATCTGCACAATCATGCTGACTGATGATGTAAGCAGATCACAGTAATTTTCTTTAAATCATATTTTTATGGATAGAGGATCTTCATCATGTAATCTTACCTGGAAGACACACTGCACATTCTGCTATAGAATTCAGCCAAATATTTTATCGGAACAATGTCAAATAAACAAATAATTACCATAAAAAGGCCAGTGTAATTGCACACTCTGGCTTAGTTGTCTTCTCAACATCTTTGATCAATGGGGGCCAAAAGAATATATTCCAGACTTTGTTGTTAGTAGATTCAGTGATGTATGACCTTGCTCTTAAATTCTAATGTACTTTGAGTGCAGTGACTCTGTGATAACTACTTTATGATGTTTTTTCTAAGCCTAAGGTGTTATGTTGATTGGCTTGCAGAGACTGCCCTGTAATTACCTTGCCTTTTTGTACACATGCTCTCCATGTATTTGCTTTAAGGAATCATAGTTTGAGCTTGAGATGATATTTCTTGGGTTGCAATTGTAGTAGTATTGGGCCAGGGTGCCAGATATGAATTTCTTTAATGCATTAAGTATGTCCTGTGTGTTTGTGTGTGAGCTGCTGTAGGAGCGCTGAATTGAATGAATTTTTCAAGATAGTTAGACATGCCAGGAAAGCTTTGGAGTTTAGCTACATCTGTGGGGAGTGACATTTTGATAATCACTTTAGTCTTAGATGGGATTAAGACATTTGTCTCAGAGAATACTGCTTTCACATATTGGTACACTTTGTAATGAGTCTTTTGGCCTTTGTGTTTGGAGTCTTCTGGTTTTGCGTATAGCCATCTTTTTATCTTTACATATGGGTTTTTTCTGGACTTGGGCAGATTTTTTTTTTCATTAAGTTGCCTTGCCAGGCTCTCCTCTCCTACTTCTTCCACAAAATTTTGTGCTTTGTGTTCATAGGGCCTTTGGTCATCATTTGCACCTGCATTGACAATCTCACATCTTCTATACAACGAGAGGCCACTTTATTAGGTAAACATTCCCTGTACCTACTCTCAATAATCATTCTACAGTCCCTCCAGGATTTTGTGATTTTTTTGACTGCAGAAATTAATGCAAAATCAAGAAACTCAAAATTACCGCAGATTTGGGCCGAGATGCGTCATGTGGCGTCATCACAACGTGCATTCAGCCAAAGCCCCCTTCGATACATGTGCGTTGAACATGAGTACAGCTAAAAGATCTCATTTATCAACAAACATCACTGTGAAACACCGTGCAAACCAATTTTGTACAATCACAATTTCACCAATTCAAGTAGTTTTCTGCAAATAATCACAAAAAACTCCAGTACAGACTGATTTTATCAGCTAAACCTATCATATCAGTGCACTTTCAGGTGTACAGTTACTGACGGGAGCCCATCGGTTGCTGTACACAGTTTGTCAGGCCCCTCTACCCTGTCCATCAGTGGAAAGAGAACACCGCAGAAACACCACTCTATCCAAATGTTATCAGTCCAGCAGTGTCACTGACATGGTGGTGTGAATGAAATGCTGATAGGACTCGATCAGTTTGCAGCACTGTTTGGGGTCAGTGTCACTGTTTTACTGACTTACCCCCAAATAATATGCATTCAGCAATGGTGCTACGATGGAGGTAGAGTGGGACCATCGAACTGAACACTGGGCTACAGTCTCAGTGTAAATACACCTACAAATTTCACTTTTGGTGTACAAGTGTAGATACATGGTAAGTGTATCTATAGAAGTGGTCTCCAAGTGGTCTGACATGAATTATATTCACTCAGTGAACAGAAATGGACGAAATGCATCATGCATACTTCCAGACAGTGAGTGACTATAAGGCCCAGACTCCATGTCTGAATTCCACTGACATTACATACATGGGTGTACAACCAACACCTGCTGGTGGTAATATGAGATGGGATGTGAAAATCTAATATCTATCAATATTTGAAAAAACAATGATAGTGTAAATAATTGATCTCTTTCACATTCATTAAAACCATGACTGTATTTCACATACTCCTCCTCAATCTGCTGATAGAAAAGCAGGTTATAAAAAACGTCAGCTCATTAAGATGCGTGTAGGGAGCTGATAGGCTGAATGAATCCATAGTCTGGGCTAGAAAGAAATCAGCCCCAACCTTGCTTCTTCATACCATTCTATGTATATTTATTGTGACCATTTATCATGCCGTTGTGCTTCGTTCCACAAAAGTACAAAATAGTCCACCTTAAGACATATGTTAACAGCAAATAATCTGATGTGGATGCCAAAAATGACATCTTATATTGATGTTTGTAAGACCTGACAGACATGATGAATTGTCAGATACACGCAAAAAAAAAAAAAAAAGAAAAAAGAAAAAAAAAGAAAAGAAAAGAAAAAAAGAGAGGAGTATACACTGCTGTGTTGTGCCTCTTTAAAAGCTGTAGGCAGTGCTGTGGGGCTGCAGAGCAGGGTGTAGAAACACTCACTCACACACACACACACACACACACACACACACTTGTGAGGACCTTCTAGTGATATAATTGTTAATGCAGCTAAATAATGCTATGACTACACCTAAATCTAACCCCAAGCTCAGTAATCAAAAGGGAACTTTTTAATAAATAAATAAATAAATAAAAGCTGCATTTTTTAGTAAAACACACACACACACACACACACACACACACACACACACACACACGAAAAGAGTTCGCCTTGTGGGGACCAGCCAAATTCCTGTCAGCCGCTCAGACATACCTATCCTTGTGGGGACATTTGGTTCCCATCAGGATATCAAAACATATACACACACACTCACAGAACAGAGAGAGAGAGAGAGAGAGAGAGAGAGAGAGAGAGAGAGAATAAGGACAGACAGGTCTTCACAAAGCGGTGGTGTTTCTACCTTCTCACGAGGACGTTTCACTAGGACCCGATTAATGCAGCGGTGAAACTGGGTCCGCAAACACACACACACACACACGCACGCACGCACCCGCGCGCGCGCTCTGCGGCAGTAATCATCGAAGATAACGGTTTTGTAGGCGTGCACTTGAGCGTGTACCGGAGCTAATGGTCGAATTGTTTGTCCTCGTTGTTGCCTCAAAGCACCGGGACTGAAAAAGAAAACGGCAAAACCGAGACAGCGCGCGCGCAGGAAGCCAGTCTCGGCACGAGTTCAGCGAGGCAGTGTCTTTTGCAGCACGAGCCCTCACTTCAGGTAAATCAGTGCAAACACGCACATTAAAACGAGCACTAAGCAAGAGTGCATGCTTCCACTCACAGATTTTAACATCTGCTATCTTCCTTTCTTTTTTATTTTTTACACAGGGTGTTGATAGACAGGCTCGCGCCCACGCACTAACTTGATCATAATTTCATTATTTCTTTTGGTTGCATGATGTCATGTGTATTTTTATTTATTTTGTTTATTTATTTTTGGGAACAAATCTGTGTGGGGAGTTGTACTATACTGCATTGATGCTTCTCTGTTGTTTAGTTTTTGCAGTGCACAGTTTCCCAGTCTCACTGCACATTTTGTGCACTTTTCATTCTTTAACATGTCTGATCAAACTCATGAAGCGTATCACGCGCTGTTTTGGGAAGACAAAGACATCAGTTCTGTAGTCCATAAAAAAAATTACATGACTGCAATTGTTCAAAAGAAAACTGGAGAAAAGAATCAAGGGTTTAAAATGCATTTGGAGTAATATAAGTCCAGAGACTTTTTGCTACACTAATCTAGAGAAATTATAATCGCGTACTTTTATTTTGTATGTAATGTCAGTGTCATTTGTGGACAAGAAACCCTAATGTGGACCTGTGGAAAATGAGTGTGAGATGGATTTTTTTGACAGGCCATCTATAGAAGTGATCTAATATGTGTACTCACAGCAAAACCCCCCCACTGTTGGACTAACACTCGAGCGATTCTTGTGTTTCTGTTCCTGCAAGTGTAGATGGATGCACATTAAGACTGTAGGTCTCAGTTAAACGTAGCGTATTCGAACTGTTTGTGTATGTAATTTGCAAGCAATTAAAAAAAATATTTTAGAAGCCAATCTAATCCCTTATTTAATTAACTCCTCCAGTGATTAATCAGCATATATTGTGTTGCTTTCCAGTTGGACACGAATGAACACTGCTTTTATTAACGCAACACGAAGTTCACAAAGGATTTAGATGTTATCTCAAAACAATTGCTAGGGGAACAGGGCAGAAAATTTTTAGGGAGGCACGTGCTTCTCGAGGACAATGCTGACATTTGGATTAAAAGATTAGAGAAAGACAGAGAGATGGTCAGGGTTTGAGGCTGTTGATTCTTGGTTGTTGCATGCTCTGCTGAAAATTCTCTGGCATTTCTGAAATTTAAAACGTGTCATCACTTTTATTCTGTAATTTTTTTCATTTATTTTTTTGTGTGTGTGTCTTTGCCAGATTTGTTATGGAACTCCTGTTTTGTTTTGCCTCTTTTTTTTTTGTATCTTTCTCAGTTGGTGTATTAAAACACTTCGCTGAAATGTAATTATACACTGTTAATGCTTTACTCATAGTCTGGTAATGAGGGTGCTTATGCATGCTCACACTCACGCTCTTGCTGTCGTGTTGTAAATGCAGGCCAGGTCATGAATTATACAGAGACACAACGAACCGCTAAAAAATTTCCCAACCCTGTAATGCAGTGCTGAGTCGAGACGTTGACTTAAATACTGCTGCATAACTCTGGGGCAACTCACTAAATTCACTAGCAAGTAGGTCAGTACGAACAACGTGTGCTGTATGAATACTTTCCCAACAAAATGCTTTAACAGATAGAGTTTCGGTAATATAGAATTGCTTGTCAGTCCGTTCTGATAGTTTTGACTGCTGGTTTCTGATTTGAGCATTGAGAAGGACATGCTGTAATTTAGTGCTTATGATAAAGTCGAAAATTCAAGCTGAGGATGAAAATTATTACTGAAAGATACAAGCTGGTATGTGGAAGCATTAATGTCTGGTGGACACTCTAAACATGGGACTGGGCAGCACTTTATAGCTTCCATGTACTAGCCTGTATCTGTCAGTATTAATTTAGCATCTCTCTCTCTCTCTCTCTCTCTCTCTCTCTTGCTCTAGCTCGCTCTTTCATTGTTAATATATGCCTGATCACGATTTATTTAAGGAAGTACTAAGACGCCACTTCAGGCACTCTTAGAAAATGATTTCGGCTGCGGCTGAATCGTCCTCTATGTGGGAATTGCACTTAACTAGCTAAGTAACTTGGCATACTTTATTATATTAAATGCATTAGCTACCACTGTTTTGCGTAGTCGATTCGGTTTTCAAAACATGGGACTGGGTAGCACATTAAAGCTTCCACTTGGCTGGTGGGCTAGTTAATAACTTCATGATTTGTCTGCCCTTGAAATTGAATTTTATTTAGATGGCAACACACAAACACTCCAAACACTCTTAGCAGTGACCAGTTAGCATGGTTTATTATGTATTGTATTGCAATCCAAGGACAGATTATGCAGTCGATGATAACACGAGTAAGCACTTGCAAAAAAATTTAATTTGAAAAGCTATGCAGCTATCGAGTGGCAGCTTGTACCTGTAGTTTGAGTATGGTCTTATGTTGTGGGACTCATAGTAGGACTATAAAGTCTGTCTTGGCTGTAAAAGTTAAACAGACAGCGTTGTTTCCTCTTGAATAAGTATCACCAAGTGGCACAAATATAATCTGACAGTGCTCTGTAAATTTGAGGATGACTCTGAAGCTGAAGCTTTGGGAAATGCCAGTTATTTGGTCTCTAATTGGCATTTTTCCTCATTCTCCTGTAGCAGGCCTGCAGGTTGGTTTGGTCAGGCTGAGTTTACAGTTCACTGGACAGACTGATGGCTTCTGATTTGTTCCAGTACACAACAGAGGGCTATCATAATTTAGCAAAAAAAAAAAAAATGTATACAATATGAAGCATTTTTTTCCAATTATACATTATTCAGTAATTGATTATTGTATTAGTGAATAATGTATATTGTGCAATATTCAGTAACAAATAATTCTTATTTTTACAGCTGTAAAGAAACCCTAATAATACAGTACATATTTATATATAATACAGTATGTATGAATAATCTGTTTTCTTAATTTTTTTCTTCAAATCGTAATGGCGTGCGTGTGTCTGTGATACAGGATATGTATCACAATGTACTGTATATGGCTGTTAACAAACTGCCAGCAAAACAGTAGTGTTTACATTAATAAAAGCTTTAAAAAATGAGTTGTGTTACAAATCACAATGTTTTCTGTAAGGAAATGTTTATTACTGAAGGAGTCTTCAGTGTAAATGCTTTGTAACTGTCACATCGTCACAATCTAGAAACTCTATTTCCCAGAACTCAGCACGGCCTACAAACATGGCTGCTGAGAACCACAACACCCAGACCTTCTCATGTTCACAATCTCCTGATTACTGATCATTGAGTCCACAGCTTTACTTAATCAACTGCACCACTTCATTCGCAGTATATAAGGACTCTCAGCACTCACATTCACTACAAAGTATACACTCAGTTTGTCCTAGTGCTCTTGACTATACCAAGCGTGTTTAATTGGGTTTGTCATTCTGGTTTTGACCCACATTGTTTCCTGTTTTCGTCTTTGCCTTGTCTTCTCTGATCTGTTTGCACATCGGCTGCACAACTTTGCCTGTTTCTGATACTTGCACCTGATTGTCAATTTGGATTTGTTGTACTTCATTAAACTGTTTAACCTGCAGTTGCATTCGTCTTCGCCTCCGTTACGTGATGGTAACAGTCTTTACAAACTTTAAGTTTTCCACCGGGATAAAGTCCTGATTATTTTGTTTAAAGCATGAAATTGTATTTCAATTCCAAGTCTGTGTATATTCATGTAAGCACAAGTGTGGCTTTTTTTTGTACTTTCATCTGTAGAGGTTTATACTGTATCTCTTTTATTCATGTCAGAATAGCTCGCTGCACACTCTCAAGCATGCTGTGCTATTTAAGGCTTTGAACAGTGCACCACAATTCATATCAAGACTCTCGTGACACAAGTTCTTGCCAAGCGCTTGGTAGTGAGTGTGTCAGCGACAGGGTGAGTTTTAAACCAAGGCTCAATACACCATGGTGTATTGAAAAATCTATTTCTATTGAACACGAGATCGACCACAGCCCAGCCGGCCATACGCAAGGGTCATCACATCATGATTCAATCAGTGGAATCAGGCGAGAGGCTAATTATGCTGTGTTTTTTTTTTTATTTCCTCTGTAGAGATTTTATGGTTTATTGTTGACTGGCTGCTAGAGTCGGTGTCCTTAAGTGAATGTTTTGTAGGTGAGTTAATAGCCGAGTGTATAAACTTGCCTTAAAATGAAAAAAATAGTCTACTCCTAACAACTTTTTTATTTATTTATATATCACAGATCTAGGCAGTGTGACCAGTGTGGCTACTTTATTTGTGACATGTTAATAACATTTTTACGATATTTATTTTTGCAAAGCACCCGTAAATCAGTAAAGCCATATTTATGGATAACTATGTGATCACATCCAACATTTTTGTCCAGGATTTAACATTAACATGGAAGTGTAGGGAAATTTAAAAGATTTTCTTGTCCTGTTTCACACCTGCAACTTTTTTCCTCTACCGCCAACACACATTTGAGAAGCATCTGCAAGGTGGGCAGAATACGACTACACATTTAAAAAGAGCTGCCTGTGGACCTATTTTTATTTATTTATTTTTGTCACAGTGAAGCTTCCAAATGTAAAAAAAAAAAAAAAAAAAAAAGATTTTTCAGAAAAGTTTTTTTTTTTTTTTTTTTTTTTTTTTTACCTTCAGACCAATGAGGTTGCAGGTTGGGAGCAAGCAAGAAAAAATCTTGTTGTGGGATTTTAGAACATGGTTTAATCAAAAATATAATTGCTAATATTCTGTTGCAATATAACTAAAGATATTTTTGGGACATCTTTATCTTATTACATTTTTTATTTATCTTTATTTCATCTTTATTACTGATAATAATCAATTTCATCTAGAGTACTAGCTAGGACTAGTAATTGCGAGTTCTCAAAAAACTGTGAAGTGGGCCTCATGGGGAAAAGTTTGAGTATGTTGACTGTACATAATGTATTATTACTGATCTTTTGGTTTTCACTAAACAGCCATGTCATAAAACATCTCTCAATCTTTAACGTTGTGAGTGAGTAGTTTTATAGCTACAGGAATGAGAGAGAGAGAGAGAGAGGGAGAGAGAGAGAGCGGGAGCGAGAGATCCCATCAAGGATCAAAGGTAGACAGTCAATCCTCTGACATTTTAAAATATATTTCAATTACTAAATGAATGTCAGTGATATATAACCTATAATAGTACATGCTTTTGTCTAAATGCATTCATAAAGAGTTCAAACAAATATAGATTTTCTTTTGTAATTTTTTTACCCTTCTGATCCTCCACATCTTCACATTAACCAGCAAATGACCCAAAACATCAAAACATCTTGGAAGAGCAAAGCAAACAGCAAGGAAAATGTCTACAGGCTCAGAGAGCTGAGCTAGGTCTTTGCATGTAATATTTATGGAGATGAAAAATGACTCTCTGAATCTGCTGTAATAGGAGGAATCCCACTACTTCTATACAAACGTATAATTGTTCAAACTATTCATACAGTATGCAAAATCATTAAATAGCCTACAGTCTAGAGTTCTGTCCAGAGTTCATTACTTGTCAACAATTAGTTCCATAATGCAGCTGAATAATCACATTCAGTAATTTGTTGTATGAATTTGAAATATACGGATTACATTAGAGTAAGAACACGTTGTAAGGAGTAAATATCGTAGTTTGGCCGTTTTCCCACATCGACTGGTCCATTTGTTAGTAGCAGATTTTTGTTTAGCCACAACCACTTGATGACCTCTTAAATAAAAACATGTCTAACTAAATTAATACCACAGCACTGCTGAATCCTTGTATCGGATTGGTCAGAAGGTGTTAATTAAGAACAAGCCTTTTCTCAACTTGTTAGTAAGTTGGGGTCAGAGCGCAGGGTCAGCTATGATACAGCGCCCCCTGGAGCAGAGAGGGTTAAGAGCCTTGATCAAGGGCCCAACAGTGTCAGCTTGGCAGTGCTGGGGCTTGAACTCTCAACCTTCTGATCAGTAACCCAGAGTTTTAACCATTGAGCCAATTCTACCAACCAACTTTTAGCTTTTTTAAAAATACATTATTGTTTCTATAGTAACAGTTAATTAACAAGAACAGGAACTGACTTATGTCTTAATGTTAAATGTAACTATAAACAATTAAAAAATACGATATATAATTCGTTAGTAAATTAAAAGTTGTAGTCACTGGCATGAGAGGAATACCACTTAGGGTTATATGAAAATAATAATCACCTTCTGGGTTTCTAACAAATTTCTGACAGACTAAATTTCTGACAGTAATAAGAGAGGCCCACTCAGTTATTTATTTATTTTCTTATAACAACACAGTTCTATGTTTTTAACCCCCTATTTAATTCATACAGAGCCTGTGAAATCTTGTTTCTTTAGTTACATTTAACAACGGGAACAACCAATTAAAAAAATTTGGGCAAAAAACTATTTCTTAGAAGATAGCTGTCTTTATTTATGGTGCCTTTCGAATACATAAAGCAAAGTATTAAACCAAGTTCTTGTGGATGTCCTGAAAGCCAGTAATTTTTATGTCTTTCTGTTCTGTAGCTCAGACAGCATCTCTACTGGCTCTCAAGCTATGACCGATGCTCTGTGTGTGAGCAGTATCACTGTGCCCTGCTGATTGATGTTCATGGCTGAAGGGTTCTCCAGGGGCAGTCCACATAGAGCCATAATGGAGGATGGGGATTTGTGGCTGTGAGGGTGATGGATGTAGGCTCATCGTGTGGCATGGTCTGTGGAAAGGGCAAAGAAAGTGGCATGAAAGAACCGCAAAAGAGGTCTCATTAAAGGAAACTAACGAAAAGGCTTTTTTTAGTGAATGCATATCATACACGTTATGGTAACAATATCTTTTAGAATCCAGATGGGTAAGATGGATTTCCTGTGACACACATGATGGATCCGTAGCCATTAAAGCCCAGAGCTGTGATTTGTGATCTAGGATTTGGCAGAACTGACAGTAATGGATAGGTAATGGTTGAGAGTGACGATGTCATTATTATCATCATCAGGCAAGGTCTTTGGGGCCACTGCAGCTAAGAGAGACATTAATATATATATATATATATATATATATATATATATATATATATATATATATATATATATATATTTGCTGTACATAAAGAGGCCAGTTAGCTCTTGAAAACAGATTCACAAAGTGAAAAAATATATACTGGACAATGAGTTCAAGCAACAATGATGTCAAGTTCTTGACTGGCTAGGAGTCCGTGTAATTGGTGCTGCTCTGAGGGTAGGAAGAATGACATTACTCTCTCCCCATTCAATGAGAATGTAGATGAGATTATGAAACGATGCAGCAGTGTGAAAAGAGTTTCACCTGTCTTAGAGGTGTTGTCATGTTTTAGTTTTGCCTTTCCCAGTTGGTGTCTGTGGTGTGAAAGGGGAGTGCTATAACTAGTGGTTGGAAACTGGAAGAAAATTTGGTAAAATTAAGTGAAAACCAAAATCTAGGAACTAGGGGAAAGGTTATTATGATAAACCATGGACGTATTTGCAACCAGACAGCATAAACCAAGATGTACATTCACTTGCCTCCATAATTATTGGCACACGTCATGAAAATCGATCATGAATGCATTTTTTCCAAAACATGTGGTAACATTAGGGACTCAAACATGATTTCAAATAAATGCAAACAAATTGCTTTAACAAATTATACTTATTGTAAATTAGTCTGTCCCCAGGAACTCTGTCTTCATAAACTGTTGTTTTCTCTGGCATTTCATCACAAAGGAGACTTTGGTTGCTGGACTGCACAAGTCAGTCAATGAATACGATTTTTTTTTTTAAAGCAGTTACAAGTCCCAACATAGCTGCAAGCAGCGATTAGCAGGCCCAAGCATCATAGGTACAGCAATGTCTGTTTCATGAGCCAGTATTGGGAAATGATGGCTATGCCACATCATTGAACAGACATGTGAAGTTTGGGCCACATTGTATGATGTACCGTAGAACTGCTCCACACCTTCAGAATAGCATCTTGGATATCTTGCCATCATTCTGACCAAATGTGGTTGGAATCTGATTTGAACTGGGCAGGACGAATAGGTTTAGGTTTAGTACCTGTCCAAATGAACAAAATCTAAAGAGGCTTAAGAAGACCAATATGGTGAAATTTTGTGAATTGAGATGAAACTGGATTCCCACATTGAAAAAAATGTCACGGGGGTGCTATGGAGGCCCTGGGCCATGCTGAGTCCAAGCTTTGGTTAGACCCTGATGGCCATGAGTTTTCGAACATGCCAAGCATATCACAAAAAGAAAGGGCAAAAATGTCTGGGAAAAAAATCCTGACAGATAAAGTCCCCTCTGAAAGGTCATGGAGGGAGAGATGTCATCCACATTCTCAAGCATTTAATTTAATTATTTTTTAAAAAAATAAGGAACTTGGAATGTTTTGCATGAAGATCAGCTGGACCTAATTATATATTATTATGCATTATTAGCAAAAGCTCAGGGGATCACAGCCTTTTCTAAAGGTGGATTTCTGAACTAATTATTGTTGTGTTTGTTGTGGTTTGTATGTTCTTTTGTATCTCTTGTGGCCTTTTTGCCTCGTGTGGGAAATTAATGCTACATGACACAATGCACAAACAGGAATTGGTAGAGGGTGGAGTGCATGTGTGTGTGTGTGTGTGTGTGTGTGTGTGTGTGTGTGTGTGTTAGACATTGCAGAAAGAAGACAAATGGGGAGAGAGGACTAGAGGCCATGAGAATGTAAAAAAAGGTATCATTTTTTGTGGAAAAGGGAAAGTAATAGAGAATAAAAAAGTGGCGCACAGTAGAGCAGCTTCTCCGAGTCTCTCAGGAACTCAAAATGAAAGCAGTTTTGTTCCCATTAATGTTAAATATACTACGCCATAACAACAAATTTACCGTAAACAGCACAATATATTTAAACAGTCGTATATTTACATTAAAAATCTATATAAAAAATTTTGTTTTCATATCTAGCAATGGCACTCATCAAGCCACAATGGCGCAAGGCAAAACGTGCCTTCAAGCCACAAAATCAAAACCGAACAGAACAGAATACAGAAGGAAAAGACTGAAATGAACCAATCAGGGTGAACAATGATGCGAAATCTGGCGTAACGGAGAGCAAACATAGACTTTATGATGCTATTCATCTTTAAATGAACCGAACTGTTTGGAAGGGTTGCATGAAAGAAACTCTTTGTGAGAGCCTCTCACTAAATGCAGCACTTAAACTTCAGCAAACCATCGGCATTAGAATCATGTGCTGTGGTCAGATGTGCCCAAAGGCAAACTTTTTGGCAGCAAAGACCTAAAATGTTAGGCAGTAGGGCACTGTGTGCAAAGGAAAATCCCAAATCCACTGTACAATATGGTGGTGCATCGTTAAATTGATCGCATCAATATTTAAACTAGTTACTATGATATATCAGTCTGGTTAAAGTCTGGTTGTCTCTACCAGGAGGTTAACATGTAACGTTTGGCAAGTTAATGACTCCAAACATACTTCACAATCAATACACAAATGGTGGTGTGTGTGTGAGCACAAAAATCCATATCTCAGGCTTTGGATTTAAACCCTATAGAAGAAATATAGACTTTATTATCCTGTTACGCTTTAATGTTATTAAAAAAATAAACCAAATGGAAGTAGAAAGATGGACTTTTATTTAGACAGCTTTTCTGTTGATCTTCTGTTAATGCTGTTGTAAGCCTCTGCTGTAAAGCCCTATTAATATTAAGCACACAGCTCCTCAAATCCTTATCACACTTAATTTTCACAAATTAAGTTCCATATTGGAGTAATTAATACTAAGACAAAAATTATTATAATTATTTTTTTTGTATTTTAAAATAAACTAAACTACCCCGGAGTGTTAAATTTGATATTTTAAAAGATGGCATCACATAAAAGTATAATTCAGATTACAGTAGTTCATTTGAGTGTGTGTTTAATTGTTTTTCAGGTATCTGAATCATGAAACTTATGTTTTGTCTTATTTATTTATTCATTTATTTTAGCATGAGTGTGGAAGTTTTTCCCCTACAGACAATATACTGCCGGATCAGATCTTTTTCTAAAATCAGAAATTTTCTTAAGGAGAAAAATTTCCATCCAAATTACCTTCAGTATTTTTTCCCACAACAAACTTAACTGTGGTCTAACCTTACTTTCACCCAGATAATTTTCAATGCGTGTGATTTCCCAGGAAGATGCTGGCTCGTGTGCTGGAACAAAAGTTACTACTTGTTGTATTTAGTTTATTCTTTTTTAAAATATGTTATTATTATTATTATCTTAAAATATATTAAATCACAATATGATGCTTTGGAAGAGTATATAAAAATTTTATTGCTATGGGTTGCATTACTTTGTCTGTGTAGTGTCTTCGCTGGGAGGCAATAAAAAGGATATATATCAAGTAAATACATTTCATTAAAATAAACAGCCAACCTTTATAACCATTATACAGTGTCTAAAGTTTATATTCACTTATACCACAATGCTGTTGAATTGTTGGATCTGATTGGTCAGAAAGCGAAGATTAATTTTCTATAACAGAAGTGTTGAAAGTAGCGATTTATATCAATGCCCTCATTTCCATAGTAACAGCTCATTCACAGGGACTTGTACGGTGGTATAATCTAAACCTAAAGATAAACAGATAAACAGACGAATGTGGTTTCTCAATAACATGAACAAGCTACGTTGTATTATTAACCACTATTAAATAGCTGCTTTAAATGTAAATGATATGATACATGAACTAATTTGCCTTGTTGACAAGATATTCACAATGTTAAGTGAAACCATGAATGGTTCAAATGGTATGACGTATTTAATATGAATGCATTTTAAAAGTACAAGTGTTGTCAGAACACTGCAGTGTAAGAAGAATAAAAATACTCCAGGAAGCGATGCTAGGAAAACGATCAGCTTTGGGGTGGTAAGACGTCATGTCGGTGCTGCAACACACCATCTAGTTGTTGATTAATGTCCTGTAACACACTGTGACCACATGCAAATATTATGTAAAACGTACTCCCATTTTCCGATTTGGAAAAAACCCAAAAGCAAATTAAAAGTGTGTTGGGGGGGGGGGGGGGGATACTCTGTTATTAATTAATTAAGCTAAAAAAAATGTAATTAAATTTGTAATTATTTCAAAAACTTAAATATACATCACCATACCAACGATATCTCAGAAAAGTGTATCGCATAATTATTTATTACGATATCAATATTATAGCGATATATTGCCCAGCCCTAGTATACACTTGTGTGCTTGTATTTTAATATGCTAAAGACTACAGCTTAGCTGTGCACGTTGATGCACGTTATTCTTCACTCTGTGACACAAGAAACACAACGAAAGGAGAAAATTTTCCAGCCGATGCCAGTCCACACCTGTATTAGACATTCCACATCCCCCCTAGCACATCTGCTTCTGAAATGAAATCATCGAGCATGCAAGGATGGGTCAGACCCTAGAGCAAGCATGGAGATGTCGTAAATTTTTCAAGACTTGTAGTAACCAGTGCATAATGGCTGATAAAAGTGTAATGTCAAGTTTTATTATAGTTACAGAACAATCTGGCTGTTAACTGTAGTAGATACAATAGTTGACATCGGTCCTAGGAGAGAACCTTGTAGAATCCCTGCTGTCTTGTTGGAGTGAATGGCTTCGAGCTGAAGAAGAGGTGGACAATGATTGGGATTGTTCTTCTTTAAGCACTTTTAAGAATTACTCTACAGTTCAGTGTGTGTGTGTGTGTGTGTGTGTGTGTGTGTATGCATTTCTGGCTCAAGGTGGTGAATGTTATGCACAAAGAGTCATGGAGCAAATCAAATCGCTCTCTCTCACACACACACACACACACACACAATGATTTTTGAAAAATGATTATTTAATTATTAAAAACAGACGCATAAATAATAGATTTTAAAATGCATCTGAGCACACTAATATTATTCAGTCTTAGCTAAAGATCGCTGATTATTAATTCACGCTCAAGGATTTGCATATTTAAGTATTAAGAGTTATTATCACAAATAATAATTACATTTCACATAACAAATCTCCAGTTATGTAGCAATATAGGTCTTCGAGGCTAAAGACTAATGCATCATACATAATCGAGCTTTAATAAACAAACAACAAATCGTTAATTAACCCCTTATACGTGTCACCGCCTTTCTCTCTCGTTCTCTGTTTATATCTTCTGTTATCCTCTTTTCGTCTGTATAATTTATAGAATAACGTATGCTCTCTCTCCTCCTCTCTCTTCTCACTCTCATCCCTTTGTCTGTATTCTTAGTTGGACTTTGACTCTCCCTCTCTCCCTCTCTCTCTCTCTCTCTCTGCTGGTTTTGTGTGTCTGCGCAGCTCATATTTAATTCATGTTTAGAAAGGTTCCCGAATGGAGGGTTTGGCAGAGCCTGCAAGCACATAGTGACAAGTGCACACGCGCGCACACACACACACACACACACACACAGACACACACACACAGACACACACACACACTATGTAAACAACCATAAAAAGGCTCCTAGCCACCTGTCATTAGTTTTTTCGGCCCTGTCTTCTCTCTCTCTCTCTCTCTCTCTCTCTCTCTCTCTCTCTCTCTCTCTGTGTCTCTATTTACTCTATCTATGTATCTGTCTATCTCTGTCTCTGTTTCTCTATCTATCTATCTATCTATCTATCTATCTATCTATCCATCTATCCGTCTATCTATCTATCTATCTATCAATCTCTGTCTCTGTGTCTGTCTCTTTACTTTATTTCTCTCTCTCCCTTTCCCTCTCTCTCTCTCTCTCTCTCTCTCTCTCTCTCTGTTATATAACCTATAATAAGCTGTTCTGGCATCTCTGATAGCCACAGTGCCCTTCATTGCCTGACACACAGATCATGACTGGATTGTGTCTCCCGTGTCCATGGCTGTGCTGAGACAGACATAAGTCTCTGGATAACTGGACACTTTGTTGTAGAACCTTTAAAGAATACACCAAATGGACACGCTGAAGAACTCTTTAACATTCACTGAAAGCGCAACTGTGGATGCCACAGGCTACATGACTCTGCATATAATCACCCATTCCAGTGGGAGTTTCATTTTGATCTATATCACTGATTACTGAAGTTCTACAGGAGAGATAGCATCTGTATGGAGAAAAGGAAAAATTAAGAAAAGAATCAAGAAACCAAAGAGAACTGATGCTGGATCTGCAGGGACGGAGAGCAAGATATGGAGAAGCGTTCTTGAAAACTTACATGGAAACAGAATTTGGAGAGAAATATGAAGAGACAAGAAGAAGCAAAACAACAACTACAAATACAAACTCTGAAAGGAGAGTGTCTCTGAGCTCAGCGGTGCATATTGAGCCTTATAATAAAAGTGCAATGTTTATGAATCAACTCCCACTCTTTAAGTAGATAGAAAGACATCAGTTTATACATAATTAATAAAAAAAAATGGGGCATGCTTTTGTGAGAAAATAGTCAACAATGACAGGGTGCAATCGCAGCAATTGGCTGGCAATGAGATTTTTTTTTTGGTAAAGACGACACATCATACTTTTGATTTGTTTATACTTACATTTAATATTATTACTTTAATATAATTATAGCAGCTAGCCGTTTCCTCACCAGTGTCACAAATTCCCTCTTCCAGCAAACATTACTGTTCCAGCATGGCCAGTCATGTGTTTTGTTTTTCGTCCTCCATATGCTTTTGTTTATTATTAGTATGATCCTTTGTTTCTGTTTTAGTCCTGTCTTAGACCCTGCCTTTTACTAGAGTGTTACTGATTGTGTTCATCTGTTCTGTGTTTGAGTCTTAATTATTTTCCACTTTTATATCCTCCGTGTGCCACTGTTTATCTTGTCGAATATTTCATGCTTCACCAAGATATAGTTCCCTTTGTTGTTGTTCCTCATTGTTTTGACCCAAGCATGTGTACTAGTTTATTAAGTATTTGGATACCATGATTCTTGGACTCCTTACAATACATGCACATGTTTTAACTAGCCTATAAAAGATAGGCTAGTTAAAACATGTGCATGTATTACTGATACTTACATGATACTTAATCCTGGCTCTTGAAGTGAATAAAACACAAAAAAACGCAGCTTGTCATTTTCCATAGAATGCTGAAAACGTTCCAGTGTTGGAAAATGTAAAGTCATTGCTTTTACAGTGAGGGAAAAAAGTATTTGATCCCCTGCTGATTTTGTACGTTTGCCCACTGACAAAGAAATGATCAGTCTATAATTTTAATGGTAGATTTATTTGAACAGTGAGAGACAGAATAACAACAAGAAAATCCAGAAAAACGCATGTCAAAAATGTTATGAATTGATTTGCATTTTAATGAGGGAAATAAGTATTTGACCCCCTCTCAATCAGAAAGATTTCTGGCTCCCAGGTGTCTTTTATACAGGTAACGAGCTGAGATTAGGAGCACACTCTTAAAGGGAGTGCTCCTAACCTCAGCTTGTTACCTGTATAAAAGACACCTGTCCACAGAAGCAATCAATCAATTAGATTCCAAACTCTCCACCATGGCCAAGACCAAAGAGCTCTCCAAGAATGTCAGGGACAAGATTGTAGACCTACACAAGTCTGGAATGGGCTACAAGACCATTGCCAAGCAGCTTGGTGAGAAGGTGACAACAGTTGGTGCGATTATTCACAAATGGAAGAAAACAAAAGAACTGTCAATCTCCCTTGGCCTGGGGCTCCATGCAAGATCTCACCTCGTGGAGTTGCAGTGATCATGAGAACAGTGAGGAATCAGCCCAGAACTACACGGGAGGATCTTGTCAATGATCTCAAGGCAGCTGGGACCATAGTCACCAAGAAAACAATTGGTAACACACTACGCCGTGAAGGACTGAAATCCTGCAGCGCCCGCAAGGTCAAGGTGCTCAAGAAAGCACATATACATGCCCGTCTGAAGTTTGCCAATGAACATCTGAATGATTCAGAGGAAAACTGGGTGAAAGTGTTGTGGTCAGATGAGACCAAAATGGAGCTCTTTGGCATCAACTCAACTCGCCGTGTTTGGAGGAGGAGGAATGCTGCCTATAACCCCAAGAACACTATCCTCACCGTCAAACATGGAGGTGGAAACATTATGCTTTGGGGGTGTTTTTCTGCTAAGGGATACAGGACAACTTCACCGCATCAAAGGGACGATGGACGGGGCCATGTACCGTCAAATCTTGGGTGAGAACCTCCTTCCCTCAGCCAGGGCATTGAAAATGGGTCGTGGATGGGTATTCCAGCATGACAATGACCCAAAACACACGGCCAAGGCAACAAAGGAGTGGCTCAAGAAGAAGCACATTAAGGTCCTGGAGTGGCCTAGCCAGTCTCCAGACCCATAGAAAATCTGTGGAGGGAGCTGAAGGTTCGAGTTGCCAGACGTCAGCCTCGAAACCTTAATGACTTGGAGAAGATCTGCAAAGAGGAGTGGGACAAAATCCCTCCTGAGATGTGTGCAAACCTGGTGGCCAACTACAAGAAACGTCTGACCTCTGTGATTGCCAACAAGGGTTTTGCCACCAAGTACTAAGTCATGTTTTGCAGAGGGGTCAAATACATATTTCCCTCATTAAAATGCAAATCAATTTATAACATTTTTGACATGCGTTTTTCTGGATTTTCTTGTTGTTATTCTGTCTCTCACTGTTCAAATAAATCTACCATTAAAATTATAGACTGATCATTTCTTTGTCAGTGGGCAAACGGACAAAATCAGCAGGGGATCAAATACTTTTTTCCCCTCACTGTACATGTGACTGTTACAAAGCACTGACAGTAGAGACTCCTTCCCAAAATGCTTAATATGTCTCTGCACTTAAAGGTTCACCATATTAACAATTACACACACTTTTTAAAAAATTTTTATTTTAAAGTGGAACATTCAACATACAAGTCATTGTGAATTAGTTCTTGCTATAGAAATTATAACACATTGGAAAGAGTGCATTAATGTAAACATGCGATTTGCCTTACAGCCAGAATTACTGTCACAGCTGCCATTATAGAAAATTAATTTTTCTATAACTTTCTGACCAATCAGAATCAAGAATTCAACAGCGGTATGGTATAAAATATTTATAATACCTTAAAGTCTCTGCTTATTATTTGGTCGCTCATCATAAAGCATGTTATTCAGTAAGCACTATGAGTGGTTCATTAACTGCTATAAAAGTAACCGAAAATGGATGTAGTTTAAGTCTGGAACGACTGAGGTGTTAAAGATCAAACTGAATTTCTCAATTAAAAAACAAAGCAAACTTCTGTTAAAAATGAGAGTCCGGTGATTTAGAAAAGGTGTAATTGTGGGTTTTCAGGAAAGTAATGCTTTAAAAATGATTGAATATACAGGCGAACATTTATTCATTTGGCAGACGCTTTTGATCCAAAGTGCTTTACAAATGAGAATCCAACAAACAGTCCATCAAACAATAAATAAGAAAAATGAAGTATAATAACTGTGCCATGTTGCACAGTAGCTATTCCAGGGAAAGAATAGAACGAAAATGTGCATGTGCATAAGCGTGGGTTTGAGTATGACTAAATCACACATCATTTTGAGAGAAGCAAGTGTCAAAAAATGAAAAAGGAGAGGTGTTTTGGGGGGAGAAAAAAATGCCACATACTGCAGCAATGACTGTAAATGTACATAAAGAGAGTGTGGGTTGTTATGCTGAACAAAGTCTGGCACTGCCCAAGAGATGAGCTAGGCATGTTAGACATGAAGGACAATTCTAAGGGTTTAGAGATGAAAGATAAAGAAGAGGTAGGTGTGAGAAATAGAAGAGGGCCATTTCCTTTCTCAGCAAAGTTTCACTTCCTTTTGCAGATCTCTTGCAGTTGCACAGTTATGAATGTCACATTATACACTCTGCTATTGTTTGTTATATTACAGATTACATTGTAATACTGTGCTATCTACATGCTGTGTTGTAACTTCTGACTATAGTGATTTTAGCCTATTGTTTCAGTACTGTTTGTAATGTGATATGAATTATTTCCGCTCACAACTTGGAGGTGTGTATCAACAACATCACATGAGGGTACACACCGCAGGGAGAGAGGGGAAGTATACATGGGGATTTAAAAAAGAGAAAAAAACGAAGAAGATGAATGCAGAAGTCCAATGTAGGTGAAGCAATTTATTTGCAGATTTTATTTGAAGTATGTATAGAGTATCTGTATCTGTGTAGTGCTCTGGATAGTTTTACTATTTATTTAAATCAATTAATAAAACAACAACCAAGATGTAGAAATGGTAGCACTGGCAGCATGGTGCATAAATTCTTCCTCTGACAGTTCCACAACCTCAGCTACATCACTCCAGTTCATAAATGTCTAGAGATGTGCATGTGATTGGTTTTATAAATCCTGTTCACACAATTGTTAGTTTTGTTTTTGCTTGCCTGTGATGAACCAATGAAATTTTGGTCTAATTTAAAAAAAAACTAAACAAACTAGTAACCTAATTTAAACCACTTTTTCCATCTAAAAAAAAAAAAGCAGGCAAAACAAACATGAACATGAAATGGAAAAAAATCAGTTCACTGAAGGGGAAAGGACATGGAAGATATTTGCTTCCGGTATCTAGGTGACATTTGACATGTGAGTTCACAAGTGTCAGTTTTGTTTTAAAACAATGGATGATTTGCTTATTATTAATTAGCAGTCACACCAACAGTTTGCCTCGCTGTTTTTTTTTTTCTCTCTATTGCTTGGTGCACACCTGAACAAAGCTAGCTAGCTATCAGTTATCTAACAGCTAATATCTTTCACTACTGTTGTAGACAATTTATTATCATGTAATATGACTTGGACTGAACTGCAGAAAAAACTACAGCTGGTACACTTGTTTACAAAAAAAAACAACCTTTTTCCGCCCTCAATCTTGTTCCAAAACTAGGTCAATTTGAGGGTAAAACCATGAGCTTGGCAACCCTGTCTGTAACAGCTGGGTTAAAAAATAATTATAAAATAAGCTTATTAGCTGTTTGCTTGTACTGTACATCCTTATACATTATTATTTTTGTCATTAGTGTTGAGCCATCCCATCCACTGACATATGCTAAGGGTATTGCGGTAAAATTCTTTATTTATTTTTAAAAAAAATTTCTCTCTCTGCCTGCTAAGATGTTCTTGTTAGCATTTCTGGCATCTCTGCTACAGTCACATTGCCTCAATGCCTCCACCATTTTGTGAATCTAACAAACTTCATTTTATTATCGCAACAGGCCTTAATATGGAGATGGAACCTATCCAAAGAGTATAAACGTTCAAAGTTTTGGAACACAGCCTTGTATGTCAACATTAGCCGAGGGATTTTAGACTTTGAGTATCATTTTCAGTATGTTTTCATGGATAACAAAGGCCTGTAACTACACATGGACACAAACACTGCTAGGGGGCTGTTTGAAAAGTTCTAGATTGCATTATATTCTGATGGCAACATTTGCCTGCACTTTCTCCATTTCATTATAAGAAATCAAACAAGTATACACAAAACACACACACAAAAAATGCGATCAAATCTGTGGCTTGCAGTGCCTGAGTAAGGCTTGCAAGGGAAGAAGGTTCAGACTTCATTTAAACAAATCACACTGGCACTATGTTTCCTAATCAGTTGGAAGTTAGAGCATGTCCAGTTCACAACTGCAGTCCATTTCAAACACACAGTTGTACCATGAGATGAGTTATTACTTTGTTTAGGATCTTTTGGAATGTCTAGTGTTCGCTAAACCATTAGACGCCACATTTCCAAACATGGCTCGAGTGTGTACTTTAGTGGAAATGATAGTTTTCCATGGCTCAGTTGGGAATCTTTTATTGTTGAGCATGGAGTTGATGGGGAAAATTTGCTATAGCCTTGGCATTAAAACCTTATTTAATTGGAGGAGGTAGTGATTAGGAGGTAGGACTTATCTCTACTCCACATAAGCATGTGATGGCCACAAGAGCCCACTCCTTTCTTTTCCACCTCTTTACTTTCATCTAATCGGGCTGTATTGACTTTCATACTTGATTCAATTTCTTATTATGGACTCTCTTTCTTCTATTTTTTTTTTTTTTGCCGCTCTCTGCTAGCCTAGATCCTGGTGAGATGACTGATCTCTGTCAAATCAGATTATTGGCTGATCTTCTCATCTCATGGATCCACATCTCGCCTGATGCTGGATCAGATGTACTATTAGGTGGGAAATACAATTGGACAAGGAGAGAAATGAGAGGAAGAGGAATAATGTGTGTGTGCATTCAAAGTGTGATAAGCAAAATGGATGCCATTAAAGAAACTACAGTTTTACATAAAATAAGAAAAAGGATTTCTGAACCTAGTCACAACCCCCCACCCCCCCCCCCATTTGTTTCTCAATTTGGTCACCTGCTAATCCCCCCCCCCACAGCCCCCCCCCCCCCCCCCCCAACTCTCCTCTCTCATGTGAGAGCTACCACCTTGCTTCAGAGGAAACACCTGAAGTATTTTAATAAATCTGTGTAAAATACTACCTTTTACTTTACAATTATGCATAGAACATGGCATTGCAATGAATGGTGACACTAGCTTACACTTTCTACGTGATTACAGTATCAACTTATAGCACATCAAAGCTTTATTAGCTATTTGAGCTTATACAAATGCTTGCAATTATTATTATAGATAAATTATATATATATATATGAGTTCTGAATATGGACTTTATAAAAAGTGTTATTGGGTTTATTTTGGGATGAAATGACATACCAGTGTTGCCATGTACTCATTGGTAAACTCCTGTAAGTCATTAAACAGGATGTGTTTGTACATTATTTAGGGATGATTTGTAATTATCTAAATGGACTCTATGCCAAGCTCCACAATTCATTACAATGTGATTGAATGAGAGCAGTTAAAAAAAATGAAAATAAAAACACGTCCAATCATGGATATTGTTTTCATCCTGGTGCATTTGGCCTCATCATCATGATTAGAAAAGTGCTTCAAATGTTATTAAACCAGTGTACCACATATGAACACATCGGCATTCAGTACTACTGAATGTTCATTTCATTCATTAAAAACAAAACAAAACAGTTGTTCCAGGTGCAAAGCAAATCACAGGTTCTCGGTACTGTTACTATAGTAACACATCACACAGCTGGTCTTGTATACGTTTCACATAAACGTACTTAAGTAACTATTTATACGGTGAAATTTTGTGTAAGGGGGTGTTTATTATGCGTCTCCATTTTCAGCACTTGGGAAAGTATTCAGGACAGAGAACTTTGTGGCTTGCTGTTTCTCTGTAGCATGGCAAGCTGCCTTTTTTTGTCTTATTAACATCGAAAGAGTGAATAAAGAGAGGCTGGTGATTTAGTGAACATACTGGAATATTGTTTGAAAAAATATCTTTTGACAGCGGTATTACTGTTTGATTACATTTTATTAAACAAAGAATAAAAAAAATACATTTTTCATGGTGTACTCAGAATTTTGGACCCCAAAGCAACCTCACTGAAAACTGTGGAAAGATTCCAAACATTTTTGTGAACAAATTTTCCAAAACCTTGCTTAAATTTCCCCTCACTTTCAAGGATTTTGTGATAAATGGCTGTCCTCCCTCAAGGTGAGTGCTTGATTGGGCAGTGGTATAAACAGCTCTCTCTACTGACACAGTATCACCTGGAAACCGAAGCTAATCTTTAGGTTGTGAAACCATAGCTTTGAATGATGAGACTGAAAGGCTCCTCAGGACAGATACACCATGAAGCAGTCCTTTTTTCCCAACGACTCAAAGACAGTCTTTGTTCTTTCTGGTGGCTTGAGGACATCATCTGACCTCTTGCTGACAGACTGGGCTCTATTCATTGGTCATTGAAGATAATTAGCCCAAATTGAGCACCAGTTAAGGAGTTGCCTTTTTTCCCTGACATCTGTTTGGTTTCATTCTCTAGAACGATCTGAACGGTCCTTGAGGCACTGTACAAGTTGAATACATTTGATGTGTTAATGCTACAGTTAACAGTGCAGAATTCTGTTAGTTTGTAACGCTTTTAAAATGGTTCATATCTTCATATCGTAATTTTAGGGTTGATAAATGTCGTCAAGCCAAGCCAGTGGTCAACTAATGATGGTGAACCAGTCAAAATGTCCATGATACTCTAAAGCAGTTAGATCAGCTGGTTCAGTTTAACTGGAACAGGAAATTAGACTTCTAAGGACTAGGCTTGTTGACCATGAATCTCACTGGCTTTTTTTTCTTCTAAATACAGAAAATGTAACTGAATTTAAGCTTTAATCTAGACGAGCTAATAATACATTTTGTCATTACCTGTACGTTATAATTATACATACAAATATGAATGCTCCAAGCTTCTCCTGCATGATGCTTGTTACAGCCTTACAGAGCTTTAATCACTGCAGTAATTCCCCATCTGAGAAAGAAAAAAAAACCCCAATGTGTTGCCGTTCATCAACCTATACTAATTCTAAAACTAAATCTATGACCACATCTTTGCAGCACGTTGGTAGATATAGAACTCATTTTAGATACATGGTAATGTAGCAAGGTTCGCTGATCTACTTTCTGTATGTTATGACTCACGTTGTCAATGCAGATGAGATTCATGCTTACAATCTCTAGCATAACTTGGTCTTCCAGAAGCTTCTAAGTGTTGCTTTTTTTTTTGCCATTAATTGGAAATCAAAACTTATTGATTCCAGCATTTGTTCCTAATTATGTTGGTGGTTAATTAGATATTTAAAGCTTTCTTTCCAGTTCCAGATGTGCTAAAATTCTTGTGTGTGCTTTGCTTTATCTAACCCAGATACAGCCACATAAAAAAGGTTAATTTTGCATTTGGCACTTCAAGTTTATTCTCAACCAAAGTTAACCATGGATTAAGGCTAACAACCTGATAGTTCTCTGAAATCAGTGAGGAATGAAACACTTCAGGATGTTATATGAAAATAATCAACGCTGGAATGGTGTGATATAGGAATTTATTGTCTTTTAGCAATTCATATTTTCCTATAACAGCAGATCCCAAAGTGTGTGTATGTGTGTTTTTTTTTTTTTAAATCAGCAGTTGGTATTAAAACAACAACATGTCATACTATAAACACTTGACGTTAATATGATTAAAAACCATAAAATATGTAAAGATTTCCTGTGTAGTAAAGCTAAAAGTGTTGCCTCCGACAGTTTGACCTCCCGAGTGTTACAAAATCGCTGATATGTTTATGTGGAGCGTTCCTGTGTTACACTGAAAACAAAAAAAAAGATTCAGTGGTTCAGCAAATATGAATATTTTTTACATGAAAAAAGCAAATTATTAGAATTAATTACTTACTTAAACGTTCTATACTAAATTATTGCACGTAAATATGTGGCTAAAACCCGTAAAGTGTATATTTTGCTTACTTGGCTGGGTTAAATGTAATATTATTGTGCAACTACTCACAAAATTTGAAAAAAGAAGAAGCAATGTTTACGTGAAGCGAGTGCATACTAATGTGGGAACGTGGTTTTTGAACTTGATTTGCATATGCATTTTCAAACTGATTTCATTTTGAGCGTTATGAATGGGTTGTTTTCAATATTGGTTGTTTTCTTTTTGAGTTTCAAGTTTGTGGTGTGTGCACGCGTGCATGCAAGTCAGTTAATTAGTCATCTTGGGTTCTGCCAGTTCAGTTTTTATGTAGGCTGATGTATATGCATTTCACCCATTGGTGTTCTGCTTGCGGTTGGAAACCATTTAAATTGTTAGTGGCCATTATGAAGCAATGATAACTTTTAGATGATGTGTACTTTTTTTACAATGTTGATATTTATGTAGCTCATTTAAGCTCTCTTGCATAAAATGAATAAAAGTCAAATTTGCTTAAAAAAAGGAACAAATATTTAATTTAATTGTTTTATTTTGACAAAAATTAGCTAATTATAATAAAAGCTGCTATTTAAATTTACTTAGATTTTTTAAATGAGAATAATCCTTGGTGACATGTAAACCTTATTTAATAAACCTTAGTAAATGGTTTATTAAATAAGGTTTAATAAATGTGTGGAAATTGTTACCGTGATTTTCTTGAGTAAATCTCACTCCAGTATTGTTTTTTTTTTTTTCAGTGTACCATAGAAACGATAATGTATTAGACAGAGCTCTTTACTTTGTCTTACAAATGGAACTACTGACAGAGAAAATTATTATTATTATTATTATTATTATTATTATTATTATTATAAATTAACACCCTCTGACAAATCATAATGGAGAACTCAACAGTGCTGCGGTATTGAAAAGAACATGTAGACATTTCCAGAAATCCTTGGATTTCTTCTGGGTTCCTTTCTGTTACTACTACTACTACTACTACCACTACTATTGTTATTGTTGTTGTTATTATTATTATTATTATTATTATTATTATTATTATTAAAGTTGCCCTATTATACTGGTTTTAGATGTGTTTTCCAGTTAAATCTCAAACTGGCTGGGAAATCCAGTGTCCTATTGTGGAACCTTGTTCACTTAGCTCTCGGACACTGACATCATAGCCACATATTCAGATATGGATTAGCGGATTATGGTCTTTCTTAGCTTTTTTTTTTTTTTTTAACTTACCTCTCTGTCCTCTCTTTACCTACATTTCAGTTTCTTTCTCTCTGGATTTAATAAAGGAATGGGCACTTGATGGACTGTGGAGTAATATACAGATTACAATGGGATGCTCTTGGCTGATCCGTTTGCTTAGCTTTCAGAGTCATTGAATTTGGCTAAACTCGAATAACTTTTGACTGCTGTGTGGGTGGAGGGTTTGATTTTGTTGGTTCTTCATTTAAAAGTCTTAGGTGATGGTTTTGTTGTCTTTGTGATTTGTATTAATTGCATAGGTTCCAATATATGTGGTTTAGTCATAGTTTTTTTTTTTTTTAAACCTCTTGCTATGGTGAAACACTTTTTTGTTTTTTTACAGTTAAAGCAAACGAGCATTGACCTATGAATTCACAAGCCTCAAGCCACAAGTGTGGGTTTCTTAGCACAACCCCAAGCAAGGTCCCCTTCCCTTAAAAGGCTAGACAGTTAAGGGGAGAAGCAAGGGTTATTTCTGCTTTTTAGTCTAAATGTACAGGAAGGTGCGTGTTTGTCAATAACACTGGTTAAACTGTCAAAGAAAAACTGCACGCCAATTCCACATCATAAATAAGATGATACGAGTCAGAAAAAAAGCTTGCTCACAGAAGTGCTTAAAATAACATTTGAAAAAAGAAGCCAGGGCTTTCTTTTTCTTTCAAAGTTTTGTATTTTTAACCACAGCTATGGTTCAATGATCACTGGGGTCGTTTGTCAGAGTATTTGTTTGGCTTATTTGGTTATAAATAAGGTTAAAACAGTCACACAGATTTTAAGCCATCAGAATTCGAGGAAAACCAACCCCAGTTAAAATCCCCCACTAAAATGGATCTCATTAAAACTAAGCTTGGATACTTGCTGACTTAGAGAGGATAAGGTCTCACTACATGCCATGCAGAAGTGGTAGTCTATAGCAACCAACAACTGTCAGTGAGCTTTCATTGCTGAGCTCACTATTCAAAGTTAAAAATTCAGAGTGCTCACTGATTGATACTGAGGTTAGGAGGGTGAAGTGGAAATCATTTATTTTAGGCAAATGGCGATGCCACCTCCCTTTCAGTCACAGAGGTAAGACTTTGTAACCCTTAATTGCAACATCGTTAAAATACATTTGCTAAGCCACAACAGTAACATCAGGATCACAAGTTGGTGCCCACAAAGTTGGTTTATGTAAATTCTTATGAATTTTCTACCATGAGACCATGTTAACTCTAGAAGCTACACCATTTTTCATGTAGCAATTTCATCTCAGTTCATCTCCTCGCTGCCAAGTCTCTGCGCACTGTTGACGTTCTGGCAGATAATCATCTGGCTTCCAGCCTGGAGTCATTTTGCTGCTAATTTCAGGACTGTCATTCTGTTCTGCCAAATATAATTAAAGCATGAGTTAAATGCACGCCTAAAGAAAAAGTGCGCATTTTCTATCAGTATACATCTGCAGAGCCACCGGAGCACAGATGAGATGATTGAGTTATACAACTTTCATGTAGTATTACAGCTTACATTTCATTCAATCGACAAATGCCTTCACTGTGCCTGGCAACTTATCAGTCAGTGAGTCCGGTCCAAGATTAGAGCTGAGCACTGCTGGTTCTAAAACGCTGAAGTGCTATGATATTATTGGCTGCTTGTATAAATGCCCATCTGCTCACGCTGCTGTCCATTATTTAAATGTAGTTTTGTTTGAGCTGGCTATCCATCACCCGTAAAAGCTTCCTGTCATTTTGGCTTACCCATACAAATTTCATTTAGGATGCTGGCCATTTTTGTTTAAGCTGTAGCAGCAGAGAGCAAGAAGGCCACTAGATCATATCGGTAATAGACACTGACACAAAGCAGAAAAATGGAGCTTTAGATTTCTAATGAGCAAGCCAGAGGTGACAGTGGCAAGTGAAAACGCCCTGAGAAGACAAAGAAACTTTGAGAGGAACCAGACGCATAAAAGGAGCCCATGCTCTTCTTGGTGACATTGGATAATGTGATTATAAATCATTACAGTATACAGATGTAGAAGAGTAAAGACAAACACCGCTAAGTGTGTAGAAAGGATGATCATATTGTGAACAATGGGGTGATGTGCTAGAACCTGCGGAGATTGAAAACAAAGAGTGCAGCTGCATTCTGGATCAGTTGCAGAGGTGTGATTGCACACAGGGGAAGACCTGCCAGGAGTGAGTTGCCATAGTTCAATCTTGAGATGACAAGAGACTGAGCAAGCATCTGAGTGGCCTCTGAGGGAAGTGTCTGGATTCTCCTGTAGAGTAGTGGTGGCTCAGTGCTAAGGGCTTTGAGATTTGAGCCATATTTGAGCTCCAAAATGCTCTCTGGGTGACATATCATGGCTGTGCACTGACCCCAGCGTTTAAATGATTTGGGGGTATGTGAGGAATTTTTTTCACTGTACTTGTACAGTATATGTATAAAGGCTGTCTTTCTTGAAAGAAGACCACATGGCCAAGTCCGGTTAGCAACATGAGCAGAGAATAATAAGGTGTTGTCCAGAACTCCACCAAGGTTTTGTGCATTGTCAGGTCGACGATGATGACACATCTCAAGGGATACACAGCAACTCAGCTGACATGAAGCACATCCACAACATAAAAATGAGAAATGCCACTGTGAAGAATTTAGGGAGGCCAAGCATTAAAATATTACAGCTCCATCTGACCCTCCTGTAATTTAAACACTGGATCTTTTTTTTTGTCTTAAATTTGCGAGCATGCTTAAAGAATGTATTACATTATAGAAAAATACCGCACAGATTTGTTCGGTATGTAGATGGAGAGGGAAACGATTTTAATGCAGTTAGTGTATTATAGGATGTTCAGGAAAGTAAAGTGGTGTGGAACAGATTTGATCAGGAAAAGTAGGCTATGAGCTAAATTCACTGGCAGCAAAGACACACACTCATGCGCGCACACACACACGCACACATGGTTAGAAGCTGCTGGGGCAGTGAAATCTAATGTAAACATCACTGTGCTTGGAGTTTATTTGATTTAATCTGATATGATAGCTGTGCTGCTGAATAGACTCTGGAAACAGTAGAACGATCTGCAGAGTGAGAGAAATGCGGAGAAAGAGAAATAGGGGAGAGAGAAAGAGAGAGAGAGAGATGTGTGCCAAAATCGATATCTTTATAGAAAAGAAGTGGTCTAGCACATAATTGGTTTAATTTAATGAAATATCGCATCATACTACACCAATGAGTCAGAAATTAAAATATTGTTTTACTGAAGAGCAACACAGTGTTGAAATCAACATCAGGAGCACATCGTTTAGAAAGGACAAATTGTTAGGAATGTACATGTATTTACTTCTCAGCGGTCAAACTTTAACCGCAGAGTCTCATAATGTCACAATATGATTATTGTATTTACAATTTGGAAGCAGCTGGCTTGATGCTAACATTTGGTACTTAATGTTTCAAAACGGTACAAATATTCTCTTTTTCAGTTTTCTTTTTTACTATTAAAATTATTATACAGATGCCATTTATTTTCTCTTTTTCAGTGTCAATATCCTTTATAAATATATTTAAAATATAAAAACTATTTTATTATACGTTTGTTTCTTAACAAAAAAACGCGTTTTTCAATGCACCAGCACTGTACTGCTGGCTGCCTGGTACCATGTGATGCATATAATGTGCATTGTAGGAATACTGTTGAGAATCATGATATGATAGTTTTCTCATATCACCCACCCCTACTTCATGTCCCTCAAACAAACAAACAAACAAACAAATGCATACATGTAAAGATAAATAGCTACCAGTGTAATTATGTCGTATGTATTACCAGTGTTTTTATGTCTGCTCTCTCATTTGTCTGTCTATATGACATCAGAAGTGGCATTTATCGTATTTTAAATTTCGGATATATTTTCCCTCCTGAGTGTCAACAGTTTTGTTGTTTTTTTAATAAAAACGTTTAGCAGTAGGAACTGTAGGAACGATATATCGATGCTGTCTTGATACTTTGACCAAGCAAGACATGTTCATAAATGACTTTCCATGTAGTAATGATATCTAGTTTCAGGCCAAAGGTCAATCACTTTTTTTCTGTTTATTATAATATTAAAATAATAATCATACATTTTTAAAAGTGTTTATACCAAGAAATGTCCATTTATTGTTATACATACCGTATATTGTGGAGGTTTGAAAGTGACAAATGTAAAGTACAGACTTTGACAGTTGTAAAGTGGTGTACGATTTTAAAGCGTGTTTGGCTGTTCGAAAAATCCTCAAATGACACAAGCTGAAAATTCTGCCTACCCAGCATATTTCTCCAGCCCTAATGTCATCAAAAACATGAAAAAAAAAAGAGGAAGATGACCTTTCAAGGAGGAGGAAGATGCTTTCCTATGTCCTGCTCTCAAGTGTAGCAAACTTTGAGTGTGGAAGTGTAAGGTTTTGGCTACACTAAGATAAGGCGCATGGGTGGTCGGATTAATTGAATCCATGTGTCGTCGCAGGAAACCATGGGCGGATAAGGTCCCCTGTGGTAAGGCACTGATAGCTGAAGGGAAACCTGAAATTAGTTGAGGCAAAACGAAACCACCCCTTCCTAGATTTCTCACATTCTGAACAAGTTTGTTCTATTCATATCCTTATTAATATCCAATTATTTTATTGTTCTTTGTAGTCTCACAGCTCGGCTGTTTGTGTACTTTTTGTTCTGGACCCAAGACCAAGAGATTGAATTGTAAGTTTCTTCAAGTGTGAGAAAGCATAAGCGCTATCCGCCCTCTTCTGATGATGATCTTCTGATGACAAGATCTCACCAATCCCATGATTGGTTAGTGTCGCTGTTGTTGACAGGAAAAAGAGTATACCGTCTCTCCCGCCCAGGCAGCACGGCCGATTTTGCCAATGATTACGAATGACAAAAGAATGTCATACTTTTTATTCATGCATAAGAGTTATATGAGAAACACTTATAAATCCATTTATAGGTATTATAAGAGAGATGAAAAGTCTCTGACTGATCAGCATGTTCCCAAGTGTTGTAATCAATAATTTCATTAATTATCCTTTATTTCCAAATAGATAAGTGTAGACAAACTTGATCTAAGTAAAGAATACCGGACGTATTTGAGGTGGTCTTGCTGTGGTTGTGTCTTTATACACATATGACACATGGCCATTAGCACTAGTTTCCCACAGTACATGTCTGCATGCCCTTTGATAATGAATGTGTGTGAGTGTGTGTGTGTGTGTGTGTGTGTACCGGATGGTTAAGGACAGTAGCTTATAGTGGGCTCCCATGGTACTGCAGCTGCCTGCTTTACAGAATTATTTTGAAATTCTTCAGTCTTTTGCATTTACCTCAAAAGATTGGAACCAAGTCTTTTGCATTCACCTCTCTTGTTCTGACCTGATGTGACACCATTTTTCTTTGACTCACTTCCTTTGTTTTATAAATGCTCACATCCTCAGAACATTGTTTATCAGACCCACTGACCTTCTTTTCCTTTCACTAAGCAACAACAAGATTTCAACATGTTGGTCCTTTAATTCCATTAAAAGGAAAAGGGGGAAAGGTAACAGATCTATTTTTATCTTGGTGGTAGTTAGAATTGCATATGCTGTGCTGAGCATGAACATTGCTGAAAAGCATTTTTTTTTATATGAAAAATACACTTGGAAGATCTGAAAAAGCACAGGATTGCAGTGAAGCACTTTTTTTTTTTTTTTACTATTCACCTGCCTGATTTTATCCTGATGCTCTATTTCTGCTTGGAGCTTTCTGCACTTGTGACTCGTCTTCTGCTGCTGTAGATGGTCCTTCCAAAAATCAGTCAACTCTCACCCTTTCTTCAGTATATCAACTGGATGTGCTAGATTTGTTCCTACAAAACTGCTGCTATTTTTCATAAACACTGCCCTGTGTTCATCCCAGCTCTCTTATTGAATTGAATTGAATGAGGAAATAACTATTAATATAAATACAGTGTGTTGATAATATAATAATAATTAAAAGGATGAACAGTTTTGATCAGAATCATTGCGAGCCACTTTAATTCATCTTACTTTAAGTGTTAACTACTGTAAAGCATGGAAAAACTAGTATGCAGCATGTAATTTAATGTTAAGACAGTTACAAAGTTCATTTACATGGAGTATTTTTAATCATGGATGTAAGAAACGTTGATTACTGAAGGTGTTCGTTACTCGGATTATGTGGTTCCACCTAATCCACTGATCCAGTATATAAATTATAGTTTAGCTGCAGTATATACTACTTCGATAGAAATAGACTTTTCTGTATTTTCAGCTAAAGCAGCAGTCAGAACAAACATGAATAAAATTCACCTGGTGGGAAAAAAAGCCAGTTCACTGAAGGGGAAAGGATGCTTGAAGTGAAAGTGACATGCAGGTGCTTTTGCTTTAAGAGGGCTTTATCTACACTGAATTTTTTTTTAATGAATTTACTTAATTCAAATGTATATAATGGTTCCACTTGCTGTCTCACCCAAGCTCGGGATCAAACCCAGGACCCTGGCGTTGAGAGGCGTCAATGTAGTCATTTCTTCCTACGTTAATCACATTAATACTACATGAATTGATCACACTCACTCTACATAATTCAGTCTAGTAGATTAGATACTTGTTCAATTAAGTTTATTATAAGCAATGAAATCATGTTTTGGCGAGAAACTATACCCCACAACTATACCCCACAACACAAATTTCACTTCGCAACCGTCGGTCTTGTGAGGCAGTAGAAAACAACGGGCTGAATAGGTGGCTCTTTTTTTTTAAAGTCCAGGGTAAAATGTGTGTAGCCATTTAATATTTTTAATAACCTTTTTTTGAGCCATTGAGCTATTTTGTGATGGTAATTGGGCAGCCATGTGATTATCACGTTTGCCTCGCACCTCCGGTGTGATGCCCGCCTCTGCCCTGTGTGCATGGACTTTGCACAGGACATCTCCCTGCGCTTCGGGGGCTTCCTCTGCGTACTCCAGTTTCCTCCCCCAGTCCAAAGACTGTCCAAAGTTGTAGGCTGATTGGCATCTCTAAATTGTCTGTAGTGTGTGAATGTGTGTGTGATAGCTTGGCACCCCTTCTAGGGTGGATAGTGCTTCAGGCTCCCCGCAACCCTGTATAGGATAAGTGGTATGGAAAATGGATGGATGTCAGTAATAAAAGTGTAAAGACCATTTTTTCCAGGTTGAAGTCTTCATACTTATTCTATTCTATTATATTATATACTCGTATGCTTTATTATGTGCAACATCTGGCATCTTTGAAAGTTCATTTCATAAGAATTATAAAGTAAGCTTTTATAATTCTGCCGATTGCAGCCTGTCCATTGACATACGCTCGGGGTTTTGTGGGAGAATTCTGTTCCTTCCTAGCCTGCCTGCTAGGATTTCATTGCTAACAACATTTGCACATCTAGAAGGGTGAATTAAACGGAAAGTAGGAGTTTTATTCATTGAAACACAAATTTTTGTCTTGTGTGTGAATGATCTGGATGTTATCTTTACCAGGTGCTAGCAGTGTTTATTTAGAAACACCTGGCCTGATACTCGTGCTCACCAGGGTGTTCATGATTACTGTACCACCTGTAATGAGACTAACTACCTCACATGCATCATGGAGGCTTGAGATGGAAAAAAAATACACAGCGTTTTTAGACCTCCTAATCCTGCTAGGAAAGAACCCAGCTGTACTGCATATAAAATAGAGCTCACATTGTTGTTTTTTTTCTTTTTACTTTCCTCAACTCTGAATCTAAATGTGGCTCTGTGTGTTATGCACAGTGATGCTTGTATTTGTGCCTAAAGGAGAAGGGAGATGAATGGGAGAGAAAGTTCAAATGACAAATAAGAGCATTTTCCACCCAGAACAAGCCATTTACACAATTCAAAAGAAACAAAAAAAAATAATAAATAAATCTTGTATGAAATTTAATCTGGGCCTGTGTGCATTGCATTTTTTTGTTTCAAAATGAAAATGGGAACACTTTATTTGATTAGTATTTTCTTGGCACACACTAAAACATTATTTTTTTTATATTTAAATTAGAATTTAAATATTCATGAATCCAAATAGATCCAGATAACTTTTTCTTTAAGTTGGCATCACCCCCCCCCACCCCCATTTTATTGAAGCTTAATGAAATTGATCTCAGCATCACAAAATAATGAGAAATCTATCACAAAGTTGGCGTTATATTAAGCGTTCACTTCTGATGTCAATAGCAATATTATACTAATAACATACACTTTCTGTCAAAATGTCTGATTGATTTATGACCCTTTGTTATTTATGACCTTCCACGTTCCCCTGACTGACAGTTCTGTAGGTTGTGTACATTTATGACCTCTGATAACCCTATTGATCTCTATGTGTGTGTGTGTGTGTGTGTGAGAGATAGATAGATGGATGGATAGATGGATGGATGGATGGATGGATAGATGGATGGATAGATTGATGGATAGATGGATGGATAGATGGATGGATAGATGGATGGATAGATGGATGGATAGATGGATGGATAGATGGATGGATAGATGGATGGATAGATGGATGGATAGATGTGTTTTCTGGGTTTGTTGACCAGAATGCTTACGCAGTGTTTTGTGAGTTTAGTGTTAACCCCTACTTTTCACAGTTTTCATTCACACAGTGTATACATTTTGTGGCATAAGTGAATCTTTGTTTCTGAAATGATTTTTATGGTAAGTATTGTTTATTTTGAAGCGTAAAGCATACTTCAGGAGAATATGGTTCTTTGTAAGAGCTGCATCAATACATGCATATGTGCAATAATGTGGGGGAAACAGTTTGTGCATCTATCAGGGATATACTGGAGCTGGTGACTGAATGTAGCAGATGTATTAGAATTGTGGACATTGTGTGTAATTACGTCGTCAAGAAATGAACAGACTGAGGTTTGTGAAATGATTGAAACGTGGTTGATTGACATTCTCGAGAAAAAGTGTATGAAAGTTGTGCAGTCGCGCGATGCCGTGTGATGTTGTTCTCTTTTACTGAAATAAAACCCAAAACACAGTTATTCTCTGTGGAGTCTGAGGTGACGATATGTCCGAAGAATTTAAAAATATTTATTCTATACCTTCTAACCAGGGTTCTTTAGGGGGTAAAAAAAGGTTTTAAATATGGCATTTTAAAAGAATCGTGAGTTTCGTTTAAACTGTAAACTATTTTTTCAGAATGGGTTGCCAGCGACGATATTTACACACTACACAGAACTACTGCTCTAAAATACAAAAGGAGTCGGGGGAGTTTGTCTAGGGCGATTGGCACTCCCATGCCCCCCCCCCCCCCCACGAAATCAGAAATTTACACAACCTACAGAACTCTCAGTCAGGGGAACGTGGAGGGTCATAAATCAATCAGACATTTTGACAGAAAGTGTGTTATTACTAATAGCAATTAAAGAACCTGGGAAAAGATTTTCCTTACATATTAGTTTACCTTGGGAACAGAACACACACTCATATCCACATACTGATTTTATCTTCATGTCTAATTTGGAACAGTTTTTTCAGTGCATCTCACTGCCTTTAATGCCTACATTATACTATGTATGCCACGTAATTGTGCAACTTGTGACAGGTTTTAGTTTTGCTTTAGACTATGGTGCCAATATATATTCTGATTGTTTGGGAGTTTTGCACTGAAAAAGACACACTATCAGTATCATATAAATATATATACAAATAAAACTGATTTCACTCTTCCCACGTTTTTAATTTTTTCCCCCTACATTCTTTTGAATGTCTGTGGAATAAAATAAACTATTACATGCCACGAGTGTATCTTATACCATCATTTACACATCTGAATGGCCATGGAATAAGAAACAAAGCGATAACATGAAATATAAAAATGATCTTATATGGCCATGGGCATTGTTTCGACAGCACCTCATGTTAGCATGTTCGCTGAGAGAAGGCTAAAGGTTGAGAGGCCAGAATTTGTCCGCTAGTTGCTGTAAGTGTTTTAGAATCGACCATCTGGTGTGTGGGAAGGCGGGAAGTACAGAGAGGGGTTAAAGCGATGAAAATATGTGCACACATGATGACAGACCATAAACACAGCGAAACTAAAGCCGAAACCTGGACGTTTCCTCTAATTTATATGCTTTTTTAATGTCCGAAAATAGGACTCATGGTCACCCTATTTATACGAAATATCACACACACACACACATATAAATATTGTTACACAATTCTTTCTTTGTAAATCACCTGCACTAATTGTTCACTACCACTAAGCTGGTAAAAGAGAGAGAGAAAGAGAGAGAGAGAGAGAGAGATAATTGAGAGGATTTGGTTATGGAAAATTCCTGTGTCCTTGTAGCAGTGGAGTCTGATTAAGTAGTTTAAGCACACTCTCTAAGAGCCTCTCTGTGCATGTGTGTGTGTGTGTGTGTGTGTGTGTGTGTGTGTGTGTGTGTGTGTATGTGTGTGTATGACCTCCACACACACTGCAGCCTTTGAGAGAAGGAGAGTATGAAGGATAAACTCTCTCCTTCTCCTCTCAAAATGTTCCATCCAGATTGGAAAAAAAATAGTCAACAAAAGACAGACACGTCTAAGTGTGTGAAATATATCGGCATCGACTCAAGTGCATTCATTGTAGACTTTTAAAAAAAGGGGCGGCTGTGGTTCAGGTGGTAGAGCGGGTTGTCCCCTAATCGTAGGGTTGGCGGTTCGATTCCCAGCCCACATGACTCCACATACCGAAGTGTCCTTGAGCAAGACACTGAACCCCAAGTTGCTCCCGATGGCAAGTTAGCACCTTGCATGGCAGCTCTGCTACTGTTGGTGTGTGAGTGTGTGTGTGGATGGGTGAATGAGAATCAGTGTAAAGCACTTTGGATAAAAGCGCTATATAAGTGCAGACCATTTACCATACAAAGAAAGCTGGCTGTTTAACGGCCTTTAGTGCAGTAAATTGTACTTTTCATAAATGGCTACCGAGTCCTCTAAACAAATGCTTTTAATAAAAGGGCTTTTTTTTTGGTGTTGAAACAGTTTTCTAGTTTCTAAGCATAACATAGATCAGTGAACATACTTAAGGATAATCCGAAACGGACGGATCGTATTTAACAAAAAGCTAAGGAAGTGAACCATCTTCAGAGATCTCATTACACAGCTTGTGAAGCTGATGAGATCTTTTAATTAACAAACGGCTATGTGATTAAGTGAAATAGAATGAGTCCCCCTCCCTTAGGGTTAGACCACTTCCTTTCTCTCTCTCCTTTTACAAGTAATAATGTATAACACACTGAGGCGCTGTATATAATCAAGTCCATGTTATGGTTAATTATTATTAAGTTGTATCTACAATTACACAAGGAAAGTTCCGTATTCAGTCCAAGGTCGAGTTATGCGGATGATTTAAGTTGATTTTCCGCTTTCCATTGAGAGTATGCTAGTCACCTGCATGTAGTTCACACCTCCAAGGTTGCCAGATTTCTTGAGTTGAAGCAAGATGGTGTGTAGGCCACCTCCTCTCAACACAGGCGCTTGCCTTTATGGGAAAAAAAATAAATAAATCAGGGATAGAAAATGTGGACTTGTGTAGAAAACAAGAAGCATACATTTTTCCCTTTGCTGATTTAAAATTAATCAAGCTAATACGTTAATATATAATTAAGGTAGCAGACTGTATTTTTCCTAAAATATTTTTATTTTTTGTCACTGGAGCGATATCATCAAGGGAACATGTTTTGTACTGTTAAAATGTATAGTTTACCTGGAATCATTTACAAATTATTTAAGGTACAGGAAAAGTTCGTACTGTATGTTTAGTCCTAAGACTTTATACATGTGTGACTTGTGAATATGGCCCTGTGATGTGATATGATATGATGATCAACACCTGAATAAAACATACATACATACAATAATTTAGAAGTTAGGTTAATCAACAGGATTATCAGAAGATAATTATCATGCAAAGGAGGCTGCTATCACAGCCTCTTTCACATGGACAGTGCAGCTTTGAGTATTCCGAGTATTTCACCAGAAAATGATTACATGCAGCTGGTTAGTGCGGTCATCTGGGACACAACAGTCATGCGGTTTGTTCTAGATTTGTGTCTGAAAAATGTGGTCATTTGCTTAAAGTTTCACATTGCCCTAAAAGTCTGAAAGAAGACTTGAAAGAAATCTGGGCTTTTCTTTCACCCTTTAGATTACTAGGAGAAAATCAGATATCTCTCTGTGAAAAGGAATCTGAATTAGCTGCCTTTGGCAAAGTGACTGAACAAATGCACTCCAGAGCACTTGACTGTGCTTACTTACTCTCTCTCTTTTTTTTATTCTTCTGTCTGTTTTTTTTTCTCTCTCTTTTTAGTCTGACTGAGGCTTGATTGACAGCTGGCTTGGTGGGAAAGAGACCTTGAGAGAAAGATAGCGTCAGGGAAAGCGCTATCGCCTTTCGTCTCATCTTTCACAACATGGCTTCCACACACACCCACACAATGACTGGAGTTGCCTTTTTGTTCTTCAGCGATGGCCAGTTTAAAGCCTTCAGTGTCCTCTTGTAGCAGCATCAGTTCTTGGAGCTGTGGAAGAAACCATTCAAGAGGCTATTTTTAGAGAAAGAACGGCTCGTAGAACTTTTTCATGTCTGTTCATGAGCCCAGAGGCCATGGCACGGCCCTTGCTGAAGATCCAGCGCTATTTCCGCCGCAAGCCTGTGCGCTTCTTCTCCTTCATCCTCCTCTACCTCACAGCCGGCAGTCTCGTCTTCCTCCACTCGGGCTTCTCGGCAGATTCGGGTTCCGGTGGTGGACACGGCCCACTAGCGTCAGTTATGGGGCGCATGGCTACGTCCGCCGAGGGCTTGGGCAACGTCAGGAGGGCATTTAAGGACACGCAAACCACACGAAGGTTCGGGCTCACCTGGACGAAAGCAAGAATCAACAAAGAACCCGAGGAGGGCAGAGGTAGAGTCCATTTTATCACCAGTACACCAATACATCAACACATTTCATTACCAATACATCAATATCACCATTGACCCAAGGGTATTCTCTTGATCTGTAATCTATTTAGATTTAATATCAATACAACTGTAACATCAGTTTTAAAATACACAATATATCTTAATATTTTTTGGTAATGAACACCTAAAGTACTTTACCATGTTTTGGGTTCTATCAGATGTCAGCTGTGTATGTACAACTGTAAATATAAATAAGAGATTCGCTTCCCTGAAATACCATTTTAACGCTTTAATTTCACTTTGTTACAGTGACATCATAATAACCTGAAATCTCTGAATTTCAATAAATAAATAAATAAATAAATTCAATAATTCAAGAAAGTGAGCCAAGTCGTCAAGTTTAAGGTTAAGAAACTCAAACTTAGTAATTTTTTTTTTAATTACCCTATACAGAACTTTCTGTGATTTTTAAGATATTGTATCACATTCGACCCTCAATTAGATACGCAATAATACTTTTGTAATTCATATTGTTGTAAAATAGTTTGGTGTAACATTGACAACATCTACTCGTTTAAATCCTCGTAAAAACCTTATCATTTAAATGCCTCAGCGTATTGTTTTAGTCGGGCTTGACGTTTAAAGAATTAAATAAATAAGGTCGGAGCCCTGTCATTCATTACTAACTTATGACTTGCCTTTGTGTAAAATCCCAACTAAAAGATAAAACGCATAGGAAAAGCAAGAAAGAACAAAGGATTTACACATTTTAAATAATGCTTTTTTTGTATGATTGAGGTGTAATTTCTCACCTGCATTCATAACCTGCAGATTCCATTCAAATTCGATGAATATTTCTCTTTATTCGATTGTTTTCAAACAAATAAAAGATATTTAAGCCAGTTTCTATGTATTTCTACTCATTCAAGCTTGAAATTGTCTCATTCCGTTGGCAGATAATTTTGTTCATTTCAAGCATTTCTAGAAAGAAATTATTTAGCAATCGGAAGCTTGAAATAGACTTCCTGGTCTTGTATTTAGTATTTGTTACGTTATTTGCTGTGATATAATTTCTTAAAATAATCTGTGCATACATATAGTGGCGAAAAAGGCCTTGAATTGATCTGAGCACCACGTAACATTTTCAACATTTTAATGTATCCATAGCGAACAATCGGCAGATTGCTGTGTTACAAGAGGAATAAACCACTTCAGGTCATGCTGTTTTTATAAAATAATTCGCATGGTAACAGTAACTCCGCTTTGCATCAACACGACCCTTTTGTTGATTATTTTCCTATAACAGTACAGCATGTCATGCTTTATTTATAGTGTGATTAACAAGTATAATTTGAGGATGGAATAGTCTTAAGAACGAGGTTAAGGAGCTCATTAATTGCGTGAACAACAAGGTCACATGTGTTTCGTCAATTGCTTTTGCACAGTAATGACCCAGCACAGATTTAGTAATTGCTGCTCACTCCTCTCTCTCATTCTCAGAGTCTGGGGAGAAAGCTGAACATGGCTCTCTTTCACTGTGTTTAATGGAAAGAGCAGTGTTTGTGCCAGCCTCTCTGTAACAAGCTTAATTGCCAGAACGAGGTTGGCAGTGGCACAGCCTCATCCTGGACGCTATACTGATAGGCAAAGACAACAAAGAGAAGATTCATAGCTTTATAGGATTGGAATGTGGACGTGTCGCCAACTAGGTGTAGAATGGAGTGAAGAATTTCTGCCGTGACAGCCGATCGTCAGATATTTTACAATTTTGCAATGTAAAGACTCAAGAAAGGTTTTTAAATGTTCTGTGTACTTAGGAGCTTATTTATTAGTTGTGGCAAATACAATTCACTCATATATATATATATATATATATATATATATATATATATATATATATATATATATATATATATATATATATTTTGAGAGAGAGAGAGAGACAGATAGATAGATAGATATACTGTATCTCACAAAAGTGAGTACACCCCTAAGTGAAAATGTCCAAATTGGACCCAAAGTGTCAATATTTTGTGTGGCCACCATTATTTTCCAACACTGCCTTTACCCTCTTGGGCATGGAGTTAACCAGAGCTTCACAGGTTGCCACTGGAGTCCTCTTCCACTCCTCCATGATGACATCACGGTGCTGGTGGATGTTAGAGACGTTGTGCTCTTCCACCGTTTGAGGATGCCCCACAGATGCTCAACAGGGTTTAGGTCTGGAGACATGCTTGGCCAGTCCATCACCTTCACCCTCAGCTTCTTTAGCAAGGCAGTGGTCGTTATCATGCTGGAATACTGCCCTGCGGCCCAGTCTCCGAAGGGAGGGGATCATGCTCTGCTTCAGTATGTCACAGTACATGTTGGCATTCATGGTTCCCTCAATGAACTGTAGCTCCCCAGTGCCGGCAGCACTCATGCAGCCCCAGACCATGACACTCCCACCACCATGCTTGACTGTAGGCAAGACACACTTGTCTTTGTACTCCTCACCTGGTTGCCGCCACACACGCTTGACACCATCTGAACCAAATAAGTTTATCTTGGTTTCATCAGACCACAGGACATGGTTTCAGTAATCCATGTCCTTAGTCTGCTTGTCTTCAGCAAACTGTTTGCGGGCTTTCTTGTGCATCATCTTTAGAAGAGGCTTCCTTCTGGGACGACAGCCATGCAGACCAATTCGATGCAGTGTGCGGTGTATGGTGTGAGCACTGACAGGCTGACCCCCCACCCCTTCAACCTCTGCATCAATGCTGGCAGCACTCATACGTCTATTTCCCAAACACAACCTCTGGATATGACGCTGAGCACGTGCACTCAACTTCTTTGGTCGACCATGGCGAGGCCTGTTCTGAGTGGAACCTGTCCTGTTAAACCGCTGTATGGTCTTGGCCACCGTGCTGCAGCTCAGTGTCAGGGTCTTGGCAATCTTCTTATAGCCTAGGCCATCTTTATGTAGAGCAACAATTCTTTTTTTCAGATCCTCAGAGAGTTATTTGCCATGAAGTGCCATGTTGAACTTCCAGTGACCAGTATGAGGGAGTGTGAGAGCAATGACACCAAATTTAACACACCTGCTCCGCATTCACACCTGAGACCTTGTAACACTAACAAGTCACATGACACCGGGGAGGGGAAAATGGCTAATTGGGCCCAATTTGGACATTTTCACTTAGGGGTGTACTCACTTTTGTTGCCAGCGGTTTAGACATTAATGTCCATGTTTTGAGTTATTTTGAGGGGTCAGCAAATTTACACTGTTACAGAAGCTGTACACTCACTACTTTACATTGTAGCAAAGTGTCATTTCTTCAGTGTTGTCACATGAAAAGATATAATCAAATATTTGTAGATATGCTATACAATATATGGCCAAAAGTATGTGGACACCTCCTAATGCTTGAGCTAAAGGGTTTGAACCACACCCATTGCTAACAAGTGCGTAAAATCAAGAAAACATCCATGCAGTCTGCTTAAACAAACACACAAAATAGAATGGGTTGTATTGATGTATTGAAAATTTCTAGGATGCCACCTTTGCCACAAGGCAGTCTGTGAAATTTCTGCCCTGCTACATCTGCCCTGACCAACTGTAAATGCTGTAATTGTGAAATTGAAGCACCTAGGAGCAACAGCAGGTCATCCATGAAGCGGTAAACCATGCAAACTTACAGGGTAGGGTTGTTCCAAACTGCCTCGGAAGCGACGTCAGGACAAGGACTGTGCTTCATGAAACAGGTTTCCATGGCCGAGCAGCTGCACACATGCTTCCGAACACTATGTGCAATGTCAAGTGTGGAGTGGTGTAATGTATAGAGTGATGTAAAGCACTGCCACTGTACTCTGGAGGAGTGGAAATGTGTTCTCTGGAGTGATGAATCATGCTTCACCATCTGGCAGTCTGATAGATGAATCTGGCGAGGAGAACGCTTCCTACCAGAATGCATAGTGCCAACAGTAAAGTTTGGTGGAGGAGGGATAATGTTCTGAGCTGTTTTTCAGGGTTTGAGCCCCTTAGTTCCAGTGAAGTACTGTATGTAGACACCTGATCATCACACCCATACATGTTTGTTGAACATCCAATTCCAGATTTAGTCCCCCTTTGCTGTTATAATAAACTTTCCACTAGATTTTGGAGCATGGCAATATGGATTTGTGCTCATTCAGCCACAAGTGCATTGGTGAGGTCAAGCACTGATGTTGGGTGAGGAGGCCTTTCATCTCAGTGGGGTTGAGGTCAGGGCTTCTTGCAGGACACTCGAGTTCTTCAACTCCAAACTTGGTAAACCATGTCTTCATGGAGCTTCGATTTGTGCACAGAGGCATTGTGTCATGGTACAGGTTTGGGCCTCTTGGTTCCAGTGAAGAGAAATTTAAATGCTACAATATACAAAGACCTTCTATACATTTGTGAACTTCCAACTTTATGGGTCTGATGGTCACATACTTTTAGGAAAATAGTATATATTATCATACCTGTGATGGATTAAAGCTATGCTTCAGAGTTCCCTATGGGCTAGCATGTGTTTGTTTTAGGTTTTGTTCTAGTCCTTTCTTCGGCCTTGGTTTTTCCTGTCATCGGTTTGTTTCCCGTTTGTGTCCATCTTGATTCATGCTAGTTATTGACTAGTTGGTCTGTGTGTACCTTAGGGATGTCACGATACTAAAAATCTAGTAGTCGTTACCGATACCAGCAAAAATACACGGTACCTGATACCAAAGTTGCTACCACGGTGTGTAAAAATAAATAAATAAATAATACTTAAACATTAATTCCTTTATTTAAACATTTGAGCATTATAAAAACAATAGTGGCAACAGTCACATAAAAAAGCCATTACAAAATAGATATATAATAAATATGTAGGCATAAAATGGTTTTTCTTTGAGATGTTCTGAAATGAAGTCTCTGGTTTTGGTGTATAGTTTGGGGATCTCTATACATTAAGTAATTTCTGCTTGGTTGCTGGTATCTGTGGTTGAACTGCTGAAGCATTTGCTGGAATCCATGCTTTTCTACAGTGTAGACAGGAACTTGGTCCATGCATATAAATTCAGCAACTGCCCTATCCAGTTTCCTTGCTTCGTTTGAGTTTTTGTCATATTTTCTGTGCCTTTTATAAGCTTCTCTTAAGGTTGGTTGTGTTAATGTTTGCTGACTTTGCTCCTGACTCTCCTGGTGGACATCCTCCTCTGGCTGATACAGGAGAGAGAGAGAAAGAGAGAGATTTTAGTTATCAAACACTGTCTGACAATGACTAAAACAGAGGAGTCTACAGGTGCTAAGGTGCACTCCTAAACACACACCTTATACGCTGAATGCAAGCTTTATTTTAAATTCACTGACATGGTCTCAGGCCGAAAAGATTTGCACACTGGCTTCAGAGCATCAATTATATGTCCGTTTTTATCCGCCTCGAATGCGAAGCATTTCCATATTTGACTCTTGCCTTTTTTCCTCTCAACGAGTCGGGGAGGAGCTGAACTTGTCGCCATAGCCATCTTTTGTAGTTTTTCCCCCGTGTGCGTAGTTCTTCTTCTTTACCACTTGTGGCTAAAACACTTGCGCATATTTGCTGCCCCCTTCAGGTTCGGAAGAATCGCAACCTCGGTACACCCGGTACTCTCGTTACAATCGGTACAAATGAAACTGCAGAAAAACAAGTACACCTTTTAAGAATGTTGGTACCGACTTGGTACCGAAGTATCGGTTCTCGTGACATCCCTAGTGTACCTTGCTGTTTCTTTGTTTTGTCGCAGTGTGTTATTGTGCATATTTGTATCTTGAGGTCTGATTCTTATTTTCTTGTTCTCTGGGGGTCTTTTTTTTGTTTATTTGTAGGTTTGTTTACTCTTACTTCATTCAACCTTAACCCTTTTGGAGGTCAGATTGCAAGGCTCTGTAAATGGGCATTTTAAAGTGTTACTCTATACATTGACGCATTAAAACAATCAAATTAACAGTTTGACTGTACAGTACATCGATGTCCCAAGTGTACTCATAGCTAATCTTGGCTTATTAAACTCTAGTGTTGCCATTGTTTATGAACACTGATTTCTTCTGTCTGTGTTTTCACTGAGTTAATTAATGAGAATAGAGATCAGAAGCCTCTCCACACTTTTATGAAATTATCTTGGAGCTTATGAATGGAATACATAGCGTATGGTGTGTAGTGTGGACAGATTATTACATATTTTGAACCAGATTGTTGTGCACAGCTGGGCATATTTCTAGTGGGAAAAAAAATCACATCTGGCTCTGTCCCAGAGGTGGAGCAGTCTTCATAATAGAATTTATTCTAATATTATTGCGATAGTTGTAACTAATGTCATCTCATAAGCCAAGTGATTAAATTTGTATGCTATGAAATAAAATGTCAATTGACCTACATTATCTTCAGCATAAAACTAGAGGTCATACATGTTTAGCATCTTTGTGTGCTCTGTCAGACCTAACTGTTGTTTTTTTTTGTAGCTCTTGTGCAAACTGCTAATTAGCGAATCATACTGTCTCTTCAATTACACTGTAGCTTTCTATTCTATAAGTATTGGTGTTTTCAGTGGGAGCACTGAAGACCTGCTCCATTTTGAGCTGTTTTGAACTACTATTAGGCAAACTTGTAAATTCTCTTTTCTGGTGAGTTTGTGGTACAGTCATTACACGCGCAATCCCAAAAGACTTTGTGACTATTTTTAAAATGGCCACAAAAGTTCCCTATTTTGATTTGTTGGCAAGTGTGCATTAATTCCTAATTTTAGGTATTTTAAATACATATTACACCTCAACTCAATAATTTAGTCATATGCCTATTATGTATATACATTAGTGCTGCTGAACCATGATTCTCATTTTATTTATGCAGCAAGAAATGAATTATAGGCTACAGTGCATGGAGATCATCATGGCAACTATAGTGTGTTTTTGTAAATGAAGGACTAAAAGGCATCTAAATAAAATAATGAATTGAGCTTTTTGTATCATATTCGGATATGACTAAGCAAAGCATTCAAAAATTGTACATCTCACCATGATATAAACAAGATAAAAAGAATAATGGTGGAAGAGACTCTGTTTTGTTGTGTTTTCTTTATTGTTCATCTTGTTATATAAGGAATCAAAAACTTGGGTGTGTGCTGTTATAGGAAAATACTTCATGACAGGGTGGTGTGATGAAGCCCAGCACAAAGTGGAATCACTGTTACCAACCCAAAGGTGATTACAGTCAAGTCCATAAGTATGTGGACAGTGACACAGTTTACAAAATTTTGCCTCTGTACCACCACAATGGATTTGAAATGAAGATGTGACTGAAATGTAGACTGAAATGTAGACTCAGCTTTTATTCAATTTTTTTTAACAAAAAAATTGCATTAACTGTTTAGGAATTATGGCCAAGAGTGGTTAAGATGTTTGACTACTGATCCGAAGGTTGTGAGTTCAAATCCTAGCACCGCCAACCTGCCACTGTTGGGCCCTTGAGCAAAGCCCTTAATGCTCAAATGCTTAGTTGTATAACGAGATCAATGTAAGTTGCTTGGCCAAATAATGTAAATGTAAAATTTAATCGTGGTCATTTATTTACTGAGGAAAATGGTCCAATATTACATATCTGTGAGTGGCAAGCGCATGTGAATGTCTAGGATTAGCAATTTAATGTGTAGGTGAAATTAGAGTCAGGTGTTTTTAATCAATGGGATGACAATCTGGTGTGAATGAGCTGCTGTTTTATTTAAAGAACAGGGATCTATCAAAGTCTGATCTTCACAACACATGTTTGTGGAAGTGTATCATGGCATGAAAAAAGGAGATTTCTGAGGATCTCACAAAGAGAGTTGTTGTTGCTGATCAGTCTGGAAAAGGTTACAAAACCATCTCTAAAGATTCTGGACTTCACCAATCCACAGTCAGACAGATTGTATTGTTTATATTGTTGAGGAAATTCAAGACCATTGTTACCCTCCACAGGAGTGAAGACCAACAAAGATCACTCCAAGATCAAGACATATTAGTCCGTAATAGTCCGTAAGGTTACAAAGGAACCCAGGGTGACTTCTAAGCAACTAAAGACCCTCTCGCATTGACTAATATCAATGTTCATGAGTCCACCATCAGGAGAACATTGAACAACAAAAAGGTGTGCATCATAGGGTTGCAAGGAGAAAGCCACTGCTCTCCAAAATAACATTTCTGCCGGTCTGCATTTGCTAAATATCACGTGGACAAGTCAGAAGGCTATTGGAAAAATGTTTTGTGGATGGATGAGACCAAAATAGAACTTATTGGTTTCAATGAGAAGTGTTATGTTTGGATAAAGGAAAACACTGCATTCCAGCATAAGAACCTTATCCCATCTGTGAAACATGATGGTGGTAGTATCATGGTTTGGGCCTGTTTTACTGCATCTGGGCCAGGACGATTTGCCATCATTGATGGAACAATGAATTCTGAAGGATACCAGCAATTTCTAAAGGAAAAAGTCAGGACATCTGTCCATGAACTGAATCTCAAGAGAAAGTGGGTCATGCAGCAAGACAATGACCATAAACACACAAGTCGTTCTACCAAAGAATGATTAAAGAATATTAACGTTTTTGGATAATGTTTTGGAATGGCCAAGTCAAAGTCCTGACCTTAATCCAATAGAAATGTTGTGGAAGGACCAAAAGCAAGCAGTTCATGTGAGGAAACCCACCAACATCCCAGAGCTGAAACTGCTCTGTACTGAGGAATGGACTAAAATTGCTCCAAGCTGATGTGCAGGACTGATCAACAGTTATTGCTGCACAAGAGGGTCACATAATTTTGCCACTCACAGATATGTAATATTGGATCATTTTTCTCAATAAATAAATGACCAGATATAATATCGGAAACAAGAATCCAATAGAGCTGTGATATAGTTTCATATAAAAGGCTGCTTTATATTTGGTAAGCATTTGGTAAGCTCCAAATTCAAATTTACTCAGAGCTTTTAATATTCTCCACTTAATTCGATTTTTGGCTTGGTCGAGGCAGCACTTTTTTATTTGCTGTTTTTCTTTCCTTCCTGTTCTGTTATAGGACCTTTATGCACTGCTTGGAACACTGCCATCAAAATTCATTTTCTAATTAAAACAGAATGGCTCCTTAATCCACGAGTGCAACAGTTGCAGAACCTCAGATAGAAGCCAGAAAAAAAAATGTAACAGGGAGTTGTGCCCATCTCTTTTCATTAAGATGATGCTCAATAAGGTTTAAACATTGAGAACAGATGGCTCTCGATGGTAAACCTTTAGTCTCATGCCACTCTCTCCCCAGCCATATGTGAGATGTCATCTACAATTAACCTCTGATTTAAAAAAAAAAAAAAAACAGTATGGCTGCACCATCAGCTTTAAGACAAGATTAGATTGAGTCATTGCTTACAGCTAGCACTTTCCAAGCTCTGTTTAAAAAACACATTAAATCATAACCCTGGCCTGGGATTGAGCTTCCTTATTCCTCTGTTTATCAAAATGCTGTAACATTGAACAAATTGTATCTACAAACACCCCCTTTAGCATGATTCTTTTGTTGTATCTCAGTCACGTCATACAGCCCAGTATAGTTCATGAAAAACTATAACGTGATTATGCAAAACAAAATTAAAAACTGCGTCATGTTCTCAGAGAAATGTCGAATTTATCAACAAGCACAAGAAAGGCCATGCAGTTTCATATTCAGAGTAGATGAAAATGTTGGATATTGGATCTTAATGCTCCTTATACATTATCCATGAGTTTGAATAATACACGCGCTTAAATTAAAGTCTGTGAGGTCATTTATCATTATGCCTTTCTCCATACAGAGTCTTCCTATGGCTATATTTAAAAAAAATACATATAATATAATTGGCTCAGAGTTCAGTGCCTCCACTCTGCCTCCTTGTGGCCCTTGTCACAGCTTCAATCATTTCTTTAATGCGCATCCGTAAGCAGCTGCTTTACATCTCATTTCCTGCTGAGTAAATTTGCAGCACAAGGCAGGAGCTGTTTGTAGATCAGTTTTTTTTTGTTTTTTGTTTTCCTGAAATGCCTGATAAAACACATATTAGCAGTAAGCTTGCATATTCTTGGTAGTTCCTGATAAATGTGATTTGTAATCTTTCATATTCTTGGTACTTCCAGCAGAATGCATGATTTATTTTAATATTTTGTAATGTGGGAATAATGTATGAATTTCTCTTCAGATGCAGATCTTTGCTATTCTTTTTCACAGTCATGCAGTAGGGTGCAAGATTCTGACTCCCCTACACACACCGATCAGCCATAACTTTAAAACCAACTGCCTGATTTTTTTCGGAGATGCCCCTTGTGCTGTCAAAACAGCTCTGACGTCTCAAGGCATGTACTCCACAAGACATCTGAAGGTGTGCTGTGGTATCTGCCACCAAGAAGGTAGCAGCAGATCCTTTATGTCCTGAAGTTGCGTGGTGGGGCCTCTGTGGATCTGACTTGTTTGTCCAAAACATCCCACAGACGCTCGATCAGATTGAGATCTGGGGAATTTGGAGTCCTAGTCTATACCTTGAAGTCTTTGTCATGTTCCTCAAACCATTCCTGAACAATTTTATAGTGTGGCAGGATGCATTATCATGCTGAAAGTGGCCACTACCATTAGGGAATACCATTGCCAATGAAGGGGACTTGGTCTGCAATGATGTTTAGGTAGGTGGTGTTCCCCAGGTAAGTGACGCACACTTCTGTTTTGGGGGCACAAGGGGGATCTACACAATATTAGGCAGGTGGTTATGGCTGATCAAGTTATGGCTGATCGGTGTATATCTCAGGTCTTATGGGGTGTTCATGGTTTCCAGTGGTTAGTACCTACCTAAAGTGGCCCAAGGAAGGACAGCCAGTGAACTGGGGACCATGTGCTCAAGAGGAGCAAAGGCTAGCCCTTCTGGTCCGATCCCAAAGAAGAACTACTGTAGCACAAAGTGCTGATAAATTTAATGCTGGCTATGATATGATATGACACATAGTACATCACAGCTTCCTGCATCTGGGTCTGCGTAGCTGCAGACCGGTCAGAGCCCTGCTGACCTCTGTCCACGGCCGAAAGTGCCTTCAATGGCCACATGAGCATTAGAACTGAACCATGCAGCAATGGAAGAAGGTGGCCTGGTCTGATGAATCACGTTTTCTCTTGCATTATGTGGATGGCTGGGTACATGTAGATCACTTACCTGGAGCAGACATGTCACCAGGATGCACTATGTGAAGAAGGCAAGTGGGCTTGGGGTATCATGTGGTTGTTACTTTGACACGTACCACCTACCTAAACATTGTTCCAGACCAAGTACACGCTTTCATGGCAATGGTACTGTATTCCCTAACGGCAGTGGCCTCTTTCACATGGCAAAAATGGTTCAGGAACAGCTTGAGGAACACGACAAAGAGTTCTAGGTGTTGACTTGGCCTTCAAAATTCCCCATATCTTAGTCCTATCGAGCATCTCTGGGTTGTGCTGGGCAAACAGGTCCAAACCATGGAGGCTACACCTCGCAACTTACAGGACTTAAAGGATCTGCTGCTAATTGTAAAATATAAGGCAGGTGGTTTTAATGTTATGGCTGATCTTGAAGTTAATAAGATTTTTTTTTAAATGCCAGTTGGCATGTTACAAACAAACCTGAAAACTCAATGCCCTCTGTCCTGAATGAAGACTCATGCAATCTTATTGATTGGTGCAAAACGCTGATACTGAATAAACTTATTTTCTTATAATGGCATGTCCCCAAGCCTTTTATTCCTTATGGAATTCATACTTCTAGCTTTTATTACATTATTTATCAATATATCATATCACAGCACAGATGAATACTCGAATCAGAAGGTGTGCATTGATTTTCTATAACAGCAGCTCCAAACAGACAGTAGTTCCGACCATAATATAAATGACAGGTTTACATTAAAACGCTCGTTCCAATAAGTTATCATACACAGGGACTTGATGACGGATGCGCTACATAATCCTAGAATAATACTAATTAAATGGATTTTTAAAAGCCTTGTTATTTTTCAATAATGATATGCATAATCTTAGATATGATTAAATTTTGCATTAGGAATGGTTCGTTTAACATTTATGTTTGGTAAAGGAGGGTGTTTTTTTTTTCTTTTCCTTTTTTGGTCTTGTTAACGGCAAGAGGGAGGAAAAAAAGGGACGCTGGTGAGGAAATGACTGTTTATATGTACTAAAACATAAGCGATAACAATAACTAACTTCTCTCACAGACGTTCCACAAAATTACATTACATAACATAATTATAAACAATTAAAAAGCATGATGTGTCAGTGTAGAGGTATTGTAAGAGTTCGTTCGTTGACGAGATTAACAAAATTTCAATAACAATAAACAGGCCAGGGTCATGGACAAAGATCATCATGATGTTAGAGCCAGTGGATAGCGATCCAGAGAATAATCCGGAAGCCAGGCAGGGGGAAGCACAAAGATATCAACAGTTTCAGAATAATCCCAAAAGGCAGGTAGCCAAGAAGGCAAGGACAATGGCTGATAACTGATCACTTACATAAGAGGTAACAATTTTCAGCATGTGCTTTATATAGCGCTTGAACAGGAAGTGAAGTGACTGTGACAACTGATGACGTGCTCTCAGAATTTTAGTGCAGGATGCTCTCTGGTGGCATTGTGTTGAATTATCCTGATCGGATGTGACGTTCGTTTGTTAATAAAATGACAAATTGCGCTGATGGCAAATCGCCACATTATGAGCAGAATGAAACGCTTCCGTGTCGGCCGTAACGATTTACCACAATAATTCACTTCAGAGTGGTGACGGATTACATCACATCACCCAGCTTGAATTATTTTTGTATAACAGCACGGTCTACCTTGTTTTATTCCTTACTTGTAATACGTACAGTTAGCTGAGGGCCGAAAGTGCAGCGTATCACTCTGTAGTAAAACTCATAAAACTGGGCCACTAGAATGCCGCTGCACTGCCGAAGGAAGAGGAAGAGTTGTCATGTTCCATCTGTGCAGAACATTACAAGACCGAAATGGGGTTAGCTGAGTTGTGAAATGTAGAATGTGGCAGAAAAGAAAAAAAAAGCATTCATGATGCATTTAGATGGATTACCTCCCCAGATTATCAGTGTAAGTAAGAACATTTGCATTTCTTTGAACCTGGTGCTTCAGCTCAGAACACACCGTGGAGTTACATGCACCTCATTTGACACAACTGCTTATTCTGATACGCCTTTCAACCATTTTGCACCGTTGCCGTTCCATACTTTACCTTTCTCCCCTGGTGATCTAGGCCTAAGTCTCCTTCCAAGAACTGTTTGATCGGTGTAACCCCAGAGAGCCAGTGCTGCCAAACTCTCACTGTCGGCTCTTTGTTACAAATGGCGTGGCTTTTCGTTTTCTGACATGACAAAAATGTGTCGCGCTGAAAAGCAAAACCTTCACTGCATTGCTCTTACATCAGTGAGGTTTTTCCACTAAAAATAAATAAATAAAACAATCAGCAGGGTATTGCGGGGTATTGCAGGGTATTATGAATTAAATGCTGACATGGAGATGGGGAGAAGAGCAATGAAAGCATCACTTTCCAAGAGGTGATCCTGTCTGTATCAAGAAATTCCCTTTAGTTCCTTGTAGTCTCATTGTTTTGGGCATACCTTACTATCAATATTAGATTTATTATTATCAGAGCTAAAGCTAGGTGTAATTCTGGCAGCAAGGAGGTTGTTTGCTTTAGTTGTAGCTTTGGTCGGAGGCAGAAAATCAAGAGAAATCGAGTTGCTTGTGTGCCACAGTTGTGATGTGGGATGTCGCATTGCTTACCGGTGAATATCGCAAAAATAGATATGTTGCAATATTGGAAATAAACTATTTTTACATTCCACATCACTCGCTCCCAAGACAAATTTTTCACTGGCACTCCGTGTTTCCTCCATGTTTGTTTTTTTTCCCCCCTTGCTCGTGTGAATGTGCAAATGCAGGCTGCAGCCCTTTTTTAAAAGCAGCCACATTCCACTTGTCTCAGAAAATCACTGTAAAACATGTGCTGGAGCGTGAGGGGAAAACTTTTTTTTAACACTTCTTGAAACATTTCTAACAGAATCCCTTTTTCAATGAATATAGAATTGAATGGGTGTCTTACCTAAAGCAGCTTTCCTTGTGTTTCATTAATGCTGGTTCTTGGGCCGCTAGTGTTTTCGCAATTTATTTAAACGTTTTATTTCTCTCCAGCTGAAGTTTTTACTCACAGTAGCACCACAGCACCACATCAATCCCAACAAAACTGTATGTGTAAAGCAGATTACCAGTCTTTGGCAATGTGATTATTGTGCAGCATGGGATCCTGGGCCACTCCCAGGATTTCCGGCAATTGTAATTATCAAAATGCTTATGGGTTAGTGTGTGTATAATAAAATCCCGTTCTCTTCTTAGCCAGCTATTAGAAAAGGCATTAAAGTCTAATGGAGATGGCACAGATGGATGATTGTATAAGAGGGTGAGAGTAAATGTCCATTGAGATTGAATTTTTAAAAAAATTTTAAGCGGTATGATATTTGGACCTTTGTAGCTGCAGCTATAAACGGATCACCTTTGGTGCTGATGATGAAGAGGAAGATGAGCACGTGGACATAATTGCTTAACATTTTATATTTATATTTGTATTAATGTGACTGTTCTGATATGTTATGTTATTCCTGATATGTTATAGTTTCTATAGTAACATAACACAGGCGAACACGCCGCATAAATGAATTTAAAAGCCGGTGTTTTCTGTACGGAGATGTTTAATTGAATTATTATGGAAGGAGTCTCCAGAGTCCAGGAATAAAACACTATACCACCTGCTGGTGGTAACAGTGACTGATTGGTTTCGTATAAAAGCATGCCCAGAAGTATTTTATTATTAAAGAGGTGACATCAAGGTTGCAGATCATATTTCACCCCTTGTGCTTATCTCTTTGCTTTATTTTCCATTCTCAAGCAAAGTACATTGGCTGCTATGTAGACGACACACACAAGAGGGCGCTCAGAGGCATTTCCTTCTTCGACTACAAAAAGATGACTGTCTTCCGCTGTCAGGACAACTGTGCTGAGAGGTTTGACTTTTCAACTTCCACAAAACACACACGCATTTAATACATATTATGATCTTTTGTTTTGTGCTTGTTCGCTTAATGCATGCTTAATGATTCCTACCTAGAGTTCTCTATACGTGAAGAGAGTTTTACAATAAAGCTCTGAGACTAAATTTAGCCGTGTTATGCTTAATATATACTAATTATGACTCATTTATATATTAAAAGCTGGATATGTTTCTAGATATTATAGATTTATGCATAAGTACAAACACACACACACACACACTGCATGCACATTTCTAACACAGTCTGACTAAACATTATTTGTGAACGCTGCATCCCCACATCAGAACCAAGTATTCAGCATTAGGTCATGTGACTTATCCCCAGTCATTTTATTTACTATATGGTTGCAAGTAATAATCAATAAGATGATTTCAGCTAATACTAATCAAAAAACCTTTCAAATAGTTAGACATCGACTGAGATGTTCTCTTTTTCTTTATTTCTGTTCTGCTTTTGTACGTTCTGCTCACGGCGGTTTCGTTTAAAGAGAGAGAGCTTTGTGAGCTAAGAGAGCTTGGTCCAGTGTACAGAATTTATGTTACATTTGTGTTTGTAAACTTTTTTGTTGTTGTTTTTGCCATTAGTAACATTAGTCACATTTTTCGTAAAGAGTGAGCCTTCATACAAATGGTGTTCTACAGCTGATATCAAGAAACACACTCACACACATACACACACACTCACACACACACTCATGCTTTGCTTTCAGAAGCATCCACCCATGTTCAAATGTACAACTCAAGCAGTCTGATTACACCAAATTTCAGTATGAGGTCATATGACTTTTCCAAGGTATCTGATTGGACAGATAGTGCACTGAGCAATTAGAGGATTAACACAGAGTACACAGAAAAGCACACACACACAGATTTCTTCTATGAGAAAGCAAACTGGCAATTTTGAGCCCTGCCCTCAAACGATCCCAGAGTCAGTACTAGAGTGTGTAAAATTGCCATAAGTCTGTACACAGGGGTTAACTGACAGCCTACAGTCCAGATGCAGACTCAGCTAAGTATTTCCGTAGAACGAACCTAGTATTTGGAAAACATACTGTACCAGAGACAATAAATGTATGAAAATTAATTATATGTGTATAAAAAAATCACAGTGTGGCTCCTGTAGAAAATCCTCACTAATTTAAATACATTTAGTTGAAGACACCACATCAGACTAGACATTAGCTACAGGGCTAGCGAGGTCGGAAAGGGAAGGTTTTTTTTTTTACAGGTTTTCATTTTATTTACACTCTCTGGTCTCATTTAAAAGATTTTTTTTTTTAACTGTTTGAAAGATGATTGTAAAGAGACGTGACATTTATTCTTCAGATCTAGTATGTATCTCATCCATTCAGAGTCCTTGACCCTAGTCTACAGTGGCATTGTGAGACATCACTACGAAACAAAACATAACCACTTCAAATCGTCTTACGTATAGCCATGAGCCAGTCATTAAGCTTTAAATTTAACGCCATGTTAGTTGCTTGTTAATTAAAAGATTTTTGTAAGCAAGAATATTAACTGGACCTTTTCAAATACTATTCCTTTGCCATGTTCTGATGCTTTGGGGGTTTTTTTTCTTAATTTTTCACATTTATAGTTCTTTATTATTTATCTGTTTCAATCTTACGCATCTAAAAGCTCTATTGTATTTTCAATGTTGCAGTTCACTTGTTAGGAATTTGCAAACAGGAAAACGTCCATTCACTTTGCACACAGTGTCATGTTACCTCTTGGAGACAAGCGCGGACGGACAGGGTAGCGTGCGTAGAAACGGAAGATTAAAGACGTAAACCAGAAGGAAGTCAGGCAATCAGGCGAACAATCCAAACAGGACAGGGCAGGGCAGGGATTCGTAATCGAGTAACAGGCGAATAAGTCCGAAAAACCAGGAAAATCCAAACGAATAACTAACGGCTTGGTTAAACAACTGAGTCACTAGAACTGAGCGTTTACTTTGCGAGGCGCGAAGGTTAACGAGGCCTTTTATAACTTATGAGCCGCACAGGTGTTGGTACTCAATATTCAGGCGAACTTGAGCGCAGGCATGGCTGGGAAGTGTAGTCCTTGTCCGCCATGTTTGTAGGCGGTGCTGCAAGATGAGTACTGCAGCCGCGTGTTCGCCGTGGCGTAACACACAGTTGGTGGAAATAGTCGTCAAAATGACCGTTTATAAGCTCCACCTTATATTCTGTATATATATCGGCTCAGAAACTGCGAAATGTGCAGAACTAACGCTGCGAAATTGTGTTGGCAAGTTAGCAGTTTAGCACTATTAAAACATCCACTTCTCTAAATGTGTCTCTCTACAGTACAGGTGTGCTGTGGTGAAAGACAGGAAAAGATTAAATTACCTCCCCTTATTGACTGACACCACTTCATCAAAATATCAAAAAGATTTTCGCTTTATTTTTTTCTAACTGATCAGACGTACAGTTGTAACAGAGACTCTCACTTCATCTATCTCTCTATCAGTGACACAAATTCTCTCCATCCATCTCTCTATCAATCTACCAGTAGTGTCTTTAAGACACTAAAACTATTATACTCGATCATTTATTTATTGTGGAAACTTATTTTATGTGACATCTCAGATCAAATCCTTCCTTCATTATTATTATTATTATTATAATTAGTAGTAGTAGTAGTAGTAGTAGTCGTAGTAGTAATAGTGGTATTAGTAGCAGTAGTAATAGTATGTGAATGTGCGACATCTGTAGGCAACTTGTGTCTTAACTCATTCCCTCCATTTTAAGGGGCTACTTGTACTCTGGCCTGGAGTTCGGAGCGGAGTGTTACTGCGGCCACAGGATCCAGGCGGCGAACGTGTCGGACAATGAGTGTAACATGCCGTGTAAGGGTGAGAAAAGCAAGCTGTGTGGAGCAGCCAACCGCCTGTCCATCTACAGACTGGAACTGAGCCAGGAGTCAGCACGGAGATGTGAGCAATTATACACACACACCTCTAGCCAAGCAAATTGCTGTATGCATGGACGTTCATGAGTTACATCATCAATAAAGATTAGTGAGAATATTCCAGAAGCAGCCATGCAATCCCAAACCATGACACTACCTCCACCAAAAATCTAGTAGTCAGTACCGATACCACCAAAAGTACACGATACTCGATACCAAAGTCAAGACCACGGTGTGGTGTAAAATTTAAAAAATAAAATAAAAAAACTCTCCTGGAGGACATCCTCCGCTGGCTGATACTGGCAAGGGGGGGTTGGGACAGGACATGGGCTGAATGGCGATGCATAGTGGCCCATTAGGAGGTTGTTTATAACACTGCAATGCATTAGCGTTGTTAACAAATAACTGCCTAGCGCTGACATTACATGGAGCATAACTTTAGCTGGTTTCACGGCAACAATGCAGTTGCCTCAAACAAACATAATATAGGACCTTCTTTCAGGTGCTTCGCCAAATTCCAGGTGTTTCCTCGCTTTTTTGAAATGAACGATAGCATCGGTTGCACACCGGAAACCGATACTAGCTTTCCTCTCTTTTCCTCTCAAGGAGTCGGGGCGGAGCTAAACTTGTTAAGCTAAGCTAATCTTTTGTAGTTGTTCCTGTGTGCTTGTAGGCGTTCTTCTTCTTCTTCACCAATTGTGGACCGACTAAAACACTTGCACGTATTTGCTGCCCCATCAGGTCCGGAAGAATCGTAACCTTGGTACATTCGTTACAATCGGTACCAACGGAAAAACAAGTACCGTCACGTTTTAAGAATGTTGGTGCCGACTTGGTACCGAAGTATCAGTTCTCGTGACATCCCTAATGCACAAATATAAACACATATGCATGCATACACAGTCCACAGTACTGGAAAAGCAAGGAGTGTTAATTTGTTTGTGCTTAGAGATTTGGGTTTGAGATCAAAAGCTGGATATGAGATGAGAATTTAGGATTTCAGTTTTTATTTCCTGGTATTTACATCTTGATGTGTTAAACAACATAGAACATAGAACCTTTTGTATCAAACCACCCAATTTTTAGTCGAGCAAAAATATAGAAACAGATCAGCCTTGAATTAAATTACAGTAAATAAAGTGAATAATAACCAAATAATATTTGGTTGCATATGCCTTGCATGCAAAAACTGCATTAAGTCTGTGACACATTGACAAAAGTGACAAAATTGTTGATTTCTTCGTTGGTCATGCTTTTTCAGGCTTTGATTGCTGTTTGTTTCGGGAGGTTTCTCCCTTCAGTCTCCTCTTCAGAAAGGGAAATGCTGCTCAGTTGGGTTAAGGTCTGATGATTTACTTGGCCAGTCTAAAACCTTCCACTTTTCCCCCTGATTAAGTCCTTTCTTGAGTTGGCAGTGTGTAGGATAAAGTCGCCCCCCCAACCCCCCCCACCCCACCCCCGATAAACCTGGATGCATTTCTCTGTAAACTGTCAGACATAATGGTTCTGTAAACTTCTGAATACATTCTGTTGCTACCATCATGAGTTACATCATCAATAAAGATTAGTGAGAATGTTCCAGAAGCAGCCATGCAATCCGAAACCATGACACTACCTCCACCATACTTGACAGATGAGCTTGTATGGGTTTTTTAAAAAAAATGTCATGAGCAAATCCTTTTATTCTCCATCACTTTGGTAGAGGTTAAACTTTGTTCCAGAGCTTTTGTGGCTCATCTCTGTAGTTCTTTGTGAATTCCAATCTGGTTTTCTAATTCTTACTGATGATGAGTGTTTTGCATCTTTGGGATATGGCCTCGATATTTCTGCTCTTGAAGTCTTCTCTTGGATTGTGATAACTTCACCCCTGCCCTGTGAAGGTTGCTGGTGATGCCATTGGATTCTTCTTCACAGCTCTCACAATCTTTCTTATCATCAGCTGTTATTGTTTTCCTTGGCCGACCCATTTGGTGCCTGTTGCTCAGTACACCAGTGGTTTCTTTCTTTTTTCAGGACATTCCAAATTGTTGTAGTGGCTATGACCAATGCTTCTGCAATACCTCTGATTGATTATACCTCTTTTCTCAGCTTGCTTTTAGACATAAATAGCTCTCTGATATGAAGTTGGCTTATCCTTTTGCACAACAAATGCAGAGTTCACAGGTGAAATAGAAGGCTCAAACCAAGAGTAGATGTACAGAGTTATTTAATGTTTAAACAATCAATCTAACCAGACACACCTGGGTAACAAGAAACACCTGTCAGTAACGTTCAAATATTTTTGCTTGGCTCAAAATTGGGTGGTCTGATTTAAAATGTGCCGTGTTCTAAGTCGTGTAACACATCTACATATAAATACCAGGAAATAAAAGCTGAACTTCTAAAACTCTTTTCTCACATTCATCTTGAGATCTCAAATCCAAATGTTTTCAGTCTACAGCAAAAACAAATGAATCAGCCTTGCCATTAAAATAGTTTCGGAGGGGACTGTACTACATTCACACAGACTTTGGTGCATGCCACATGAGGAAGAGAGATTGTTGTGTGTGTTACCAACAAACCAATGGGATAAATAAAGTAATGTGAAGAGAACAGACTATGCCACCCTAGGACTCTCACCCAGGGAATTTGGATATATAGGGAAAAGGCACACACGCTTGTTACACCTAGAAAGCAAAGAGACGTGGATATTGTCAAAGATCACATATATAATCATGCAATGCAATAAACCCAGTTGAATGTTGGTCACCAGGAGGAGGAACACCTCTAGGCAAAGCTACCAGCTTCACTTTAACGACATTTTTCTCAAAGGGGGAGACAGGAATCCAAAAATAAACAGACGCTCACAAAACAAAATAACGAAACCAAAAGTGCATCCAACCCAAAGAAAACAGGAAATAAAATAAGTAAAGATATCCTAAGCAACAATGGGACAAAATCACACCATCATAAAAAATTACATACATAACAGGATATGTGCTTGATGCAGTTAAGGAAAACATAATGCACATTAAGTAGCCAAAAAGGCCAACCAGCGCACCCAGAAGCTCAGGTACGCAACATATTCGACCGTTGTTTATGCGAACAGCCACAGTACAGCCACTTGATACAGCAATTAAAAGTGTGTAGTGAGTGCAGCAGAGCAACTTGGCAAGCAGGAAGGAGTTACAATCAAACTTAGCGGAGCAAGACGAATCTGCAAGCAAGTAAGATCAGCAAAGCAGCAGCACCAGCACACTTAACGAGTGTTGAAGTTGAAGAAGGAGCCAAACGGCCGTGTCAAGGCTGCGTACAGTGAACAATGGCTGAATCCAAGGTACAACTCTCAGACAGATAGGACAAATGGCTTAGAGCAAAGCACATTGTGCATGAAGCTGTATAAGAAGCTCACCGCCTGTTAAAGTACCTCTTGCTTTTCACGAAGAAATACCCAGGGATTAATCTTTCAGTAACAAAGTTTAACCAGCCAAGTAAAGGACACAACGTGAATATGGACATTGAAGCGATCTTCAATGCAGCAGCCAAGCTTGTGCCGCTACACTACATTACACTACACTACACTACAAAAGATAACAAGAGGGTGCCGTGCCCCACCTGAATATCCTTCTTTTTATACGGCGCTAATGAGACAACCAGCAATCAATTGACCTACATGATTAAGGGTGGAAGGGGCCATACGAGGGCAACCAGAAGGAGGAATGAAAAGGACGAGGGAAACTGAGCAACCTGACCTTGCTACATCAGGATGAGACCTTGTAGGAGGAGACGTTGTTTGTGTGTGCTGCGTTAGGAAGACACGTTGTTGTTTTATTTTTGATGTGTTAGGATGAGACAGGATGTCTTGCACTCATTTACAGATAAAGTACAACAGATTCAGTGTTCTATCTTCTTTCCTGTTTCCTCAGATTGAGTCTAATTATTGAGTAAAAACACTCATCATGTGACAGATTGTGTGTGTGTGTGTGTGTGTGTGTGTGTGTGTGTGTGTGTGTTCATACAACTAGTGGAGTAGCTGTTTCCTCTGAAAGTCCTTGGTCCCATTTTAAAGTGATTTATGCTAAAGGGATTTTTTTTCATTGCAATACTATGATCTTTTAGCAGGGTTTGGCTGAGACTGTTTCAGACCTTTCTATGTTATTCACACTCTGTGACATTTGAGCGGAACTCTACAAGCATTAATTCCTACAGGCATCAGTCATTTAATCACTTTAATTAGTTCAATACAGCAATGATGCTACTTTCTGTTTTTATTTTTTGTTTTTTTGTAAGGAGCCTTTCTTGGGAGGACTTTCTCTAGTGTGAGCGTTTTGTAATAGTCAGTTCCACATTGTACAACAGTAAATATAACTATAAATGGATAAAAATAAGCAAAGTGTGTTGTTCATTAATGAGCAAAAAGCTACATTGACAGATTGCTGTGGCATAAGAGGAACAGAACATTTTGGGACATGCTGTTATAGAAAAATAATCAAGTCACTGTTACCATGCCAACATTGATTAACCACATGTGACAAACTGTTTTATTCCTCATGTTTTTTCATTATTGTTGAAACAAACCCACAGTGGACTGATTATATATATATATATATATATATATATATATATATATATATATATATATATATATATATATATATATATATTCATTCATTCATTCATTCATTTAAATGTTTGTGTTGTGATTGTGTTTCAGATGGGAGTGCCATCTTTAAAGGCTGTTTCAGGAGACCGGACAACATCACACTAGCACTTCCTGCTGCTGCTGTCATTCAGAACATGTCCGTGGAGAAGTGTGTTGACATGTGCACAGAGAAGGTTTGTGTGTGTGTTCTCACACATAAAATTAGCTTGGTTGTGTGTATATGGGTGTAGTATTTCTCGTAGTGGTTTTTTGTTGTTATAATAACTGGAAATCAGTGAGCAGAAAAAAACTCTAGGGGACATGTCAAATGAGAAAAATCAGTGTTTTTGAGGTACTGTGATTGTGGGCATGTTGTGTAAGTATACAGAAGCTGTTGTTTTAGCTCACTAAAAATCCATGTGCTCTCTTACATCTTTCTTCCAGTAAAAGTCTTCGCTCAAGTCGGAAAGTATGAACTCTTAACATATGGAAGTAAAAGTAGAATAACAAAATAGGAAAGAAAAAGGCGTCTGCCTCAGATCTCACACGGATTTTACTTACTGATGGTATTTTAGTTCTGCTTTCACCTAGGAATGTGCGAAAACATTATGTGACAAAGACTGCTGACTCAAGAACACGGGGAACTTGGGGTGAGATTGCACGTGAGCTGTAGTTGAAGGGAAAAAAAGAAAAGAAAGAAAATAGCAATTGGACCAATATGGCTTGGCTTCTTGTCAGCTGCTCTACATTTCATCTCCTGTTCCTACACACACTTTAGCTCAGAGACAGAGAGAGAGAGAGAGAGCTTATTAATATTGCAGGAAGCTTGGTGTTACATCAGCTCACCCCATCTACCATCCACCATGCATATACACTTCCTTTTACCCAGAAAGAGAGAGAACTGCACCTGATAAAGTGATTACTGAAGATGGTTGAGTTAGAACTTGATGTTCCTTTTTAACACTTGAGAGGAAGTTCAGGGTAAGAGTTAAGATTAAACGAAAACTCTAATCCTAGACCTAAAATGAACCACATATGGTAAAATATTCTGAATCTTTTAGCTCTTTTTTTCAGGTACTATCAACTAACAGGTTTTAGCAATCTCTTTAACTCTTAGAAGCTCTTAACCTGAACTTCCGCTCAAAAATGTATGTGTGTAGACTACATGTGAAAGTAAAAATGAAAAGTAAAATCCCCGTTAACGCTGAGCTTTTTGCTGTGAACATTTCAGGTATCCTTAAGAGGAAAGGTCAGAAATAGGCAGTGGGAAGGCCTTTTCCAAACAATTTGAAATTCACCATTCTACAATGAGAAGGTTTGCTTACAAATGGAAAGCCTTCAAGACAGTTGCCAATCTGAAATGTCAGAAATTGTGTAATGCTCAGAGACAAAGAACAACCCAACAGCTACAGTGGGGGAAATAAGTATTGGACACATCAGCATTTTGTTCAGTAAATATATTTCCAATTAGGTTATTCACATGAAATTTTCAACAGACATCAGTATTTACTCAAGAAATCCACAAATATAAAGAATTCACAACATTAAAGTCATAAATAAAGTAAATATTTATAAATGTGTAATAAAGTGGTATGACACAAGGAAAAAGTATTGAACACGCAAAGAAAAAGCAGTTCTCCAAGGCAAAGTAAGGCAAGGAACCAGCTGAACTCCATAAGTAATTATACCCCCTATCAGTGCAAATTAATATCAACTGGGTTAGTAAATTGATGGTCTATAAAAAGGCTTTTTGTTACCAAAGTGTCACACACAAAACATCTCATGGTGGGTAAAAACAAAGAGCTTTCCCAAGACCTTCGTAACCTTATTGTTGCGAAACATATTGATGGAATCGGATACGCACGTGTTTCAAAACTCCTGAATCTCGACATCAACCGGCCACGCACAGAAGCTCCTCACAAGATTTCTGACCAGGGAGTCAGAAGAATAATCAGAAGAGTAGCCCAACAGCCAAGGACCACTCGGGAAGAGCTCCAGAAACGCTTGGTGGCAGCAGATACTATCATCAGAAAGAAAATAATAGGCAGTGCACTCCACCACCATAACCAACACGCTCACCCTGCAAGACTCCATTACTAAAGAAATGGCATTTCGAAGCTCGTTTAAAGTTTGCTACAACTCATTTGGACAAGCCTATGAAATACTGGGAGAGTGTAGTCTGGTCAGACGAGAGCAAAATTGAACTTTTTGTCTGTCATACTACACACCATGTTTGGGGAAGAAATGGCACTGCACATCACCCTAAAAACACTACACCAACAGTGAAGGTTGGAGGTGAAGCATCATGGTGTGGGGCTGTTTTTCATCACATGGTACTGGCAGCCTTCATATAATTGAAGGAACAATGAATGGAGCCCTTTACCGGGAGATTCTTGAGAAGAACCTGCTGCCATCCACCAGAATGATGAAGATGAGACATGGGTGGTCCTTCTAGAAGGACAATGATCCAAAGCGTACAGCAAAGGAAACTCAACTGGTTTCAGAGAAAAAAAATGAAGGCGTTAGAATGGCCCAGTCAGTCACCTGACTTAAATCCAATTAAACAAGATTTAAAGACAATATGTTTAGAAGAACGGGCCAAAATCACACCTGAATACTGCGACCCATTAATTTCTTCATACAGAAAGTGTCTTGAAGCGGTCATTAAAAACAAAGGCTTCTCCAATACGTATTAAATAAATTTCAGTTAGCATGTTCAATACTTTTCTCCCGTGTCATTCCTCTTTATTACACATAACTTAATCTATGGACTTTAATGTTTGGATTTCTTTATATTTGCAGATTTCTTGAGCTAATACCAAAGTCTGGTGAAAATTTCATGTGAATAGCCTCATTGGAAATATATTTACTGAAATAAATGTTGACGCATTCAATATTTATTTCCCCCACTGTACATCATGTGACCTATGTAAGCACGTTACATGTGTATGTTCATGACAGCACAATCAGAAAAATACTGAACAAGTAGAGATTTCAGGGAAGGGTGGCTAGGAAAAAGTTTCTTATCACCAAAAATAATATGGTAGCATGGCTTAGATTTACAAAATGGCATCTCAACATATCATATACATTCAGAAACAATATCCTTTGGACTGATGAGACTTAGGTGTTGATGTTTTGTCATCATGCCAATGGCAAGGTCCAGACCGCAACCCCAGTCAGATGTGGCGGGATCTAAAGAGAGCGGTGCATAAAAGGAATGCCCTCAAACATCAATGAAATGAAGCAATGTTGTAAAGAAGAGTGGGCCAAAAGAAATTATTGCAAAATAATGTGAGAGACTAATAAACATTTACTTCAACTTATTGGTGCTAAAGGTGGTTCTACATGTTATTGAATTCGAAGTGTACTTATTATTTCCCACCTGGGTTCTGAATGTTGGTTTACTTTTTGGTAAGAAATGACTACGTATTGAGATATGTTGGATTTTTGTTGTTGTTGTTGTTGTTGTTGTTGTTGTTGTTGCTGCTGTTGTTGACACCTGAGGTTATTTGTTTGGGGGGGTTGCTGTTTGCAGTTAGTGTATAGTGTTACATTAATTATCTGCATTAATAATTATATCAATGGAATTTCTTCACAAGGATAGTAAGACGTGTTTGTGTGTGTGTGTGTGTGTGTGTGTGTGTGTGTGTGTGTGTGTGTCCGTGTGTGTGTGTGTGTGCAGGAGTTTTCTCTGGCTGCTTTGGCTGGGATTAAATGCCACTGTGGTTTCCCCACCACCCTCTTCACCCTACACGAGCCTGAGGAAGAGGATTTGTGCCTTAATCGCTGTGCAGCCGAGGACTTTGAGAGCTGCGGCAATGACGACTACTTTATAGTTTACCAAACACAAGTGCAAGGTAATGGCAATGTAGTCGGACTGGAATACTTTCTCACTCAAGCCAAAGACAGAAAAGCACCATCAAATTTACCACCTAAATTTCCACTATTTCCATTTTTGGCACGTTTTCATGACTGGTTCATGCCATTGATCAAGCATTGCCACAAGTCTAAATTACATTTACATTTTTTCTTTGTCAATTGTCCTTGGGTTTTGGGAAGGTGCTACAGAAGTAAGAAAAAAAACCGAAGCAAAGTCAGTGATCTTCAGTATCTCTTGCAGTCACTGTTTTTGAGACTAATGCAGGGAGCTCAGCTAATTTGTATGCTGATATGACTGCAGCATGAGCTGCAATAAATTCTGATGTTAATACACTAATTATGTGTCTATTTCATTTTTAATGCAGAGGCATAGGTCGAGTATAGTGCACAAGAATGTAGACATGCAATAAGAAAAATTTGAACGATCGCATGAGATTAAAATCACACTATGAAAACATTTTTTTTCTTCGGTGTATATGTATTTAGTCTGTATATATATATTATATGGGCTGACTGGCCAGTTTGATGATGGAGAGGGTTTAGATCTGCATAGTGACTCAGTGTTATTAAGACATATGATGACTTTCCTAAGCAAGCATCTTTCACTTCCCTATGTATGCATAATGACGTTATAGCACATGAGTTTCACCACCAAATAAAGTCTCTCTAAATGTCCCAAAAACGCTGCCCATGCAGATTCAACCTTATCCAGTTGCATTTTTGTTCTCATGTAGGCTTTAACGTGGGTGAATTTTACCAAATTCCCAAATGAATGTGAATAAAAAATGAATACAGAGCTTTCTATAAGTACTGAGAATGACCTCTATAACTACATACTCGAGCTGGAATAGCTGGACTCAAGTGTGAAATCATTGAATCAAGAGTTTTTCTTCGCATTTTTTCTCAGTCATATATGTGATATTTATTGCTGTGGTCCATCACCCATCACACCGATCTACATAGATAGCCTAATAAGCTCTAATTATAAAGATAATAATGAAGCAACCTCAAAATATACAAGTAACGTAGCTTAAAGCTGTACCACAAAACACGCAAAGACACAATACCAACCAGATATAATGAGACGATTAACTAGCAGTGACAGCTGGTCACAAGTAGAAAGTTTTTCTTTATACAGTATCGGTAACTCAGCTTTACTGTTATGAAACCATTATGGATAAATCATGTTGCACATCATCTCATCATGAACATAAAACTATTATGCATACACACAAGAACACACATACTGAATAATTGTTGTTGTTTTTTTAAGTCAACCACACAAAGCTTACAGGTCTGTTAATGTAATTTGTAATTTAATTGGGCAATCTTCGCTTAGTCTATTTACTTCTAGTTTCTTCTGCAAAGAAATTTTTAAACAACAGTGACTGAGAAAATAAATCACCTTGTTCACGTTTACTATAGCCTCTATTGTTAGCTATATTTGCCATGTAGTCACTGCAGAATTTTCAAAATACTCATGATTTGAACGATCAGGTATATTTGACTTATAATGTGTACATTTTGGCATAACAATTCCTTTATTTGCAGTCTCATTTTTTTATGTTTTATTCCTCCATAGACAATCGATGTATGGACCGGCGGTTCCTGCCCACACGTTCGAAAAAGCTGACAGCTTTAGCAAGCTTCCCTGGAGCTGGAAATACATGGGCTCGCCACCTCATCGAGTTGGCCACTGGATATTACACAGGGAGTTACTACTTTGATGGTTCACTATACAACAAGGGTGAGTGTGGGCAGCATTTCTCACTGTTGGTGTGTAAAGTATCACGGTTAACTAAAACTTGTTCAACCTGTTCTCTTTGTCTGTAGATTTTATTTTATTTTTATTTTTTAAATCATTTAATTAATATATTAAAATACCAAAAAATTCATACCTTAATGGAAATAATATTTATGGAAATAGACACAGAAAAATCCTTCCCTATATAAAATATTTATCATTCTCACACAGACAGAATATAAACATTAAAATATCTGGCTCTGCAGGTTTTAAAGGAGAGAGGGACCACTGGCGTAGTGGCAGGACAATTTGCATAAAGACACACGAGAGTGGCAAGAAAGAAATCGAAGCCTTCGACTCCAGCATCCTGATGATTCGCAACCCCTACAAGGCCCTTATGGCTGAATTCAACCGGAAGTATGGCGGCCATATCGGATTCGCTTCTCAGGCCCACTGGAAAGGAAAAGGTGAGACTGAATATACAGAGGTGATTCTTGGACTGTCCAGGACGCAGGAAGGGAAATCCATCTTGGCATTTTTTTTCCCTCGTTGATGCTTTTATAAAATATCAATACGCTGAGCCAACCTTAGGATAGCTGTCTGAAAGTCTTAGCATTATATTCTGCATGCTAGATGTACCACTAGATCGAGCTTCCCAATTAAAGATCCATCGTTATGTCATGTGGGCTATAACAAAACACTTTTAGTAAAATGTTGGGTTTTGTACTCTGTATAGCTATACTTTAAAAGACCAAGCTTTGAACAAAATGTTGAATTCCTCTAAGAAAGCTATCTAAATTATTCAAATGACATGCTTCAAACCAAGTGCCAACCTATTGCTTAATTATTTTGTTATTAGATGATCTCCACCACTTACCAGAGTTTTGCTTGTCTTTTTAACTTCTTGTTTTGCTTCTTTCTTTTCTGTTTTCCAAACAAGTTCTCTTCCATTTGAGAAGCACAAAATAAACTTACACAAGTCCCACACGTGAGTGAGATGGGGCCGCTTTAGGGGGATTCCTCGTATAGCATTGTACGTTCCACCCATCGGTGGATTTTGGGGCGAGTTATATATTTTTTGTGTTGACATTTTCATGACCTCAGTGTTGGCCTTCAGGGCGCCCCTCAAAACTCATATCAAAACATGTTATGTCTGCCATTTGTAATGTGTCTTAGGCGATGGTAGAATATATAAGTTTTCAAGACTCGAGTAACACTAATACTGATGTAATTTTGTTATGATGTAATTTTAAACACTACCTCACTACTTTCACCTCTTATTGTTTCCAATGAATGGTAGAAAATGGCTCTGTGATTTATTCTCAGTGTGATTCACACCTTTTCACAGTTTTTGGGGCTTGCCTACAGTTTTATGTCTTTCCTACCTTACCTTTTTCAGAAAAATTCAGTCCAGGACTTTGTCACCATCATCAGTTACATACCAACTGAAGGAAAATCATTAAGAAGAATGGAGTTCCTTGCTCCAGTATAGTTCCAGAGACTTGTCAAATGCCAAAGAGCACTAAAGCTGTTTTGGTTGTCTGTCTTGGGCTTACTATAATTTTTATGTTTTATGTTGTTGTTGTTGTTGTTTTTTCCCCTTTGTCACCCATCCGTAGATTAACAATTCATTTGAAATCTTCTTGTTGGTTGTTGGTTTACCCAGTAAATGTAAGTGGTCATTTATGAAAGGGAAATTGTTTATGCGATGGACAATAAGAGAACGCCAACAAGGGTAGGGCTATGAATCATGAATGATGATGGACTATTAAAGAAACAGGCTATTAAAGTTAAAGCTATCAGTTATGGGGAAATCACCTTGCCTGCATATTTACACATCTAATAATATGAATTATTTATTACAAACCACTGGTTTGGACTTTGTCTATAATAATTGAGTTATAATCAATTCTAATCAGTAATACACAATTAATTATAGTTGCCTTTTAAACTGAAGTATCATCTGATTGTGATGATCCAAATAATCTACTGTTTGTTACACTCATACTTTTTACCTGGACACTGAACACAGGCCTATGAAACATATTCCACAAGCCACATGTTCAGCAGGAAGGTGGATCATGCGCAGAAGAAAATGAGTTCTCTCATTCTTTATTTTTTAAGTTACTTTTCTTGAAAGTAACATACAGATCCCCAAATTACTGATTGAAAATACATAATTAAAAATTCATAGAACTGCAGCCTTTCTTCTTTCTTTAATATGTCGTGACACACATATTTTACAGTTCCCACAAATTTCAAGGTATTTTACTTCACACATACTGTAGATACCACAGTTTTATGTTCATATGCATGTTGATGGGGTCAGGAATGAGGTCTTCAGCATTAAGTACATGAACTTTATTTCGCACCATTTCTGAATACCTCCATTTATCATAAGAGCTTTATTTATCATAAAGCGCTTTGAGTTGTTTAAGTAATCTAGTAGTTTTGTTTCAAAATGACCTCAGTGGGGATGTTTTTTGGAAATACCCCCAGCAGCACTGGGCTTCTTTTGCAAAACTTGTGTCTGTGTATTACACCTGGGTGTTTCCATGATTGGGGTTCCATTTGTTACCCACAGATATTACATTTACTAATATGTATGTAAAGTAAATACACACAGCGGAATCAAAATCAAATTGCTCAAAGGATCAAAATTCCAAACATTAAAAAAGGGGGTTCCAATGTAGTTGTTTATTTATGGAGGCACATTAGGGATATACTGAGGCAAAAGGCTGTTGGAGTATCTTTTGGTGATGAAATAAAGCTCACCAGCATATATGGTGAAGGCCTTAAACTGGAATGGCGTTAAAGCTGAAGATGGAAAGGCACTATCCAGTTACGCACCCTTTCTTCGAGGATGCTGCGATCTGTCACAGAGTTTGCAATACATGGAAGAACTCAACCTACCCTCTAACCTAAGGCTTATTGTTTCAAAACTCCCTCATAAGTTAAAAGAAAGGTGGAGTTCTGCAGCATTTGATATCCTGGAGCAAAGGAAAACAAAGGCTAACTTCTGTGTTCTTGTTAACTTCATGGCAAGGTAGGCTAGAATTATGCAAGATCCTCTTTTTGGTGGCATACATAAACCATTTTCCAGTAAGAGGGTGATGCAGGCCAAGTCTGTGTCAGACAAGCTTGCATTTAAGTCGAAGAGCAAGAGCAGTAGCTTCGCCTGCACAGTGGGAGCTGCACCTGATAGACCTGTTGAGCTTTCTGCAATAGAGCACTTAAAAAAGAAAGTCCTGGATGACAAGCGAATTGTTTCTAAATTTACAATGGTGCACATGTCATATATTCATGTGAAGAGTTGCTATGTAAGTCTCATAATGAGTGTGTGGAATTACTGTGGATAAAGGGCATTTGCTTTGGATGCTTAGATAAACGGTATATGAGTAAAGATTGTGAAAGGTGCCTTAAATGTTCTGTGTTCAAAAAGCCATCCAAGAATTCTGAACATTCAGAAGACTAATGGTGAACTTCAGAAGAAGGAAGAGAGAGGAAATGAGTCTGAAAAGGCTGTGAGCATTGGACTTATATAGCTGGAAAAATAAAGGCTTGGATTACAGGGAATTCATGGACTACATTTTGAAGTGTGGACATGCTGAGCTTGTACCTGAAGAACAACTGAAACTGAAGAATGGAAAGGGGTGGTACATACCTTACCACAGGGTCTTATCATCCCAAGAAAGTTTGTGGGTGGTGTTGGGTTGTACTGCATCATGTCAAGGAACATCTCTCAACAGTGAACTTATACAAGGTCCAAACCTTACAAATTCTTAGAGTGGAGTCCTGATATTCTTTTGCCTTGACAACATGGTTATATGGATGGGGAGAAGATGTTTCATTTTCTGTGGTGGAAGGATTGGGACATCATTCTATCGCTCATGAATTGTTGTTCACCTGTTTGTGGCAGGAACACAAGATCATCATCTAGTTGTGCCAGCTATGCCCTGAGAAGAATAGCCAAGGACAGCAAAGGAAGTTTCTCAGTTGAGGCAACCAGTACAAATCTGAAGAAGTTTTATGTGTATGACTTGTTGAATGACACAGAAGCCTGTGCCATTCATCTTTACCAGGAATTGAAGGCACTTTTTCAAATTAAAACCTCCAATTGCACAAAGTAACCAGTAATAGCCGAGTAGTTCTAGCTTCCAATGGTAGCAGAGCTGCCATGCAAGGTCCTAACTTGGGGTTCAGTGTCTTGCCCAAGGACACTTCGGCATGTGGAGTCACGTGGGCTGGGAATCGAACTGCCAACTCTACAATTAGTGGACAACCCGCTCTACCAACTGTGCCACAGCCACTGCCACCTCCCCATGGAGCAAGCTCTTGGTGTGCAGCGGTGTGCTGAAGAGGTTGTCTTTAATTCCATGTGTCCCTAAAAGATCAACCATGCTCTAGGTGAGGAATTCTGTCCATGGTCAGTTCTGTATACAACCCTCTGGGATTTATTGAACCCTTGACCTTTACAGCAAAGCATCTTGCAGGAGTTATGTAGGCTTAACCTTGGCTTGTATGAAGAAATTCCAAACGTCTTGCTCAATCATGGAAACATTGGCTGCATGGACTTCAGGGTCTTACAGACATCAAGATCACTTGCTGCTTCAAGCCGAGGAACTCTGTGATGTAAGTAAATCTGGAAATGGCACTGTGACCGACCAACAGACGTGACAAAGTACATGTGGACTTTGTTATGGTGAAATCTAGCGTGGCTCTATTAAATTGGATGACTATCCCACCTCTTGAGCTGACTGCTGCAGTTTTGGCAGTTCATGTTGATTGGACAGTGCCCACTGAAATGTAGATGCAATTGGAACAGTCTGTATTTTGGACAGACAGTATGACTGTTCTGAAGTACATTAGAAATTAAAGCAGATGGTTCCACATCTTAATTGCAAACTGTGTCAACGTCATCAGGGGTACATCGGAAGTCTCACAGTGGAAACACATTCCTGACAAGGTAAACCCAGCAGATTATGCCTCCCATGGACTGCATGTTGAGGTGTTAGTGACAAAAGAACCTGGATCAATGGACTGAACTTCTTAATTGACTTACCACAACTTTGGCCTGATCCTCCATCCAAACTTGCAATCCTTCCAGATGACATTGAGTTGAGAAAAGAGTCGAATTATAGTCACTGTCACAGTTACAAGCAACTATGATGCCACCAGCACATTCCTGAATTACTTTTCAAGCTGGAATAAATTCAGGAATGCTGTAGCATGGAAGCTCAAATTCAAGAATTTAAGCTGTAAGAAAAGGCAATGCTAAAGCTTCGGAAGACACATGGTTCTGTGTCACTATTAGTCCAGGAGATTGATGAAAATCCCTTTTAATCACTTTTATTAAACACCCTCCTCCCTTTTCACATGTCAGAGTTGATTATTTTGGACCGATAGACATTAAAAGAGGGTGAGGTATGGGAAAGTGGTATGATACTGACTCCTATATAAATGGATTCAGGCATTTTATTTCTAGAAGAGGCCATATGAAAGAGATAAGTTTAGACAATGGAACTAATTTTACCTTGACTGAAAAGGAGTTGAGGGAAGCTTTAAAGTCTTGAAATGTGAAACAGATAGAAAACAGTCTCCTTCCAAAAGGTGTGCAATGGACACTCAGTCCCCCTGCTGGTGCCCATCACGGAGGTGTTTGGGAACGATTGATCCAAATGGTCAAAAGGATTTTCTTGTCTGTTATAAACTTACAACCTTTGGATGATGAGGCTCTTGCCAGAGTGATATGTGAGGTTGAATCTATTATGATCAGCTGTCCCTTAACAACAATTTCAGATGATCCCAATGACCTTGAACCACTAACCCCCGATCACTTACTCCAACTCAAGGTCCAACCCTTGCCACCAGGGTTATTTGGAAAACGGACCTGTACTCCAGAAGATGATGGTGACAAATACAATACATCGTAGATCTTTTTTGGACATGCTGGACATGAGCGACACAACAAAGGTGGTCTCATGTCAGGCGTCAGTCCTGTCCAGGAGATATTGTTCTGGTAACTGATTGTTCAGCACCACAAGGATCACAGATAATGGCAAGAGTCATTGAAGCCATACGTGATGGCAAAGGTCTGGTTTGGAGTGTATGACTCCAGACCAAGACAAACCAGCTACAATGGCGCATCAACAAGATATGATTTTGGGTAGAAGGCTTGGTTGAAACACAAGCTTCAGTTGAAACACAATCAAGTTTACTTTGAAACCAGTGCAGGCAAATCAAACCAATACATACAATACACTCTAATAGTACATTCAAAATAAAGTGTTTGCTCACAATTCAGCAGATATTCAGCACATCCAAATGCATCAATGTGATTAAAGGCAGGTTGCCACAGGTGAAGCAATTCTAATTCAAACTCAAGCTCCAGTTTCATTCAAACAAACAATTCCATTTCCTCATCGCAAAAATTGACATCTTATCAAGTGAAAATATCTTGAATATAGTCAAAGTTCATTTGGAAAGTGGAGAACCCAGAGAACACATTAAATGCTACACGACAATAACCTGAGATCAGGAAAGAACTGTAAGGAAGCAGTGTTACCTGTACAAAAAAAACTGCTCAGTTTCATTTTTGGTTAAACCATAATCCCATGCTTTCGAATCTGCAAAACCCTTTGCCCTTTGGCAGGTGTTATAATTAATATTATAATTTTAGATTTATTCTTGTTTCAATATATGTGCTTTTATTACTGTTTACAGTAGATATTATAGTTCTTTCCTTTACCCCATTCTTAATTTCTCCTCACTCTCTCACTGTGTTTCAGAATGGCCTGAGTTCGTAAAGAACTATGCACCGTGGTGGGCATCACATACACTCGACTGGCTCCAGTATGGTAAAAACGTACACCTTGTGCACTTCGAGGAGCTGAAGCTTGACCTTTTCACTCAGCTGAAGCGCATGGTTCTCTTCTTGGGCCTTGACGTATCAGAGGATCGGCTGTTGTGCGTTGTGGCACAAAAAGATGGCAACTTCAAGCGCTCGGGCCTCAGAAAGCTTGAGTATGATCCGTACACACCGGAGATGCGGGAAAAGATTGACAGCCTCATACGCAGCGTGGATGTTGTGCTGAAACTGAGGAACCTTTCAGGGATTCCAGATGATTATAGACCAAGATGATACAACCTCACACTCTTTGTTTATCTGCTTGTTTTTGTTCCTATAGTATTTTCGGGTTGGTCTTTTTTTTTTTCTTCCCGATGAAAAAACCCCCCACAATTTCCTTATTTTTTGTGGCTCAACCAAAACAAATACCTTTAAGAAGGAGGAACACTAAGAACAATAAACCAGAACTTTGAGTTAGCAGATACAGAAGGATGAAAAGTTCCTAAAAGTCACATGACATGCTGATGGTTAAGCAAGACAATCTGGTAACTACAGACAGCCTACTACGATCGCTGTTGTAGGTGAAGCACTTTTTTATGTGCTGTCTCCTCTGTGTGTGTGTGTGTGTGTGTGTGTGTGTGTGTGTGTGTGTGTGTGTGGTCATGGAGACATGCTGTATTGATGCACAGTTTACTGGCCAGACCAACATTATGGCACTAGGTGGAGTAATGACATGTGCAGCTGAGTCTAAGCCTGATGTCATAACCTGATAGTTTTATGGTTTCATTCAGTTTTAGCTGCAATTCTGCAAAGAGAAACATAGTAGAGTAGACAATGAACAGAAATATGAGGCTTTTTTTGTTGAACATTTTGTAAGGAAAATTTTCTTGCCACGAATTGCCAGTTTGCAAGATGAATGAAGGCATAAACAAACAAATAAACAATATGTAGTTAATACACTACTCATCAAAGCTGGGGTATGAAAAATTGCACGAGATCTCGAAAGTACAGAGCAAGATGATAAAAGCAAATTTTCAATAATAAGAATGACAAAGTCACCTTGTTTTCCTCAAAAAAAAAACCTGGTTAGCCTTTAATATCAAAGCTGGGGAAAGAAAAAAAAATGCGTATTTATAGATAACTCAAGATAAATAAAGCTTTTGATGGGCAGCATACATAATCCTAAACATGGATTAGGATTAGGATTAAAGTGGAATATGATCTCATCTCAGTCATGTTTAACTTCCTGTGGTCACAGTGGACTAATTCTAATTCGTTCATGGCCACAAAACAGATGATAAACTCAGCATTTTGGACCCTACCGTAGCTACACAGTGATCATTACTATATTTTAACACTGTATTATTGTGTTTATGCAAAGAGCGATGAATTATAGGTGTAGAATAAGAATCTTGTATAGAGACACAGCAGAAGCTTTTAAACAAATGCTACTGATCCCTAATAACGCAACTTCCTCTCTACATTCTATTTCAAGACTCTCTCTCTCTCTCTCTCTCTCTCTCTCTCTCTCTCTCTCTCTCTCTCTCTCTCTCTCTCCCTCCCTCTCTCTCTCTCACTCTCTCAGAAAGCTCTTTGTTTTTTGAACAACATTATGAACTGCGACTGCGGGAGTTGTTTTCTTTGGAAAGAAGAGACTGTTGCCATTAAATCAGCTTGCGATCACTTTTTCAGTAAAACTTTATTAACTGTGGAAATGAATGTCCAAAAACAAAGAAAGAAAATGGCTCAAAGAACTGTGCATGTGCGAATGCCACCTTCTTCACACCAATGAGAAACTACAGACTTTGATATTAAAATACGGACTCATTAACCCCTGCATGACCTATTTAATTAACCACAGAGTATTCCCCTCTGTTTAATTTTACATTACATTACGCTGTTACGTTATCAAGCTGTTATCAAGCATTATTTTACTGTTACCATGACAGTGTGTGCCTTGGACGTTATAGGCCTCATTTAACAAGCTGAATAAAAACTCATTTATTTGTAAATCATTTGCAGGAACGTGTACAGGAGGTGGTATTCATGAAAATCCAGTTTGATTTTCCTGAGTTTGTATACATGTAAATGTAAAGGGGAATCGCAAATGTGAACGTTTTTTGATCGGCTACAAATCATATAATTGTTGATGAGTTCATTCAAATGTATCTTTAGATGGCACTGTCAATTTTAAGTCAAGTTATTTCAGTTACACACAAAGATTTAATGAGCATTTTGTGAAACTCATTTTATATTTCATAGCAAATCATTTTATCAAAGACAACTCCGTCAATTAAAAAATAAAATAAGACATGCCGTTTACCTAGGACAAAAGTAATTGCACCATATAAAAGGAGGAATTTTGTCATTTTAAGCTCTGTGAACTGTGCCTTTTGTAGGGTTTTGTAGGTGGCACGAAATGTAAATTAGCTGAACTGACAATGCACATAGTAATTTATCGACATAATTGAAATGATCGATATGCACAAGTATGAAGAATATCTTTGTTATAGTTTTGGAAAACTGATGGGATTTTTTTTTTTTTTTTTTTTTTTAGTTTGTTTCAGCCTATGAAAACAACTTTACTAAAATATTTATAAATGAGGCCCATTGGTTGTTTTATTTTCTCTGTTGCAGAGAACTTGTGTGGTTTCCAGAGCTTTAGAGCTTTATATGTTTAAGAAAAGCGAAGTGTTGTGCTTTTCCTGAGCAGCTCTTTGAATGATTTTGGCCAACATTTACTAGATTTCTGCTACACAATCTGCTGAATTTCTGTGCACCTTCTCAGACAACATGACTTATTGGAGTTTTCTAGAATGGTACTCATACACAACCCAATGTCCTGCAAATTTCATTTTAAAAAAGTGTATGTGCTGTATGTTGGTATAGTGCCCTATATTTTGGGCTTTCCTCATTGTCTTTACCTTCAGTCCTTTAGCACAGGAGTGCAGTGTTAACCATGAAGAGCCAGTATATTATTCCAGATGCAAACCTGCAGCCATTTTGGCTCTTTGAATATTGTATTTGACACCTCTGCCTCTAAAATGAAATGAAAAAGTAGGATATGTGTGTTTGTGGAACCTGAATACCTGAACACATACTAAACTTGAATATTTATATAAGTAATTGTGTGATTTCTTTTTCCTGCTAAAGTTGACAAACATATATGTTATATATTTTATCTGCAATGAGGTCATTCTAAAAATGTTTATTTTATGTGAACTTATTATTATTAATTGTTCTATGCTGGAAATATCCCCTTTTGTTTCTTGCATTCATGTTGGCTAACCACAATAAGCAACTAAAGAGAGACTGAACATTTTATTTAGAATATAGTCACCTATTTAAGGGTGAAAATGTCAGATGACCTACCTTACATTTAATCCCCGCTTAAAATCACACACCTGGTAGTAAACCAAGTATTGCTTCCAGTACATACACATTTTTGTAAGGCTTTAAAACTCTATTTGTAGGCCGAGACTGAAAGAGACGTAATGTCACTCCTATTTTTTCGACAGAGCCTCAGAACCCCAGTCAATCTGAATGTATTTTCAATGGATTGAATGTAATGTAATACTAATGATGACTATTAGCTGTGTGATGTTGATTGATGATTTTATTTTCGTTATATACTATGTCACTGTGGACAGACTTGGCTTTCATTTCCTCAAAAAGTGGAAAAACATGTACTACAACGTACTATTTTTGTACTTGCCTGAATGAGGCTTATGGGTCCTCGATAATAAACAGCTCTAAATGCAATCGCATTCTTTCTGGCATGACCATATGCTGAAATACATTACTAATCATATAATACATTCATACAGTATAAGGTATCTGTGTTACAATAAACAAACATCAAAGCAATGCTGAGGAAAAATAAAAACTCCATTTTGAATGCACATCTAGTTGTTTGTAGGTGGCAGTTTCCTTTTAAATCAGCTAGACATTTTTATCCAAATTACTTTTTACATAGCTGCACTAGTGTAATGAAGGCCCATGAAACAGTGAGTGACTTTTTTTGGTAAAATAATGATAAAAATATATATTTTTGATATAAACTCTATAATGTGATGTGGAGCTGCTGTGAGTCACCCTGACAATCCTGTAAAAGAAATTCACAGTCAGTGCTGTGTCAGGGGTGTTGGGACAGTAACATTTGTATGCATAGATCATAATCCAGCATACAGTGTATGTTCTATGCAATGTATGTTATATTCACATTATATGTGTACATGTCATACTTCATCACACTCCAACTTCAGGGACAAATGAAGTCTGACTTCAGAGTGACAGACAGGAGCTGGTAGCCAATCAGAAGAGCGTGAGAGTCTATGAGTGAAACAGTTAAAAAATGTATGGAAAAGGGGATTCAGGACTGATGGTGTTTTAGCTTTTTCTGCTGAACAGGTAAGGCATTTATATGTTCTGTAGCTGCTTCACTAGTGAATGACACTGAGCTGATTTATTCTCTATGTGGAATTTTTATCATTACCTACTTATTTTAGCTGGAAGCTGTTTGTGTGTTCCTCTGTATTTTATTTCAAATTCAGTTATATCTGGTGAAGGTGATTATCCGTGATGTCTGCTCCAATTTCATGCCAAACATAATTAATAGGCTACTGCAGTTTGCTTTGAAATATAGGAACAATGCAAAAAATGAAACTATAATTAAACTGTATGTAAGAGTAATTTGATTACAGAAATGTAAAATAATCCATTAACCTGAGTGCTGTCAAACAGGAAGAAAACTGGCCTATGCTCAACCAAATTAGCACCACACCAAAATTATACCAGCAAATAATATCCCATAAGTGCAAAACTATGTACTGTATTAAAAATAACACTGCATGCAGTGAAACAGGAAAGTTTTAATGTAGAATTAAAGGTACAAAATCAAACATGATATACAGAATATATATATATATATATATAATAAGCACTGCCATAAACATCACAAACTAATATATAAGATTTTAACATGAAAATTAGTTATAAAAAAAAAAATTACAGAATTAATTAAAATTAAAAAGGAGAAAAATAACGCAATCACATTTATTAGGTATTAATGCACAAATTGTATTAACATATGGTGCAGAGTGAATATCAAATAAAAGGTGACTTAAAACTCTCATTTGTAAGTCGCTTTGGATAAAAGCGTCTGCTAAGTGAATAAATGTAAAACCAATCTGAGCATAAGTATAATAATCTGAGAATAATTATAAAGAGTGATATAGAAGGTGACAATAAATGCTCTTGCATACATTTACAGGCAACCTTTTCAGAGTGAGATAATTTCACAAGCACTTTTATGGAGTAACACCTGAACTTTATGACATTAAGTAAGGAATCAAACTCTTGGGGGGATGATATTATTGGAAAATAATCAATGATGGGGTGGCCCAGTGTTAAGCAAAGTTACTGTTGCTACCCTGAAGTATTTTCCTTCCTAATAAAATTGTATTAGTCCTGTAGAAGAGCAATGACTATAATTACTGACAAGAAGTGCTGACAAGTCTTTTTTGCATTTAAAGACAAACATATCGTACATTTCACATCCATTGATATTTACATCTAATGCTGTGGAACATCTGTGAAATGAAGCTGCTGTTACGTTATTACAGCTATAAAACCATAGCTATATAAACAAACCATTTCCAAACCATTCTCTCTTTTTTTCTCCTTTTATATTTCTTATGTTTATTATACCCAGTCATGTTTTATTCCTTATGTAATTTATTTAAATAAATAAATTTCATAACCTGAAGTAAATTTAATTCTGTGTAAATGTTTCTTTCCACATACATTCTCTTAAAACAAGGATTATTTTGCATTGAGATTACTATTCAGAATTATACAACGTGCTGTTTATTTGTATTTCTTTAATTCACTGTTATTAAGCTGGCTGTTAAGAAGCAGAAATTAATTCCTCTTTTTGTTCATATGGAATTCTTTAAACGCCTGATAACTTTAGACTGTACTTGAAAGTTTGCCATCTCCTGAGTTAGTATTAGACGTCCCTTGTAGTGTACTCCGGGCTTCCTCCTCGAATGTGCTCTCAATCTTAGACAGAAGTGCACAACATTTACTCTTTAAGTCCTTTCCCATGAACGCATAAAGCAACGGGTTCATAAAACTGTTGGCGCTGGCAAGAGTGCTTCCAAATTTTTGCCCAATAGGGAGGATATAGGCATATTTTAGGTTTAGTTCCAATAAGTTAAAAATGTGATAAGGCATCCAGCAAATGAAGAAAGCAGCTATCAGTGCTGTCATGATCTTAAATGGCTTATTGGACTTCGCCATCTGGTTATTTTTCAGCTTTAGGGTGATGAGGACATAACAGGTGATGATGATCAGTAAGGGGATCACAAATCCAAAAATGAATCGGCATACCACTACAGCAATATGTTCTTCATCGTGCGAATAGTTGTAGTAACAGACATGTTTTGATTTGGATATTGTTATATCTCGGAAAATGGCTGGTGGCAAGCTAAGCAATGCTGAGATAGTCCAGGCTAGTGCAACCATCACCAAGGCCCTGCGTATGGTGCGCTTGTTTTGTGCCCATACAGGACACATAACCACAACACAGCGATCCACGCTAATGATGAGGAGGAGGAAGATGCTGCTGAACATGTTGAGGAACAAGATAAAAGACGTAAACTTGCACATGAAGAGTCCAAAGTCCCATTCACGTTTAACATTATAGGCAATGGAGAAGGGCAGGAAGGCACAGAAGAGGAAGTCAGACACAGCGAGGCTGAGGTACCAGACAGTGTTGACTGTTTTCTTTATCTTAAACCCTGCGATCCAGATCACCAAACCATTTCCAGCAATACCAAGAACCATAATAATCACATTGGCTATTGTCAGTAAAACACAGATCGCGTCAGTGCAGTGTGCTGGAGCCACTGTTGAGGGCACTAATGCTGTAGATGAATTGTCCATTTTATTATCAGCTCCATTATATTCAGGGTAGTCACTTGTTTCATCTGTAGAATGTAAGACTGAATCCATGATGATGTTTGAATCTGTAAAATGGAGAGAGAATAGGAGTTTTGTTAGCAAAATGAGGAAGACATATTGGGTCATGAATTCTGTGTTAAAACATGTTCCATTTCAAAGGGCATTTCACATTGCGTTAGCTGAACACTGTTGCAAGCACTCTCGCGTGACACTGGAATCTGAAGTTTGTGTAAGATCATGCCTATTTACAGGCCTGCCGTGATCAAGTGATGTGTCAATTAAGTGTGTCACGTGATATATAAACGACACCACGCCATCAGACTTATTATCTTCAGCTAGACTTCATGCCGGTCGTTTGGGTAACGAAAACAAAATGATGCTTCTTTTCCCCCTCTATCTTTTCTCAAAATCTCTGGACTTTTCTATCCCTTTAAAAAAAAAAGAGAGAGAAGGAGTATGCCAGGGCAGCCCTCGAAAAGTCTGACTGTTCACACTGTGAACACCTTACAATTAGGCAGCTTACAATTGGGTTTCAGAGCCTCGCGGATCTGGGCCCGCTGCTGCCAAGGCTGGCTGCTGGCTCAAGTCCTGGGGATCTCATATGGATCTGGAAGAGGAGCCAGAGATGAGCGCTGCTCTATCTCTTGCTCTCTCTTCCAGGTCCGGCTAGTGTGGTGACTCCTCCTTCCGCTATGGAAAGCCAAAAATAAATAAATAAATGAAAAATACACAAATGGGAAAAAAAAATCCCTCTCGGGGGGAGGGAACATCTGAGTACACACACTGAGGACAACTGAGGGACTCGTACATGACTATTACAAAAGGTGCAAACATTTAATGATGCTCAAGAAGGTAACTAGATACATAAAGAGGCAAGTGGATGTAAACTTTTGAACAGAATGATTGGTGTAAATTGTTAGTATTTTGTCTTCTGGGAAACATGTAACTATCGTATTTAGCATCTGAAGGGCAGTACTAAATGGAAAAAAATTATCTTTAAACAAAATAATAACAATTTACACCATCTGCTATGTGAAATAACTTATTCAGGACAGGACTAAATAAAAAAACATGGGATTTTTATGATCCCTCTTGTTTCGTTAACAGTATTAAAATTTAGCATATTCTGCAAAGGTATATATACATCAGTAGTGTGGTTCTCAAAGTAAGTAAGTCAGAGGAAGCATAGCCAGGAGTCACCCACCAAATAATCTGGTGCTGTCAAAGTTTTTGCATATATGTGCACCTGATTTAGTATCTTTCTCTCTCTCTCTCTCTCTCTCTCTCTCTCTCTCTCCCCCTCTCCCTCTTCATATATGATATGAAATGCTTAAATACATATGCAGTGCCTTATCTTACATTAGTTGGTTTAAGACACATGTCTTAGATAATTTTTTTCCATTTAGTACTACCCTTCAGATGCTAAATAAGATAGTGACATCACCAGACATGAATAAATTTCACATGCAAATAATTAAAATTGAATTCATCTCTGCAGAGAGAAAGTGAAAAAGATCCTGATAGACTTCTTAATAAAACCATATACCATAACACTCAGGCTTTCTCTCATATCTTGGGTTCATTTTATCACGAGCAATGACTCACCTTTCAAACGCCTTCTTCAGTAAAGTATTTCAGAGCTAAGAGTTTTCCAACTCTTGTTCGAAATGGTGCAGGTCCAACGTTTTGGACGATTCCTGTCTTTCAAGTCTCCTTTATTGCAGTTCTGAGAAACCAAATGTGAGCTTATAATCACACAATTCCCCACCCACCTGCTCTTAAGCAACAGGCCAGGGTGGTTGCAGTGCTGGGGTTAGATAAGAAGAATGGTTTTTTTTTAAAAATGCAGAACTAACGAGCGCGCGCACACACACACACACAGAGCAATGCAACAGTCTGAACTGTGAATAAAAGAAATGGGTTAATTCCTCCTACACAGCAAACTGAGCAGAGTTAAATTTTTGGTGGTGATGAACACAGAGTGAATCTATCTCTACTTGGAGTTGATCTAACTCTGTATGTTGTCTGAACTGTTAGCTTTCACACTGTACCACGAAAGAGTTGGTGTCAAAATGGAATGTTATAACTGTCTTCTGGAAATCAACTCTGATAGTGTCACCGCTATGGTGGAACGCATCATTAGGAGTGACTGACCTAGATCAGACTGGTCGCAGAATCGTCCGTCTTTCTGGTGGGAGTTAGGTTAATAGACCCCTCCCTTAACTCTAGTGGAATGCACAGCAGGTGGAAGGACGGATATTTTGTGGAAGAAGACTTTTCGCATTGTGTCGGTAAGTAACAGTTTATTAGATGACTCAATGCGTGCTGTTGTTATATACAGATGAAAATACGTATTTATACTTTGGTATGATGTTTATAGTCATTGCAAGGAAGAGCAACAGTAAAGCTAGAGCCGACAATCTAACGTTACCTAATGTTAACGTTAGCTAACGTTATCATTAGCTCCTAATTAACTGTCTGGCAAGCTAACGTTAGCTAGCGTTTGTTTCTTCTACTTTCGTACGGTTTCTGATTACTGGTCTTTAAGTGAACTAAATGGAAATCTAGTTGAGTTTGCAAAGTTTGCCAATGTCAATTATGTGACATTACATCAGTAATGTTAACAGTCTTTTGAAGAAGAGAAATTAGCTAGCTAATTAGCTAAAGTTAGACAAGAACATGCCCCCACACAGCAAAATCCCCAGTGTTGATTTAACACCCAGAGTGTTGAATTTACACCATATAGTGTTTATATAAGTCCATTGGACACAAATGAACACTCTGGTTGTTAATTCAACACTAGGAATTTTACTGTGCACGTGTTAGCTGCATGGAAGCAAAGATCCTGATATGAGAACTGGGCATATCAAACTTAAATTCAGATTATCAGACATGTGTTGGTAGTTAATTTGAAGTTAGGAAAGTAAATTTGAAGAACTCATTCACAAAGAGGTTTTTCATGCATGCTAAAGGCACTTTCACTTGGGAAGCCACACTGCTAGTATTCAGTTCATTTTCAATGGGAAGTGGACAGGTTGGTGGCGGTAACATTATGGCAGTCTCGAGAGAGTTGCTCTGGTGCACAAAGAGCACGTCCGCCCGCCTCCAAAATGAACAATGTTAAACTATAGAGGTGCAGGAATTACAGCCAAACCAACTGACAAATGAATGCGATTGTCCTCAAATTATCAATTTTCGTCTCGCTTTTCATAAGCAAGCAATAATCTACCTGGCAGACAGAAAATGTGCTAAATTTGCTGATGTGTTTATTGCATGTTTTGACATGAATTCACATCGCGCAATGCACTTTTGTGTAACAATGTCTTGCTTTAGAGAGGCATTATAACTTTCGGCTACTATTTGGACTGTGGTGGCCTGGCTTGATTAACAAATAGTTATTCTATATCCTTTTACAGGAAATGCTGGCGAAAGTGGAGATAGGAGGAGTTCCACAGACTGATGAAGTCTTTCAATTTGAGAATTTCCTTCAAGAAGGTTTGTAGTTTATTTATGGGAATATTTTTGCATTTAATGCTGTTATCACTGTAGCTGAACATGCAATATTGCAGATTCTCTAAATAAACAGTTTGCAAGTGCTATAGTGTTAGCATATGAATTACAAAAATGGTTCTGTCAGCAAACAAAAATCATCTCCATGCCTATTTAATATTGTATTATCACAATGTACTGTACTTTTTATTCTCCTAGTAACAGATAAGTTTAATCTGCAGCCAGACAGTTTCAGTGAGGGCCAGCTCTCAGTCACTGATGTATCAGGAACAGAGGTGGATGGAGATGTCTTTGATGAACTTCAAGGTCCCTTTACCAGTAATGGGTAAGGATGTGACGGCATGGGAAAAGGCAGGGGTTTGATGAGGTATCACAGGCATTGTAAACTAAGAGGCATATAGTGTGTTGTCTAAAATATCTTTTTGAGGGACCGCAAACTATTATCATTTGCTATACTATTGATCATTATGTTAAGTACATCTTACTCGTATATGGAAAGTACTTAATGGAGATAATATACTTTATATTTTTTTATGTAACCATTCAAGTATTTGTTGAAATGCTTTTGTTACTTATAAATACATGTACATTTAAATTGATTTTATTCTGTCTGCGATTTTGTAGATCTGGATGTTCAGCTGTTCTCAGATCAAGCATCCTCCTCTGTACTGACTCCACTATCCCCAGCTTCATCCCATTCATCAGATTCCACAGTTGTCCTTGAGTCCACAAGAAAGAGGAGGAACCCAACAGGGTTAATGGACCGGAATGAAGCAAGACAAGTAAGTTTTGAATAAATGCATTTAAAATCCTCAATTACGTAAATGTTTATTATTGATACTTATCTGTAGAAGTGTTTTGTAAATGTATTCTCGGCATAAAGGAAAGGCATTAAAAATCCTCTTAAATTTCCATGAGCATGTCATAACAATGTAGGATGTTTTGGCAGAAAATTGATTGTGTTCTGAGGGCCAATCCAAAGGGTGAGGAAATATTCATGGAGTATGAAAATACCAAAACACTAACAGATGCCACACGTAAACAGATGGTGAACGTCCTGGTTGCAGACATGTTAGAGCTACATGGGTAAGAATTGGAGGTCACTTCCCTCCCTTTGTCATCAGAACAGATTCATGTGGTGCAGCTAAAGAATGCAATTCTGTTTTGGTGGAAAAGGGGCATTTATCCTTTAACTTCTTGCAAAACATACACGCTTGCAAAGTAAACTGATTTATTTTTAAAGGCGGATTATATCAAGTGTGAGGACCAGTTATGCACTGGGAATTGTGACACTTTTTCCATACCTCCAAGATCCTTTCTCCAAACATGGATATGTAAGTTCTTGTATTCTGTCTGAAAACCCAAACCAGTGTGTGTTTTTATATTTTCTTCCCTTTTATAGTTTTAAAGTTAAAATGATCTTGTTTTAGATGAGTGTTTATAGGTTGCCCAGCTTTGTATTTTCCACTTGTTTTTGTAATGATATATAGTCATTGTGTGAACTTATTGCATTGAGTAATTCATTCTTGAAGCCAAGCTCTGTTTGGGTCTTTTCTTAAACAGGAACACTACTATGATCCTGAGGGTAATACTGGCTTTATTGCATGGAGAATCAAGACAGTTCAACGTAACACCTGTGCTGGCTCCCGGTGTCATTCCAAGACTGTTCTTCAGGATGGTCCAAACACCAGATGTGAATCTCTGATAACCTGTCAACAGCTATTTTGTGAGGAGTGCAGGGAGGCGATATCTACAATCCGACATTCCACTGATGAATCTGTGGTCAAAGAGAAGATGAGAGCGACTTTCCAGTATCGACAGAAGATAGTCAATGAGGATGCATCATCTTCAGTCCTGGATTTGTTCCCTCGTTTCCTTGATGTACCTGGATTGGTAAGAAAATCTTTAGCTTTAGAAGTAGTTTTGAAAAGGAAATTACCTTCTCTGTAGTTATTAAATGAGTTCACTGGTACAGTAGAGAAAGGAGTTGTTCGATGATCACCATAACACCAACAGGCCGGTCCAAACTGAGAAATTCAGTGTTCTTTTATATCCCAAATGTATGCATAAATAACACAGCAGATCTTAATTTTTAGTATTTGACCTTTCACCCATTTATGTCCGTTTATGTTTAAACCTGTATAAACCTTGTTTATAGATTGACCAGGATTTTTCCATGATGTTTGGTGATGAAGTGTCTCAGAAGTTCTGTTTATGTAAGGAGTTAAGTAATGAGAATATTCAAAGAGAGTACATAGTGCCCATTTGTTATATTTAGAAAGACTTGACCTTGACCTTTTAGATTTGTAATCATTTAAATGTAATTTTAATTGTGATGTAGCATATTACCACTTTATAGTGTTAGAGGCAACTCATTTTATAGTATGCAGTTAACACTATGAGAGTTAATGAATTGCTCCTATGAGAATTAATTTCTAACACTACACACTGGTGTTGAGAAATTAACACTTGAGTAGTATTAAATTTCAACTATACAAAGAGTTAATGTGAACTCTATTAAAGTGTTAAAATACCAACACTTTAAAAAGTGTTAAAATGACACTGCTGAGTGTGGACCCCTCCAGACTCTTTAAAAGTGTTGAAATTAACTCCAATAGAGTTGACTTGTTTCTGGGGATTTTGCTGTGTATTCATGTGCAAAATTCATGTGATAAGTCAAGAAAGACAACATTATTACTGTTAGGGTTGAGCAGTGCATTATTTCATGAGGTTTCATTGATGGTATAATAAACACATGCACGCAAGCACGCATACACACACACACTTAAAATCATATAGACAGCTGAATTTGCTCTACTTGGTTCATGCTGTGTTCTGTCTGAATACCAAACATATAGAGAAAAGTTGTAACCCGTTCACTCAAACTACCAAACACAAAACCTTCTGTTGTCTTACCTTTTGTGTAATGGGTACTTTGATTGGACAATGCGTGCTTTATCCATCTACTTATAATTTTGTTTGTCCAAATGCAGTTTTAGGGGGCCAATTAGGAAGGCGGAAATGACGCCAAATAACAATCTGCCGATTTATTTCACATGTGCCGTCTCTGTCACTGCTGATGACGTGTTAGGGATTTGTTGAAGAAGCAGATTGAAAAATGACCATCACTGATACAGCAGGCTGTGCCCTGAGAGGAACAAGGTGTTACAATATTTCCACTGTCTCTTATTTACATTCCCACCTTCACAAATATGCCGGAAATTCCCCAGGCACTGGAGGGGCTTCTGTAGAACTATTTCCATAATTATTGTTTATAACTAAGATTTCGACAATTGTAAAGCAACCTTGGTGTCATGTATCAGGAAACTCTGGACTCCAGTTCCCATCAGCCACTGCACTGCACGACATGTCACATGACCACCTGCACCTGATTCACATTTCTGTTAATGAGCACTCCTGTCTTTATATAGCCATTATCTGCACTGATTCTTGGTCTTTTGTTGTCTTGGACTACCATGTTCCATGTTCCTATGTTTTGTTTCAAGCCACAGTATTTTGCCTAGTTGTCTTAGTGTCTATGTTTTGTTATTTGTTTATATAATAAATGTTATCTGACTGTGATTGCTTCCGAGCCCATCCTTGATTCGTGACAGAACGAAAGACCTTCAATCGGAAGCAGCAGTTTGCCAAGATGGACGACTGGGGCGTCAGGATGCCACCAATGTTAGTGGAGTACTTTGCCACGTTACGCCAACAGTTGGAGGATTACCAAGGTGCGCTACGAAAGCAGCGGGTCGCCAGGAATTACCTGGGCTTCAACATACCGCTTATGTTCATGAAGGACTACGCCACGCCAACAGGAGGAGGAGTCCAGGTACAAGGGGGGGGGTCTGTGGTCGTAGCTAATACCATCTCCCACACTCCCTCCCTTATTATAGCTCTTGTTCAGCCTGCCCACTCTGCTGAGTACGTTGCTCAGCTTTCCTGTTCAGCCGAGGACGTCTCTCCGCATTCATGCACTGCCGAGGACGTCGCTCTGTTTCCCTGCTTCGCCGAGGACGTTGCTCTGCCTTTCTGTTCAGCTGAGGATGTTGCTCTGCCTCCCTGTTCAGCGGAGGACGTCACTCTGCCTTCCTACTCCGCTGAATACAGCGCTCTGTTTTCCTGCACAGTGGAGGACGTCGCTCCGCCTTCACGGAATGTCATGGATGAAGCCTTGAAGCCTTCCTTATGGTACGCTGGTTCTGTGCCCAAACCGAGAACATGACAGTCATGCAGCGATCCACACTGATGATGATGAGAAGAAAGATGCTGCTGAACATGTTGAGGAACATCACGAAGGAGGTGAACCTGCACATGAAAAGTCCAAAGATCCAGTCAGATGTGGCTATGTAAAAGGTGTTGAAGGGCAAGGTGGCACAGAATATGAAGTCAGAAATGGCCAGGTTGAGATACCAGCTGGTGTTGACCGTTTTCTTCATCTTTAAACCTGCGATCCAGATCACCACACCATTTCCCACAACCCCCAGTACAGTGATGATCACATTCACAACCAGCAGCAACATGCACAGAATCTCTCCAGAGCAAAATTCGTGTCCATTGTGAGACATATCCATGCACGTTTGGTTATCATCCATGTAGTTTGCATAGTCCGTAGATATGTAATCTAGCATGAAATCAGTCGTGTCCATGATTTTTCCTACATCCTTTTGACTGTCCATGGAATAAAATAAAATATCACATGCCACGAGTGAACCTTCTGATATCATTGACACATTTGAATGGCTATGTAAAATGAAGCAATGTGATAACATGAAATTAATAATGAGCTCATATGGCCATGGGCGTTGTTTTGTCTCAGGACAGCTAGCATTTCTGCTATAGTCAAGCAACTGTTTGACTCCGAACATGTCATATCACAGCAAACCAGTGACTACATTTCCCATCCTGCACTGTAACCTACAACCATGGCCACCGTGGACTGCAATTCCTAGAACACTCGCATTCATTCTAATCTTGCACACCTGCATCCAATTCACAGCACTCACAATCACAGTGTAAAGAGACTGTTTGTACACAATAACATTGCGAAGTATTGAGCATATTCACTGTGCCAAGCTTTTGTTCATGTTGCATTTCATGGTTTTTGATCTTGTTTCTAGTTTCTCATTCTCGATTCTTGCATTGTCTAGTTTATGCCTGTTTGCCAATCGCATGACCCATTGCCTGTTTTTGACCATGCTATTGTCTCATGATTTGGATTTGTATGCCTGCCTCGCTTTATTAAAAGCTCTTATCTGCAATTGCATCCGTCCTAGTCTCCATTACGTTACAGAAAACAACAGCGCTCCACCTTCGACACATTCACTGAGAGGCTAATGGCTGAGAGCAACTATTTGACTCCATACACAACAGCGCTTCACCTTCGTGCGGTGGCTGAGAGTAGGCTAATGGCTGAGAGGCAGGAATTTGTCCAATAGTTGCTGCAAGCCTTTTATAATCAACCAATTGGTGTGTGAGAAGGTGGGAATTACAGAGCGGGGTTAAAGCGATGCAACCATGCGCACACATGATGCAGTATTAGACAATAAGCACATCATAATGAAACTAAAGCTGAATCCCGTATATTTTCTCAAATTTAGAAATCCCGGCCGACGCTTTTTTTAAAGCCCCAAAAAAAGAGGATATCTGGTCACCATAAAAAACAAAAAAAAGCATTTCAGAGAACAATTTGTGTTAATTTCTACCAAATTATAAAAATTATTTGCACATGCATTGGAAGGTTGCTTATGTGAGTCACGACTGGAAAGAGAGAACCAGAACTATAAATCAAGCAGCTGTCTAATATTGTGTTATGTCAAAAGATTAATTTCTTTGGTTTTAAATGTAAAAAAAATTATCCTGATAGTATTCCCATTTTTTACAAAACATATTTGAAATCTGAGTACTTTTTTTGATGCAACTGTAACCAATTACATTTACTACCAGTTTTTTGTATCCTGATTACGTAACACATGTATTCCGTTAATCCCCAAGCCTGATCATTTTCTATAACAACATCTTTAACTGTAGTTCTGGCTGAAATTCAAATCACAGATTTTATTTTAATGTGCTCACTCTAATACATTATAGTTTCTATAGTACAGTAACAGAGGGACTTGTATGCAGATGCGCCACATAATCTAAGCCAAATAATAAATGGAATAAGAAATACTTGATAATTTCTATAGAACCAACTTACACAGGGACATAAACTGTCCCGACATAAATCCACATAAACGGATTAAAAATGTGAGTAATTGTAAGGAGGCTTTCTGTAAGGAGGCTTTTATTAGAACACTATTGTTTTTATTAAAACACTAAATAAAAGGAGGCTTTTATTTAGTGTTTTAGGAAGCATTTTATTTAGAATTTGGTCACCTATTTAAGGGTGAAAATGTCAGATGACCTACCTTACATTTAATCCCCGCTTAAAATCACACACCTGGTACTAAACCAAGTATTGCTTCCAGTACATACACATTTTGTAAGGCTTTAAAACTCTATTTGTAGGCCGAGACTGAAAGAGACGTAATGTCACTCCTATTTTTTCAACAGAGCCTCAGAACCCCAGTCAATCTGAATGTATTTTCAATGGATTGAATGTAATGTAATACTAATGATGACTATTAGCTGTGTGATGTTGATTGATGATTTTATTTTCGTTATATACTATGTCACTGTGGACAGACTTGGCTTTCATTTCCTCAAAAAGTGGAAAAACATGTACTACAACGTACTATTTTTGTACTTGCCTGAATGAGGCTCATGGGTCCTCGATAATAAACAGCTCTAAATGCAATCGCATTCTTTCTGGCATGACCATATGCTGAAATACATTACTAATCATATAATACATTCATACAGTATAAGGTATCTGTGTTACAATAAACAAACATCAAAGCAATGCTGAGGAAAAATAAAAACTCCATTTTGAATGCACATCTAGTTGTTTGTAGGTGGCAGTTTCCTTTTACATCAGCTAGACATTTTTATCCCAATTACTTTTTACATAGCTGCACTAGTGTAATGACGGCCCATGAAACAGTGAGTGACTTTTTTTGGTAAAATAATGATAAAAATATATATTTTTGATATAAACTCTATAATGTGATGTGGAGCTGCTGTGAGTCACCCTGACAATCCTGTAAAAGAAATTCACAGTCAGTGCTGTGTCAGGGGTGTTGGGACAGTAACATTTGTATGCATACATCATAATCCAGCATACAGTGTATGTTCTATGCAATGTATGTTATATTCATATTATATGTGTATATGTCATACTTCATCGCACTCCAACTTCAGGGACAAAAGAAGTCTGACTTCAGAGTGACAGACAGGAGCTGGTAGCCAATCAGAAGAGCGTGAGAGTCTATAAGTGAAACAGTTAAAAAATGTATGGAAAAGGGGATTCAGGACTGATGGTGTTTTAGCTTTTTCTGCTGAACAGGTAAGGCATTTATATGTTCTGTAGCTGCATCACTAGTGAATGACACAGCTGATTTATTCTCTATGTGGAATTTTTATCATTACCTACTTATTTTAGCTGGAAGCTGTTTGTGTGTTCCTCTGTATTTTATTTCAAATTCAGTTATATCTGGTGAAGGTGATTATCCGTGATGTCTGCTCCAATTTCATGCCAAACATAATTAATAGGCTACTGCAGTTTGCTTTGAAATATAGGAACAATGCAAAAAATGAAACTATAATTAAACTGTATGTAAGAGTAATTTGATTACAGAAATGTAAAATAATCCATTAACCTGAGTGCTGTCAAACAGGAAGAAAACTGGCCTATGCTCAACCAAATTAGCACCACACCAAAATTATACCAGCAAATAATATCCCATAAGTGCAAAACTATGTACTGTATTAAAAATAACACTGCATGCAGTGAAACAGGAAAGTTTTAATGTAGAATTAAAGGTACAAAATCAAACATGATATACAGAATATATATATATATATATATATATATATATATATATATATATATATATATATATATATATATATATATATGGTTTTAAGTCACCTTTTATTTGATATTCACTCTGCACCATATGTTAATACAATTTGTGCATTAATACCTAATAAATGTGATTGCGTTATTTTTCTCCTTTTTAATTTTAATTAGTTCTGTAAAAAAAAAAAAAAACAACTAATTTTCATGTTAAAATCTTATATATTAGTTTGTGATGTCTATGGCAGTGCTTATATATATATATATATATATATATATATATATATATATATATATATATATATATATATATATTTGTGATGTCTATGGCAGTGCTTTTATATATATATATATATATATATATATATATATATATATATATATATATATATATATATATTTGTGATGTCTATGGTAGTGCTTATATATATATATATATATATATATATATATATATATATATATATATATATATATATATATATATATATATATATATATATTTGTGATGTCTATGGCAGTGCTTATATATATATATAAGCACTGCCATAGACATCACAAACTAATATATAAGATTTTAACATGAAAATTAGTTGTTTTTTTTTTTTTTTTACAGAACTAATTAAAATTAAAAAGGAGAAAAATAACGCAATCACATTTATTAGGTATTAATGCACAAATTGTATTAACATATGGTGCAGAGTGAATATCAAATAAAAGGTGACTTAAAACCAATCTGAGCATATGTATAATAATCTGAGAATAATTATAAAGAGTGATATAGAAGGTGACAATAAATGCTCTTGCATACATTTACAGGCAACCTTTTCAGAGTGAGATAATTTCACAAGCACTTTTATGGAGTAACACCTGAACTTTATGATATTAAGTAAGGAATCAAACTCTTGGGGGGATGATATTATTGGAAAATAATCAATGATGGGGTGGCCCAGTGTTAAGCAAAGTTACTGTTGCTACCCTGAAGTATTTTCCTTCCTAATAAAATTGTATTAGTCCTGTAGAAGAGCAATGACTATAATTACTGACAAGAAGTGCTGACAAGTCTTTTTTGCGTTTAAAGACAAACATATCATACTTTTCACATCCATTGATATTTACATCTAATGCTGTGGAACATCTGTGAAACGAAGCTGCTGTTACGTTATTACAGCTATAAAACCATAGCTATATAAACAAACCATTCCCAAACCATTCTCTCTTTTTTTCTCCTTTTATATTTTCTTATTTTTATTATACCCAGTCATGTTTTATTCCTTATGTAATTTATTTAAATAAATAAATTTCATAACCTGAAGTAAATGTAATTCTGCGTAAATGTTTCTTTCCACATACATTCTCTTAAAACAAGTATTATTTTGCATTGAGATTACTATTCAGAATTATACAACGTGCTGTTTATTTGTATTTCTTTAATTCACTGTTATTTAGCTGGCTGTTAAGAAGCAGAAATGTATTCTTCTTTTTGTTCATATGGAATTCTTTAAAAGCGTGATAACTTTAGACTCTACTTGAAAGTTTGCCATCTCCTGAGTTAGTATTAGACGTCCCTTGTAGTGTACTCCGGGCTTCCTCCTCGAATGTGCTCTCAATCTTAGACAGAAGTGCACAACATTTACTCTTTAAGTCCTTTCCCATGAACGCATAAAGCAACGGGTTCATAAAACTGTTGGCGCTGGCAAGAGTGCTTCCAAATTTTTGCCCGATAGGGAGGATATAGGCATATTTTAGGTTTAGTTCCAATAAGTTAAAAATGTGATAAGGCATCCAGCAAATGAAGAAAGCAGCTATCAGTGCTGTCATGATCTTAAATGGCTTATTGGACTTCGCCATCTGGTTATTTTTCAGCTTTAGGGTGATGAGGACATAACAGGTGATGATGATCAGTAAGGGGATCACAAATCCAAAAATGAATCGGCATACCACTACAGCAATATGTTCTTCATCGTGCGAATAGTTGTAGTAACAGACATGTTTTGATTTGGATATTGTTATATCTCTGAAAATGGCCGGTGGCAAGCTAAGCAATGCTGAGATAGTCCAGGCTAGTGCAACCATCACCAAGGCCCTGCGTATGGTGCGCTTGTTTTGTGCCCATACAGGACACATAACCACAACACAGCGATCCACGCTAATGATGAGGAGGAGGAAGATGCTGCTGAACATGTTGAGGGACAAAATAAAAGACGTAAACTTGCACATGAAGCGTCCAAAGTCCCATTCACGTTTAACATTATAGGCAATGGAGAAGGGCAGGAAGGCACAGAAGAGGAAGTCAGACACAGCGAGGCTGAGGTACCAGACAGTGTTGACTGTTTTCTTTATCTTAAACCCTGCGATCCAGATCACCAAACCATTTCCAGCAATACCAAGAGCCATAATAATCACATTGGCTATTGTCAGTAAAACACAGATCGCGTCAGTGCAGTGTGCTGGAGCCACTGTTGAGGGCACTAATGCTGTAGATGAATTGTCCATTTTATTATCAGCTCCATTATATTCAGGGTAGTCACTTGTTTCATCTGTAGAATGTAAGACTGAATCCATGATGATGTTTGAATCTGTAAAATGGAGAGAGAATAGGAGTTTTGTTAGCAAAATGAGGAAGACATATTGGGTCATGAATTCTGTGTTAAAACATGTTCCATTTCAAAGGGCATTTCACATTGCGTTAGCTGAACACTGTTGCAAGCACTCTCGCGTGACACTGGAATCTGAAGTTTGTGTAAGATCATGCCTATTTACAGGCCTGCCGTGATCAAGTGATGTGTCAATTAAGTGTGTCACGTGATATATAAACGACACCACGCCATCAGACTTATTATCTTCAGCTAGACTTCATGCCGGTCGTTTGGGTAACGAAAACAAAATGATGCTTCTTTTCCCCCTCTATCTTTTCTCAAAATCTCTGGACTTTTCTATCCCTTTAAAAAAAAAGAGAGAGAAGGAGTATGCCAGGGCAGCCCTCGAAAAGTCTGACTGTTCACATTGTGAACACCTTACAATTAGGCAGCTTACAATTGGGTTTCAGAGCCTCGCGGATCTGGGCCCGCTGCTGCCAAGGCTGGCTGCTGGCTCAAGTCCTGGGGATCTCATATGGATCTGGAAGAGGAGCCAGAGATGAGCGCTGCTCTATCTCTTGCTCTCTCTTCCAGGTCCGGCTAGTGTGGTGACTCCTCCTTCCGCTATGGAAAGCCAAAAATAAATAAATAAATGAAAAATACACAAATGGGAAAAAAAATCCCTCTCGGGGGGAGGGAACATCTGAGTACACACACTGAGGACAACTGAGGGACTCGTACATGACTATTACAAAAGGTGCAAACATTTAATGATGCTCAAGAAGGTAACTAGATACATAAAGAGGCAAGTGGATGTAAACTTTTGAACAGAATGATTGGTGTAAATTGTTAGTATTTTGTCTTCTGGGAAACATGTAACTATCGTATTTAGCATCTGAAGGGCAGTACTAAATGGAAAAAAATTATCTTTAAACAAAATAATAACAATTTACACCATCTGCTATGTGAAATAACTTATTCAGGACAGGACTAAATAAAAAAACATGGGATTTTTATGATCCCTCTTGTTTCGTTAACAGTATTAAAATTTAGCATATTCTGCAAAGGTATATATACATCAGTAGTGTGGTTCTCAAAGTAAGTAAGTCAGAGGAAGCATAGCCAGGAGTCACCCACCAAATAATCTGGTGCTGTCAAAGTTTTTGCATATATGTGCACCTGATTTAGTATCTCTCTCTCTCTCTCTCTCTCTCTCTCTCTCTCTCTCTCTCTCTCTCTCTCTCCCTCCCTCTTCATATATGATATGAAATGCTTAAATACATATGCAGTGCCTTATCTTACATTAGTTGGTTTAAGACACATGTCTTAGATAATTTTTTTCCATTTAGTACTACCCTTCAGATGCTAAATAAGATAGTGACATCACCAGACATGAATAAATTTCACATGCAAATAATTAAAATTTAATTCATCTCTGCAGAGAGAAAGTGAAAAAGATCCTGATAGACTTCTTAATAAAACCATATACCATAACACTCAGGCTTTCTCTCATATCTTGGGTTCATTTTATCACGAGCAATGACTCACCTTTCAAACGCCTTCTTCAGTAAAGTATTTCAGAGCTAAGAGTTTTCCAACTCTTGTTCGAAATGGTGCAGGTCCAACGTTTTGGACGATTCCTGTCTTTCAAGTCTCCTTTATTGCAGTTCTGAGAAACCAAATGTGAGCTTATAATCACACAATTCCCCACCCACCTGCTCTTAAGCAACAGGCCAGGGTGGTTGCAGTGCTGGGGTTAGATAAGAAGAATGATTTTTTTTTTTTTAATGCAGAACTAACGAGCGCGCGCACACACACACACACAGAGCAATGCAACAGTCTGAACTGTGAATAAAAGAAATGGGGTAATTCCTCCTACACAGCAAACTGAGCAGAGTTAAATTTTTGGTGTTGATGAACACAGAGTCAATTTATCTCTACTTGGAGTTGATCTAACTCTGTATGTTGTCTGAACTGTTAGCTTTCACACTGTACCACGAAAGAGTTGGTGTCAAAATGGAATGTTATAACTGTCTTCTAGAAATCAACTCTGATAGTGTCACCGCTATGGTGGAACGCATCATTAGGAGTGACTGACCTAGATCAGACTGGTCGCAGAATCGTCCGTCTTTCTGGCGGGAGTTAGGTTAATAGACCCCTCCCTTAACTCTAGTGGAATGCACAGCAGGTGGAAGGACGGACATTTTGTGGAAGAAGACTTTTCGCATTGTGTCGGTAAGTAACAGTTTATTAGATGACTCAATGCGTGCTGTTGTTATATACAGATGAAAATACGTATTTATACTTTGGTATGATGTTTATAGTCATTGCAAGGAAGAGCAACAGTAAAGCTAGAGCCGACAATCTAACGTTACCTAATGTTAACGTTAGCTAACGTTATCATTAGCTCCTAATTAACTGTCTGGCAAGCTAACGTTAGCTAGCGTTTGTTTCTTCTACTTTCGTACGGTTTCTGATTACTGGTCTTTAAGTGAACTAAATGGAAATCTAGTTGAGTTTGCAAAGTTTGCCAATGTCAATTATGTGACATTACATCAGTAATGTTAACAGTCTTTTGAAGAAGAGAAATTAGCTAGCTAATTAGCTAAAGTTAGACAAGAACATGCCCCCACACAGCAAAATCCCCAGTGTTGATTTAACACCCAGAGTGTTGAATTTACACCATATAGTGTTTATATAAGTCCATTGGACACAAATGAACACTCTGGTTGTTAATTCAACACTAGGAATTTTACTGTGCACGTGTTAGCTGCATGGAAGCAAAGATCCTGATATGAGAACTGGGCATATCAAACTTAAATTCAGATTATCAGACATGTGTTGGTAGTTAATTTGAAGTTAGGAAAGTAAATTTGAAGAACTCATTCACAAAGAGGTTTTTCATGCATGCTAAAGGCACTTTCACTTGGGAAGCCACACTGCTAGTATTCAGTTCATTTTCAATGGGAAGTGGACAGGTTGGTGGCGGTAACATTATGGCAGTCTCGAGAGAGTTGCTCTGGTGCACAAAGAGCACGTCCGCCCGCCTCCAAAATGAACAATGTTAAACTATAGAGGTGCAGGAATTACAGCCAAACCAACTGACAAATGAATGCGATTGTCCTCAAATTATCAATTTTCGTCTCGCTTTTCATAAGCAAGCAATAATCTACCTGGCAGACAGAAAATGTGCTAAATTTGCTGATGTGTTTATTGCATGTTTTGACATGAATTCACATCGCGCAATGCACTTTTGTGTAACAATGTCTTGCTTTAGAGAGGCATTATAACTTTCGGCTACTATTTGGACTGTGGTGGCCTGGCTTGATTAACAAATAGTTATTCTATATCCTTTTACAGGAAATGCTGGCGAAAGTGGAGATAGGAGGAGTTCCACAGACTGATGAAGTCTTTCAATTTGAGAATTTCCTTCAAGAAGGTTTGTAGTTTATTTATGGGAATATTTTTGCATTTAATGCTGTTATCACTGTAGCTGAACATGCAATATTGCAGATTCTCTAAATAAACAGTTTGCAAGTGCTATAGTGTTAGCATATGAATTACAAAAATGGTTCTGTCAGCAAACAAAAATCATCTCCATGCCTATTTAATATTGTATTATCACAATGTACTGTACTTTTTATTCTCCTAGTAACAGATAAGTTTAATCTGCAGCCAGACAGTTTCAGTGAGGGCCAGCTCTCAGTCACTGATGTATCAGGAACAGAGGTGGATGGAGATGTCTTTGATGAACTTCAAGGTCCCTTTACCAGTAATGGGTAAGGATGTGACGGCATGGGAAAAGGCAGGGGTTTGATGAGGTATCACAGGCATTGTAAACTAAGAGGCATATAGTGTGTTGTCTAAAATATCTTTTTGAGGGACCGCAAACTATTATCATTTGCTATACTATTGATCATTATGTTAAGTACATCTTACTCGTATATGGAAAGTACTTAATGGAGATAATATACTTTATATTTTTTTATGTAACCATTCAAGTATTTGTTGAAATGCTTTTGTTACTTATAAATACATGTACATTTAAATTGATTTTATTCTGTCTGCGATTTTGTAGATCTGGATGTTCAGCTGTTCTCAGATCAAGCATCCTCCTCTGTACTGACTCCACTATCCCCAGCTTCATCCCATTCATCAGATTCCACAGTTGTCCTTGAGTCCACAAGAAAGAGGAGGAACCCAACAGGGTTAATGGACCGGAATGAAGCAAGACAAGTAAGTTTTGAATAAATGCATTTAAAATCCTCAATTACGTAAATGTTTATTATTGATACTTATCTGTAGAAGTGTTTTGTAAATGTATTCTCGGCATAAAGGAAAGGCATTAAAAATCCTCTTAAATTTCCATGAGCATGTCATAACAATGTAGGATGTTTTGGCAGAAAATTGATTGTGTTCTGAGGGCCAATCCAAAGGGTGAGGAAATATTCATGGAGTATGAAAATACCAAAACACTAACAGATGCCACACGTAAACAGATGGTGAACGTCCTGGTTGCAGACATGTTAGAGCTACATGGGTAAGAATTGGAGGTCACTTCCCTCCCTTTGTCATCAGAACAGATTCATGTGGTGCAGCTAAAGAATGCAATTCTGTTTTGGTGGAAAAGGGGCATTTATCCTTTAACTTCTTGCAAAACATACACGCTTGCAAAGTAAACTGATTTATTTTTAAAGGCGGATTATATCAAGTGTGAGGACCAGTTATGCACTGGGAATTGTGACACTTTTTCCATACCTCCAAGATCCTTTCTCCAAACATGGATATGTAAGTTCTTGTATTCTGTCTGAAAACCCAAACCAGTGTGTGTTTTTATATTTTCTTCCCTTTTATAGTTTTAAAGTTAAAATGATCTTGTTTTAGATGAGTGTTTATAGGTTGCCCAGCTTTGTATTTTCCACTTGTTTTTGTAATGATATATAGTCATTGTGTGAACTTATTGCATTGAGTAATTCATTCTTGAAGCCAAGCTCTGTTTGGGTCTTTTCTTAAACAGGAACACTACTATGATCCTGAGGGTAATACTGGCTTTATTGCATGGAGAATCAAGACAGTTCAACGTAACACCTGTGCTGGCTCCCGGTGTCATTCCAAGACTGTTCTTCAGGATGGTCCAAACACCAGATGTGAATCTCTGATAACCTGTCAACAGCTATTTTGTGAGGAGTGCAGGGAGGCGATATCTACAATCCGACATTCCACTGATGAATCTGTGGTCAAAGAGAAGATGAGAGCGACTTTCCAGTATCGACAGAAGATAGTCAATGAGGATGCATCATCTTCAGTCCTGGATTTGTTCCCTCGTTTCCTTGATGTACCTGGATTGGTAAGAAAATCTTTAGCTTTAGAAGTAGTTTTGAAAAGGAAATTACCTTCTCTGTAGTTATTAAATGAGTTCACTGGTACAGTAGAGAAAGGAGTTGTTCGATGATCACCATAACACCAACAGGCCGGTCCAAACTGAGAAATTCAGTGTTCTTTTATATCCCAAATGTATGCATAAATAACACAGCAGATCTTAATTTTTAGTATTTGACCTTTCACCCATTTATGTCCGTTTATGTTTAAACCTGTATAAACCTTGTTTATAGATTGACCAGGATTTTTCCATGATGTTTGGTGATGAAGTGTCTCAGAAGTTCTGTTTATGTAAGGAGTTAAGTAATGAGAATATTCAAAGAGAGTACATAGTGCCCATTTGTTATATTTAGAAAGACTTGACCTTGACCTTTTAGATTTGTAATCATTTAAATGTAATTTTAATTGTGATGTAGCATATTACCACTTTATAGTGTTAGAGGCAACTCATTTTATAGTATGCAGTTAACACTATGAGAGTTAATGAATTGCTCCTATGAGAATTAATTTCTAACACTACACACTGGTGTTGAGAAATTAACACTTGAGTAGTATTAAATTTCAACTATACAAAGAGTTAATGTGAACTCTATTAAAGTGTTAAAATACCAACACTTTAAAAAGTGTTAAAATGACACTGCTGAGTGTGGACCCCTCCAGACTCTTTAAAAGTGTTGAAATTAACTCCAATAGAGTTGACTTGTTTCTGGGGATTTTGCTGTGTATTCATGTGCAAAATTCATGTGATAAGTCAAGAAAGACAACATTATTACTGTTAGGGTTGAGCAGTGCATTATTTCATGAGGTTTCATTGATGGTATAATAAACACATGCACGCAAGCACGCATACACACACACACTTAAAATCATATAGACAGCTGAATTTGCTCTACTTGGTTCATGCTGTGTTCTGTCTGAATACCAAACATATAGAGAAAAGTTGTAACCCGTTCACTCAAACTACCAAACACAAAACCTTCTGTTGTCTTACCTTTTGTGTAATGGGTACTTTGATTGGACAATGCGTGCTTTATCCATCTACTTATAATTTTGTTTGTCCAAATGCAGTTTTAGGGGGCCAATTAGGAAGGCGGAAATGACGCCAAATAACAATCTGCCGATTTATTTCACATGTGCCGTCTCTGTCACTGCTGATGACGTGTTAGGGATTTGTTGAAGAAGCAGATTGAAAAATGACCATCACTGATACAGCAGGCTGTGCCCTGAGAGGAACAAGGTGTTACAATATTTCCACTGTCTCTTATTTACATTCCCACCTTCACAAATATGCCGGAAATTCCCCAGGCACTGGAGGGGCTTCTGTAGAACTATTTCCATAATTATTGTTTATAACTAAGATTTCGACAATTGTAAAGCAACCTTGGTGTCATGTATCAGGAAACTCTGGACTCCAGTTCCCATCAGCCACTGCACTGCACGACATGTCACATGACCACCTGCACCTGATTCACATTTCTGTTAATGAGCACTCCTGTCTTTATATAGCCATTATCTGCACTGATTCTTGGTCTTTTGTTGTCTTGGACTACCATGTTCCATGTTCCTATGTTTTGTTTCAAGCCACAGTATTTTGCCTAGTTGTCTTAGTGTCTATGTTTTGTTATTTGTTTATATAATAAATGTTATCTGACTGTGATTGCTTCCGAGCCCATCCTTGATTCGTGACAGAACGAAAGACCTTCAATCGGAAGCAGCAGTTTGCCAAGATGGACGACTGGGGCGTCAGGATGCCACCAATGTTAGTGGAGTACTTTGCCACGTTACGCCAACAGTTGGAGGATTACCAAGGTGCGCTACGAAAGCAGCGGGTCGCCAGGAATTACCTGGGCTTCAACATACCGCTTATGTTCATGAAGGACTACGCCACGCCAACAGGAGGAGGAGTCCAGGTACAAGGGGGGGGGGTCTGTGGTCGTAGCTAATACCATCTCCCACACTCCCTCCCTTATTATAGCTCTTGTTCAGCCTGCCCACTCTGCTGAGTACGTTGCTCAGCTTTCCTGTTCAGCCGAGGACGTCTCTCCGCATTCATGCACTGCCGAGGACGTCGCTCTGTTTCCCTGCTTCGCCGAGGACGTTGCTCTGCCTTTCTGTTCAGCTGAGGATGTTGCTCTGCCTCCCTGTTCAGCGGAGGACGTCACTCTGCCTTCCTACTCCGCTGAATACAGCGCTCTGTTTTCCTGCACAGTGGAGGACGTCGCTCCGCCTTCACGGAATGTCATGGATGAAGCCTTGAAGCCTTCCTTATGGTACGCTGGTTCTGTGCCCAAACCGAGAACATGACAGTCATGCAGCGATCCACACTGATGATGATGAGAAGAAAGATGCTGCTGAACATGTTGAGGAACATCACGAAGGAGGTGAACCTGCACATGAAAAGTCCAAAGATCCAGTCAGATGTGGCTATGTAAAAGGTGTTGAAGGGCAAGGTGGCACAGAATATGAAGTCAGAAATGGCCAGGTTGAGATACCAGCTGGTGTTGACCGTTTTCTTCATCTTTAAACCTGCGATCCAGATCACCACACCATTTCCCACAACCCCCAGTACAGTGATGATCACATTCACAACCAGCAGCAACATGCACAGAATCTCTCCAGAGCAAAATTCGTGTCCATTGTGAGACATATCCATGCACGTTTGGTTATCATCCATGTAGTTTGCATAGTCCGTAGATATGTAATCTAGCATGAAATCAGTCGTGTCCATGATTTTTCCTACATCCTTTTGACTGTCCATGGAATAAAATAAAATATCACATGCCACGAGTGAACCTTCTGATATCATTGACACATTTGAATGGCTATGTAAAATGAAGCAATGTGATAACATGAAATTAATAATGAGCTCATATGGCCATGGGCGTTGTTTTGTCTCAGGACAGCTAGCATTTCTGCTATAGTCAAGCAACTGTTTGACTCCGAACATGTCATATCACAGCAAACCAGTGACTACATTTCCCATCCTGCACTGTAACCTACAACCATGGCCACCGTGGACTGCAATTCCTAGAACACTCGCATTCATTCTAATCTTGCACACCTGCATCCAATTCACAGCACTCACAATCACAGTGTAAAGAGACTGTTTGTACACAATAACATTGCGAAGTATTGAGCATATTCACTGTGCCAAGCTTTTGTTCATGTTGCATTTCATGGTTTTTGATCTTGTTTCTAGTTTCTCATTCTCGATTCTTGCATTGTCTAGTTTATGCCTGTTTGCCAATCGCATGACCCATTGCCTGTTTTTGACCATGCTATTGTCTCATGATTTGGATTTGTATGCCTGCCTCGCTTTATTAAAAGCTCTTATCTGCAATTGCATCCGTCCTAGTCTCCATTACGTTACAGAAAACAACAGCGCTCCACCTTCGACACATTCACTGAGAGGCTAATGGCTGAGAGCAACTATTTGACTCCATACACAACAGCGCTTCACCTTCGTGCGGTGGCTGAGAGTAGGCTAATGGCTGAGAGGCAGGAATTTGTCCAATAGTTGCTGCAAGCCTTTTATAATCAACCAATTGGTGTGTGAGAAGGTGGGAATTACAGAGCGGGGTTAAAGCGATGCAACCATGCGCACACATGATGCAGTATTAGACAATAAGCACATCATAATGAAACTAAAGCTGAATCCCGTATATTTTCTCAAATTTAGAAATCCCGGCCGACGCTTTTTTTAAAGCCCCAAAAAAAGAGGATATCTGGTCACCATAAAAAACAAAAAAAAGCATTTCAGAGAACAATTTGTGTTAATTTCTACCAAATTATAAAAATTATTTGCACATGCATTGGAAGGTTGCTTATGTGAGTCACGACTGGAAAGAGAGAACCAGAACTATAAATCAAGCAGCTGTCTAATATTGTGTTATGTCAAAAGATTAATTTCTTTGGTTTTAAATGTAAAAAAAATTATCCTGATAGTATTCCCATTTTTTACAAAACATATTTGAAATCTGAGTACTTTTTTTGATGCAACTGTAACCAATTACATTTACTACCAGTTTTTTGTATCCTGATTACGTAACACATGTATTCCGTTAATCCCCAAGCCTGATCATTTTCTATAACAACATCTTTAACTGTAGTTCTGGCTGAAATTCAAATCACAGATTTTATTTTAATGTGCTCACTCTAATACATTATAGTTTCTATAGTACAGTAACAGAGGGACTTGTATGCAGATGCGCCACATAATCTAAGCCAAATAATAAATGGAATAAGAAATACTTGATAATTTCTATAGAACCAACTTACACAGGGACATAAACTGTCCCGACATAAATCCACATAAACGGATTAAAAATGTGAGTAATTGTAAGGAGGCTTTCTGTAAGGAGGCTTTTATTAGAACACTATTGTTTTTATTAAAACACTAAATAAAAGGAGGCTTTTATTTAGTGTTTTAGGAAGCATTTTATTTAGAATTTGGTCACCTATTTAAGGGTGAAAATGTCAGATGACCTACCTTACATTTAATCCCCGCTTAAAATCACACACCTGGTACTAAACCAAGTATTGCTTCCAGTACATACACATTTTGTAAGGCTTTAAAACTCTATTTGTAGGCCGAGACTGAAAGAGACGTAATGTCACTCCTATTTTTTCAACAGAGCCTCAGAACCCCAGTCAATCTGAATGTATTTTCAATGGATTGAATGTAATGTAATACTAATGATGACTATTAGCTGTGTGATGTTGATTGATGATTTTATTTTCGTTATATACTATGTCACTGTGGACAGACTTGGCTTTCATTTCCTCAAAAAGTGGAAAAACATGTACTACAACGTACTATTTTTGTACTTGCCTGAATGAGGCTCATGGGTCCTCGATAATAAACAGCTCTAAATGCAATCGCATTCTTTCTGGCATGACCATATGCTGAAATACATTACTAATCATATAATACATTCATACAGTATAAGGTATCTGTGTTACAATAAACAAACATCAAAGCAATGCTGAGGAAAAATAAAAACTCCATTTTGAATGCACATCTAGTTGTTTGTAGGTGGCAGTTTCCTTTTACATCAGCTAGACATTTTTATCCCAATTACTTTTTACATAGCTGCACTAGTGTAATGACGGCCCATGAAACAGTGAGTGACTTTTTTTGGTAAAATAATGATAAAAATATATATTTTTGATATAAACTCTATAATGTGATGTGGAGCTGCTGTGAGTCACCCTGACAATCCTGTAAAAGAAATTCACAGTCAGTGCTGTGTCAGGGGTGTTGGGACAGTAACATTTGTATGCATACATCATAATCCAGCATACAGTGTATGTTCTATGCAATGTATGTTATATTCATATTATATGTGTATATGTCATACTTCATCGCACTCCAACTTCAGGGACAAAAGAAGTCTGACTTCAGAGTGACAGACAGGAGCTGGTAGCCAATCAGAAGAGCGTGAGAGTCTATAAGTGAAACAGTTAAAAAATGTATGGAAAAGGGGATTCAGGACTGATGGTGTTTTAGCTTTTTCTGCTGAACAGGTAAGGCATTTATATGTTCTGTAGCTGCATCACTAGTGAATGACACAGCTGATTTATTCTCTATGTGGAATTTTTATCATTACCTACTTATTTTAGCTGGAAGCTGTTTGTGTGTTCCTCTGTATTTTATTTCAAATTCAGTTATATCTGGTGAAGGTGATTATCCGTGATGTCTGCTCCAATTTCATGCCAAACATAATTAATAGGCTACTGCAGTTTGCTTTGAAATATAGGAACAATGCAAAAAATGAAACTATAATTAAACTGTATGTAAGAGTAATTTGATTACAGAAATGTAAAATAATCCATTAACCTGAGTGCTGTCAAACAGGAAGAAAACTGGCCTATGCTCAACCAAATTAGCACCACACCAAAATTATACCAGCAAATAATATCCCATAAGTGCAAAACTATGTACTGTATTAAAAATAACACTGCATGCAGTGAAACAGGAAAGTTTTAATGTAGAATTAAAGGTACAAAATCAAACATGATATACAGAATATATATATATATATATATATATATATATATATATATATATATATATATATATATATATATATATATATATATATATATATATATATATGGTTTTAAGTCACCTTTTATTTGATATTCACTCTGCACCATATGTTAATACAATTTGTGCATTAATACCTAATAAATGTGATTGCGTTATTTTTCTCCTTTTTAATTTTAATTAGTTCTGTAAAAAAAAAAAAAAAAAAACTAATTTTCATGTTAAAATCTTATATATTAGTTTGTGATGTCTATGGCAGTGCTTATATATATATATATATATATATATATATATATATATATATATATATATATATATATATATTTGTGATGTCTATGGCAGTGCTTATATATATATATATATATATATATATATATATATATATATATATATATATATATATATTTGTGATGTCTATGGCAGTGCTTATATATATATATATATATATATATATATATATATATATATATATATATATATATATATATTTGTGATGTCTATGGCAGTGCTTATATATATATATATATATATATATATAAGCACTGCCATAGACATCACAAACTAATATATAAGATTTTAACATGAAAATTAGTTTTTTTTTTTTTTTTTTTTTACAGAACTAATTAAAATTAAAAAGGAGAAAAATAACGCAATCACATTTATTAGGTATTAATGCACAAATTGTATTAACATATGGTGCAGAGTGAATATCAAATAAAAGGTGACTTAAAACCAATCTGAGCATATGTATAATAATCTGAGAATAATTATAAAGAGTGATATAGAAGGTGACAATAAATGCTCTTGCATACATTTACAGGCAACCTTTTCAGAGTGAGATAATTTCACAAGCACTTTTATGGAGTAACACCTGAACTTTATGACATTAAGTAAGGAATCAAACTCTTGGGGGGATGATATTATTGGAAAATAATCAATGATGGGGTGGCCCAGTGTTAAGCAAAGTTACTGTTGCTACCCTGAAGTATTTTCCTTCCTAATAAAATTGTATTAGTCCTGTAGAAGAGCAATGACTATAATTACTGACAAAAAGTGCTGACAAGTCTTTTTTGCGTTTAAAGACAAACATATCATACTTTTCACATCCATTGATATTTACATCTAATGCTGTGGAACATCTGTGAAACAAAGCTGCTGTTACGTTATTACAGCTATAAAACCATAGCTATATAAACAAACCATTCCCAAACCATTCTCTCTTTTTTTCTCCTTTTATATTTTCTTATTTTTATTATACCCAGTCATGTTTTATTCCTTATGTAATTTATTTAAATAAATAAATTTCATAACCTGAAGTAAATGTAATTCTGTGTAAATGTTTCTTTCCACATACATTTTCTTAAAACAAGGATTATTTTGCATTGAGATTACTATTCAGAATTATACAACATGCTGTTTATTTGTATTTCTTTAGTTCTCTGTTATTAAGCTGGCTGTTAAGAAGCAGAAATTAATTCCTCTTTTTGTTCATATGGAATTCTTTAAAGGCCTGACAACTTTAGACTGTACTTGAAAGTTTGCCGTCTCCTGAGTTAGTAATAGACGTTCCTTCCTCCTCGAATGTGCTCTCAATCTTAGACAGAAGTGCACAACATTTACTCTTTAAGTCCTTTCCCATGAACGCATAAAGCAACGGGTTCATAAAACTGTTGGCGTTGGCAAGAGTGCTTCCAAATTTTTGCCCGATAGGGAGGATATAGGCATATTTTAGGTTTAGTTCCAATAAGTTAAAAATGTGATAAGGCATCCAGCAAATGAAGAAAGCAGCTATCAGTGCTGTCATGATCTTAAATGGCTTATTGGACTTCGCCATCTGGTTATTTTTCAGCTTTAGGGTGATGAGGACATAACAGATGATGATGATCAGTAAGGGGATCACAAATCCAAAAATGAATCGGCATACCACTACAGCAATATGTTCTTCATCGTGCGAATAGTTGTAGTAACAGACATGTTTTGAGTTGGATATTGTTATATCTCGGAAAATGGCTGGTGGCAAGCTAAGCAATGCTGAGATAATCCAGGCTAGTGCAACCATCACCAAGGCCCTGCGTATGGTGCGCTTGTTTTGTGCCCATACAGGACACATAACTGCAACACAGCGATCCACGCTAATGATGAGGAGGAGGAAGATGCTGCTGAACATGTTGAGGAACAAGATAAAAGACGTAAACTTGCACATGAAGCATCCAAAGTCCCATTCACGTTTAACATTATAGGCAATGGAGAAGGGCAGGAAGGCACAGAAGAGGAAGTCAGACACAGCGAGGCTGAGGTACCAGACAGTGTTGACTGTTTTCTTTATCTTAAACCCTGCGATGCAGATCACCAAACCATTTCCAGCAATACCAAGAGCCATAATAATCACATTGGCTATTGCCAGTAAAACACAGATCACGTCAGTGCAGTGTGCTGGAGCCACTGTTGAGGGCACTAATGCTGCAGATGAACTGTTCATTATATTATCATGGTCATTATATTCAGGGTAGTCATCTGTATCCATGATGATGTTTGAATCTGTAAAATGTAGAGAGAATAGAGTTTTGTTAGCAAAATGAGGAAGACATATTGGGTCATGAATTCTGTGTTTTGTTAAAACATGTTTTGTATTGTGAATTTTATATGTGTGAATTACATATGTATTGTGCTTATATATACACAGTTGTGCGCAAAGTTTACATACCCCTTGCAGAATGTGCTAAATCTCAATACTGTTAACAAAATAAGAGCTCATTAAAATCTCATGTTGTTTTTTATTTAGTCCTGTCCTGAATAAACTATTTCACATAACAGATGTTTACATATAGTCCACAAGACAAGATAATAGCTGAATTTATAAAAATTACCCAGTTCAAAAGTTTACACATCCTTCATTCTTAATACAGTGTGTTGTTACCTGGATGATCCACGACTGTGTTTATGTTTTGTGATAGTTGTTCATGAGTCCCTTGTTTTCCCTGAGCAGTTAAATTGCCCACTGTTCTTCAGAAAAATCCTCCAGGTCCTGCACATTCTTTGCTTTTCCAGCATATTCTGAATATCTGAACCCTTTCCAACAGCGGCTATAAGATGTTCAGATCCATCTTTTCACACTGAGGACAACTGAAGGACTCATACACAACTATTACAAAAGGTGCAAACATTCACTGATGCTCAAGTAACACAATACATTAAGAGCCGGGGGGATGTAAACTTTTGAACAGGATGATTGGTGTAAATTGTTACTATTTTGTCTTCTGGGAGACATGTAACTATCTTATTTAGCATCTGAAGGGCAGTACTAAATGAAAAAAAAGAGCTTTAAACAAAATAATAACAATTTATACTTATCATCTCTTATGTGAAATAGTTTATTCAGGATCGGATTAAATAAAACACAACATGAATTTTTTTTATTTTGTTAATAGTATTAAGATTTAGCATATTCTGCAAGGGGCATGCAATTTTGGAGCACAACTGTGTACATATACACACACACACACACACACACACATTATATATATATATATATATATATATATATATATATATATATATATATATATATATATATACACTCGAGCTACGTGCACGAGTGTATGCTCTTCAGATGTTGACAACCGTGACATTGTTTACTTTGGACACGTGCGTTTGTTTTGTTTCTGTTCTGGGGTATTCTGTCACGTCGCGAGACGTAAGGGGGTAGAGTACGGAAGCAGGTAAAGACGTATTTATTTAATCCCTAATTTTAATAATATTTAAATAAATACGTCTTTACCCGCTTCCGTACTCTGCATAACATTAACAACGTATCTAACTATACTATATCTACTATAATACTCCGCGAGGTGTACAGGGACGCGAGCGGTATATATCCCCAATATTATCAGTCGTATAGAACCGATTATAACCATTTTCTGCACTCTTGTCAATGCACTTTTTAATGCACTTTTTTAGTTGTAGGCTACAGAGTGTTCCATTCTTCCAGCAGTCAGTTATAGGCCTAACATCGGCTATTCAAGGGGGGCTCAAAGATGAGCACATATTTTTATTTTACTCATTTATTTACTTAAAGTTATATTGTGCCTTGTTGGTAGCCTATGCCTGCTGGAATGAAAAAAAATGTTCAGTGTTAAATAAATATTTTGTAATTGTAGTTTTTGTAATTGATTTACAAAATAGTAAAAAGCACATTTTTACTATATAATTTATGCAATGGTGAAAAAAATGGCAAAATGAACGGAAAAAACGTGTTCAGTATTCGGCCAAGTTTTTCATTATATTCGGTTTCAGCAAGAATTTTCATTTCGGTGCATCCCTAATATATATATATATATATATATATATATATATATATATATATATATATATATATATATATATATATATATATATATATATGGGGGATGGGTGATAAACACACACAAACACACTCTCTCACACACATACACTCAGCGTTTAGCCATTTTACATCTACAGTGATTCAATAAAGCTTTGGTTTCCTTGATACGAGTGAGCTTCATGCAGGGTGAATATCCCAACAGTGTTCTTTTGAAATGTGTTTTTATTCTTTATGCAATGGTATATATATATATATATATATATATATATATATATATATATATATATATATATATATATATATATATATATATATAGAGAGAGAGAGAGAGAGAGAGAGAGAGAGGCTCTTTTTTTTTGTTTATTTTTTTGTATGCAGAACTAATCTGTCAGATCAGTTAACCAACATATCTCTATCTCAAACACACGCGTGCACACACACACACACACACACACACGGGCCCGGATTGGCTAATCGGGAGCACCGGGAGAATTCCCAGTGGGCCGGTCTGTTTTTTGAGCCGCGAGCCGATGTCATGGCACTGGGTTGGAATATGGATAATGTCTCTAGGCTGACGGCACCATTTTACCACAGCCCCACTCTTTTTATTTATTGTTTTCCCGCAGCCCACTCGAAGAGTGCAGTTTAATGATGACGTAATTATCTTTTGACTCCCCCGACAGCGGCACCTTGCTAAAAAAGAAGTTCAAACTGACGCGGCCAAATGTACAAAACTGAGCAGTTTTTCCACCAGCACACCAAATCAGGACGATGAGATGACTGGTAAACTAACATTAAGATAGTTAGGAGCTTTGTAAGATGCCAGCAGACATGCAAAACAACGTTGTCTACAAACCACCATTCATGTTTATGTATCAAACTTTTTCTTGTAGCTCTTCAGCAGCAGCAGCCTCCATTGCTCATTGAGTGAATATAAGAATTAGAAGAATTAATACTGATGAAGAGTATGGTGTAGGCTATCCGCAAAACACAAAACGTTCTGTTCACTTACCTTTTGTGTAATGTTAAAGAGTCCTTTCAGCTTTCAGTCCCCCTTTCAGCTGTTTTTGAAAAATGCAGCTGAAATGCATGTGTGAAGAAGGGAGGGAGAGTGGAGGTGGCAGAGAAAGGCAGGGGAGGAAGACGGAAAGGGGGCGAGCCTTAGTGAGAAAAAGTTTGCAGATGAGACAGAGGACTTCTCTCCTCCTGAATCCCCAGGGCTAAATGGAGATACAATATATAGTACAGGTCCTCTGCCCTGTCTGTTTAAACCATTAGCCCCTGACGTGACTAAGGAGGCAGCATGGATGGGAGAAATGTTGGAATGATAGTTAGCTAATAGGTTCAAGCTTTTCATGAGTAAAAAGGCAAAGGCAAAGGCACTGATACAGCAGACTGTGCTAAGCCCTATTAACCTGTTTATGTTTCTCTGAATGCATATAATCATGTATTTAAGGTTTAATAAAATGATCATTTTTCCCTGAGAGGAACAAGGAGTTATAATCAAGCAATATTCTGGCTGTCTCTTATTTACATTCCCACCATCACAAATATGCAGGAAATTCTCCAGACACTGGAGGGGCTTCTGTAGAACTATTTCCATACGATTATTGTTTATAACTAAGATTTCAACAATTGTAAAGCAACCTTGGGTTTGAGAATGGTGCTGTATAAATTAATGAAGAGTCAATAAATCTGTACAATCTGAGGTACTGAACAAATCATTCAAATATTTCCTGAAAACCCATTTCCTTTTTATGATCTATGTTTTTATTACATTTTGAGATTGACACAACCAATAACATATTAGTAAGATGATACAGTGATCATTGGACAATTAACAAAAAAGATGGAGTACAAATGAAATTGATTAACGTTAGCAGGATTAACAGGTTTTGACATCCTCACACTTACTCCTTTAAAATACATACTAGAACAAGAGAAAGTGCAGTTCCTACCGTCAAATGTCCTAAAATATATCAAAAGAAGACAAGTGATTTCTTTTTCCTCCTTTGATAGCAGGTCTTTTTTGTCCATATTTCTTGTCCACATTCTAAAGGTACATACTTTCACTGCATCAGTTTTTGACAGTTCAGCAAGCAACTTCTACTGACTTCCAGTTCTTCATATCATAATACATGTGCAAATCCAACCAGCTATATTTCATGATCCCTTTAACTGGTGTGTCACCCAGAGGAGAATGGGTTACCATTTCGGGGAAAGTTTCTTCATGTCATCTAAAGGAATCTATTTTTTATTGCCCCTTTGGATTGTTTATTAGGGATCTAAATCTACAGCTGAATTTCTGTAAAGCTGATCTGTGGCGATACATATTGTTAAATGTGCTATACAATTAACACTGAATTTAACAGAATCACTTTGAGACCAAAAGATTGTTCAAAAAGTATATTTCCCACCAGAATATGACCTATTCATATATCGTATGTACAAATGAATCAGGACGTGATTTTCTATCGGTTTTATATTTTCAGGTCAAATCAGATGTGAGTCGATGCTCTGGCATCCATAGAACTGGAACGGGATAAATAGCGGCTCATGGTGCGCCCTTCTTCTCCTATTGCATTCTCGATCTTAGACAGGATGGAGTTCTTAAACTTCTGCCTGAAATCATTGCCCATGAAGACATAGAGAACTGGGTTGAGGAAGCTGTTAGCTGAAGCGACTGCGGTTCCGATCTTGAGCCCGAAGGCTATGATGTCATTGGGGAGGCTCTGGTTCAGTTCAACCAGCACAAATGTGTGGTACGGCAGCCAGCAGATGAAGAAAGTCCCGATGAGAGCGGTCATGATTTTGAATGGCTTTGTGGACTTTGCCATCTGGTTGCTTCTAAGCTTGAATATAATGACTGAGTAGCAGACAACGATGACCAGGAAAGGTATAAGGAACCCAAAAATAAACCGGCAGATGGCTATAGATTTGTGGCTGTCCTGGCTAAAGTAATTATTGTGGCACCGGGTTCTGCCTAGGTGGTGCTGAATGTCACGGAAAATAGTGGACGGGATACTCAAGGACACTGATAAAACCCATGCAAGAAGGACTATCAATGAAGCCTTCCTTATGGTACGCTGATTCTGTGCCCAAACAGGGAACATGACAGTCATGCAGCGATCCACACTGATGATGACGAGAAGAAAGATGCTGCTGAACATGTTGAGGAACATCACGAAGGAGGTGAACCTGCACATGAAAAGTCCAAAGATCCAGTCAGATGTGGCTATGTAAAAGGTGTTGAAGGGCAAGGTGGCACAGAATATGAAGTCAGAAATGGCCAGGCTGAGGTACCAGGTGGTGTTGACTGTTTTCTTCATCTTTAAACCTGCGATCCAGATCACCACACCATTTCCCACAACCCCCAGTACAGTGATGATCACATTCACAACCAGCAGCAACATGCACAGAATCTCTCCAGAGCAAAATTCATGTACATTGTGAGACATATCCATGTACGTTTGGTTATCATCCGTGTAGTTTGCATAGTCCGTAGATACATAATCAAGCGTGAAATCGGTCGTGTCCATGATAAAATTGTAAAAGCTCATCCCACTTTCCCCCTGTGGAAACAAGAATACTGCTTTAGCTTCATGCACTTATTACAGCAGGAGTTAGGTACAATTAGGGCTTGGTCTTCTGCAACTTATTATTATTTTATCATTACACATTACTTTTTATTTTTTGACTGATTGAGGATCTTTAACTGATTTAACAAAATCTACTTTTAGTAAACATAAAGCACATTTTAACATAAACATCAAAACCTTCAAAAGGAATTAAATTTGCCACATCCCAGATACTTTATATACAGTACTATCCAAAAGTCTTAGGCACCCTATTTTTTTTTTAGTACAAACCTTGTTATAGATTTTTATTTTATGACTTCTACATTATTAAGTGAGTAAAAAAAAAAACATTTGATATTCCCAAACATTAGTTTTCCAGCAAAAATTAAATATGTCACTTTTTAAGAGAACACTTTTCAGACAGAAAACACAATGAAGTCTGCTGGGCTTTACTGAAAAAAAATAAGAAGCGAGTGCGACAGTCCAAGTCTCCAGAAGAACTGTGACTGGTTCTGCAAAATGCTCAATAAAACTTACAGCTCATTTCCTTGTAAAACTGTAGAAAGTGTACCAGAGACTACTCTTTTTTCTTTTTTTTAAGCAAAGGGTCTTCAAACTAAATAGTGAATTTGTTTTATTTATTACTGTTTATTATTGCACTTTATATATATATATATATATATATATATATATATATATATATATATATATATATATATATATATATATATATATATATGTATAAAATTTAGAAACATTTAATTTCTTTATTTTTGAAGGGATCTTTCCTGAACAGCATTTCTTTGCATGTGCCTAAGACTTTTGGACAGTATTTTATCCTCCAGATGCTGATTATTCAGATACGGCTTATTTAGAAGATGTTATTAATTTTCAGGCTTTGGAGGGTTACTTTAAAAATATATTCTGCTACAGTTACAAATTACTTCATAAAATTCTAAACAGTAACGTTATCCAAGTATCACAATATGGAAGTAACGTAATCAGATTACTTTTAGATTACTTCAAGGTCACATATGTAAATAAAGTCAAGAGAAATGCAATATGAATCTAAAATACTTTTATTTAGAGCTTGTTTTAGATCTTAAAAACATGTTTGAATTTGTTTAAATGAAATAAATAAATAAAAGATCACTGTCCTTGATGCGGGTAACATTACATCACAAAAGCTAGAGTGACCATATTCTGGTTTTCCAAAAAACACCTTTTTATTTTATTTTATTTTATTTTATTTTATTTTATTTTATTTTATTTTATTGGGGGGGGGGTCTTAATAGCATTCAAAACAGTGTTACTATGAATGCAGACTTTAATACACTGGAAAAGACACACTATTCACATCATATATATAGACAGTATCTCACAAAAATGAGTACACCCCTCACATTTTTGTAAATATTTGATGATATCTTTTCATGTGACAACACTGAAGAAATGACACTTTGCTACAATGTAAAGTAGTGCGTGTACAGCTTGTGTAACAGTGTAAATTTGCTGTCCCCTCAAAATAACTCAACACACAGCCATTAATGTATAAACCGCTGGCAACAAAAGTGAGTACACCCCTAAGTGAAAATGTCCAAATTGGGCCCAAAGTATCAATATTTTGTGTGGCTACCATTATTTTCCAGCACTGCCTTAACCCTCTTGGGCATGGAGTTCACCAGAGTTGTAGCTCTGGCTGAAATTCAAATCACATATTTTATTTTAATGTGCTCACTCTAATACATTATAGTTTCTATAGTACAGTAACAGAGGGACTTGTATGCAGATGCGCCACATAATCTAAGCCGAATAATAAATAATAAATGGAATAAGAAATACTTGATAATTTCTATAGAACCAACTTACACAGGGACATAAACTGTCCCGACATAAATCCACATAAACGGATTAAATATGTGAGTAATTGTTGAAATGGTGACGTTTTCTGTAAGGAGGCTTTTATTTAGTGTTTTAGGAAGTAGTCCCCAGTGTCAGTGAATGTTTTCTAACTCTGGGAAGTTCTCGATAATGCAACCAGCTTCATTTTTGTCGTATTAAATGTTAGAGACAGGAAGAAAAAACATAGGCTAGAATAATTGATAGAATAATTGGTTATAGCTGTTATAATGGAAGCAATAACAAGAATGAGGAAGATTTTTTTTTGTCATGAACATTCCACAACATTAAATGTAAATATAAATGGACAAAAGGTATGATGTCATTCTTTAATAAATATATTTTTTTTCTCCAAAAAAACATGCTGTTATTGGAAAATAATCAAGTTTGTGATAACATCAACTCAGCTTCGCATCAGTCTGTATCACACCACCTCGCTGTCAATTATTTTCCTACATGAATACACCCCCAAGTGGTTCATACATTACGTGACTGCTGTTTAAAAGTCTGCCATCTATTAAGATAAACCTTATTCATCCCTAAGTAAATATTTAATAATAAATTATTAGCATATGACTTAATAGTATTAAAAAAGTAACCATCCTTGCTCATTTTTGACTTAATGAATACAAATAATTATGAAATTGTGCCAGGAGGAAATTGTCAGAGGAAATTGTCTGACAAATCAATCTGACACAATTCTTAACCAACTGACACATATTCTGACACATATTCTGTCACACTGTCAATCAAAAAGATAAACTTCAATCCATTGTGAACTGAGGAATGTTAACTGGAAAAAGCCTATTTGGATCATTCTAATTAAACACGTTCATGCTCACCAATCAAGCGCACTTTAATAAAGCACTTAATACACTTCCATTACAATCTGAGAGTGCACATTGTATAAGTCATTAAATAGCCTACAAACAGTTACTGTAGTTATACAATGAAGCACTTGTTTGAATGTTTTTATATTTAATTAACTGGAAACTGTGGGTAAACTGGAATAAAACCATTTTTTAAAAAAAGAAGTGAAAGTTAAAAGAAGGAAACACATTCTGACTAAAATCCCTTTAAAATATTTTAATGCTTATTTTTTTATTTAATTCACAAAAAAAAAGAAAGAAAAAAAAGTACACAGTAAAAGCACTTACCCTGCAAGGAAATCAGACTGTGTGTGTCATGCTGGTCTTTGACAGCTGTACTGTGTGGGCTGTTTATATGGACTTAAAAATCAGGTGCTGGTCTTTTATTTCCACATCAACACCGTCCTCTAATTTCACTTCTGTTTTGGTCCTAGGCAATAATGGACAAAATATGTCCTTTTGCCTAGAGCAGCAGATCCTACATCCTGTTCTGTATGTCTGGAAACTAGGATAGCTGGCTGATTTTTCTGCTGTAAAAAAAAAAAGCACCTCATTTAACACGTATTTTATTTCCAAGGATTTTTTTGTGTTACTCCTGAGGGAAATACATCTCAAGTGATTTTTACTTTAATAAGTAAGTATAATAAGTAGAGTTCCTTTCTCTCCCTCAGCCTATTGTTAATGAGATCGTCTACCACTCATGAGTATTCATATATATATATATATATATGACAATGCAAACCCACAATGTATGTTAATATTACTATATGTAGGTAAGACAGTAATTTAGATCATGGTGCTTAAAAAAAGGAGTATTTTGCAGAGCAATAACGTCGGTGCTTTGTTAACTATTTCTGCAAAAAATCTGTGGTAGTCTGATGGAACCTGATGAATGCTGCTATTCTAAATGTGGGCAAACAGCCAAAAGTCTAACCCGAATTAATTTGACACATCTATTTGAATAAACATATTTTATCATATTTCTTAACTTTCTAACTTACAAATGTTATTTACATAAGAAAGCTTAATAAAGAAACAGACTACTAAAGACTACTTTTTCAACTCTACTGTCACAAATCGGAGGTTGAGCCAGAAGCAGGTGCAGATAAAGACATTTATTTAACCAAACGTACTATGAAACAAATACACTAAGACAACTTGGAAAACCACTATGGCAATAAACAAAACACAGAGACATGAACAACGGGAGTCTAAAACAACGAAAGACAAGCACATAGTGCAGACCAGGACTATATATACACGTGAGTGCTCATTAACCAAAACGTGAATCAGGTGCAGGTGGTCATGTGACAACTAGAGCAGTGCAGTGGCTGATGGGAAGTGGACTCCAGAGTTTCTTGATACATGACATCTACTTCTTTATAAGAATAAATTACTAGATGTATAATTATATAGTTATATATAACTAGTAAAAATCATTTTACTTTAGCATTTATTTTTTATGTGGCATTTACTTTTGTTCTTTGATCATGATATGCAGAACACATGGCCTTTCCACAGCACTTTATCTTGGTCCTTTGGCTCAGTGTGTGCCTCACGGCTCAGTTTAGCAGCTCACATCTACAGAAAAATGTTGCTCACAAAACCAAGGCATGTGTCTACCACTAGCAGGTCTAGTTCGGAACGTTGTGCAGACTCTGGAATAGAGTACAGAGGTGTGCATTGGGACTGGAATCCCACAAAGCACAAAATAAGGTGTGCAAGTGAGAGTATTTTTTTCTCTCATGTGATGAGTAACAAGCTCGTAGGTCAAACCGAGATCACATTCATTAAGAAATATGTGCACCAGTCCTTAAATTTATGTGACATAGCATGAGCAGCAGTTCGTAAAAATGTAGTTTGCTGTACCTCACATGTAAAATTTTAGTATTTTTAGATCCACAATAACTAAATGTGTAGTTTGAATGTGTAAATTAGTTAATTGTTCATTTAATTTTTTTTTTTTCAAGAATCAGAACTTTAAATACAAATTCTAAGACAGATTTGTACAGATATTGTAAAAACTGATTTAAAAAAATACAGCTTTAATAAATTAGGTCAAAGGTGAATTATTCTGGATAATTTCAGTGAACTTATTTCTGGCATGCTTGCATCCATGACTGCTAAGTGACATGAAGAGCAGAGCTGTGGAGTGAAGTAATAAAAAAAAAGAAGAAGAAGATGATGAACTGAAATGAGGTAAGTGCATATAAAGCTTTTATGTTCTTCTCAAATTGCTAGTTTTCTACAGGTATGTTAAGGATACATTTAGTGTTACTATTTAGTTAATGTTCTATCTAGTTAGGCTATGCTAATGTTAGATTGGTGGCAATCATTAGCAGCTGACAGACTAAATTAGCTGATTTGGCATTATAGCGCCCCGAGAGTCCTTTCATCATTAAAGTAAAATGCATGAAGTAGGATTTAGCCACAGTTGTTATAGTAGAACACTCCATACCAATACCCTGTTACTAACACTACCATTGAGGGCTTTCATATGGTGAGAGCAGATAAAGACAACAAGGAAAGTTGCAAAAGCAGAGAGGTACTTGCATTATTTCTTAAAAACAAATGGTGTAATCTTAGGTTCTCGTCAGCATTAAAAACATTTTTGTGTACAGCATACATTAGCGGTTAGCATACAACCACACTATGTCCCAGGGAATTCACACACAGTGTGATGTCATTCATTATGTGACTGATGGACTATATAGACCCTCCAGCCATAAGCACTGTTCCTTAAATTAGGGGATTTTAATCCTACTTCTACTCCTCCTACTCCTACTAATCCTACTCCTTTGCTGCTGTTTTGCCCACCGACACCGTATGTCAAATACCCTATCAGACAAAACAAAACTCTGGAGTGCATTGAGCAGCAACCTCTTAAGCAAGAACACTTACTGTAAGCAAGTCTTTCCTCCTTGCAGTCATTAGACAATACACCTCTGCCCTTACACGGTCTCACGACAAGTCGGTTCATGAAATTTCTGCCTTGTTACTGTACATCTGACAACAGCTCAGCGAGGAAGCAGTAGACTCAAATAGCGGGGCCCTGAGTGCTGAAGTGCGTAGTGCATAAAACCATCCATTCTCAGTGAATGTATTCACTACATAGTTTCTAACTGCTTCTGGAAGTAACAGCAGTACAAGAACTGTGCATCTAGAGTTTCATGAAATGGGCTTCCATGGTCGAGGGGCTGCACATAAGCCTAAGATCACTATGTACTGGAGTGGTGTAAAACACACTCATAAGTATTAATAAAAAATAAAGTTGCATACTATATAAATATTTTAATTATTTACATATTTGTTTATTTTAATACCCATACACTCATGCAGATGTTCAATACTTAACAGATTTCTAGAATTTTTTTTTTTTTTTTACCTTAATCATTTTTTCCCAACCTTATAATGTTATCTTTCATGTCAAAGTCTTCTTAAATTGAAAAAAAATAATTCATTTAGAATAATTAGACACTACAGGGCTGTTACCAATCAAATGAAATCAGTATCACCAAAATCCATCTTTGCACTGCAGAGGTGGCACAGGAGTGCATCTGAAGTGGTATTTAGATTAATGCATTTACACTGCAGTTATAATTGCATAAATGATGTCATGAGATTAATGTTTTAAATATAACATTTTGAACATAAAAATATGAAATGGGGTGTGTCTGTGGGGGGGGCGGGGGTGAAGCGATACTTTTATATATGAAAATAAAACCGCCAGTAGGTGGCGGCAAGGAACTGTCTTAATAAGTGAGTCATTGAATGATTCATTCAACCGATACGTCCAAAACGGCTCATTCATTCATGAACGAAGCAAGTGACTCTTCATGAATGAGTCATTGACTATGTTTACATGCACACATTTTCGTCAATCCGAATAATTTCAATCTGATTGCAGATCTATTTATATGTACCCTAAACATTGCAATCCAATTAAAATATTTGTTTATATGTTCATTATATGTATTCCGAACAAAGCTTCAGCATCTGTTTTCATGCCAACCATACAATAGTGGAGAAAGAAAGCCATGGACGTGACACCAAATGACCTAATAGGATTTATTTGCTTTGTTGACATATATAAACGGTTTCCCACCCAAATCTTACTCACTTTACTCGGCCAACGAAGAAAACTACAAGCAGTGTAATGTGTAGCTTCACCACATTACACTTATGTCTATTCCACCTCCAATAACTCTGGATGAAGGTACAAAGTCAAGTTTGGTGGGAGAGAGTTGTTCTTACCCGAAGATGTGAACATTTGTACTGTGCATGTACACGAGGTATTTTTGAATCTGATAGAGAAAATAATACGATTCAAGCGTTTGCATGGTCATTTTTTTCCTCTTGATCGGATTAGAAAAAGAATAATCCACCCCTTCCAATCCCATCGAAATTTCCTTTGGATCGAGCACAATCGGATCAATAAAGGTGTTCACATGAAGACTTTTCAGTCCGATTGAGCCGTCAATCGGATTACTATCGGATTATGCTTAATCGATATGCTTACTGACTCACCCGAATCGTTCAAAAACACTGAACTATTCAAGAAACAAGACTTTGTGTTGCTGGGAGACACAACTGTTAAAATAAATATAACTGTTAGAATAAAATGAATATTACGTATTCAATCGTGCTGATATTCGGGAAAACAGCACTCTTGCTCATGTACTATTGCTTACAGTGAGGGAAAAAAGTATTTGATCCCCTGCTGATTTTGTACATTTGCCCACTGACAAAGAAATGACCAGTCTATAATTTTAATGGTAGATTTATTTGAACAGTGAGAGACAGAATAACAACAAGAAAATCCAGAAAAACTCATGTCAAAAATGTTATAAATTGATTTGCATTTTAATGAGGGAAATAAGTATTTGACCCCCTCTCAATCAGAAAGATTTCTGGCTCCCAGGTGTCTTTTATACAGGTAACGAGCTGAGATTAGGAGCACACTCTTAAAGGGAGTGCTCCTGTCCACAGAAGCACTCAATCAATCAGATTCGAAACTCTCCACCATGGCCAAGACCAAAGAGCTCTCCAAGGATGTCAGGGACAAGATTGTAGACCTACACAAGTCTGGAATGGGCTACAAGACCATTGCCAAGCAGCTTGGTGAGAAGGTGACAACAGTTAGTGCGATTATTCGCAAATGGAAGAAACACAAAAGAACTGTCAATCTCCCTCGGCCTAGAGCTCCATGCAAGATCTCACCTCGTGGAGTTGCAACGATCATGAGAACAGTGAGGAATCAGCCCAGAACTACACGGGAGGATCTTGTCAATGATCTCAAGATAGCTGGGACCATAGTCACCAAGAAAACAATTGGTAACACACTACGCCGTGAAGGACTGAAATCCTGCAGCGCCCGCAAGGCCCCCCTGCTCAAGAAAGCACATATACATGCCCGTCTGAAGTTTGCCAATGAACATCTAAATGATTCAGAGGACAACTGGGTGAAAGTGTTGTGGTCAGATCAGACCAAAATGGAGATCTTTGGCATCAACTCAACTCACCGTGTTTGGAGGAGGAGGAATGCTGCCTATGACCCCAAGAACACCATCCCCACCGTCAAACATGGAGGTGGAAACACTATGCTTTGGGGGTGTTTTTCTGCTAAGGGGACAGGACAACTTCACCGCATCAAAGGGACGATGGACGGGGCCATGTACCGTCAAATCTTGGGTGAGAACCTCCTTCCCTCAGCCAGGGCATTGAAAATGGGTCGTGGATAAGTATTCCAGCATGACAATGACCCAAAACACACGGCCAAGGCAACAAAGGAGTGGCTCAAGAAGAAGCACATTAAGGTCCTGGAGTGGCCTAGCCAGTCTCCAGACCTTAATCCCATAGAAAATCTGTGGAGAGAGCTGAAGGTTCGAGTTGCCAAACGTCAGCCTCGAAACCTTAATGACTTGGAGAAGATCTGCAAAGAGGAGTGGGACAAAATCCCTCCTGAGATGTATGCAAACCTGGTGGCCAACTACAAGAAACGTCTGACCTCTGTGATTGCCAACAAGGGTTTTGCCACCAAGTACTAAGTCATGTTTTGCAGAGGGGTCAAATACTTATTTCCCTCCTTAAAATGCAAATCAATTTATAACATTTTTGACATGCGTTCTTCTGGATTTTTTTGTTGTTATTCTGTCTCTCACTGTTCAAATAAATCTACCATTAAAATTATAGACTGATCATTTCTTTGTCAGTGGGCAAACGTACAAAATCAGCAGGGGATCAAATACTTTTTTCCCTCACTGTAACTATATCCTGTTCTAAATAAATAATAATAAAAAAAAACTCATGCAGGGGATATTCATATATTGAATTTTGGGGGCATTTTTATTCATTTTGGGGGCATTTCCGATCCTGAACGATGCTATTTTACTTTAGGCTAAGTTAGGCTGGCTGTATTGAGATTTTAATCTCATTTTAATGGTGGTTTCATTTCACAACAGTGACGAACAATGCCGAAGCTTAGGGCAAACACTACACTCTAAAAAACACTGGATTAATAACAACCCTAATTGGGTTCTTTTTAGACAAATGGCTGGGTAAATATAGGACAGAAGACATTTTGTTTTAAACTAACCCATCAAGTTGGGTTGTTAATTTTAACCCAGCAAATGGGTTGTATTTCAACATAAAGGATGGTTTCATTTTTACAAAATGCTGGGTTAATTTTATTTCATGAATAGGTAACATTTTCAGGGTTATTTTTACCCGTGGAAAATGTCAAATATAACACATTATAAACAAACATGTCAACATGATATCTCCTTTATTCATGCACAAGAAGGTGTTCAGAAATGTATTGCTAGAACTGCTAAAGTGGTGTTTATATATAGACCTTGAAGTAAATGACTCAAATAAGTCATATGTTTAAGGCCAAAACATCAGATTTTGATCAAAAGGAGATGTTTAAAAGATTTTTTAAAAATTGTGTAACCAATTTACAATCACAGTGGGCATTACAAACAATTTCGCCAAAGCTAATGAAGATAGCGGTGCATTTACTGTCATAAACTGGACTGCTTTCGCACATTTTTGCTTTTTCTAGTGTACGGTAATGGTTTTATGGGTCAATATATTGATACAAACTTCATTCAATCATGTGTTCATTTTTAACACACTGCGTGTCTACTTAAGGTGTTAGTACATTTAACACATGCTGTGTGTTAAACATTTCCACACAATGATGTGTTAAAAATAATACACAAATAACACAAAGGTCTTTATATTTTTTTCCCGACAATTATAGTAAATTGCAATTTGTTTGTATGCTAATATTCTACTAAAATGCTCCCAAAATAAACAAACAGTTCCATGAAATTCAGGTGACATTTATTAAAATCATTAAAATATTTGACAGATGCAAGAATTATAGTTGATGCATCTTCTTACAAATCTTCCTGCCATCTGGGAATGCAGGAGTCCCCTCCCTTCCATATGTGAAGCTTGATGTGGTCTGGGCTATACAGCAATACATTCCTCAGGGATAGTTGCCCCTGATTACCTTTCTATCGGGAAAATGACATACTAGGCCCTGCTATGCAATATAAACATTGTTAGGGTGCACATCATAATGAGAAGCTTTGTTACTTACTCAGGTTAAGGTCCGAGCTTCATTTAATATCTGTTGATATTTGATTTGCTATGGTGCCACGTATCCTAACAAAATATCCAGGTCCTATGGCAGAAAAACAGCCTCAAAGTGTGCATTGTGTGTGGTTGACTATATTGTTGTATATTGTTGGATGTACAGTGGGGGAAAAAAGTATTTGATCCCCTGCTGATTTTGTACGTTTGCCCACTGACAAAGAAATGATCAGTCTATAATTTTAATGGTAGATTTATTTGAACAGTGAGAGACAGAATAACAACAAAAAACTCCAGAAAAACGCACGTCAAAAATGTTATAAATTGATTTGCATTTTAATGAGGGAAATAAGTATTTGACCCCTCTGCAAAACATGACTTAGTACTTGGTTTAAAAACCCTTGTTGGCAATCACAGAGGTCAGACGTTTCTTGTAGTTGGCCACCAGGTTTGCACACATCTCAGGAGGGATTTTGTCCCACTCCTCTTTGCAGATCTTCTCCAAATCATTAAGGTTTCGAGGCTGACGTTTGGCAACTCGAACCTTCAGCTCTCTCCACAGATTTTCTATGGGATTTAGGTCTGGAGACTGCCTAGGTCACTCCAGGACCTTAATGTGCTTCTTCTTGAGCCACTCCTTTGTTGCCTTGGCCGTGTGTTTTGGGTCATTGTCATGCTGGAATATCCATCCACGACCCATTTTCAATGCCCTGTCTGAGGGAAGGAGGTTTTCACCCAAGATTTGACGGTACATAACCCCGTCCATCGTCCCTTTGATGCGGTGAAGTTGTCCTGCCCCCTTAGCAGAAAAAAACTCCCAAAGCATAATGTTTCCACCTCCATGTTTGACGGTGGGGATGGTGTTCCAGGGGTCATAGGCAGCATTCCTCCTCCTCCAAACACGGCGAGTTGAGTTGATGCCAAAGAGCTCCATTTTGGTCTCATCTGACCTCAACACTTTCACCCAGTTGTCCTCTGAATCATTTAGATGTTCATTGGCAAACTTCAGACGGGCATGTATATGTGCTTTCTTGAGCAGCGGACCTTGCGCGCGCTGCAGGATTTCAGTCCTTCACGGCGTAGTGTGTTACCAATTGTTTTCTTGGTGACTATGGTCCCAGCTGCCTTGAGATCATTCACAAGATCCTCCCGTGTAGTTCTGGGCTGATTCCTCACTGTTCTCATGATCAATGCAACTCCACGAGGTGAGATCTTGCATGGAGCCCCAGGCCGAGGGAGATTGACAGTTCTTTTGTGCTTCTTCCATTTGCGAATAATCGCACCAACTGTTGTCCCCTTCTCACCAAGCTGCTTGGCAATGGTCTTGTAGCCCATTCCAGACTTGTGTAGGTCTACAGTCTTGTCCCTGACATCCTTGGAGAGCTCTTTGGTCTTGGCCATGGTGGAGAGTTTGGAATCTGATTGATTGATTGCTTCTGTGGACAGGTGTCTTTTATACAGGTAACAAACTGATATTAGGAGCACTCCCTTTAAGAGTGTGCTCCTAATCTCAGCTCGTTACCTGTATAAAAGACACCTGGGAGCCAGAAATCTTTCTGATTGAGAGGGGGTCAAATACTTTTTTCCCTCATTAAAATGCAAATTAATTTATAACATTTTTGACATGCGTTTTTCTGGATTTTTTTGTTGTTATTCTGTCTCTCACTGTTCAAATACAACTACCATTAAAATTATAGACTGATCATTTCTTTGTCCGTGGGCAAACGTACAAAATCAGCAGGGGATCAAATACTTTTTTCCCTCACTGTATGCTGAAATTATATTTGTGAAATACGGTGATCTTTAATGAATTAGATGAATTTGCATGTTGTTACAGTGAATGTCACGTCCCGAGTACGGAAGCAAGTGCAGGTAAAGATGTTTTATTAAATGAGGCAAGCAGACAAATCCAAATCGTGAAACAGAGGCATGGACAAAAACAAGCAATGGGTCGGGCGATCAGCAAACAGACATATACTGGGCTAGCCAGGAATCCAAAATGAGGTCACAGTAAAAGAGGTCAAAACACAAAGCATGAAACGGGAACTGGGAAACAAGAGGCGGGAAACAAAAGCGTGGCGACAAGAAAACTAAACTTCATTAAACTAAACTATCTATCTAGCTATCTATCTATCAAGGTATCTTTGAATGAATCTAACTACGTAATACAAATCTGCAGACAATCAGTAATTCTGAAAAATTGCAAGTTACTCCAATTATTGCTTTCCTTGATTTTGTGTTAATTTCTACAATGATAAAATCACAAAATCCTGGAGGGACTGAATGAGATTTCTGGGTAGTGATAATTACCATTTTAAATGAATTTGTATGTCATTTTATTCTCTCTTGTGAACTTTAACATGATTATATATTACAGGGACATGCAAAGAGATGTGGCTATGTGGCCTGAGCCACTGCCCATTTGCCCTCACACGCGTAACAGCCCCTCTGGTAGGTGTAACAGCACTGTAGGCTGTATGAGCAGAGTTGAGCGGAGAGCATTCTGTAATTCTGTAATCAAGATCCGCTCTGTGGTTTCCATTTCTCACACACTCTCCAGCCTTCTCACTTTGTGTCGGCTCACTGGAGACGACAGGTATCAGTTTTGCATTACAATCCTCATTACAGTCAGTGGTTGATATTGCTTTTCTCTTGACTTTATTTACATACGTGACCCTGAAGTAATCCAAAACTAATCAGATTACATTACTTTCATATTGTGACACTTGGATTACGTTACTGATGACATTTTTATGAAGTAATTTGTAGCTGTAACGGAATACATTTTTAAAGTAACCCTTCAAACCCTGGCATTAACTTCTAAAATCATGCACCTAAAATGGCAGGCAAATGTGGTGCTTCAAGGTAGCAGCCAGGGGATAGTAATCAACAATTTCTCTCTGCTCCAGTAACTGCATGTTGCCTGTGTGATCCAACTCATATCTTCTGAGGTGCTCATCTATGATCTCCCAGAATCTTGGATATGTGGCTGCTGCCAGGTATAAGGGGCTTGCCTTTCCATGATTGCATGCATTACATGCCCTCATCGCCTTCTATTAAACACTACCATGGCTATTGTGGTGGATGCAGTTGAAATCACCATGTCAACACTCATCAGATCTTGGAGATTCATCACCATGTTTAATTGTAATGACTATCGCAAGAGGAAAACCCAGATTTAATCCGTCATTTAATGAAAAAGCAGACCATTCGCATTCATGTTTTGTCGACATTCTTAAAATATCGCTTGTATTTTGCGCGAAACTGCAATGGAAACCCGGCTATTGTCTCCTCGTGGTGTTGTTGGCTCAAATTTAGCCTATTACCCAAAAACACTTAAAATTCAACATAGAAGCCAATACTCACATCTACCTCTGAGCCCAGTTGGAGATAGAAAAAAATACACCAGCCGTGAGTGAGAAGAAGCAAGGGTCCAGCTTTATTGTTCCGTTCCACCACACGAGATCCACACCGATGAGAATTCTCAGAGGTGATCCCAATATCCTGAGCTTAAGCTCCAGTATTTATACTGTATTTACACACTAAATAACCCATATGTTTCAAGAAGACTGTGATCTCTCTCTACCAATAGGGTTAAAAAAGAGCTCATTTACCTTACTCTTATGTTCCAGAAAAGGGCTATTTCACTTACACATAGAATTGAAACCAGGGGTTTTAATTTACACATAAAATCAGAACCCACGCATTTCTAATAACCCAGAAAATAAAAACCCAGAGTTTTTAGTTACTCAGAGGATCAGAAACCAGAGTTTTCAGTCACCCAGAGAATCAGAAACCAGAGTTTTCAGTTACCCAGGGCATCAGAAACTTCATTTTTCAGTTACCCAGAGAATAGAAAGTGGAGGAGACTAAACAATCTAATGGGACCTTGGTCTTATTGTTATCTCGAGGGGGGGGGGCAGTTTGACCCAGCCACCCTTATAACTGGCTCTCTTCATGGTTCTCTTAAAATTAAGGCCTCCCTTGCGAGACGAGAAGCTTCACCATCTGAATCATGAGTAAGTTATATTTTACGGTATTTCTAGTTTATATTTTATTTTCAGATTTACTCTATATCTCTTATTATATATACTGCTTGAAAAAACAGTTTACTGTACTTCCTACTTCTTAATATCATTTTTATAAAGAGTATATATATATATATATATATATATATATATATATATATATATATATATATATATATATATATATAAAAGGAATATTAAGATATTATAAGGGTAATGTCTTATAATAATAATATATATATATATATATATATATATATATATATATATATATATATATATATATATATATATATATATATATATATTATAAGACATTACCCTTATAATATCTTAATATTCCTTTTCATTATTCTTATAAAGTTATAATAGTATGTGTGTGTGAGAGAGATTGTGTGTGTGTGTTACGTCTACTTGCCCGCCCTTGACTGTACGAGGGTGTGTGTGTGTGTGTGTTTTAGCACTCCTCAGCTCGTACACTTCTTTCGACTTTTTGACTAACAACCCATAGTGTATTACTCTTAAAGATCATTAAAGTGTTTTTCCAATTTATCCACATCTGACTAATACCGCTTCTGTATGTCTAGGTGCCGGTGCCCGTCGTCAGTCCCTTCTCTCTCCGTTGCTGGACCTGGATCTGGATCTGGATCTCGATCTGGACACTCATTACCAGCTTGTGCATCTCACTGCTGATATCATGATGCTACTTAACTATCTTCGCAGCACCCCCTCTAGGAATGGAGATCCGGGGTTCCCCCCTCTTCTTCGATACAGAATCTGCCCCGTGAACGTGCGTGTTGACGCCTCTACACAGTCAGAACCCCTGTCCAGCTTCCAGTCCGAGGATGATGTCGTCTTCTCTGATCCGGGCCCCGACCATTCGTCCCTCTTCTCACCTACCAGTCCGCCCGACTCTCAGTGGTCCGTTCACTTCACCCTCGCTGATTTCCATGTCCCCAGGACGCACCCCATTTTCTTCCCCCTCTCGCACTCCTCCAGACTACGCACCCACCCGTCCTGTGAATTACCAATAAAATTACATTTTTACTCATACTAAGTCTCCCTCATGTTTATTTCATGTCATTTTTATCCACAACAGTGTCAATGCAAAATTTCTTCTGCGAGGCCTTAAGGGTGTCCTTGAACCTCTTATATTGACCACTGTGAGATCTCTTGCCTTGCTGTACCTCTCCATAGAACATCTTCTTGGGTAGGCGTTCTTCCGGCATGCGGACAACATGGCCAGCCCATCGGAGCTGTGCCTTGCACAGCATGGTGTGGATGCTTGTCATGCCAGCCTGACTGAGCACCACTGTGTTCGGTACCTTGTCCTGCCAACTGATCTTCAGCAGTTTTCTCAGGGAGCTCATGTAGGATGATGACATAAATGACTTGCGCGTGAGTTGGATTAAAGTGAGGGAGAGTTGCGCTACGTCAGCCTCACTCTCTCGTCTAGGCCCCACTTAGTCCAGTGGCAAGACGTAGTCTAGACGGCTGGAATGGAGACTGGATGCAGTGGATGACCAAGTTGTCCTATGTGTCTTGCCGTGCTCTTAGCGCTCCACGTCGCTTTTCTGGGTCTGTCTTCCTGCCCATTGACCAGCTGATGGTTCCTCCGCACAGTCTGCCGGATCCAGTCTTTACATGCTATGGGTGACAAGCCCTAAACTCACCGACGGTTTGAGACCTGTCAGCTACCCTCAACCTGGTTTAGCCGGCCAGTCAAAGCCGTTGCCCGTGGTGTGGCCGCTGCGCATACTGCAGCTTCTTGGAGCCACAGGTGAGAGCTGAGTGCCATGTGGGGACCAAAGGTGGACTAGCTACCACCGCAGGAGTATGACTGCTACCCCCACCAGAGGTACTACCCCTCCATGAGCACACCTTACACCACTTATTAAAAAGTTTCATTATTATTTCATCACTCATATTTCATTATTTCTTATTTCATTAAAAAAGGTACATCTTATTTCATTACAAAAAAGTACAAAAGCCTACATTTTCATGGTACAGCCAGTACTGTTTATTTCTGTAATAAAGTTCAGCAATATTTTACTCTGAGTGTTATGTTTTCATTGAATATCAAGTTTAAAATCTATCGCTTTATTACATTACATTACATTCATTCACTTAGCAGACGCTTTTATCCAAAGCAACTAACAAATGAGAAAAATACAAGCAAAGCGATATATCTAGCAGAGAACAATACATGTAGTGCTACCATACAAGATCCATTAATTGAGTTCCAGAAGAAGCAAAGTGCACAGAGTAGAGGTGGAAAGTGCAAATATATAATGTTTTTTTTTTATTTTTATTTTTTTATGGGTTGGTTAACTGTTCACGGAAGAGGTGAGTCTTTAGCTGTTTTTTGAAGATGGTGAGAGATTCTGCGGTCCGGATTGAGGTTGGAAGTTCATTCCACCACTGAGGAACAGTTAGTGTGAAGGTTCTGGAAAGGGACCTTGCGCCACGCTGAGTGGGAACTACTAAGCGTCAGTCGCTAATCGATCACAGAGTCCATGAGGGAACGTAGGCCTTCAGGAGAGAGTTGAGGTAGGAGGGTGCTGTTCCTGACAAGGTCTTGTAGGTGAGCATCAAGGCCTTGAATTTGATGCGGGCAGCTACAGGAAGCCAGTGGAGGGAGATGAAGAGGGGTGTGACATGGGTTCTCTTGGGCTGGTTGAAGACAAGGTGCGCTGCAGCATTCTGAATCATGTAAAGGGGTTTGATGGAGCTGGCTGGGAGGCCTGAAAGCAGTGAGTTGCAGTAGTCCAGTTTAGAGATAACAAGAGCCTGGACTAGTATCTGTGTAGCCTGTTCGGTGAGGTAGGGTCGGATTTTCTTGATGTTGTACAGGATGAACCGATAGGACCTTGCAGTTATTGAGATGTGGTCTGTAAAGGTCAAGCTGTCATCAAGATTCACCCCAAGGTTCTTGGCCATCCTGGTTGGCATGAGTGTGAGTGAGCTGAGCTGTACAGTGAGGTTGTTGATTGAGGGACAGGCTGGGATGACGAGAAGCTCAGATTTTGCCAGGTTAAGCTTAAGATGGTGTTCCCTCATCCAGACTGAGATGTCCGACAGGCGAGCAGAGATGCATGCAGAGACGGATGGATCGTCAGGCTGGAAGGATAAATAAAGCTTATTAATCAGTTATCGACAGGTCCCGCCTGCCAGGGATTTCCCCTCTCACTTGAACTTGAATGAATGAATGAATGAATGCCTTTTATTGTCACTATACACATGTACAATGAACTTCCGAATCCTGACAACACATGCTTCCAGGTTGTCATGTCTTCGTTTTCTTTTCCACGTGTGTTTTGTTTTGGTTTCTGTCCTGTCTACCCCCATGTATTGTGATTGGTTGTTTCCCTCATGTGTCATTATGATTCTCAGCTGTTTCTGGTTTCCCCTAAATTGGTTTGTCTATTTATACCATTGTGTGTCTGTTTTACATTGAGAAGTGTACACTCAGCTTTGTCTAGTGCAACTGCGCCTGCATTCGTCTCAGCTCGCATTCACTGACCTTGCCCAACTTAGTTATCGATATCAGTAAACTCACTATGGCGGAAACTCTAAATTGTATATTAATACTAGTATACGGATAAAAAAAATTAACACACTATAAATATTCTAAATGAGTTGTACTGTATCTTAGCATAATATAGAGATATATGATGTATAACTCTAAATTAAATTTCTAATGCTTCCAAAGGTGAGGCTGAGACAGGCCCAGAGATCAAGGGAGAGCATTGAGCATCTGGAGCCAAATCAGACAGGTAGAGGTGAGAGGTTATACTGACTGACTGTAAAGGGACATGCTACTAAGAGTAATAGACATAGAATTCTTTGAATGGAAGAGTTATTACAAGAACAAGTTCAAGTGGTTTTATTGTCATTTCAACCATATACAGTTGGTACAGTACACAGTGAAACGAAATAACGTTCCTGTAGGACCATGGTGCTACATAAAACAACACACTAACCACATGAAATGACACAGAAGTAAATAAGATCTACAAACATCCTAGATAAAGTGCACGTGCAGACGTGTGCTAACAACACAGGACAGTACAGTACTACTAAAACAGGACAATAGGCACAGCAAGTGACAGTGTAGCGCCGAACAGTACACAGTTTTAGTCTGGAAGTGTCTGATATACAGGTGGTGCAAGAGATTGGTGCCAAGGAGTAACAATATAATTTAAAAATGGTATAAATGTTAACATAACAGGCTATGACTTAGTATTCAGCAGATTGGCTTATACCAAACACGGACATAGCAGTTATTGTGGTAGCAGCCAAGAGTATAAAAAGTGTATATAGTGACAATAAATTAAAAACTATATTTTTTATAATACAGTAGCAGCAAAAAATGCAACAGTGTCAATGCAGGAACGTGCAAATATTTCAATGAGAATGGGATGGTGTTCAGTTCAGAGTGTGTGTGTGTGCGTGTGTGTGTGTGTGTGTGTGTGTTAGTGTGTGTGTATATCAGTCCAGTCTCTGAGTATTGAGGAGTCTGATGGCTTGGGGGAAGAAGCTGTTACACAGTCTGGTTGTGAGGGCTCGAATGCTTCGGTACCTTTTTCCAGACGGCAGGAGGGTGAAGAGTGTGTGTGAGGGGTGTGTGCTGTCATCCACAATGCTGATGGCTTTGTGGATGCAGCATGAGGTTTAAATGTCTGTGATGGGGGGACAGTGAGATCCCACTGATCTTCTCAGCTGTCTTCACTATCCACTGAAGGGTCTTGAGATCCGATGAGGTGCAATTTCCAAACCAGACAGTGATGCAGCTGCTCAGGATGCTTACAATAGTTCCTCTGTAGAATGTGGTGAGGATGGGAGGTGGGAGATGGGCTATGTTCAGCCTTTGCAGAAAGTAGAGACGCTGCTGGGCCTTTTTGGCTATGGAGCTAGTGTTGAGGGACTAGGTGAGGTTCTCCGTCAGGTGAACACGAAGGAATTTGATGCTCTTGACGATCTCCATGGAGGAGCCGTTGATGTTCAATGGAGAGTGGTCATGCCGTGCTCTCCTGAAGTCAACAACCATCTCTTTTGTTTTGTCCACATTCAGAGACAGATTGTTGGCTCTGCACCAGTCCATTAGCTGCTGCACCTCCTCTCTGTATGCTGACTCGTCGTTCTTGCTGATGAGACCCACCACAGTCATGTCATCGGCAAAGTTGATGTGGTTGGAGCCGTGCAATGCTGCACATTCATGAGTCGGCAGAGTGAAAAGCAGTGGACTGAGCACACAGCCCTGGGGGGCAACAGTGCTCAGCGTGGTGGTGCTGGAGATGTTGTTCCCGATCCAGATTGACTGAGGTCGCCCAGTCAGGATCCAGTTGCAGAGGGAGGTGTTCAGGCCTAGTAGGTTCAGCTTTCCAATCAGGTGCTGAGGAATGATTGTGTTGAATGCTGAACTGAAGTCTATGAACAGCATTTGAACGTAGGTGTCCTTCTTGTCCAGGTGGTTGGGGCCAGATGTAGGGTGGTGGCGATGGCATCATCTGTTGTGTGGTTGGTGCGATATGCAAACTGCAGCGGGTCCAGTGAGGGGGCAGCAGGGTCTTGATGTGCCTCATGATGAGCCTCTCGAAACACTTCATGATGGATGGGAGTGCAATGGGATGGTAGTCATTGATGCAGGACTCTGGAGACTTATTCGGCACGGGTACGATGGTGGTAGCCTTGAAGAATGTTGGAACGATGGCGCTGCTCAGGGAGATGTTGAAGATGTCAGTGAAAACATCTGCTTGCTGATCTGCACATCCTCTGAGCACTCTGCCAGGAATGTTGTCTGGTCGAGCAGCCTTCCGTGGGTTGACGCTGCGTTGAGTTTTCCTCACATCAGCCGTGGTTAGACACAGCACCTGGTTGTTGAGAGGAGGGGTTGTCTTCCTCGTTGCCACATCATTCTGTGCCACAAACTGAGCGTAGAAGTTGTTCAGCGCATCTGGAAGGGAGGAATCACTGTCACAGTTGCTGATTGCTTGAATGCCCTGCCACATGCGCCGTGTGTTGCCGCTATCCATGAAGTGACTGTGGATTTTCTGGGCGTGTGCGCGCTTTGCCTCTCTGATGGCCCGGGACAGTTTGGCCCTCTCTGTTCTTAGGGCTGCCTTATCACCTGTCCTGAGGGCGGAGTCTCGGGTCCTCAGTAGTGCTTGCATCTCCACAGTCATCCACGGCTTCTGGTTGGAGCGTGTGGTGATGGTCTTGGAGACAGTGATGTCATCAATGCACTTACTGATGTAGCTGGTCATTGACGCCATGTATTCCTCCGAGTTTGTGGAATTGCTGTCAGATGCAGCCTACCTGAACATGTCCCTCAAAACAAAAAGAGCAGAGGAGCATCTCTGAAGAGCAGAGATGGCTCCTGCTGGCCAGGTTTTAACATTAACTGAATTGAACAATAAGTCTAACACTTCACAATATGATTGTAAAAGATTTGTTATTCAGTCTCTATATTAAGACAATGACGCCGTCTCTGAGTTAACTCAAAAGAGTCAAAGTCAAGGTCTTTTGAACTGAGCCAGAGACAGGACATGATACCAAATAGAAAGGTTTAGCTGTGAAATGAACAGGCAAAGATCAACAAGTTTCTGTTATTATCAACAATCAATTATCCAAATTATCAATTATCAAACAATCAAAACTGTTATCTACAATAAAGTCCGAACTTTATAAGAGAGTGTGTGCTGTCTTCACTTTTAATTGGATATTTGTAACAATAATTTGTCATCCAGGGTCATTTTGGCTTTGTCTACCTGCCTCTGAATAAATTACGCTTTATTTTATTGCATTTGCGTACGTCTCCACTCGCATTACAGCTTACAACAGAGTGGTAACGGATTGCATTGTATCACACAGAGGGATTATTTCTGTATAACAGCACGGTCTGTCTTGGTTTATTTACTTATAATATGTGGACAGATGGCTGAAATTGCTGCACATCATTCTGCAGATTTTATAATAAAATGAATAAAACTAGGCCACAACGCCGCTGCACTGCTGAGGTGCAAAAAGAGACAAGGAAGAGACAGAGGAAGAGAAAGAGAAAGAGTTGTCATGTTCCCTCTGTGTAGAACATTACAAGACTAGAATGGGATTAAACTGAGGTGTGAAATGTGAAATGTGGTAGGGTTTAAAAAACAAACAAACAAACAAAAAAAAAGCATTCATGATGCATTCAGATGGATTACCTACCCAGATTATCAGTGTACAGTAAGAACGCAAGAATTGCATTTCTTTAAACCTGGTTCTGCAGCTCAGAACACACAGCAGAGTTACATGGTGTTTCATTTCACCTGACGCCATTGTCTCTTATTTCTCTCCAGCTGAAGTTTTTATTCACAGTGGATGCTGTGAGGCTCAAATCCAAACAAAACTTTATATAAAGCAGATTCTCAGTCTTTGGCCATGTGATTATCGTGCAGCATGGGATTTAGGCAATTGTAATGATCAAAATGATTATCGGTTCTTAGCCAGCTATTAGAAAAGACATTAAAGTCTAATGGAGATGGCACAGATGGATGGGAGGGTGAGAGTAAATGCCCATTGCTAATTTTTTTAAGTTGTATGAATGGCTGTAGATATTTGGACCTTTGTAGCTGCAGCTATAAACGGATCACTTACGGTGCTGTTGAAGATGACCTTGCATGCTATATTTATATTAACACATGCTTGTTCTGATATGTTATGGTTTCTGTAGTAACAAATAGGTGAATATGCTGTATAAATGAATTTAAAAGCCATTTGTAGGTGTTTTCTGTACGGAGATGTTTAATTGAACAATTATGGAAGGAGTCTCCAGGGTCCAGGAATAAAACATTTCGGGACGTGCTCTTATAGGCAAATATTCCACCTCCATTCTGGTAACAGTGACTGATTGGTTTCCTATAACAGCATGCCCAGAAGTATTTCATTATTTAAGAGGTGACATAAAGGTTGCAGATCACATTTCACCCTTCATATTTAACTCTCTGATATTCACTTTTCATTTGGGCATCCCCTTTATTCATATATTTTCTCTCTCTCTCTCTCTCTCTCTCTCTCTCGTTTTGCTATGTAGACAACACCCACAAGAGTGCACTCAGATGCATCTCCTTCTTCGACTATAAAAAGATGACTGTATTATGCTGAGAGGTTTCAATTTTTAGCATCGGCTCGTCAACTCTCACGAAACACACACACACACACACACACACACACACACAATACATATTAGAATTATGAGCTTTTGTTTCACAATTGTTCATTTAATGCATGGGTTAATGAGTCCTAGCTAGAGTTCCATGTACATGAAGACAGTTTCATGATAAAGCTCTGAGACTATTTTAGTCACGTTTTATGATTACGTTTGGGTAGGAACTGACATAGAGAAGTGTCTATGACTCATATTTATACATTAAAGGCTGAACATGTTTGTAGATATTATAGAATTATGCACACACACACACACACACACACACACACACACACACACACACACACACACACACACAAACACACTGAATACTGACTTTCTATCACAAGCTAAATACACTGATGATAGCTGTAGATCATGTGACTTCATGTGAGATCCACAGTCACTGATTTACCATGGTATGTGGTTGCAAATAATGATCAATAAGAGGATTTCAGCTAATATTAACCTAAAAGCTTTCAAATAGTTTGACATTAGATATTATACAAACTGGGGTTAGATGTTCTGTCCTTCTGCATTTCTGTTCCGCTTTAGCACATTCTGCTGTCAGCGGTTTCATGCAACACATTAAATGAAGTGTTAAAGAGCACACAGCAAGTGTTAAAGAGCACCACTGGGCTAAATGTTACCTATAGAGTAATTTCTTAATCAAGAAAGAAAGAACGCTAAAGAAAAAACATCAATAAGCTGTAGAAACTTTATATTACAGTTAAAAGGGCTTTGTCCGTTGTACAGAGTTTGTGTGTTACTTTTGTATTTGTAAACTGTTCATTGTCATTAGTCACATATTTTTCTTAAAGGTTGAGCCGTAATACAAATGGCAATCTACAGCTGATATTAAAACTCACACACTTGCTTTTGCAAGCATGCACCCATGAACGAATACACAATTCTATCAAAGTCTGATTACACCAAATATTATATACAGTGCCCTCCACTGACATTGGCACCGTTGGTAAATATGAGCAAAGAAGGCTGTGAAAAATTGTCTTTATTGTTTAACTGTTTGATCTTTTGTTTAAAAAAAATCAGAAAAATACTCTGCTCTCATGGATATCAAACAATTGCAAATACAACACAGGCTAAAATGTATATGTAAAATGTATAACGTATCCTTTTTCTGAGGTTTTTAAATCAATACCATTACTAAATCAACAGGTTACATATAACCCCATGTATATGCATAAAACAAGCAGTTTTCAGTTATACCCTTTAACCTATGGGCCCAAAACAATAGCCTACCTAAGCCGGCACACCAGAATTTCTATAAACCCCACACACACCAATGTTCCTGATGCAGGCCTGAATCGTAGCTTGGGGACGTTGAGGCCTTAAAACTGTATTGGCCACTTCATGCGAATCGCACAACAAAACCAAACAAATTCACTCACAAGGTTGATGGGGATGTCCATGCCCAGAGAGGGTCCATGCACCGTCACTGCAGCCCTGCTCGTGCGCTCTCGGTGTGTGCAGTTGCTCACGCGATGCTGTAGTTCGCGTATCAGTTCAAACAGCAGGCCGTCTTCCTCCGGTTAGTCCCACAGTCTTGTTCCTCAGAGGCAACTCATTGGTTGACGAAGCCAGTTAGCCTAACACAGTCCCAGCTTCCGAGTTGCTAACTTTTCAGGCAATACTATTAGCTGAGCTATTCCGACAAATTCATTTTGAAAATTTCTCTATGTGATACCGAATTCTTCCGCATGCAAAGTAGTGAATAGGTTATCGGTCTGACAACCATTAAGTATTACTTAAGCACGAAAAGTAGCATTAATCACTTTACTGTTCTCCAGTGTGATCTTCTCCGTGTCTCGCCTGCAGCCGAAAGAGAGCGTGACTTTTCCTTACGCAGGATTTGCCTCCTCCCCTGACCTCTCGCCTTTCCCATTGATTGGCTAACATTTTAACCTAGAAACAGAAAATATGAAAGATATAAAATCATTTATCATTTTCGTAGAACAAAGTAGCAATCTTTTCCACATGCATTTGTACATACAATTATTTAACATGGAAATACAAAATTCCAAAAATACAGTGTCTGTGTATTTAAATTCGTACAAAACAAAAGGAAACTTAATCTTGTATTTTCTACAGGGTTACATAAAGAAGTCTGATCTTCACAACACGTTTGTAGAAGTGTATCATGGCACAAACAAATGAGATTTCTGAGGACCTCAGAAAAAGAGTTATGGTTACAAAACAATCTCTAAGGTGTTTGTGTGTGCGCGCGCGTGTGTATCAGTCCAGTCTCAGTCCAGTCCACCAATCCATAGTCAGACATATTGTGTACAAATGGAGGAAATTCAAGACCAGTGTTACCCAAGACAAACAAACATCACTCCAAGGGCAAGATGTGTAATAGTCTGCAAGGTCACAAAGGAATCCAGGGTAACTTATAAGCAACTAAAGACCCTCTCACATTGGATTAATGTTAATGTTCATGTGTCCACCATCAGAGAACACTGAACAACATTGGTATGCATGGCAGGGTTGCAAGGAGAAAGCCAATGCTCTCCAAAATGAACATTGCTGCCCTTCTGCAGTTTTAAAAAAAATCAAGTAGCTTGCGATCAAGTAGATCAAGTAGGTTTTATAAAGATCAAGACTTGTGTGAAAATCTGATGTTTTAGGTCATATTTATGCAAAAATGTAGAAAACGCTAGAAAATGCTTGAAGGCTGTTTGAAAAATATTTTGTGGACAGTTGAGACCAAAGTAGAACTTTTAGGTTTAAATGATGTGCTATGTTTGGAGAAAGGAAAACACTGTAAGAACCTTCTCCCATCTGTGAAACGTGGTGGTAGTATCATGGTTTGGGCATGTTTTGCTGCATCTGGACGGCTTGCCATCATTGATGGAACAATGAATTCTGAATTACACCAGCGATTTCTAAAAGAAAATGTTAGGACATCTGTCCGTGAACTGAATCTCAAGAGAAAGTAGGTCATGCAGCAATACAATGACCCTAAGCACACAAGTCGTTCTACCAAAGAATGGGTCAATAAGAATAAAGTTAATGTTTTGGAATGGCCATGTCAAAGTCAGAGTCCTGAACTTAATCCAATAGAAATGTTGTGGAAGGATCTGAAGCAAGCAGTTCATGTGAGGAAACCCACCAACATCCCAGAATTTAAGCTGTTCTGTACTGAGGAACGGGCTAAAATTCCTCCAAGTCGATGTGCAGGACTGATCAAGTTACCAGAAATGTTTAGTTGCAGTTATTGCCGCATGAGGGGGTCACACCAGGTACTGAAAGCAAATGTTAACATATTTTTGCCATTCACAGATATGTAACATTGAATTATTTCCCTCAACAAATAAATGACCAAGTATAATATTTTGTCTCATTTGTTCAAACATGTGAACAGCATACACTAGCCATCTTTCTATCTACTTTTAGGACTTCTGTGTGAAAATCTGATGTTGTTTTAGGTCATATTTATGCAAAAATGTAGAAAATTATTGGGATTAACTGTTGATCTATACTATTCCTTTGCCATGTCCTGATATTTTTTTATTTTTTACATTTATATGTATCATCTTGTCAGTTTATATTTCTTCATTACTTATCTATTTTAATATTACACATCGAAAGCTCTACATTTTATTTCCACTGTAGCAGTTCAATTGCATTTGTTTGCACACGGTTGGTGGATATAGCCGTAAAATGATCATCCATGAGCAACACCATATATACTGTATATCTGCTCAGAACTATTTTCAGAATGTCTACAGTGTTTTGCTGCCATTTTACCACAGCTCTAACACTGCTAAAATGTGTCAGTAAGTTAGCGGTTTAGCGCTATAAAACATCCGCTTCTCTAAATGTGCTTTGCAGGTCTGTGGTGAAAGACAGGAAAAGGCTCAATATTGTAGTGTCCCCCTTTATTGACTGCCACACAGCCAGCACTTTATCAAAATTGCATAATTGATTTTCTTTTTTCATTAATCATATATATTTGGTATATTTTCATAAATATTTTAGACTTAGATTTTACTAAGGGGGTATTGCAGACTTAGAGAATGTACCCTGTTCTTTCTTGCTTTCTTGCATTTTATGCAACACACTTTATGAAACATTTCAATAAAAGCAAGTAAAGCAAAGCATTAGAAATATGCTCTAAGCATCCCTCTATTAATGTTACTGTGCTGGTGTGTCTGTGCTCCATTTCCATTTATCTTGGTAACTTCTGCTAATGCACGTGACTACATGCAGTAGATCTTCACCAAGCAGCAGTGCAGAGGATCCTCCCTGTCACACTGCCTCAGACACACAGCTGAGAGTAAAAAGCGCATCATAACACAATTATACACTAAAGTTTAGTGTCTAAACAAACAGCGCAGGCATTAACTACAGACTTCAATCAATAATACAGTCAATACAATACAGTCAATAATGAACTTTTTCACATTATCTGTTGTTACCCAGATGAGGATGGCTTCCCTTCTGAGTCGGGTTCCTCTCAAGGTTTCTTCCTCTTGAAACATCTTAGGGAGTTTTTCCTTGCCACCGTCTCCACTCAGTGTCTTGCTCAGTTGGGATAAATTTGCACCTTTAATATCTGTATACCATGTTGATATTTCTGTAAAGCTGCTTTGAGACAATGTCTATTGTAAAAAGCGCTATACAAATAAAATTGAATTTAATTGAATTAAAAATAGTTTTCCAGGGAAGCATTTTGACTAAACTATGCTGAAGAATTAAAAAAAATAAACAACATTTTTCTCAAAGGGGGAGACAGGAATCCAAAATTAAACAGATGCTCACAAAACAAAATAACAAAACCAAAAGTGCATCCAATACAAAGAAAACAGAAAATAAAATAAGTAAAGAAATCCTAAGCAATAATGGGACAAAATCACATCATCCCATGAACAGAAAATTACATTTACACCATTATACAGAGCAACTTACATTTGTCTCATTTACACAACTGAGCAGTTGAGGGTTAAGAGCCTTGCTCAAGGGCCCAACCGTGGTAGCTTGGCAGTACTGGGGCTTGAACTCCTGACCTTCTGAGCAGTAACCCAGAGCCTTTAACCACTGAGCCACCACTGTCATAACACATATATAACAGGATATGTGCTTGATGCAGTTAAGGAAAACATAATGCACATTAGGTAGCCAAAAAGGCCAACCAGCGCACCCCGAAGCCCAGGTATGTGATGTATTCGACCGCTGTTTATGCGAACAGCCACAGTACAGCCACTTGATACAGCAATTAAAAGTGTGTAGTGAGTGCAGTAGAGCAACTTGGCAAGCAAGAAGGAGTTACAATGAAACTTATCAGAGCAAGATGAATCTGCAAGCAAGTAAGGTCAGCAAAGCAGCAGTACCAGCACACTTTACGAGTGTTGAAGTTGAAGAAGGAGCCAAACGGCCATGTCAAGGCTGCGTACAGTGAACAATGGCTGAATCCAAGGTACAACTCTCAGACAGATAGGACAAATGGCTTAGAGCAAAGCACATGGTGCATGAAGCTGTATAAGAAGCTCACCGCCTGTTAAAGTACCTCTTGCTTTTCACGAAGAAATACCCAGGGATTAATCTGGCAGTAACAAAGTTTAACCAGCCAAGTAAAGGACACAACGTGAATATGGATTGGAAAGAGAAGCGAGCTTCAATGCAGCAGCCAAGCTTGTGCCACTAAACTACATTACACTACACTACAAAAGATAACAAGAGGGTGCCGTGCCCCACCTGAATATCCTTCTTCTTATACGGCGCTAATGAGACAACCAGCAATCAATTAACCTACATGATTAAGGGTGGAAGGGGCCATACGAGGGCAACCAGAAGGAGGAAGGAAAAGAACGAGGGGAATAAAAAGCTATAAAAAGCTTCAATTGTTAACAGATCACCGTGGTATAAGAGGAATAAAACACTTCGGGACATGCTGTTTTAGGAAAATAATCAACAACGGTGTTGTATCACCTGACGTGAAGCAGAGTCACCATTACCATGTCATAGTTGATTATTTTCCAATAACAGCATGTGCAAGTGTTTTATTCCTCTTCTTTTTCCATTATTGTTGAAACAAACCCGCAGTGTACTGATTGTATATATATGTGTTTGTGTTGTGATTGTGTTTCAGATGGGAGTGCCATCTTTAAAGACTGTTTCAGGAGACCGGACAACATCACACTAGCACTTCCTGCTGCTGCTGTCATTCAGAACATGTCACTAAATATGCAAGCGCTCACTTACATCTTTCCTGCAGTAAAAGTCTTCACTCAAGTCAGAAAGTAAGAACTCTTAAAGTATCTGCCTCAAATCACAAACTGATTTTACTTACTGATGGTATTTTAGTTCTGCTTGCACCGGACTCAGGGTGAGATTGCCTGTGTGCTTTTAGTTGAAGGCTTGTGCTACAAAAAAACAAACAAACAAAAAAAACAGAATGAAAATAGCACTCAAGGCTTGGCTTCTTTCCAGCTGCTCTACATTTAGCTCAGAGTGAGAGAGAGAGAGCGAGATGGTGAGCCCGAGAGAGAGCGTGAGAGAGAGCACGAGAGTGAGAGAAACAAAGTGAGAGCTTATTAATATTGCAGGAAGCTTGGTGTTACATCAGCTGACTCCATACACCATACAAATAAATATACACTTCCTTTTATCCAGAAAAAGAAAGAACTGCATACGATAAAGTGATTACTGAAGACTGTTGAGTAATATCCTGATTTTCCATTTTAACACGAGTTCAGAGTACGAGCTTCTCAGCGTTAAGATGACTTGCTAAAAGGCCAGGCTTTTATAGTACATGGTACCTCAAAGAACTAAAAGATCCAGAATATTTTACTATACATGGTTCATTGTAGCCCTAGGATTAGAGTTAAGCATAAACGTTATTTTGATGTGGAGGACAAATGACCAGATTTGTTAAAAAAAAAAAAAGAAAGAACACTTTTCCTAGTGAGGACCAGCCAAATGCCCCCATATCCTCCACCAAGAAATACTACTAGAGATGGCATGATATAAATTTCTCTTTTCTAATATCTAATCCTACACCTAAAATGAACCACGTAGGATAAAACATTCCCGATTTTTTGCCTCTTTTTTGAGATACTGTTTCCTATAACAGCTGAGCCTATTAGCAATTTTTTGAACTCTTAGAAGCTCTTAGCGTGAACTTTTCCTCATGTGGAAGAAAAAAGAGGAACATCAAGATATTACTCAATCTTCAGTTACCATTTTCTCCAGATCAAGTGCTTTCTCTATCTAGGTATAAGGAAGTGTACGTGAGAGCATTTTATGTGTGGTTTTATGTGGGGATCTAAGTAAAATCCCCAGTTTTAACATGACACGTTTAGTATTTACAAGTTTATCCATTAACTCGGTAACTGTTAATGAAACACTGGGGTTATTGCTGTGAACATTTCGGGTGTTTAAGAGAAAGGTCGTAAATAAGTGGTCGATCAGCAGATGTGGGAAGTAACAAAAGGTTCCCTTTCAGAGGGAACTTAGACGTTGCATTTAGCATAACAGTATGGGAAGTGCCCTTGCGGTATCTGAAGCTTGTGTAAAATCATGCCTCTACTTATAGGCCTGCCATAATCAGGTGACGTGGCAATTAAGCGTGTCGCAAGATATATATATGGCACGTGTGAACCACGCCGCCAGCCTTATTATCTTCAGCGAGACCGCACATCTGTTGCTTGTGTAACATTTTACGATTAGGCAGCTCCGCTCTCGACTCGCTCTCTTCTTGTCCGAAGGGAGTTGATTTTCAGAGCCTCGCAGATCTGGGCCAGCCATTGCCAAGGCAGCCAGCCGGCTAAGGTCGTGGGGTTCTCGTATGGATTTGGAAGAGGAGCCGGAGCGCTGCTCTATCTCTTGCTTTGTCTTCCGGGTCCGGCTCTCCGCCTCACTTTGGAGCTCGCATCGCGACTCCTCCTTCCCCTATGGAAAGCCAGAACACCCTCGCTGACTCCGAGGTAGAAGGTGCTATTGCACCAAAAACCGACAGCAGCTCTCAAGCATATAAAGAGCTGTTTGAGGTGATTACTAGGGCAGTTGAAAAGTTGAATATAGACTGGCCCGGGGAAGAGGAAGTGGCTCATAGCAGGCTGGATGAGCGCTTCCTCTCCAGTGAAAATAAATATAAAGCTCCCTCACACCGCAGAAAACTCCCCTTTTTTCCAGAAGTGCATGATGAGATATCACGCTTCTGGAGAACACCATACACTAGCCGTGTTTATAAATCCGCAACGTCTGATTACTCAGCTGTCATGGGGAGTGAGCAGCACGGCTATTTAGCGATGCCAAAGGTGGAGGAGGCGCTTGTGAGCCACCTCTCTCCATCAACGGCAGGTAATTTAGGGAGGCCAACGTTACCTTCTAAGCCATGTAAGGCCAGCTCGGCATTGGTGGGCAAAGCCTATGCGGCAGTGGGTCTTGCTTGTGGGTCACTGCATACAATGACAGTGTTGCAGGCCTACCAAGCAGACCTCCTGAGTGAGCTCGATACTGGGAAGGGAATTGGGCCTGAGGCAGTGGCAGAGCTGCGCCGCGCCACAGATTTATCTCTCTGGGCGACCAAACCAACGGCCCGTCAAATCAGCCTATGGCTAAACCGTTCAGGGATGGGGGACAAAGATAAAGTCTCCTTGCTGAACATCCCTGTTAAACCTACCGGCCTGTTTGGCGGCGCAGTTAATGCCATCGCCGACAGGTTTCGCGAGGCAAAACAGCAAACGGCGGCATTCAGCCAGTTCCTTCCCCGTCGTGTTGAGTTCACCTGGGCCTCCATGAGTGGAGCCCGGGCCAACGCTAGTGCGAGGGAGGCACAGAAGGCGAGTGTGGCGACCCGCCTCCCCCCGCAGAAAGCCAGGGGGACCGGGCAGCCACAGCCACAGCCTGCTAAGAAGCCTGATCTAAGAATGATCATAAAAGCAAAACAGGCAAGGAAGGAACGGTCCTGATGGGCCACAGAGGGACGTATCAGGGGACATGAGGTTCTTAGGGCAGATAGCCCCAGTACTACTGTAGGGCCTGCCCTGGCCAAGGCCATCCCACGTTTTTAGCCTTCTCTGGTCAGTGAGCTGTCACAGGGCGACGGAAATCTGAGGCTTTCCCTCCAACGAGATTTGGAAACGCTAACATCACTGAAAGACCATTTGGCAGCATGGAAACTACTGCCAAATGTGTCTCCATGGGTTCTGTCTACCATAGAAAATTGTTACCGGGTCCAGTTCAGAGCTCGACCCCCCCTCGGTTCAGAGGTGTCCTCACCACAGTTGTCAGCACAGAGCAGAGCCAATGTCAGCGTAAGTTCCCTTTTGGACAAAGGGGCCATAGAACATGTACCCCGTTACCTATGGGAGGGAGGTTTTTACAGCCATTATTTCCTGGTCTGCAAAAAAGATGGGAGTATGTGGCCAATTTTAGATCTGCGTCATCTGAACCGTACTCTTCGGACATACAGGTTCAAGATGCTGATGTTCAAACTTATCGTGCCACAGATTCAGTCTGAGGACTGGTTTGTGACGATAGATCTGAAAGATGCATATTTCCACATAGGAATATCGCCCAGTCACAGGAAGTTCCTGAAGTTTGCGTTTGGAGACAACACATACCAATTTCAGGTTCTTCCCTTTGGGCTAGCTTTATCCCCTCGCACCTTCACAAAGTGCATGGATGCTGCTCTGGCTCCCTTGCGACTCCAGGGCATCTGTGTACTAAACTACCTGGCCGACTGGTTAATTCTAGCACAATCCAGGGAACAGGCGGTTCAACATCGAGATGTTGTTCTCGCCCACATGAGGAGCTTGGGGCTCAGGTTGAAGCTCAAGAAAAGTATGCTTTCTCCAGTGCAGAGGACAACTTTTCTAGGGGTTATATGGGATTCTACTACGATGAGGGCGTTTCTATCCCCAACACATGTAGGATCGATACTATCAACTTTGAGCAAGATAAAGCTAGGTCTGGGCATCCCCTCCAGTCTCTACAAGAGACTGTTGGGCCTTTTGGCAGCAGCAGCCAACGTCATACCGTTGGGCCTATTGCAAATTAGACTGCTTCAGTGGTGGCTGAAAAGTTGGGGGTTTCATCCGAGGAGGAAATCTCTGAGAGTAATCAGTGTCATGTGGTGATGCCTACATGCTTTGAGTATTTGAAGGTGCAAGCAGTTTCTAGCCTCAGGTCACACTCTAGGGGCCTCTCCTTACCGCAAGACGGTAATGACAGATGCGTCCCTCATGGGCTGGGGTGCACATGTGGCTGAGGTCACGTCTATATGCTTTTCCCCCGATCGTTCTGCTCCCACAAGTTCTAGCAAGAATTCGCCAAGACCGTCTACGTCTGCTGCTAGTAGCACCTTAATGGGCAGCTTGAATATGGTTCTCGGAGATAATTTCCCTGCTCAGCGGTACTCCTTGGGAGATTCCCATCCACAGGGATCTATTGTCTCAAGCCGGAGGGCTGATTTATCACCCTCGGCCAGAACTGTGGAAAATGTGGGTCTGGCCCCTGAGGGGCACCAGCTCATAGATTTTGTTCTCACAACTGAGGTTGTAGAGACCATGTTAAACGCTAGAGCACCATCCACAAGTAAATTGTATGCACTCAAGTGGCGGCTTTTTGTCTTGTGGTGTGAGGAACGTTAACTAGACCCAGTGAACTGCGCAATAGCTACAGTCCTGGAGTTCCTACAAGAATGTTTCTCAGCAGGGTTGGCTGCTTCTACAATCAGGGTTTACGTGGCCACGCCCCTGTTGATGGAGCCTCTGTGGGGCAACATCCTCTAACTTTGAGGTTCATGCGTGGTGTCAGGCGGCTGAGGCCCATCTGCAGGCTGCGCATACCTTCCTGGGACCTTTCTGTGGTCTTGGAAGGTCTGTCAGGGGCCCCATTTGAGCCCTTAGAGTCAGCCTCTGAGAAGCTTCTAACTCTAAAAGGTAGCTCTTCTACTGGCCCTGACAGCTCTCATGCGAGTGGGAGATCTACAAGCTCTCTCTGTTGCCCCTTCCTGCCTTGACCGTGCCCTTGGATTAGCCAAGGCCTTCCTGTAAGTGGATATATCGGCTGCCCACCCTGTGGTGTTGCAGGCTTTCTGCCCTCATCCCTTCCTCACACCGGAACAAGAGAGGATGCACCTGCTGTGTCCAGTAAGGGCTCTCTGTACTTACATCCACCGCTCCGGCCACTGGCATAAGTCACTCTGCATAGCTATACTTTAAAAGACCAAGCTTTGAGCAAAATGATTAATTGTACCAAGAAAGCTAACTAAATAATTAAAATGCCATGCTTCAAACCGATTGCCAACTTGCCTCCTCAGGTGGATTCCTCGTACAGCATTAGTTATGTATTCTGAGTGTTGACGTTTTCATGGACTTAGCAACAGCTTTCAGGGCACCCCTCAAAATTCATATCAAAACATGTTATGCCTGCCATTTGTAATTTGTCTGAGGCAATGATAGCATAAATATGTTTTGAAGAATCACGCAACACTAATAGTGATGTAATTTTAAACACTACCGCACTACTTTCACTTTCCAGTGAACGGTGAGAAATGACTGATTTATGCTTAGTGTGAGACTCAAACCTGTGAGACCAATGTTATCCTGCCCCTGTCTTCCCTCTCACACACAGCTCTCCATAATTTCTCAATCAAACAATTGACTTACATAAAGCATGATATTAAACTAGCTACCATGATATTGTTTGCTATTCATGGGTAGTTAATGGTAGTGGTGTTGAACACAGTTTGAGGCTTGCCTACAATTATGTCTTTCCTATACCATTTCTAGCCAAATTCAGTCCAGGGCTTTTTCACCCCTTCAGTAAAACACCTACTGAATGACAATCTTTAAGAAGAACTGAGTTCCTTGCTCCAGTACAGTTCCAGGAGTTTATCAACTGCCCAAGAGCAGTTGATAATTTGTCTTGGACATACTATGATTTTTCATGTTTTATTTTTGCCCCCCTTCCCTTTGTCACACATCTGTAGGTAAACAATCAATTTGAAATCTTGTTGGATGTTGGTTCACTCAGTAAATTAAGTGGTTATTTATAAAAGGGAAATTGTTAATGTGAGGGAAAATAAGAGAGCACGGCAATTATTCTCAAAGGGTAGGGCTACTATTAATTCATGAGTGACGACAGATTATTAAAAAGAGACTATTAAAGTTAAAGCTATCGGTTATCGGCCTGTTTACACATCTAATATGAATTATTTATTACAGACCACTGGTTTGTCATTTGATAGAGTTACTTACATTTTATTTGGCAGATGCTCTTATCCAGAGTGACATTTCTCATTTTCTTTTTAAATATAACTGAGCCATGGAGGATTTAAGGGCCTTGCTCAAAGGCCCAGCAGTGGCAACTTGTACATGTTGGGATTTGAATTTACAACCTTCTGATGTATTGATCCAAATCATCTAATCTAAGTAACACCCTTACTGTACCTCTTACCTGAACACAGCCCTATAATATTCCACAAGTCATATGTTCAGTAGGAAGATGTATCATTCAAATTTCCTGATCATGCAGAGAGAATTAGCACCCTCACTTTTTTTTTTATTTATTATTTTTTAAAAGTACCATACAGTTCCCTGAATTACTGATTGAAAATACATTATTAATTGGAAATTCATAAAAACTGCAGCCTTTCTCCTCCCCTCCCCCTTTATTTAATATATCATGAAATATTTGCAGTTTGTGCAATTTTCAAAATATTTTACTTCACACTGATGCCAAAATGTTGTTTTCATATGATTGTTGATGGGGTCAGTAATGAGGTCTTCATTGTTTTCACTCACACACACAGTGTATAGCAAGTTAACTTTATTTCCCACCATTTCTGAATACCTTTATTTATTGTAAGCACTGTATCAAAAGCTTTGAATTGTTAGTTGCATAATAACTTAATACAGACAAAAATCTTGGTGATTCCACGATTGGGGTTCCATTTGTGCCCCACAGATATTACATCTCTAGTATGTATGCATGTATAGTAAAGTCTTTCACAACAGCCTCTATGCATGTTTCAGATAAATAGCTATTCAACAGGGTGTAGCAATGTGGCTCGCTTCCCCCCCCCCTTTCATTTGTATACTATGGAGATCCTGCCAACTGCACCACTTGCAGCAATGTGGCTTGTTTAGCTCTACAACTACATGTAGCTATGCAGCTCGTTTGTTTCGTTAGTATACCAACTATACCACCCCGAGAAAACGGGGAAAATAACCCAAGAACACGCAAGTGCAAGTACATTCCACTTAGAACCGGCAAGAGGCTGGGTTTCCATTTATTTAAAATGGAAAAAAAAAATAATAATAATAAAAAATTAAGTTTAAGACTGGCCAAGAATTATTTTAGAAGAAACATCCAAAGCAGTCAGGCATTGGTCAAATAAAGTCACAAGTGAAAGTTAACAACCATAGGAGGACTGAGGCTTCCTGTATGAAGGGCAGGCTAATAGACACCACCAGCCATTTAAAAAAAATAAATAAATAAAAAAGGAAGGGAAAAGCACCCAATAATCAGAATCATAGCCACCAAATTCACTGCTAAACACAGCAATAATGACAACCCTTAATTAAGTAAAGCCTAAAAGTGCAGCAAAGAACTCCCCCACAGCCTCAGGAAGCACTCAGCTCCTACAAGGAGGAGAAGAAAAGAAAAGAAAAAAAACCCCACGAAAATCAATTACAATATACACAAAACGGATCAAAAACAAACACACAAAACAAAGATAAGCTCACCGTCACAAAAAAAACAAAACAGATAACCCACACTCAAACTGATTACAAGTAGCAAGTTTACCAAAGCCACTACTACCACATAGCAGTATCAGCATAACTGATAAAGACCATTACAACACAGTTGGATGACAGAAAACCGATCTCAGGGACAGTACCCAACACGAAGCAAAATAACAAAACAGAACAAAACGATAAAAAGGCAAATCAAAACAACCAGGATTCGATTTGATCCTCGATTTTGCATGCGTTAAGGCGGGCCGAGTGAGATGTGGTCATATACCGATATGACCACATCTCACTCGGCCCGCCTTAACGCATGCAAAATCGAGGACCCGAAGAACAGGTGTTACAACCTCAATTTGGAAAGCATGCAAAATAGTTTAGCTCAAATGACAGAACTGAACGATTTACCTACCGTGATCCGATGACATGATACTCACGATGGTACATACGAAAGTCATGATAGCGTCTTTAATAGTTGTGACGACGACAGCTGGAGCTCCGACCGGAGCTACGTTAAACTAGCATGCTACACAGTTGGGAGCCTTGACGGCACAGCGCACTGAGATTGGGCAGCACATCACACCTGCACACAGTCTCGATAGAACAGCGTCACACTAAACAAGTAAATCGCATGGTAAATGGACAACGCTAACATCACACAACTAAGCAACAAAGCTGAAAACACGTACTTCTGTAGTCCGTAGCAACGAAAGGAAAGGGTGGGTTTTCGACCATGACGCATTGTGAGAGGCCTTAACGACCACTTATATACTGTGGTAGGGAGAGAGCCCATTGGCCACGTAGTTAATAAGGGTGACGTTTTAACCACGACACACACCCCACTACAAGTGTTTAGCTCATTATAATTCAAATTTACCTTGAAATATAATCATTAAAATAAAAATTAAATCCATGAGTCTTCCATTATAGATTATGAAAAGACCTGTACATTTTAGTTCCATAACATTCACTTGAACCCGTTACCCGAACAAACTGACCGCATGAAATATTTGGAATAAATCACACGTTCAGCAGGAAGCTGCAGCATCCTAATTTTCTGTGAAGGAAAAAAATGTGTCCTCTCAATCATTTTTTACTATTTTCAGTGATGTTGTGAAATGTCAAGAGTGAGGTGCCACATTGAAATGTAACAATATTACACCACTAAAGGGTGGAATCACACATTTGGTTAATAGCTGGTGTTATGGCAGCTTTTTTCTTTTCTAATTTCTGTAGTTTCTTTTCCCTGAAGGTATAAAGCATATTTAATTTCCCTCACGGTCTCACTGTTTATTTTGCTGTGCCAACAGGCTGATTATCTCAGTAATGTGTACTGCATCTCATACATAATCAATCAGACAGCTGTTGCTGCATTTGTTGAAATTAATATCTCACTTAGAGAAAAATGAGTGCTATTCACAAGTCTCAAGACATAATTGTGTGAAGTAATATATAACACATTAGCCAGGGTCTTCAAGCAGCGTGCTGTTGTATGAGGAAAGAGTGTGAGTTTGAGTGAATGATTGTGTGCATGATTGGACGTCTGGTGACCATGAACGTTACAGAGTATGTGTGTTTTGGGAAGTGTATTCCAGGGCAGCCATGTTTGTAGGCCACAGTGCATCCGGGAGCACCGTTCTTCCTAGGCCTCCCCCTAGGACAAGGCCCTGGGCATTCTGGATGTTTGGAGTGAAACTCTTGGCAAAGGCTGGGGTCAAGCATGTCGTTTGGTAATTCTCCTGGTTCTTGGCAAAGAAGGCTCTGAGGAAATGGCTGATTTCTTGGGCAGCTCTCTCCAGCTTCCTGTTGGTCTGCGGGTATCACCCTGAGGTTAGACTCAACATCACACCCAGATTTGCCATGAAGCTAGACCAAACTCGTGATGTAAACTGAGTGGTTCTGTCACTGATGATGTTTTCCAGGATTCCGAAGTAGCGAAACACGTTTGAGGTGTCCCCCAGGCCAACGGATGAGGCACAGAGATTTTGAGTACCAGTCAGTGATAGCCAAGGTGAAAGTTTTGCTGCATGATTCTGGGAGGTCAGTTATGAAATTCACTGCCATGTGAGACCCGGGCCGCAGTGGTATGGGTAGAGACATGAGTTTTCATGTTGGCAGGGTTGGCAGGGTTCAAAGGACCTTGGCTTGTGCCCAAGTGGTGCAAGACGAGAGGAACCAATGTATGTCAGCTAACATGTTTGGCCACGAGTATTTGCTTCATAGCAGATGACATATTCGGTGAGTACTGGGATGGCCAGTGGCAATAGCAGTATGCGCCCAAGTAATGAGCTTGTCTCGCAGGATTACATGCACAAACTTCCTATTGGGAGGGCATGACCGGGGAATCTGCTGTGTGAGTGTGATTTCCTACTCAATGTCCCAAGTGACTGCTCCCATGAAGCAGGACGGGGTAAGTATGTGCTCCTCATTGCCTTCTCTTGGGCTAGTTGCAGACAGACAGGACAGAGAATCAACTTTAGTGTTCTTGGAGCCAGGCCAATAGGATGGGGGGGAAGTTGAACCCGGCAAAAAACAGGGCACAGCGGGCTGGGCAAGGGTTAAGATGCTTAGCTGTCTTGAGATAATCATGGTTGTTATGGTCAGGGAATATGCTGAAAGGATGTGTGGCATCCTCCAGCCAGTGAAGCCATTCCTCTAGCACCAGCTTCATGGCCAGTGGTTCTCTGTTCCCAACGTTCATAGTAATGGATAGCTTCTTTGAGAAGAAGGCAACAGGATGAAGCTTTGGTTTACCACGGGGATAAGTGGTAGTGGATATTGGTACTTGACAGTGACTTGAGTCCTCAGTAGTCTATACAGGGTAGTGTGTAGCACTCAAACAGTGATTCATTAACACCTGCATGACTTATATGATTAACCTCAGATTTTTCCCCTCGTCTCACTGATTTGTGTTTACATTACACTGTTATGTTATCAAGGTGTTTATTATTTTACTGTTGCCATGACAGTGTGTGCCTTTGGCATTGCAGGCCTCTTTAACAAGTAGGCCTTATTGAACATGTAGGCCTCATTTAACTGAATATTAATTCATTTATTTGTAAACCATTTGCAGAACATGTACAAGAGGTGTTATTCCAGTTCATTTTTCCTGAGATTGTGTAAATGTACGTGTAAGAAGACTCCCAAATGTGAACCTTGTTTGATTGGATTGAAATCATATAACTGTTGATGAGTTACTGCAAATGTATTTTTAGAGGACACTGTGTGGTTTAAATCGTGTTTATTTTAATTACACACAGATTTAATGAACATTTTGTGAAACTCGTTTTATATTTCATTTTAAAATCACTTTATATTAATGACCTGAAAGGAAGAAATGCAAGACAAATCCATAAATGAAAAAAATAATAGAAGACAAGCCATTCAATTAGATCAAAAGTAATGACACCCTGTAAAATTGAAGCATTCGTGTGTATCTGCAATGGCTGTGTTGCATTACTGGAATATTTAGGACACATCATGCTTAGTAGGCACCCATTCACTGTTTATCATTTTAAGCTTTGTGAACTTTGCCTTTTGTGGCACATGAGTATGAAGAAATTCACTGTTACTGAAACATTTGTAAATAAGGTGGGATTTTTTTTTAAGTTCTGTTTGACCTATGAAAACATTTAGACACAACTGTACTAAAAGATCGATAATTGAGGCCTACCGGTTGTTTGTCTCTGTTGCAGTAACTTGTGGTGTGGTTTCCGGAGATTTAGAGCTTTATATGTTTAAGAAAAGTTGTGTTGTGCTTTTCCTTAGCAGCACTTTATATGATTTTGGCCATTTTCTGCTAGATCTCTCCTACACAGTCTGCTGAATTTCTGTGCACCTTCTCAGACAACATGGCTTATTGGAGCTTTCTATAATGGTACTCATACACTTTCATACAACCCAGTGTCCTGCAAATTTCATTTAAAATCCCAGAATACTGAAGTGTATGTGCTGTATGTTGGTACAATGCCGTGTTTTGGTCTTTCCTCACTGTTTTTCCCTTCAGTCCTTTAGCACAGGAGTGCAGTGTTAACCATGAAGGGCCAGTACATTATTTCAGATGTACCCCTTCAGCCATTTTGGCTCTTTCAATATTGCATTTGACACCTTGGCCTCTAAAAGTAGTCCAGCATGGATATCTATATATGTGTGTGTGTGTGTGTGTTTATATTTTATAAATATATAAATATTATATATTCATATAATTTATTGTGTGATATTTTTCCTGTTAAAGGTAAAAACATGCTAGTTTTTTTTGTTGTTTTTTTTCCAAATGATGTCATACTCGAAATGTTTATTTTGTCATGCTCTCGCCAGCAGATGGCACTGCGGCATCGACATGCACAGGCAGCTGCAGAGAGCATGCGTGCACGAGATTGAACTGTTGCCTATGGACAACTGCCTATGTTTTGGTTTTGGTTCTCTTCCTGTTTAAGCATTGGTTGATGTTCGAGGGTGTGTCGTTATTGATCCCAGCTGTCTGTGTTCTAGCTTGATTATGTTTGGTATTTAAAGCTCTCGTTTTGCTTTGTACACCACGCAGTATTACTTTAGTAACTGAATGAATGTTTAGGTGAATATGTCTAAGTATGCCAAGCGGTCGTATCTTCGGGTCCTGCTCTCGTTCCATGCCTCGACTTTAGTTTCATGTTTAACCTCGATTATCTTGTCCAGTATAGACCGCGTTTTATGTGTCTTGACTTCTGTTTAAAAATAAAGACGTTGATCTGCGCTTGCCTCTGCTCACGTTTCATAACAATTTTATGTGAAGTTATTGTTAATTTTTCTATGCTGCAAATATCCCTTTTTGTTTCTTGCATTCATATTGGCTATCCACAATAAGAAAATAAAGAGAAACTGAACATTTTATTCAGAATCTGGTCACCTGTATAAAGGTGAAAATGTCAGATGGCCTACATGAAACATTACATTTAATCTCCGCTTAAAATCACACACCTGGTTGTAAACCAAGTTTTGCTTCCACTTCCAAGAGGAAGTGTTCCTCTGTATTTGTTGTATTTCAAATTCAGTTATATCTGGTGAAGGTGATTATCCGTGATGTCTGCTCCAATTTCATGCCAAACATGATTAATATTCTACTGCAGTTTGCTTTGAAATATAGGAACAATGCAAAAAAATTAAACTATAATTAAACTGTATGTAACTGTAATTTGCGTACAGAACTATAAACTAATCCCTTAACCTGAGTGCTGTCAAACAGGAAGTAAACTGACCTATGCTCAACCAAATTAGCACCACACCAAAATTATACCAGCAAAAAAAAAAAACCCATAAGTGCAAAACTATGTACTGTACTCAAAATACCGCATGCAGTGAAACAGGAATGTTTTAATGCAGAATTAAAGGTACAAAATCAAACATGAGATACAGAATATATATTATTCATTTCATAAGTACTAACCCTAAACATCGCAAACTAATATATAAGATGGTAACATGAAAATAAAAATAATTTGTAAAAAATGTTTTTAAAAAATTACATCATAATAATAAAAATGACAGAATTAATTAAAATTAAAAAGGAGAAAAATAATGCAATCACATTTATTAGGTATTAATGCACAAATTGTATTAGCATAAGGTGCAGAGTGAATATCAAATAAAAGGTGAATAAGTATAATAATCTGAGAATAAGTATAAAGAGTGATGTAAAAGGTGACAATAAATGCTCTTGCATACATTTACAGGCAACCTTTTCAGAGTGAGAATTTCCTAAGCACTTTTTTTACACCTGAAACCATCAAAACACCTAAACTTAATATTATAAAGTAAGGAGTCAAACTCTTGGGGGATGATGTTATTGGAAAATAATCAACGATGGGGTGGCCCAGTGTTAAGCAAACTTACTGTCACCATGCTGAAGTTGATTATTGTCCTATAACAGCATGATCAATTTGTTAACAATTCTTTTAATTTATTTATTTAAAGAACAACATATCGTACATTTCACATCCATCTATATTTACATTTTAATGCTGTGGAATGTCTGTGAACCAAGTTCCTGTCATCACTTATTATAGCTATAAACAGTTGTTCCCAAACCATTCTCTCCTTTTTTTCTTTTCTTTTCTTTATACCGTGTCATGTTTTACTCCTTACTTAATTTATTTTAAAAAGAAAACTAACTTTGAAGGATGAGAGCTCAATACGTCCTTTCATGACCTGAATTAAATGTAATAATTCTGTGTAAATGTTTCTTTCCACATACATTCTCTTAAAGCAAGAGTTATTCAATATTATACAGAGTGCTATTTGTTTGTATCTCATCCATTTATAGTTACATTTTAATGCTGTGGAACCTGTTGTCCTTCCTGTTGTCACTTATATTATTTGACCACATCACGTCATGTTTAGTTTATTTTTAAAAAAGCTAACTTCTCTCATCTTTCAAAGTTAGGGTTTTTAATAATAAATTAAACATGACGTGATGAGGTGTAATAATATATGACGACAGGAAGTTGAGCTCAGTACATGCTTTCAATCTGAAGAAAATGTAAATCTTCTGTGTAAATGTTTCTTTCCACATACATTCTCTTAAAACAAGGATTATTTTGCATTGAGATTACTATTCAGAATTATACAACGTGCTGTTTATTTGTATTTCTTTAGTTCTCTGTTATTTAGCTGGCTGTTAAGAAGCAGAAATTAATTCCTCTTTTTGTTCATATGGAATTCTTTAAAGGCCTGACAACTTTAGACTGTACTTGAAAGTTTGCCGTCTCCTGAGTTAGTAATAGACGTCCCTCGTAGTGTACTCCGGGCCTCCTCCTCGAATGTGCTCTCAATCTTAGACAGAAGTGCATAACATTTCCTCTTAAAGTCCTTTCCCATGAACGCATAAAGCAACGGGTTCATAAAACTGTTGGCGCTGGCAAGAGTGCTTCCAAATTTTTGCCCGATAGGGAGGATATAGGCATATTTTGGGTTTAGTTCCAATAAGTTAAAAATGTGATAAGGCATCCAGCAAATGAAGAAAACAGCTATCAGTGCTGTCATGATCTTAAATGGCTTATTGGACTTCGCCGTCTGGTTATTTTTTAGCTTTAGGGTGATGAGGACATAACAGATGATGATGATCAGTAAGGGGATCACAAATCCAAAAATGAATCGGCATACCACTACAGCAATATGTTCTTCATCGTGCGAATAGTTGTAGTAACAGACATGTTTTGAGTTGGATATTGTTATATCTCGGAAAATGGCCGGTGGCAAGCTAAGCAATGCTGAGATAGTCCAGGCTAGTGCAACCATCACCAAGGCCCTGCGTATGGTGCGCTTGTTTTGTGCCCATACAGGACACATAACCGCAACACAGCGATCCACGCTAATGATGAGGAGGAGGAAGATGCTGCTGAACATGTTGAGGAACAAAATAAAAGACGTAAACTTGCACATGAAGAGTCCAAAGTCCCATTCACGTTTAACAATATAGGCAATGGAGAAGGGCAGGAAGGCACAGAAGAGGAAGTCAGACACAGCGAGGCTGAAGTACCAGACAGTGTTGACTGTTTTCTTTATCTTAAACCCTGCGATCCAGATCACCAAACCATTTCCAGCAATACCAAGAGCCATAATAATCACATTGGCTATTGCCAGTAAAACACAGATCGCGTCAGTGCAGTGTGCTGGAGCCACTGTTGAGGGCACTAATGCTGCAGATGAACTGTCCATTTTATTATCATGGTCATTATATTCAGGGTAGTCACCTGCTTCATCTGTATCCATGATGATGTTTGAATCTGTAAAATGGAGAGAGAATAGCTGAAAATAAAATATGAGTTTTGTTAGCAAAATGAGGAAGACATATTGGGTCATGAATTCTGTGTTTTCTTGAAAAATGTTTTGTATTGTAAATTTTATATTTATTTTTTGTGTGAATTATATATCTATTGTCCTTATATGTACATACACACACAGTTGTGCCCAAAAGTTTGCATACCCCTTGCAGAATCTGCTAAACCTCAATACTGTTAAAAAAAATAAGAGTGGACATATAGTCCACAAGACAAGGTAGAATTTATAAAAATTACCCAGTTCAAACGTTTACATACCCTTGATCTTTAATACTGTATGTCATTTCATGGATGATCCACAACTGTGTTTGTTTTGTGATAGCTTCATAGCCAGAAGTCACCTACCATATAATCAGGTGTTCTCAAAGTTTTAGCATATATGTGCAAAAAGTTTGAGAACACTTGATTTAGTTTCTTTCTTTCTGTCTCTTCATATATGAAATGCTTATATACATATGTTATATCTTACATTAGGTGGTTTAAGACTCTCACCAGACATGAATACATTTCACAAGTAAATTATTAAAATTGAATTCAGCTGTGCAGAGAGAAAATGGAAAAAGAACAGAGCAGCAGCTACTGAAATAACGAACGTACTGATAACATCAAGCATATCTTATAGCTTCTCAACAGCACCATATACCATTGCACTCAGGCTTTCATTCAAATCTTGGGTTTATTTTATCATGAGAAATGACTCACCTTTCAAATGCCTTCTTCAGTAAAGTTTTTCAGAGCTAAGAGTTTTCCTTTTAATGGTGCAGGTCCAACGTTTCAGTTCTCCTTTGAGGGACGACGCAGTTCTGAGAAAAGAAAAATGAGTTGTTAACCACACAGTTTATGCTTCCGCACCCTCACTTAAACAGTGGGTCACTGTGGTTGCAGTGCTGGGGACACATAGGAAGAATGTTTTTGGTTGTTTTAATGCAGTACTAATCAGTCATTTCAGCTAACCAACATATCTCTACATACTCTCTCTCTCTCTCTCTCTCTCTCTCTCTCTCTCTCTCTCTCTCTCTCTCTCTCTCTCTCTCTATCTCTCTCTCTTTTGCATATAATGACTTCAAAGGATCAATATTAGCGTATACCCTTGATATACCCACTTGTTTTCCGGGTTCAGAAGTCCCTTTTGTACTTTTGTGTTAGCTGTATCGCATGTTTTTTTTCCTTGTTTGAATCTTGCGATTTTTAGTTGTAATTGCTGCATTTTATTTGAATTGCATCGACTGAAGACATTGTCCCCCTCTGAAGCAGTCAGGTAAAATTTATAAAAGTGTATGAAGAGTACTCGGTGCTCATCAGTATTTAGTACTGGGAATGAATCTGTAGTCTTCTGTCCCTACTCAAGAGAGATTGACACTGAACTTTTCGGTGTTTTGAACGGATTTACTCTTTCTCTTGCACTGCTTTAATCACAATTCATTTATGATATTGTGGTGCATCACAATTTATTTAGTATCTATCAACATCTAGTACTGGCTTTACAAAAATCATTACATGACAGGTGATGAAATGAAATGATTCAAAAAAGCACTTGTTAAAGTCCTCCTGTTTGGAAGGCTCACGAGTTGAAATCCTCTTATGTCCATTTTGGCAAAGTGTTTTCTCTCTATCCCCCTTACAGGCTTGTGTAACACCTTTCATTAATTTTACTCTCCATTTAAATTAAGATATTTTTCCACCAAATTTCCTTTATGGGCTGTAGGACCTCAATGCATAAGCAGCAAAAAATCACCCATCACATAAAGTTTGAATCATGAGCCACCTTTGACTTTGAGGCACCAAGTTAATTACAGCTCGTGGCTGACTGCGGGGTTCTCACTATACTGTGAACAATCTAGAAACCCTCACAGATTAGGAAACCTTTCTTAAACTCATTGATCTAGACCACTGGCTGAGATCTGATGGCTGGCCTACAGGATGAAAGTCCTGACCCTCAGCTGATAAATTTGGGAAAAAGGGGTTGACTCACCCAGACAGGCCCCTAAGGACAATCAACACAGGCGAGGCCCTTTGTTCTCTCACCCAGTTCACTCTGTCCTTCTCACAATGTTTACACTGAGTGCAAAGGACACTGCATATATTCTAGAGGACTAAGAGAATACTGCAGGAATAATACCAACCATCAACAATATTCAACCAACATCTTCCAGGAGTTCTCTTCAAGTAAAATCTGTGGAAGTTCTCTGAAATCAACATCTGCATGAGCAAGTTCCTGGAAAGCTTCCTGACTCTAGTAGTGAAAGGACCAGAAGAAAGGCGGCCAAGCTCATTACGCACCCCGCCTTCGAGACTCCATTCCATTCATCATTCCGACTGGTCTGATGAATTCCCCCTTGGAGGAATCCCTTCTACACAAATGATGTAATGAGGGAATTCCCCAACTAGAGTAACTTAAACGTAAAGTATGGCACCTCCAGGTCTTAGTCGAAACTGGCGAATTTAATAAAGTTCTTCTAAAGGAAGCGAAAATTAAATTAATTGTTGATGGGTCGTTCGGGTCGAGCTCTAAGAACAGCGTACGTCTGTGTCGTCTGTTTTAAAGATACATGGCTTATTTGCTTTCTTGAACTGCCGATCTTGTTCCTATGTTCTTAATATAAAGTTTCACTATATTTAGCATATTACTGCCAGCTGCCATGGAGGTAATGTCTAATGCATATTTAATAAATACACTAATACAAGTAACCTAACCTAAATAGCTAAACTTCCTTTACATATAATGATGGAGGATGCAGGCAGCTTAATCTAAACAGCTTTCCCTGCAGGCTTATCTTTTCCCCCCAACTTAACAAGTAATTAACAAGCAATCAGTAGTTAAATATTCACACTGAGATACCGTGCTGGCAAAGTTATTAAATTTCTGGCTTATGCTTTTCCTTAATTTGTGTCAAATGTCATTTTATATATATATATATATATATATATATATATATATATATATATATATATATATATATATATATATATATATATTAGGGCTGCACGATTATGGCCAAAATGATAATCTCCATTATTGAGATCAATATTGAGATCTCTATTATTTATCACGATTATTAATTGATTTTAGTGACAACATATTTTTATTGCACTTTCACATTTATTTAATTTTCTCATGCCACAATATAACACAAGTAGGCATGAGAAAACTTGAGCTGGTCAATTATGACAGAATTTAGGAACATAGTGTGAGCCATGATGCATTAATTTACCTTCTGATAAACTAAATGTAATATTTTCAGTTAATTTTACAGGCTGTATGCAAAAAACAACCGTTAACCTGTTTGCCTTGTAAACAAATACAATAAACATCAATGTTCAGTGTCTGCTCCTCTTAAATACATTTAAAGCTAAACTATTAGACATTTCTCCACTGTCATGGTTCTGGGCTGGAGTCAGTTCTCGAACCGCTCTGTGTGTATTGTGTATATATCTGAATAATCTCATATAGGATGTGCTCGGGTGAGTTCATTTACCCATCAGATGCAAAGCGCTTTAGTTTAATGGTGTTCATTACTGATGCACCGATCAGGATTATTACAGCCGATACAATCCAGATGCCAATCTTGTTTTGGTATCAATCAAAGTTTTAATCAGGAGGTCATAAACAGTTAAATGTAAGCTCTCTGCTCGTGGTCACTGTTAACTGAGTTAAAATAATAGCAATGAGAAATACTGTTGGTTAATTGATAAATAAACAAGCATAAAATATTTATTTTTAAATATCTTAAAAACAACAGAGAGTCCTAATTACAAGTAGGCTAACACAAAAATGATCCATATTAGGAAAAAGGCTAATAGCTTTCTAAGGAAATAGCGAACTAAGCTTAAAATGTCAGATTGATATTAAATGCAACCCACAGTAATTAAACATTATTTCATTTCTCATTTTATTTATATTTTATGAAGTTATTATAATATCTATTTTTTATATTAAATAATTTATTTATGACTAAGCACATTTTCTGTTTTTTACATTTTAGTAGTTTTATTTTTGTTTGTTTATCAGTTTTAGATGGGTTTCCCAGTACAGTGTCCATGTCTGCTGATAATAGTGTGTTTTGGGGGGGATACATCAAAACATGGACACTGATGTTGACTTTTCTAGTGATATCTGGCAACCGTGAGTTTAAATGAAGTGAATTAGAGTTAGTGAAGGAGAGCGGCAGTGTACTGTATGTGTACAGACTGAACAGTTCTTACTCTTGATTATTTAATAAAGAAGTTTGAATTAAACCCACCTTGTGGCGTTAGCATTATTATTAATTTACTCCGCGTGAAGCCGCTGTGTCTACACGAGCAGGTGGAAGTTGCGGGGTTTATTGCGGGGTCAATAAAAGATGGCGATTGTGAGCTCGGAGAGTTGAGAGAAACTCAATGTATAGTATAGTGTATAGTGAATGTATAGTGACTCTCTTCATCAAAATGGCTTCTCTGCAGCATTTACACACTTGTTCGGTTGACTGAGGAGATGAAAAGCAGTGTGAAAGTGACTCGGTGTAGATGCATTTTGGACTTCCTGTAGTTTTTATTCCGATTGTATTCTACAACTCCGAACAGGTCACTCGCACCGGTGCGAATAAATATTTATTCACATTCGCACAAACTACTTTTCAGTCGCGAATGCGAGTGAAATGGTCGCACTGTAGAGCCCTGAGTTTATCTGCAAAGTTTTTTTCCCGTTCTGCGTGATGACGTTTAATGGCCCCGACAACCTCTGTAGTGCCATTTAGCATCATGCTAGTGTCATGATTTCCCCTCGCACAAGCGCTGGAGCTCGAAGCGAAGCTAGCCGCTAGAGGGCTAAAATCCTAACTCCGTTTCGGGCTTTTGGTACTACAAAATGACGTCATCCTGCTCCGCGCTATGTGATTGGCTGTAGTAAGGAAGCGCTTGATCTGAGTGGAGAAGTTGATCATGTTCATTTAATCGTGGGCATTCAAAATCGTAATCGCGATCGATATTCGATTAATTGTGCAGCCCTGTATATATATATATATATATATATATATATATATATATATATATATATATATATATATATACAGTGAGGGAAGAAAGTATTTGATCCGCTGCTGATTTTGTACGTTTGCCCACTGACAAAGAAATGATGGGTCTATAATTTTAATGGTAGATTTATTTGAACAGTGAGAGACAGAATAATAACCAAAAAATGCATATAAAAAATAGACCAGAAAATATAATATAATATAAACCAGAAAAACGCATATCAAAAATGTTATAAATTGATTTGCATTTTAAGGAGGGAAATAGGTATTTGACCCCTCTGCAAAACATGACTTAGTACTTGGTGGCAAAACCCTTGTTGGCAATCACAGAGGTCAGACGGTTCTTGTAGTTGGCCACCAGGTTTGCACACATCTCAGGAGGGATTTTGTCCCACTCCTCTTTGCAGAGCTTCTCCAAGTCATTAAGGTTTCGAGACTGATGTTTGACAACTCGAACCTTCAGCTCCCTCCACAGATTTTCTATGGGATTAAGGTCTGGAGACTGGCTAGGCCACTCCAGGACCTTAATGTGCTTCTTCTTGAGTCACTCCTTTGTTGCCTTGGCCGTGTGTTTTGGGTCATTGTCATGCTGGAATACCCATCCGCGACCCATTTTCAATGCCCTGGCTGAGGGAAGGAGGTTTTCACCCAAGATTTGATGGTACATGGCCCTGTCCATCGTCCCTTTGATGCGGTGAAGTTGTCCTGTCCCCTTAGCAGAAAAACACCCCCAAAGCATAATGTTTCCACCTCCATGTTTGACGGTGGGAATGGTGTTCTTGGGGTCATAGACAGCATTCCTCCTCCTCCAAACACGGCGAGTTGAGTTGATGTCAAAGAGCTCCATTTTGGTCTCATCTGACCACAACACTTTCACCCAGTTGTCCTCTGAATCATTCAGATGTTCATTGGCAAACTTCAGATGGCATGTATTCAGGGCATGTATATGTGCTTTCTTGAGCAGTGGACCTTGCGGGCGCTGCAGCATTTCAGTCCTTCACGGCGTAGTGTGTTACCAATTGTTTTCTTGGTGACTATGGTCCCAGATGCCCTGAGATCATTGACAAGATCCTCCTGTTCAGTTCTGGGCTGATTCCACACTGTTCTCATGATCATTGCAACTCCACGAGGTGAGATCTTGCATGGAGCCCCAGGCCGAGGGAGATTGACAGTTCTTTTGTTTTCTTCCATTTGTGAATAATCGCACCAACTGTTGTCACCTTCTCACCAAGCTGCTTGGCAATGCTCTTGTAGCCCATTCCAGATTTGTGTAGGTCTACAATCTTGTCCCTGACATCATTGGAGAGCTCTTTGGTCTTGGCCATGGTGGAGAGTTTGGAATCTGATTGATTGATTACTTCTGTGGACAGGTGTCTTTTATACAGGTAACAAGCTGAGATTAGGAGCACTCCCTTTAAAAGTGTGCTCCTAATCTCAGCTCGTTACCTGTATAAAAGACACCTGGGAGCCAGAAATCTTTCTGATTGAGAGGGGGTCAAATACTTATTTCCCTCATTAAAATGCAAATCAATTTATAACATTTTTGACATGAGTTTTTCTGGATTTTCTTGTTGTTATTCTGTCTCTCACTGTTCAAATAAATCTACCATTAAAATTATAGACTGATCATTTCTTTGTCAGTGGGCAAACGTACAAAATCAGCAGGGGATCAAATACTTCTTTCCCCCACTGTGTGTATATATATATATATATATATATATATATATATATATATATATATATATATATATATATATATATATATATATATATATATATATACACATATACATACATACATACATACATACATATACACATATACATATATATACATATGCATACATATATATATACACACACACACACACAGAGAGAGAGAGAGAGAGAGAGAGAGAGCAAGAAAAAAATGCAATTTGTCCTGTTAACCCATTTCTATGAATGCATATAATCATGTTGTCACATAATGGAGGTTGAGACAGAAGCAAGTGCAGGTAAGGCAGATTAATCAAACAACAAGAGGTAAAGGATCAGGCAGAAATCAATGTACATAGGCAGGCAAAGGTCAAACAATCAGGCAAACAGGCTAAACTAGGCAAGGCAGAGAATCGAGGTCAACAGAGGCTTGGAATAATGACAGAGATTAAGCAATTGAGCATAATACTTCACAAAGGCTAAGTGTTTGAACAGTTTGTTATATGTGTGTTGTGATTGTGCGTGTAAATTGGATGCAGGAGTTCGTGATTAGAATGAAGGCGTTGTGGAATTGTGGTCCATGACGGCCATGTTTGTAGGCCGCAGTGCAGGATGGGAATTGTAGTCATTGGTTTGATGTGATATGACAGAACCCTCCCCTGGCGGTCCTGGCCCTCTGGGCAAAATATTTTCAGCTGAACCGGGAGACTGAGCGGCATCCTCAGCGGAGCAGGAAAGCGGAGCATCATCCCCCATCGACTCTGCAGGCTGAACTTGGTTGGCTGTGTCAGCAGACTTGGGCGTGAGCAGACCTTGGTTGTTCATGATGTCGGCTTCAGGCGTGAGCAGAACTGGTTGATCGTGACATCAGCTTCAGGCATGAGCAGAACCTGGTTGGTCCTGGCATCGGCTTCAGGCGTAAGCAGAACCTGGTTGGTCCTGACGTCGGCTTCAGGTGTGGGCAGAACCTGGTTGGTTGTGATGTTGGTTTCAGGCATGAAGAGATTTTGTTTGGTCATGTCAACACACTCTGGTGTGAGCATAGCTTGGTTGGTTGTGACGTCAGTTTCAGGCATAAGGAGATCTTGGTTGGTCATATCAACAAACCCTGGTGTGAGCATAACTTGGTTGGTCGTGATGTCGACTTCAGGCATGAGGAGAACTTGATCGGTCGTGTCAACAGACTCTGGCGTGAACATAATTTGGTTGGTCGTGTCAACAGACTCTGGCGTGAGCATAACTTGGTTGGTCGTGACATCGGATTCAGAAACTTGACCTGGGAAGCCGTCTCTTCGACCTTGGACAGAAACTTGACTTGAGAGGCTCTTTTTTGACCTCGGACAGGATCTTGGCTTGAGAGGATGTCTCTTCGACCTCAGACAGGAATTTGACTTGAGAGGCCTTTTTTTCGACCTCAGACAGGAACTTGGCTTGGCCTCTTCGACCTCGTACATGAACTTGGCCTTTCTTCTCCAATTGCATTCTCAATCTTAGACAAGATGGAGTTCCTAAACTTCTGCCTGAAATTATTGCCCATGAAGACATAGAGAACTGGGTTGAGGAAACTGTTAGCTGAAGCAACTGCGGTTCCGATCTTGAGCCCGAAGGCTATGATGTCATTGGGGAGGCTCTGGTTCAGTTCAACCAGCACAAATGTGTGGTATGGCAGCCAGCAGATGAAGAAAGTCCCGATGAGAGCAGTCATGATTTTGAACGGCTTTGTGGACTTCGCCATCTGGTTGCTTCTCAGCTTGAATATAATGACTGAGTAGCAGACAATGATGACCAGGAAAGGTATAATGAACCCAAAAATAAACCGGCAGATGGCTATAGATTTGTGGCTGTCCTGGCTAAAGTAATTATTGTGGCACCGGGTTCTGCCTAGGTGGTGCTGAATGTCACGGAAAATAGTGGACGGGATACTCAAGGACACTGATAAAACCCATGCAAGAAGGACTATCAATGAAGCCTTCCTTATGGTACGCTGATTCTGTGCCCAAACAGGGAACATGACAGTCATGCAGCGATCCACACTGATGATGACGAGAAGAAAGATGCTGCTGAACATGTTGAGGAACATCACGAAGGAGGTGAACCTGCACATGAAAAGTCCAAAGATCCAGTCAGATGTGGCTAGGTAAAAGGTGTTGAAGGGCAAGGTGGCACAGAATATGAAGTCAGAAATGGCCAGGCTGAGGTACCAGGTGGTGTTGACCGTTTTCTTCATCTTTAAACCTGCGATCCAGATCACCACACCATTTCCCACAACCCCCAGTACAATGATGATCACATTCACAACCAGCAGCAACATGCACAGAATCTCTCCAGAGCAAAATTCATGTACATTGTGAGACATATCCATGTACGTTTGGTTATCATCCGTGTAGTTTGCATAGTCCGTAGATACATAATCAAGCATGAAATTGGTCGTGTCCATGATAAAATTGTAAAAGCTCATCCCACTTTCCCCCTGTGGAAACAAGAATACTGCTTTAGCTTCATGCACTTATTACAGCAGGAGTTAGGTACAATTAGGGCTTGGTCTTCTGCAACTTATTATTATTTTATAATTACACTTATCATTACAATTAGTCTTTAATTCAGTCACAAGTTTCCATCTCAGTTACTGATTGAGGATCTTTAACTGATTTCACAAAATCTACTTTTAGTAAACATAAAGCACAGTTTAACATAAACATCAAAACCTTCAAAAGGAGTTGAATTTGCCACATCCCAGATACTTTATATGCTTTATGTTCCAGGTGCTGATTATTCAGATACTGATTATTTAGAAGGTGTTGATTAATTTTCTATAACAGCATCTTTAACTGTAGTTCTGGCTGTAATTCAAATCACAAGTTTTATTTTAATGCGCTCATGCTAATACATTATAGTTTCTATAGGGACTTGTATGCAGATGCGCCACATAATCTAAACTGAATAATAAATAATAAATGGATTAAGAAATACTTTATCCTTCTAATACTTGATAATTTCTATAAAAACAACTTACACAGGGACTTGTATGATGACACTCCACATAAACGGATTAAAATTGTGAGTAATTGTTGAAATGGTGACGTTTTCTGTAAGGAGGCTTTTATTTAGTGTTTTAGGAAGTAGTCCCCAGTGTCAGTGAATGTTTTCTAACTCTGGGAAGTTCTCGGTAACGCAACCAGCTTCATTTTTGTCTTATTACATTTTAGAGACAGGAAAGAACAAGAGGCTGGTGATATAATAATTGTTTACAGCTGTTATAATGGAATGTCATTCTTTAATAAAATTCTAAATAAATAAAACAACATCAGCAACCCAGCTTCACATCAGTCTGTATCACACCACCCCGCTGTTAATTATATTCCTACAAGAGCACGCCCCCAAGTGGTTCATACGTTACTGACTGCTGTTTAAAAGTCTGCCATCTATTAAGATAAACTTTATTCATCCCTAATAAAAATTCAATAATAAATTATTAGTAAAAATGTTTTAATAATATTAAAAAAGTAACCATCCTTGCCCATTTTTGACTTGGATACTATGTAATTGTGCCAGGAGGAAATTGTCTGACAAATCAATCTGACACAATTCTTAACCAACTGCTCATATTCTGTCACACTGTCAATCAAAAAGATAAACTTCAATCCAGTGTGAACTGAGGAATGTTAACTGGAAATATTATTTTATTAACTAGCAGTTGTCGGAAAACTGTAATAAAACTTTTTTTTGTTTAAAGTAACAGTAAATAAGGAAACCAATTCTGACTAAAATCCCTTGTAGATATGCTTATATATTTATTTCAGTAAAAATAGTAATAGGAAGCACTTACCCTAATGAATTCAGACTGGGTGTCATGCTGGTCTTTGACAGCTGTACTGTGTGGACTGTTATATGAAGTTAACAGTCAGGTGCTACCTCTTATGAAACGACTTCTGCAAATACCCTTTCACAATGTAGTCTTGTTTTTCTCCACATCTACATCATCCCCCAATTTCACTTCTGTATCAATTCTAGACAATAATGGACAATATATTTCCTTTTTACATCTTGTTTTAGAGCAGCAGATACTAAATTCTGCTTTGTATGCCTAAAGACTAGGAAAGTTGGCTGATTTTTCTGGTGTAAAACTCCTCATTTAGAAGTGATAAGATTTCGCTGATACCGGCCTCAGAATTAAATTCTTGGACCTACGCTGCTGTCACCTACTCAGTACTGAGCTCGAAGAAGAAGTCGTCACACAGACACATAGTGTAGTAAAAGCTTATTAGTTTAATGCTGACATAAGCAGAGTAAGCAGAAAGAAAGGCTATGAGCTTCTCACACATGAAGGCCTATGAGTCTTTCACACAAAGCCTGCCACGCATGAATATATGAGGTTATCACCAATGGAGAAGCTCTTCTGTTGGCAGAGCTGTTTCTAGGAGATGCTGTATGACTGCTTGCTGGCTGTTGCTCACTTTTCATCTCAATGCTAACTGGTAAGGCCCAGGGCCCAGGAACTGAGCAAGCAAACCCTCTCCACTGCCCTTGCCAGCCTGAGGAGGAATACACATATTACATATGAGAGAGCCACTCTGGCATTCATGCTTAAACCAAATTGAACATCATATCTGATGTCTCTGCACAGGTACCCACGATCCTGAAGAAAGACAAGCGCATCAGATCCATATTGCTGCACACGGGGATGAACGACATCAGGCTGCGGCATGAAATCCTGAAGAGGAACTTCGACTGCCTGATCAAGACGATACAAAGCAGATCGCGGATGACGAAGATCATCGTGCCTGGAACTCTCCCCACAAACAGATGTGGTCTTGAAAGTTTCAGTAGACTCTTCACCTTAAATGAGTGGTTAATATCATGGTGTAACGAACAGAATCTGCTCTTTGTTAATAACTGGAATCTGTTCTGGGAGCTTCCTAGGTTGTTCCATGCTGATGGTTTGCACCCCAGCAACCTCGGAGCGGATCTCCTGTCAGACAACATCTCCGAGTTGTCCGAGATGTCTCTACACACCATGTGACACCATGTGAACTTCCAACATCAACAACATTTATCATAATCAATGTTCAAATAATAATTAAGCATTTGTAGTCCATCCTATCGTGTCTGTTCCCCGAGCTAAACAAATACATAGACAATTTCAGAAAGCTTGTTTTAGTAACCTGACTAACATAAAATTAGATCATACTGAATGCACATCTAGCACCTTTGATCTGAAGCTATTAAATATTGGATCATATATATATAGAACATATGTAGATACAAAAAATAAATCAATTCCTCTAATAAACCCACAGGGCCATATAGGCCTACTGAATTCCTTAGTGAATTTGCAGATTTTATTACAAACCTGGTTGTTTCCCTAGATAAAGCATTAATCGTTGGTGATTTTAATATTCATTTTGATAACCTGGAAGACCATCTGAGAACAGTGGTTGTGTCCATTTTAGATTCAGTAGGGGTCAATCAGCACGTAATAGGACCCACTCATAATGGTGGTCACACTCTTGACCTGATATTAACATATGAATTAAATATAGAAAATATAGTAACACTTCCACAGTCTGAAATTGTCTCATACCATAATCTCACCTAGTTTAAATTGCGTATTGATCATAATATTTGCACCTTGCCACGCTACTGCGTAAAATGTACATTCATGTCAGCTACTGCACCGAGTTTCATCAATAAACTCTCAGAGACATCAATTAGATTTGGATCGTCTGATCCCAAAGAACTCAATCAGGTGACTGAATGCTTAGAGTCAAAGCTCGATAGAGTGGCTCCACTCAAAAGAAAAATAACTACAGAGAAAAAGCTAGCACCCTGGTACAACGATCAAACATGTACCTTAAAACAGACCACTCGACAATTAGAACGTAAATGGTGTCAAACCAAATAGTATTTCAAACAGCATGGAAGGAGGGCCTACTGAACTATAGACAATCTCTTAGCGCTGATTGATCAGTCTAACTCTCCACCATAAGAGAAGAAAACAAAAACAATCCTAGATTCAACACAGTAGCAAAATTGACTAGGAATAAAACCACCACAGAAACAGGCACACAATCATGAAAAAAATCATTAAAAAAATTCCTGAAATCATCACTACTATATAAGTAGTGATGATTTCAGGAATTTTTTTCATTGCTAAAGTTGAAAATATTAGATGTGAAATTCAGGTTATTAAATTAAAACCAGACAGTTTCATAACTAACCTTGTAGATGATAATATAGCAATATCAGGTCAACAATGTTTTACTCCCCTTAGAGAGACCGAACTAGTTCATCAATCTCTGCAGCGAAATCATCAACTTGTATACTAGATCCCTTACCTACATGTTTCTTTAAACAGATTTTTCCTGGTTTAATTGAACCACTTCTAAATATAATCAATTCTTCCCTTAGCACTGGCTATGTACCTAAATCACTTAAACTAGCAGTTATCAAACCCCCGATTAAAAAACCTGACCTTGACCCCTCTCAACTGTCCAGCTATAGACCGATATCACATCTCCCCTTCATCTCCAAGATCTTAGAAAAGGTTGTAGCAAAGCAGATACAGTGAGGGAAAAAAGTATTTGATCCCCTGCTGATTTTGTACATTTGCCCACTGACAAAGAAATGATCAGTCTATAATTTTAATGGTAGATTTATTTGAACAGTGAGAGACAGAATAACAACAAAAAAATCCAGAAAAACGCATGTCAAAAATGTTATAAATTGATTTGCATTTTAATGAGGGAAATAAGTATTTGACCCCTCTGCAAAACATGACTTAGTACTTGGTTTAAAAACCCTTGTTGGCAATCACAGAGGTCAGACGTTTGTTGTGGTTGGCCACCAGGTTTGCACACATCTCAGGAGGGATTTTGTCCCACTCCTCTTTACAGATCTTCTCCAAATCATTAAGGTTTCGAGGCTGACATTTGGCAACTCGAACCTTCAGCTCCCTCCACAGATTTTCTATGGGATTAAGGTCTGGAGACTGGCTAGGCCACTCCAGGACCTTAATGTGCTTCTTGAGCCACTCCTTTGTTGCCTTGGCCGTGTGTTTTGGGTCATTGTCATGCTGGAATACCCATCCACGACCCATTTTCAATGCCCTGGCTGAGGGAAGGAGGTTTTCACCCAAGATTTTACGGTACATGGCCCCGTCCATCGTCCCTTTGATGCGGTGAAGTTGTCCTGTCCCCTTAGCAGAAAAACACCCCAAAGCATAATGTTTCCACCTCCATGTTTGACGGTGAGGATGGTGTTCTTGGGGTCATAGGCAGCATTCCTCCTCCTCCAAACACGGCGAGTTGAGTTGATGCCAAAGAGCTCCATTTTGGTCTCATCTGACCTCAACACTTTCACCCAGTTGTCCTCTGAATCATTCAGATGTTCATTGGCAAACTTCAGACGGGCATGTAATGTATATGTGCTTTCTTGAGCAGCGGACCTTGCGAGCGCTGCAGGATTTCAGTCCTTCATGGCGTAGTGTGTTACCAATTGTTTTCTTGGTGACTATGGTCCCAGCTGCCTTGAGATCATTGACAAGATCCTCCCGTGTAGTTCTGGGCTGATTCCTCACTGTTCTCATGATCAATGCAACTCCACGAGGTGAGATCTTGCATGGAGCCCCAGGCCGAGGGAGATTGACAGTTCTTTTGTGTTTCTTCCATTTGCGAATAATCGCACCAACTGTTGTCCCCTTCTCACCAAGCTGCTTGGCAATGGTCTTGTAGCCCATTCCAGACTTGTGTAGGTCTACAATCTTGTCCCTGACATCCTTGGAGAGCTCTTTGGTCTTGGCCATGATGGAGAGTTTGGAATCTGATTGATTGATTGCTTCTGTGGACAGGTGTCTTTTATACAGGTAACAAACTGATATTAGGAGCACTTCCTTTAAGAGTGTGCTAATAATCTCAGCTCGTTACCTGTATAAAAGACACCTGGGAGCCAGAAATCTTTCTGATTGAGAGGGGGTCAAATACTTTTTTCCCTCATTAAAATGCAAATTAATTTATAAAATTTTTGACATGCGTTTTTCTGGATTTTTTTGTTGTTATTCTGTCTCTCACTGTTCAAATACAACTACCATTAAAATTATAGACTGATCATTTCTTTGTCAGTGGGCAAACGTACAAAATCAGCAGGGGATCAAATACTTTTTTCCCTCACTGTATGCTCGTACCTGCATAGGAACAACATTCATGAAATGTATCACTCAGGGTTTAGACCTCATCATAGCACAGGGACAGCGTTATTTAAAGTAGTAAATGACCTACTACTGGCCTCTGATCAGGGTTGTGTCTCTTTGCTTGTGTTACTTGACCTTAGTGCAGCTTTTGATACTATAGATCATATTATTCTCCTTGACAGATTAGAAAACATTGTTGGCATTAAGGGAACGGTCCTCTCCTGGCTCAGGTCTTATTTGATCGATCGGTATCAGTTTGTAGCTGTAAATGGCGACTTCTCCACGCATACCAAGGTTAAATTTGGTGTTCCACAGGGTTCTGTTTTAGGCCCACTGCTTTTTTCTATATATGCTACCTCTGGGTAAATTATGAGTTTCACACTAGGGTGGGCTACACTGGGGTCAGTAGCTAATAGCCTTCTGGGATCAATAGCCAATCACGTTGCTGTAATAGAAAGGTGCCAAATTACAATTTCCTCCATATCAGAAAGGGATAAATGTATCTCCCTGATTGGTACCACCTTGTTCTAACCTGAGTTTCTACCTTGATCTGGAAAAAGACATTAACAGAAACAACCGTCCTGAATCTCTGACATGACAAGGAGAGAGGCAACGTACGTTTAAGGTTAAGCATATGTGAGCACAACCTTCCCTTCAAGGCCCCCTCAGCTGTGTGTTCCAGACTGTAAGGATGCCCGCTTCGGTAGATATTGCCTGACCCACACGGCTTCTCAGTGACACAGCCCAGCCTGCAAAGGATCTTGTGACGACTTCTTCATCTGACCCAACTGCATGGTCCAGACGCTAAGGACCTTTCTGGCCTGATAGGAGTTCAGCATTTTCCAGCACAGTGTGCCAATGACTATTGGAGCATGGCTCTGTGGCTTTCCCACTGCATGCAATCCGCATCACCAGTGGATGACTGATCGGCCGACTGTGTGGTATGTTTGTCTAATTTGCTTAGATAACATTTATCTGGGGCCAGCATATAACGATAATATGTACATTATTTGTTAATGATAAACAAGCATTTATTTATAATCATTTGCCAGAGCCTTTAAGTGGTTTCCCCATAAAATGTTTGCTACCATATAATTCTCTTCCATTGCTACATTCAGCCAAACAGCATTGCATTTATCCATTCTGTGTTCACTTCATGTATTGTTTTTCATGTGTTCATTTGGCATCTTTGTTTAGTCATTATTTTATTATTCATTAGCAGTGCATATTCATTTATTAGTATATTTTAGGAGTTTTGATATTTACTCTTGCATGTCTAGAGTTAATAAAATTAATTTTATTACAACTGTGTCTTCCTTGTATTGATGGTTAGAGGCTCTATTAGCTATCCAGAATCTCACAAATCTTTCAAATAAGTTAGTTGGCAACCTCTCCCTAATTCACAATTATTCAAATATATTGAACAGTCCTTTTGTATTGTTCTCATACTGTTAAGGTGAAAATCCTTAGCTAGTGCTAAGGGGTCAGGGGTCATCTAACACACTCATACACCTACCTTAAATGACGTGTGACCGAAACTCACTATGCCTTGGGTACAAATCACTATGTAATTGGTGCCCCTTGTGAGGAATAACAATAAGATTGAAACGAGCCTTCTGTTTATCAACACAAAGGAATACATCAAAAGATTGCAAGCGTAAGCTTTAGCAGGAAACCTCAAAAATATTAGATTTGATAAAGTTTCCTGTCTTAGGAAATGGTTGTGTTAGCAGGCATTGGAATTATTAATTATAACCAGTTGCTACCAAAGTATAGCAAAGAGTTTCTGTGTAAAACTTGTTACCACTAGTCTGTGCGTGACCTCCATTGTCCCAGTGACTTTTAACTGTCAACATTTTTGTGGTAAACATAAGAGGCAGATTATTTGCTAAATGTATTAAAGTATCTCTCAAGGATGGCTGATTTAACCATATCTGAATAGCTGTTTCTAGGCCTAACCAGTGCTTTTAATCCAGGCTACATAGAAACAATCAAGGGCTTAGACTATGATGAAATCAGCCACAAAACAGCACAGCTAACAGCTGAAGCAGCGGGCCAGGCCTTTAAGGGTACCCTGTTAGTCAAACTTCTCTCTAGTCTAGCACTAAATTGGGCCACTCAGTTAACTCAAGCTATAGACAGGATATCCCTGGCCAATGAACAGATCAGGGACAGTGATATGAGGACCCATGACCTAAAGAATGAACTGGCTGATCTGCACTGTGAAAAGGACCAGTTGAAAGCTGAAGCTGGTAGGTTGTCTGCAGAGAAAGAAGACTTGCAATGTATTATTGACAACCATGTAGCAGAAATTAAAAGGTTGAAAGCTGAAAATCTAGACCTTGACACACAGCTTGAAAAGCTCAAGAATGAGCACTTAAGATCGGCTGTGGCACCCCCAATTCAAGATATAGCCACACTACTACAGAGCTCGCTCAGTCTCAAAATGAACCGTCAGTGCAGATGGACAAGTTAAGTGTAGTGAGCATTAGTAAGAAACAGGCCAAGGCTGAGTTAAAGTCAGCCATGTTTGAAATCTATACACTGAAAATGGAACTAGAAATGAACAAAATCTGTATGCTGATGCTCTGTATACTGATGTTTAAGTGACACCTGTACAGTTCAAAACATGTCTGAATTCAACCGAGAGAGGCTTTGGCTAAAGCAGTCAATAAGTAAATGGAGCTAAAAAACAGTCCTGGCAGAGCTGTCACCAAACCCAGGGAGTGGGACAATAAAGCTGTTGTTGCAGAGCACAGAATGGAGGAAATAGGAAAAATTGGACGAATGATGAACAAGGATGAAAGAACTGGACATAGGCAGGGACATCCCCCATAAGCAACCTGAACCAGTGAGCAGACAATTCATTTCATTCAGCTCAGCAGACAGGGATGCCCTTTCTGATAGACCACCACAGAGACAGTGCTACCAAACACTGTAGAAGCTAGTGGCGTGCTAGCCCCAGGCATTGCTTTGTACCGGACCCTGACTCCTGAGCATGGGGAAAAATAACTCGCTTTATCCCTGAGCCTGTTAGCATAGTGCCATCTAGGGTCAGCCAACTCTTTCATCTTAGTGAATTAGCACGTGACACTGAAGTGTTGAACAATGAGTTGTTTCTTAAAGATGTAAACCATGCATTCTGCAGCATACATCACTGAGGCCACTATAGCAGATAAAATACTCCATCTGAGAACAACAGCACGGACTGTCCATGGCTTCATGGAGAGACAAAGTAGTGCTGTTGCTGGAAATTTCCATGAACTGTGTAGGTCCCTGAAAGCAGAGTACACAATGTATCAGAATCTGAACCTTCTCCGCTGTTCAGACTAAGCAAAATCAGTAGGAATCACCCAGAGAGTATTATGAACGCTGGCACATACTATATTTTGCTGGTGCAGATTCTCCCAGGGCAGAAGAAGATGTGATGTTTATGTTCTGTTGAGATTTGCTTCACATCCTGGTTGTTAGGGGTCACTGTTTGTTTAAAGTTTCACAATGATTAAAGTGTGACCTTTAAAAAAAACCTTTTTTCCCTGCTTAAATGTTCCTTTCCATTTATCCTGAGCTTATTGAAGTGATTTACTGGAGTAGTAATGTGTATTTTAGAAAAGCAACTAAATACAGAAATAACCATATAATTTCTTAACTTACATAAAATAATGAAAAAAATATAGCTGTCTATATACAGTATCTCACAAAAGTGAGTACACCAATCACATTTTTGTAAATATTTGATTGTATCTTTTCATGTGACAACACTGAAGAAATGACACTTTGCTACAATGTAAAGTAGTGAGTGTACAGCTTGTATAACAGTGTAAGTTTGCTGTCCCCTCAAAATAACTTAACACACAGCCATTAATGTCTAATCTGCTGGCAACAAAAGTGAGTACACCCCTAAGTGAAAATGTAGAAATTGGACCCAAAGTGTCAATATTTTGTGTGTCCACCATTATTTTCCAGCACTGCCTTTAACCTCTTGGGTATGGAGTTCACCAGAGCTTCACAGGTTGCCACTGGAATCCTCTTCCACTCTTCCATGACGACAATACGGAGCTGGTGGATGTTAGAGACCTTGTGCTCCTCCACCTTCCGTTTGAGGATGCCCCACAGAAGCTTAATACGGTTTAGGTCTGGAGACATGTTTGGCCAGTCCATCACCTTCACCCTCAGCTTCTTCTGCAAGACATTGGTCATCTTGGAGGTGTGTTTGGGGTCGTTATCATGCTGGAATACTGCCCTGTGGCCCAGTCTGTGAAGGGAGGGGATCATGCTCTGCTTTAATATGTCACAGTACATGTTGGCATTCATGGTTCCCTTAATGAACTGTAGCTCCCCAGTGCCGTCAGCACTCATGCAGCCCCAGACCATGACACTCCCACCACCATGCTTGACTGTAGGCAAGACACACTTGTCTTTCTACTCCTCACCTGGTTGCCGCCACACACGCTTGACACCATCTGAACCAAATAAGTTTATCTTGGTCTCATCAGTCCACAGGACATGGTTCCAGTAATCCATGTCCTTAGTCTGCTTGTCTTCAGTGAACTGCTTTCTTATGCATCATCTTTAGAAGAGGCTTCCTTCTGGGACGACAGCCATGCAGATCAATTCGATGCAGTGTGCGGCGTATGGTCTGAGCACTGACAGGCTGACCCACCACCCCTTCAACCTCTGCAGCAATGCTGGCAGCTCTCATACGTCTATTTCCCAAAGACGATCTCTGGATATGGCGCTGAGCATGTGCACTCAACTTCTTTGGTCGACCATGGCAAGGCCTGTTCTGAGTGGAACCTGTCCTGTTAAACCGCTGTATGGTCTTCGCCATCGTGCTGCAGCTCAGTGTCAGCGTCTTGACAATATTTTTATAGCCTAGGCCATCTTTATGTAGAACAACAATTCTTTTTTTTAGATCCTCACATAGTTCTTTGCCACGAGGTGCCATGTTGAACTTCCAGTGACCAGTATGATCTAACCCTGGACAGATATTGTTTTTTTTTAACAAAGTAATTCAAATTCAGTAAATGAAAAAGTGCTTTCTTTTTTTTTTTTTACTACACACTCACTAACCAGGTAAACTAAAACCCCAATTCCAAAAAAGTTGTGACGCTGTGGAAAATGTAAATAAATGTAAATAAAAAAGAAAATGTTGTTGAACGGTGGCTTAGTGGTTAGCACTTTCACCTCACACCTCATGTGTTGGGGGTTTGATTCCTGCCGTGGTGCTGTGTATGTGCAGTTTGCATGTGCTCCCCATGCTGCAGGGATTTCTTCCCGGTACTCCAGAAAAGTAAGTGTTACTAAAGAAACAGCTGGAGGGTAATTGGCAACAGGTCAGTAACATGACTGGGTATAAAAAAGAGTATCTTAGAGACGCAGAGATTTTCAGATGTAAAGATGGGCAGAGGTTCACCCATCTGCAAAAAAAAAGTGGGTTTATGAGATTTGCAAATCATTTCATCCTGTTTTTACTTACATTTATTTACATTTTACACCGCATACCAACTTTTTTGAGTTGGGGTTGTAACTATGTACATAGTTTATTAGCTATAGCATTAGCACTGACATATTCAATTATATGTAAACATATTCAATATTAAACATATTCAATTACTACATGTAACTTTTTAAATATTTTTAGGCAACTTCTCTTTTGATGTTAATTTTATATTCTTTTAAAGCTGTATTATGTAAAACAGGATGGTTCAACACTGCTATAATCTGTGCTTGCTTTTCTGAAGCGGTCACGCCATGACGTGGCAATCTTCTAGTGGTCACACACCTTCACGTGATACAAATTCGCAGGTCAGAATTCACCAATCTTAGACTCTGTTTTGCGAAATGCAAAACTTCTTCGCACCCTAGCTTTCAGCACGGTTATACCTTTCAACATGCCCATTACTCTGACCTGCAGAGACACCCCCCCCCAATCCCCCCCCCCCCCCCCCCCCCCCCCCCCCCCCCCCCCCCCGCTCCTGGCAAACATTCCCATGTGGGCCCACCATGGGTAGGTGTGGGTTTACTGTGGGGCAGTGTGGGCAGGGCAAACACACACTAATCCCATATGGTCCCCATGCAACCCATGCAGGGCCCACAGCAGTTTCGCTTTTGGGGCCACCATGGGGTTTTACTTTGGACAAACCCAGCATGTCAACAGCACAGGACAGTTAAAAGGTTGTTTTAAAATTAGATGCTCTATGGCCAGGAATACTCAAACATTTTCATTTTTGGTCCATATGCAAATGTTGCATAAAGTTAGAGGTCTGCAACAATAACAGTAAAATGTAAACAATAAGTTGTCTATGGCATAACAAAAATGCCATACATTCAACAGCCCAACACACTTCAATTCATATAGAAACTATCAAGCAAAGAGGACCTATTGTGGTTCTGTCAGTAATCTAGGCAGGTGAGCCATTTGTTCAGTCAATTAGGCTATTAATAAGTCACACACAAAAAAACCATCACAAAATTATGGATGCAATAAATGTCCAATTTACACTGAAATTTTATATAGGCTAATGTATTTAAGTGATTATTGATAGTATGAAAAGTAATGACTGATAATTTACATTTATGATTAAAGAAAAATACCGCAAGTATGAAAAAACATACACTGTAACATACACTGTAATATGTTTCCAACAGTATTTCTGATGTACATTGTATGTACAATTCTTAAGAATAATCTGCTTTGAGCAGACCTTAAGGGAACTTTATATTACACTGGTCAATCTGTCATTTAGCTTTGCTTCTGAACCAAGTAATTACTCTCTATCGCCACCTGCTGCTGTCTCTGAGTTACTGCTCTGTGTCTCCTACATTAATAGAGTTGATTTTGTACGTTTGCCCACTGACAAAGAAATGATCAGTCTATAATTTTAATGGTAGGTTTATTTGAACAGTGAGAGACAGAATAACAACAAGAAAATCCAGAAAAACGCATGTCAAAAATGTTATAAATTGATTTGCATTTTAATGAGGGAAATAAGTATTTGCCCCCCTCTCAATCAGAAAGATTTCTGACTCCGAGGTGTCTTTTATACAGGTAACGAGCTGAGATTAGGAGCACACTCTTAAAGGGAGTGTTCCTAATCTCAGCTCGTTACCTGTATAAAAGACACCTGTCCACAGAAGCAATCAATCAATCAGATTCCAAACTCTCCACTATGGCCAAGACCAAAGGATGACCAAGACCAAGACTTAAAGGATGTCAAGGACAAGATTGTAGACCTACACAAGTCTGGAATGGGCTACAAGACCATTGCCAAGCAGCTTGGTGAGAAGGTGACAACAGTTGGTGCGATTATTCGCAAATGGAAGAAACACAAAAGAACTGTCAATCTCTTTCGGCCTGGGGCTCCATGAAAGATCTCACCTCGTGGAGTTGCAATGATCATGAGAACAGTGAGGAATCAGCCCAGAACTACACGGGAGGATCTTGTCAATGATCTCAAGGCAGCTGGGACCATAGTCACCAAGAAAACAATTGGTAACACACTACGCCATGAAGGACTGAAATCCTGCAGCGCTCGCAAGGTCTCCCTGCTGAAGAAAGCACATATACATGCCCGTCTGAAGTTTTCCAATGAACATCTGAATGATTCAGAGGACAACTGGGAGAAAATGTTGTGGTCAGATGAGACCAAAATGGAGCTCTTTGGAATCAACTCAACTCGCCGTGTTTGGAGGAGGAGGAATGCTGCCTATGACCCCTGGAACACCATCCCCACCATCAAACATGGAGGTGGAAACATTATGCTTTGGGGGTGTTTCTCTGCTAAGGGGACAGGACAACTTCACCGCATCAAAGGGACGATGGACGGGGCCATGTACCGTCAAACCTTGGGTATAAACCTCCTTCCCTCAGCCAGGGCATTGAAAATGGGTCGTGGATGGGTATTCCAGCATGACAATGACCCAAAATACACGGAAAAGGCAACAAAGGAGTGGCTCAAGAAGAAGCTCATTAAGGTCCTGGAGTGGCCTAGCCAGTCTCCAGACCTTAATCCCATAGAAAATCTGTGGAGGGAGCTGAAGGTTCAAGTTGCCAAACGTCAGCCTCGAAACCTTAATGATTTGGAGAAGATCTGCAAAGAGGAGTGGGACAAAATCCCTCCTGAGATGTGTGCAAACCTGGTGGCCAACTACAAGAAACGTCTGACCTCTGTGATTGCCAACAAGGGTTTTTAAACCAAGTACTAAGTCATGTTTTGCAAAGGGGTCAAATACTTATTTCCCTCATTAAAATGTAAATCAATTTATAACATTTTTGACATGCGTTTTTCTGGATTTTCTTGTTGTTATTCTGTCTCTCACTGTTCAAGTAAATCTACCATTAAAGTTATAGACTGATCATTTCTTTGTCAGTGGGCAAGCGGACAAAATCAGCAGGGGATCAAATACTTTTTTCCCTCACTGTACATAATAATATAATCAAGGATAGCAGTTGATCAGCTTATTCAAAGAGGTAATTAAATGATTACATTCATCATTTGAGATCATTTGAGGTATTTGAGAGCAGTTCATAGTATGAGAATTTCCTTTCAGGGTCTATATGACCCCAGACCCTCTTCAAACAGTAAAAAAAACATAGGTATCGTTCATTTTTTAATTATCATATTTCATTAATTTTCCTAATTACATAAGGGGGGGGGGGGGGGGGGGGGTCTGTTGCTCAGCTACCCAGACCGGACACATTTCTTTCCAAAAAATGGAAAATTGTCATGGTCTCCCTCACCACCTGAGCAAAGGGGTAGATTTAGCAATACAAATACAAGTAAAATGGTTCCAGGTCCTACCAGGTATGCAGTAAGCCATGTCACAGACATAAAGTCAGCTTTCGAATTTTACATCTCACTCCCACTTGAAAGAATTATTATTGAGATAACAAATTTAGAGACAGGATTATGGTGACAAGTGGAAAGATGTAGATGGGATCCTCCTTCAATGCCATATTGGGATACTGCTCCATGATGGAGTCACGATGCGAGCTCCAATATCCAGTGGAGAGCTGGACACAGAAGACAGTGAGAGATAGGCAGCGTTTAGCCAGATTTATAAAAATTGGGCGGTGCATGTACGGTACGCTCGTACTCTGCTGATGACGAAATTTGCATCACGTCTGCTGTACGTTGTTCCTAGCGAAAGCATACTTTCTACTTATGTACACTTAACTAAGCCAAGTTGTTAGCCTGGACTCTAAAATCTCAGTTGTCATGCCCCTATGCTCCACCTAAACCTGGATTTTAACCTGTATTAACCTGGTCGCAGATTTGCGGTAACATGGACTTAATGTAATCTACTAGAGACAATAATTTCAGGGTAGATCAGAAAAATTAAAATGTAACAATTTATTAACCAGGTAATTTCATTAATAATTCATAATCCAATTGCAAAGATAACAAGCAGTAATTATTAATACATAAACATCACATCACAAACAAGAGAATTAGAGATGTTTACCTGGCAATGAAATGTCACGCAACAATTGTGCGGGAGATCTGTCCACAGATTCCCTGAATCTTTGGCCAGCTCTCCCTAAATACTCAGATACTCTGTAGGTCCACCAAATGGTGTTGTTTGTGATTATAATTGGAATTTGGACCAATTATTCAGGGGGTCAATTGGCATTTGTGATTGAGTGAGTGGGTCTTCGATGTCTGTGGAAGGAAGTTCCTTATTTACATACAGGACGTGAATTGTGTGAGGGACCTGGGGAGGGTATGCCTTCAATGGCATGCAATATTCTTCTACATTTCTAGATCTTAATAGTGATTTGAAGTGCTGCTGAGGTAATGAGACCATTTTTCCAGATGCACGGAGACCTTTTGAATGTTACGAAACATGTATAGCCAACTTCATACTAACATTAAACATACTATCTAATGCATATAGACCTTGGGTGAGTTCAAGGTGATCGCAATGCAGAGAGAGAGAAGGGTGTTTGGAGAGAGAGAGAGAGAGAGAGAGAGAGAGAGGGAGGGAGGGAGGGAGGGAGAGTGAAGGGAGCAATATAGAAGAACAATAGTGAGGTGTGATCTTCCAGTCTCCACTCAGTGTGATGCGCTATCTTGGATGAAGATGCTAATTCGGTGGGAGAGAGTTCAATTGTTCATTTCAGTAAAAGTCCTTTGTCCTCAGAGAGCAGTTCTTTCCAGGTTCAGACATGTTGGCACCAGCCTGACGATTTATTTGTAGATGAGGACAATTACAAGAAATAAGCTCTGGCAATGGAGCACTCCTCACTTCATCAGATCATGAACTAAAAATGCAAACAAAGAATGGAATCAAGGAAACAAACTATAAATTGCATTGCACCAAAAGGGAATAGCCAGCTGCCAGAGGAGTATGTGAGAGATTAATCAAACATTTAAAACAGAGCCAGAATGTAACAGTAAATTATTGATAGTATTATGAAAATGTTGCTACTTAATTCATTAATTAATTAATTTCGTGTACTATCCAGCTACTACAGTAAGCATATTTTGGCATAAACACTAGACCAGATCTTACATCACAGGAAGGTAAAGATTCTCTGTTTATCACCAGTTAGCTCATTTATTTAGCTCATGCACCATAAAGAACATTTACATGCCATAGAAGCATAAATGCTTCTTATAAAAGTATTATTTAAAAAAAAATACATACAAGTGAAAAGTGCAAAATGATATAAAAGTATAAAATGATACACGATTACATTTTGTATAAAGTGAGTCTGACATGTTAATCATCTAAAGTTAAGAACAAAGCTACATTCATGTCAGCTTCATTCATGATAAAATAATGAATAAGAATAACTATAAGATAAAATAATTATAAGTTTCATATTGATAAAACAAATAAGGAATATACTTTAAATCCTTTTTACTGTGTATACATACGCATGAATACAGAATACGTGAATATGGAATAACAGAAAAAAACTGACAGCATACAGTATCAGTAGTCCTCTAAGCACTACATATAACTGTTGCTTCAAAGGCCAAATTATTGTTCTTGTTTCATCCATTTTTTAAAATCATGACTCAGCAAAAGATAGATCACTGGGTTGACACAGCAGTGAGCTGCAGCCAGCACAGTAGCTACAGATAATCCAGTATCATTAACATGATTAGCAAGCTGTAGGAGCCCCATGATTAGCAGGGGAGTCCAGCACACAAAGTAAGCCACTTTTACCAAACATGTGATTCTCGTTTCATTTTTCTTACAGCCGTAAGAGATGCTAATCAGAAATGCAGGGATCAAAATCCCAAGTAGTAACCTATAACAAACTACAATGGTTTGTTTTGTTTTGCCAACTTTTGTCGTTTTCCCATCATCCAAATCGTAGTCATCGATGCACTGCTCCCCCAAGAATGTCAATCGAAGCTCTCGGGAGTACAAAGATGGAATGCTTAGGACTGCTGCAAATGCCCAGGAGCATAGAATCATGATCACGACTGGCGATGAATGCTTGAATATAGCGCATTTATTTATCTCTTTCCCGTTAGTGACACTCCATAGAGTCAGTATACCTGCTGTGGAGAACAGGCTGGCATAAAATACATAGGATGAGACTTTGCACAGAGCTGTTCCATAGTGCCAGTTGAAGTGGTACCAGCTGTAGAGGAGCTGCAATGGTAAGAATGCTGAGCAGATCAAGTGGGTCCCGGCTAATCCCAATACCCACCTGGCAGAGTCAGATTTGCGGTGGTAATAGCTGCTTGCAATAATGACTAAAAGGTTGAGAACCAGACCAAGGGTGCAGATGATGAAATATCCAATTATGTATAGCATTCTGATTGAATTTAGGTACGCATTCAGTTTATTTTGCTCAGTAGTAAACAAATCATTGTTGGAATAGTCTATAGAAATGTCAGAGTCTGTAGCATTGAAGGACATCTTGGCGATTCTAATTAAGGAAAGTGAAATGAAAAGGTATTAAATATCACATGTCTCATATTGCTTTTCCAAATCATCTGACTCACTCTCATTCATGCCAGTTCTTACACAGTGTTAAGTGTTAGATAAGAAGGTAGATGTTTATTTATTTTATATATGCATGACTGCAGTATGCATTAGATCAAATCATTTGTGATTGAAAAATGCTTAATAAAATCATTTACAGGAGTAAAATAACTTTGCACATCTTTACTCTGTTGCTTTCTTATACTATGAATGCAATTCAAACTAAGCTCAAAGTTTCTTACCTCAGACAAAAAAGTCAGTCAGAAGTGTGTAGTGTGTACGCAGATTCTGCAAAATTGAAACTGAACTGTTGCACAACTCGCACTCGTCCCCTCCTCCTAAAGAGATTTACACAAAAGATCTGGCAACAGACCAAAACTGTGCTTCCTCTGAGCCAAAAGACATTCCATTTACGCTCTGTGTGCAAACACGAGAAAAGGCTGTAAGGTATGAGATAAATGACAATTCAGGCTTTTACCTGTTACATTATTTCATTTATCTAAATTTATTTTAGATCAATTTACTACTTCTTATTGTTAAATCTAGATGTTTGACAAAAGTAAACAACAACTGATTTAATCCAAACAGTATGGCCAGCACATAGTCGTGTGTGGGTGTGCATGTGTGTTGATCATTTAAAGGCTGAACAGGGAGAAGAAAGTTGAGAATAAAGCCCTTTTCAGTTCCAAGTCTGCCTCATTCTCAAATCATTACAAGTGTCACAAACTCTCCTTCCAAAAGATTTTAAAAGAGAAATCCCAAACAGTGTTAGCCTCTGTCTTTATAAAAACAGATCTGTAACAGAACAAAAAATGCATTTAATTCTTTTGGCTCTATAGAATTACACCAGGTGCCTCATTTATAATAGTATGATCAGAGTATCACCAGAGGATCAAAACAGAGGAACCTGGCGGTGCTATTTTTTGCACCAATATGCCCAAACATGCTGAACATAACAATGTACAGTAAAAGCACAACACCTCAAGCAGACAAATGCATCTATGAATGAATTCTTATCTACAGTAAGATTACAATAAAACAAATACAAGTTTATTAAACTTACTTATAGACATTTGCTGCTAATTTCAAGCTGCAAATGGTTTAATTGTCAAATAATTGAGGTAATGTTAAGCATTTGTTTCTAGAAAGAAGTAAAATGATCTCTCAATAGAATAAAAAATAAAGCTTGAAATTAGTAATGTATATATATATATATATATATATATATATATATATATATATATATATATATATATATACACACACACACACACACACATATATACATATACACAGTATCTTACAAAAGTGAGTACACCCCTCACATTTTTGTAAATATTTGATTATTATTTTGCCGGCAGCACTCATGCAGCCCCAGACCATGACACTCCCACCACCATGCTTGACTGTAGGCAAGACACACTTGTCTTTGTACTCCTCACCTGGTTTCCGCCACACACGCTTGACACCATCTGAGCCAAATAAGTTTATCTTCCAGTTTATCTCAACTTCCAGTAATCCATGTCCTTAGTCTTCAGCAAACTGTTTGCGGGCTTTCTTGTGCATCATCTTTAGAAGAAGTTTCCTTCTGGGACGACAGCCATGCAGACCAATTTGATGCAATGTGCGGTGTATGGCCTGAGTACTGACAGGCTGACCCACCACCCCTTCAACCTCTGCAGCAATGCTGGCAGCACTCATACGTCTATTTCCCAAAGACAACCTCTGGATATGACGCTGAGCACGTGCACTCAAATTCTTTGGTCGACCATGGCGAGGCCTGTTCTGAGTGGAACCTGTCCTGTTAAACCGCTGTATGGTCTTGGCCACCGTGCTGCAGCTTAGTGTCAGGGTCTTGGCAATCTTCTTATAGCCTAGGCCATCTTTATGTAGAGCAACAATTCTTTTTTTCAGTTCGTCAGAGAGCTCTTTGCCATGAGGTGTCATGTTGAACTTCCAGTGACCCCTATGAGGGAGTGTGAGAGCGATCACACCAAATTTAACACACCTGCTCCCCATTCACACCTGAGACCTTGTAACACTAACAAGTCACATAACACCGGGGAGGGAAAATGGATAATTGGGCCCAATTTGTGTACTCACTTTTGTTGCCAGCGGATTAGACATTAATGGCTGTGTGTTGAGTTATTTTGAGGGGACAGCAAATTTACACTGTTACACAAGCTGTACACTCACTACTTTACATTGGAGCAAAGTGTCATTTCTTCAGTGTTGTCACATGAAAAGATATAATCAAATATTTACAAAAATGTGAGGGGTGTACTCACTTTTGTGAGATACTGTATATATATAAAGTTTAATAATCTTTCATTTGGTTTAGAGTGATCTTCTCATAGGACATAGGAAATATGTAGGTCAGATAATATGTGGATAATACTGAACATGCTATACGTCATACTGGACACATAAATACATAAGGGAAATAAACCTATTAGAATATTCCAATTAAGAATATGTATTTTATCAGGTCATGTCATATTATAGTTTCCTTTTCTAATTAAATAGATCACACTTTTTAAACAGAATATATCACGCTTTTGAAATGGAATATAAAATAGAGTGAAAAGATTAAATAGTCTAAAACAGAGTCTAAAATAAACTGATTTATGTCAAATGTATCCTGTTAGAAAATATTTATCAATTTCTAAGATTTGTTGCAGACTTCTGCTGCTTCCTTTAAATGCTGTAAACAATGGTCAGAATCCTGTTTTGAAAGTTAAGAACTGAAAGTGCCACATTAAAAATGGCTTTAAGCCAAATGTAAAAGATATTTTCTTATCACTCAGTGCCTGCAGTATAAGTAACACACCCTTCCACGTCTCTCTTCCACAGTCCAGCACTCAACTGTAGCTTTTATTATATTTATAAGAAACGTTTTTGGTTACCAAAAAACCTTTTGGTCACTGAGAATAAGGTTTTGCTTATGGCTAGATATAGATGTAGGCTTAGCATTAATTATGTGCATTAGTAATCATGTCAGTCTCTGTGTCTCTCTTTCTCTCTCTGTCGCTCTCACACACGTAGGCATGTGTAGTGAATGTGTTTTTAATTATGACTCTTTCAGTTCTTCCCTGCTGTTTCTCATAGTGAGTGTGCAGTTTCGTTCTGAGGAATTCAAATTTTCTGGAAGTGGAAGATTCTTCTGTACATTATGCAATAAATAGAGCAAACTCGATTTCCTGTATTCATCTTGTTAAAACAAAAAATAAACCTAAAAGACAGAGGGTAACAATAGACATTGGCACAAAGTAGCTTTTTTCCCACATTTTAGAATAATAATAAAGTCATGAAAACTCTGGAGTAACACAAATGGAACTATGGGAATTATGTTGTGATAAAAAAATCCAAAATAAATCAAACTAATTTTATATTTTAGCATCTTCAAAGTACACCTTTTTGCCTAGAATTTCCAGAAATGTATTCTTGGCATTTTCTCAACCGTGAGACGCTTTTTAAACAGTATTAAAGGAGTTCACACCTATGCTGTAGACTTATCGGCTTCTTTTCTGAATATTTCCCTCCAAGTCATCCGTTCAAAAAAATGTATTAATTTTTTTCTAATGAAAGGAATGAATATGTCGGCACGATTATATTTTTGTCTACAACACTGATTTCAAACATTTAATCATACACCTTCAGATCAAAAGGTTTTTAAGATCATAAGAAATCCCACTGTTTGCAGATGATAAGCTAGATGGGAGCTTATCATCTGCAAGCAGTGCATTGCTGGTCTCTGTAAGATCAAGCATCAAGCATTATTTTCACTATACATTGAAGACATTTGGGGTTGAGATCAAAAGATGAATATGAGATAATCGATAACAATTTCAGCTTTCATTTCCTGATATCTACACCTAGATGTGTTAAACAACTTAAAACATGACACCTTTGTTGGCAGACCACCAATTTTTAGGTGAGCAAAAGTATAGGAGCAGGTAGTCTTAAATTATGTAACACTTAATATTTTGCTGCATATCTCTTGTTTGGTTGCATGGCAATAACTGCAACACTGACATCACCAAACTTTTGCATTTTGCTTTTGTGTTGCTTTTCCAGGCTTTTACTGCAGATTCTTTCAGTTGTTGTTTGGTTTGGGTGGTTTTCTCCCTTCAGTCTCCTCTTCACAAGGTGAAATTCTGCCCAACTGGGTTAAGGTCTGGTGACTGACTTGGCCAGTTTAAAACCTTCCCCTTTTCCCCCCTGATTAAGTCCTTTGTTGTGGTGGTAGTGCTTTTTGGGTCATTATCTTTCTGCTTGATGAAGTTCCTCGCAATTAGATTAGATGTTGTTCTCTGTAAATTGCAAGACAGATTGTTTCTGTAGATTTCTTAATTCATTCTGCTGCTATGCATCATGAGTTACATCATCAAAAAAATTTGTGAGCCCATTCCAGAAACAGCCATGCAAGCCCAACCCATGACACCTCCTCCACCATGCTTGACTGATGAGCCACTATGTTTTGGATCATGAGTATGGATTCTTTCTCCACACAGTGGACTTTGTTAGAGGTTAATCATGGTTCCAGGACATCCCAAGTTGTTGTACTGGCTATTCTCTATGCTTATGCAATGGCTCTGATAGATTTTCCCTGTTTTCTCAGCTTCAAAATGGCTTGCTTTTCTCCCATAGACAGCTCTCTGGTCTTCATATTGGTTTATAGTTTGTAACAACACATGCAGTCTTCACTGATGAAACCTAGCGAGCCTGTTGGACAATTATGCAATTATGCAAAACGCCTACAAGAAGTGATTTTTGCTAAAGGGGGCAATACACTATCTTCTGTGGCCAAGGTATTTACTTTTTCCACAGAAGGATATCACATTTTGTTATGTTTTATGTCATGTCTCTGACCCTGTCTTGTTATTGGTTGTCTCCCTCATGTGTCATCATTATTTACAGCTGTTTATGTTTTACCTTTGATTTCATTGTATATTTAAACCCTTGCGTGTCTTTGTTCACGGCGAAGTACAGTTTCTGTGTTTTGCTACCAGTGTGTTACCAAGCCTTCATTTTGTGTTCTCGTTTCCAGTTTATTTATGTTGTTCCTAGTTTCTCAGTTTTTGTGTTCTGCCAGTTCCCTGTCTACCCTGTTTGCTGATCACCTTACCCATGCCTGTTTTTGACCACAAGTTCTTCTTTACCTTTTGAATTTGTCTGCCTGATTCTTTATTGTCAGCCTGACAATCAAGCTTTAACCGTATAACTGGTTGTAGTCTGCGTTGTGTTTTTATTTAATCCAGAAACAAACTGGCGGACGGCAACTGGGTCAACTTCTTTGTTTATTCTCTCCCTCTCCTCTCTCTCCCATACAACCATAACGCAAAAGGTAAGAGGAGGAGCCAAAACAGGAAATTACACAAATCAATGACATCACGACAACCAAAAGGGAAAGCACTCACACAAACAGACAGTCACACCAGGTACACATCTCCTTTTTGTGTAATTCTATATGTTAAATTTTTGGAGTATTTTCCAAACCCATTACAATTACATCCATCTCACCCTGTTTACATCACAACATCCTTTACAATTGTTCGCTTTGAATTTTTTGGTCAGAATTTGAGTGTCAGTTGTCCATAAACATTGGCAATATAGTGTATTTCTTAACAAAAATCCGATTTTTAATGAAATATTGCAATTTGGTCGAATGAGTGCCAAGATATCTAATAAGATACAATAATCTGACTGTAATTTTTTTTAAAAAAAAAGCAGTAGAGTGCTTTATAAAGAGATTATACTTGTTATATTAAGTTAAAACATATTGACACTGACATTGTCAAAACATATTGATCATATTGTTAAGCTGACATAATTTCATGTAATGTTAAGTTTTGGGGTGATTAGTGCACTATTTAAGCAGACCAGATCAATTCATAATGGAATTGCTGTGTGTTTGCTGCAAATTCATGGAGAAACAAGTTCTTTGTGGTAAAAGGTTCACCTGGCATCACTCTTAAGAACCTTACTTTGGTTCCTTAAAGCACTAAGGGTTTTTAGAGAACTTATGATAACTTGGTTCTTTGTGGCACTGCTATGGAGAACCATTTGTGGTTCTCTGAAGAACTTGAGAGTAAAAGGTTCTTTGTGCAACTTAAAAGGGTTCTCCTATGGTATCAGACTGAAAACCCCATTTTGGTTCTAATTGGAACCTTTAAAGTGCAGCTTCACATCAGGCAGCAGTGCAAAAGCATGCTAATTTGAAATATAAACCTCAAGAGTTTTTTGAAAGACATTTAAGACAACTCCAGAATAGTAAGCACTCAAAGGCAGAATAGCTGGAACACAAGGAACATATAGGGAATGTTTATGAAAGGATTAGGCATACTACAATGGAATGCAGGAGGTCTTCTAGCAAATGGACAAGAGTTTTAAAAAAATCATTCAGGATTTACAGCAGAAACCAGACATTATATGTATACAGGAGACATGGCTCAAGCCACATCTTGATTTTGTTATACATGGATATTTTGTTATATATGAATACGGAAGGATAGGAAATCAGGAAATGAAGGGAAAGTAGCTTCTTTTATAAAACAAGGCTTGAACTTCAGAGAAATTCATAATAATGAAGTAGAGGTGATATCTGTGGAAATATGGTATGATAATAGGAGTATTAATGTTATAAATTTTTATAATCCATGTAATAAACTAAGAAAAGAAACACTTGAAAATATTGGGAGTTTTAATGATAATAAGATACTTTGGTGTGGTGATTTTAATGCCCATAATACTCTTTGGGGGAGTGCTTTCACTGATGTTAATGGTAATATAATTGAGGAAGTGATGGATGAACTTCGATTAGTTTGTCTAAATGGTGGTAGCTGTACTAGACTGGCTGTAGTAAGAGGAAATAGAATCTGTGCTTGACCTTACTTTATGTTCTGAGGATGTAGCAAGAAAGGGAACATGGAGAGTTATAAATTAGTCTACATTAGGTAGTGATCATTATCTAACTGATTGCACACTTCTTCTTCTTTGCGTGTCGAGGTTCAACTTCATAGGGAAACCATTGTGCTGGAAGGATTAGCCACTCAGCAGTATGATACTGAACGTTGCCCAGGGTGCGCCAGGGGAGGCTCCTTCTGTGCACACACATTCACACACCCATTCATACACTACGGACACTTTGGACATGCCAATCCTCCTACCATGCATGTCTTTGGACTGGGGGAGGAAAGTGTGGGGGATTGCACACTAGGTTTGGAAGTTCAATTGAGTGAAGAAGAGTGTATGCCTAGATGGAAGTAGAGAAATGTGTACTGGGATAAGTTTAGCACAATTTGCAGTAATAGATTAATTGAAGTGTCTGAATTAGAAGGTGAAGTAGAGGAATGCAACTCAAGTATAAGCAGTATAATACATAATACAGCAGAGTAAGGTATAAAGCATTGGTAAGGTGGCAAAAGTTAGTAAACAGAAAGCAGTTCCATGGTGGAATGATGAGTGTGGAACAGCTGTTAGAAACAGAAACAGTGCATCTAGGAAGGCGAAAACAACTTGTTCATTCACAGATCTAATTAATTATAAGAGAGCACAAGCTATATTCAGGAAAACTATAGGAACAGCAAAGCAAAATTTTGCAATACAATAGGAACTGAAACTCAGACCTCAGATATATGCGGTATGATAAGAAAGATGGGAGTTAATAGAAAGAATAGCAATATGCCTGCTCTTCATAATGGAGAGAATGTGGCAATTTCAAATAAAGAAAAAAAGCAGAAATCAAGCCGATCAAGCCAGGACACTGCAAGACGATCTCCAAGCTCTGCCAGCTTGGTATCATCACATCCCTCTGCAATTGGTGTCTGGACTTTTTGACTAACAAACCCCAGTCTGCAAAATTAGATAACCTCTCCTCCTCCATCATCACTCTGAACACCAGCGAGCCTCAGGGCTGCGTGCTGAGCCCTCTTCTGTACTCCCTATTCACCTATGACTGTATTCCTGTTTATGGTTTCAACAACATAATCAAGTTCGCAGACGACATCACGGTGGTAGGTACCGACAATGAGTCAGCCTATAGGTATGAGGTACAGTGCTTGACTATGTGGTGTGCTGCCAATAACCTGGAATTGAACACCCACAAGACCAAGGAGATCATTGTGGACTTCAGGCAGGGTGGGTACCATGCACACACACCCATTCACATCAACAGAGTGGTAGTGGAGCATGTGTCTGGTTACAAGTTCCTTGGCATCCACATCTCTGATGATCTCACCTGGTCCCTATACATCTCCACCCTTGTCAAAAAGGCACAGCAGTGCCTTTATTTCCTATGGAGCCTTAAGAAAGTTCACCTGTGTCCCAGGATTGTTATGGACTTCTACTGCTGTACCATTGAGGGCATACTCACAAACTGCTCAGTGTGGTAACTGCAGAACGTAAAGCACTAGAGCAGGTGGTGAAAGCTGCCCAACGGATTACTGGCACCCAGCTACCTACCACTGAGGAGATCTACCACAAGCACTGCCTGGGAAGGTTCAGGTAGCTCTGTTACAAGAAACTCATTTGAATAATATTGAGCATGCCAAATTTCAGTGAGATTGGGTGGGCGATGGATTTTATTTGGGCAGCTGTGGATCAGGTGGTAGAGTGGGTTGTCCACTAATCGTAGGGTTGGCGGTTTGATTCCCAGCAAACATGACTCCACATGTCAAAGTGTCCTTGGGCAAGACACTGAACCCCAAGTTGCTCCCAATGGCAAGTTAGTGCCTTGCATGGCAGCTCTGCTACCATTGGTGTGTGAATGAGACACAGTGTAAAGCAATTTGGAACAGCTAATCTAAGATTTAAAAAGTGCTATATAAGTGCAGACCATTTACCATTATTTTTCTCATCTTTTAAATCTAATAGCAGAGGGGTTGCTATACTACTTCACAAACATTTCCCTTTTAAACTGGATAGAATGATTAAAAATAAAGAGGGCAGATATGTGATCATTTCAGGCTACCTTTATGTAGAATTGGTTACAATAGGTTCTGTTTATGCCCATAAGTCTTTCCAAAATATTTTTTTGCATCTCTGCTGAGAGATGTGGCATCCTGCCTTAGCCCGTTCACAGTCCTGAGTGGAGATTAAAATTGTGTCATGAATGCTGACCTCGACAAGAAACCCATCACTTCTAGTGAGAAACACCAGAAAGTCCAGAGCCTTAAGAGACCTTAAGAGACCTCTGTAATGATCTTAACATCCTCGACATGTGGAGACATGTGTATCCCAAAGGTATTTGGCTCCACAAGTCTTTTTCAATGATTGATTATTTTTTTGCTTCTAGGTTAGGATTGGATTGGACTACATTGTGTGATATTGGACCAATTTCCTTTTCAAATCACGCGCCCTTAAGCATAGGATTTGAACCACCTTTAGGGACCCCTAATGTGAAACATGGAGGCTCTATAGCTCATTGTTTAACAATCCAAAATTCTTAGATTATCTGAAAGTGCAATGGAATTACTTCTTAGAAACCAATGAGTCACCAGATGTCCATCCATCCATACATCCATCCATTTTCTGTACCTCTTATCCTACACAGGCTCGTGGGGGAACCTGGATCTTATCCCAGGGGTACACCCTGAACGGGGTGCCAATCCAGCGCAGGGCACAATAACACACACATTCACACACTCATTCATACACTACGGACACTTTGGACACGTCAATCAGGCTACAATGCATGTCTTTGGACTGCAGGAGGAAACCAGAGTACCCGGAGGAAACCCAGAAGCATGTGGAGAACATGCAAACTCCACACACACAAGTGGGAATCACCAGAGGTCTGCCCATTAATCTTGTGGGAGACAGGCAAAGCTTTTATAAGAGGTACCATAATTTCATATGCTTCATCAACAAAGAGGGAGACTACAAAAAACTGTTGGAACCAGAAGCTGAATCTACAGAGTTAGAGTCCAGGTTTAAATATTCATTAGACAAGTGGGTGTACAGAGAAATACAGATAACAAGATCAGCACTTGATCAACTTTATACACAGAAAGCAGAATCCTCTTCATTTTTTGCCAGGTACAGCATGTACGAATCAGGAAATAAACCGGGAAGACTGTTGGCAAACTTGTTGTTTTTGTTGTTGTCACTTGAGGTTATTTGGGGTTTTCTTTTATAGATGTTGGTGAGGACCACACAACTGTTATTTACACCCTCATAAATAAAAACATAGGACTTTCTTCCACCAATGACTGTACTGTATATATTTGGTACAATCACAAAGTGTCAATTAAGAAAGATGCACTTTCCTACAAACCATTAGAAGCCAGGGCAACCAGTCTAACTGCATAAGCAAAAAAAAAACCACAGAGGTATTTTTTGTCGTTACATTATATTTTGTCAACAAAGTGACAGTGACAAATGTGACACAAAGGAGCACCTTACTGAGCTGGTCACACAATTGTGCAGACACTCCCCAAGACAGGCAATACAAACAACTGGATTCGTTATCCATTCTCTTAGATGCCGCAAATAATGTGTTTGATATAAAGCAGTTGTTTTCCAAAGCTAAATGTGCAAAATATGCATGTTTTTAATATATTTTGTGTCATCAGAGTCTGTGTTTGAGAGTCCCAGTCCATATGTGTATCGAGCTAGAGGGAGTACACAGAAGGATCCATGATTTCATCCGTGATTGAGATGCAGGAACGCATTTAGCATCCGTTTTTTTTGCTATGTTTACTTCAAGCAACCTCTGGGGAGGAGACTGGATTTGAATCTATTTGTGTAGGACTTCATGACCCTTTAATTCCTCCCAGATGGCAAAGGGACATTGGTCTTGGGTGTCCTGGGTGGGTGGATGATGCCGCTAGCCTTTGTGTGTAGTCGGCTAGCATACAAAATATCCAGGTTCAGGAGCTCAGAGCCTACAATCTGCTGTGCTGTTTGAACTGTCTGAAACCAATCATTTTGGATTTCACCAGTGCAGCTAGCATTGAGTATGCTCTCTGTGATGCTGCGGTAAAAGTTTACTAAAAGCTGTGTAAGCTGCTTAAGTTTCCACAAGAAGAACAGCCTTTGTTTTGCTTTCTTTACCAGGTTGGAGGTGTTGACAGACTATGCAAGATTTTTTGTTATGCAGACTCCAAGGAACCTGATGTCATTAACACTCTCCACCTCCTCTCCGTTTGTATGCAAAGGGGGATGTGTGATCTTCCTGGATCGCCTGAAATCTACAATCATCTCTTTGGTTTTTGTGGTGTTCAGGACCAAATTAATGTCCATACACCACTAAACTAGATGTTGAACCTCCTCCTCGTTTCCTGATATGAGTCCCACTATGCTGTTTTCATCAGCAAGGTTTACTGTATAGTTGGAAGAATCAATTGGGGTGCAGTGAAAAGTGAAAAGGGTGAATAGGGCTGGAATGAGCATACGGCCCTGCAGTACACCTGTGTTTAAGATACTGGTGGAGAAGGAGTTTGCATGTTGCAGTCTGTTAGTAAAAAAAAAATCCATAATCTATGAACAGAGCGAAGTGTCTAGTACCAAGGTTGCTTAATTTACATATGAGTTTATGAGTGACACTGTTATAAACAGTGGTTCCAGGCTCTATGTGGGGATATGTGGCAACTGTGGACAGAGAGGATGCAGGTCGCATCAGCAGGTAGCTTGTGATGATTCTCACCTGTGTCTTAGAAAATAAAACAAAATTAACACAATCAACTTCCCTTTGTTAACTATTGCCTACAGGACCTAATGTCCTTTATAAGTTAACTGATCTTTTCCCTGTGTTGTCAGTACAACCATTTTACCTGCTTATAAACCCCTATACGCTAAAAGCATCAAGAAAAAAACGGGAAAATGTTTATGTGGGCAAGCAGTCACAATATGAAGCTTTCGGGACAAATAAAGGGTGACATTCATTAATGTAAGTGTTTGTTTTTTTTTAAACAGTTTTAAAACAGGTTGTCGATGAACAGTCAGAGCCAAAATTAACAAATCATTCTGCCAGCACTGCCAATCCCTACAATCCCATTTCTAACTATGGGACTTTAAACCAGTATGAAGCAGAGTCATTTGGTCCATATTTAATTTTATATATATATATATATATATATATATATATATATATATATATATATATATATATATATATATATATATATTATTTTTTTTAACTTCGAGTTTAGGCAGCGCCCACTTTAGGTTTAAATCTAAATACCAAAAAAGTGCAGATATAGACAGTGGCTTTCTATTACACCCCTAATCAGTAAGCTACAATCCATTTGAAACATTGAATACTGGTAGTTTTGGGACAGGCCCAGGATAGACTCTAAACTGTGTTTCCTGCCATACTCTGCTCCACTGTTTGAGTGATTGGATTTCAGTTACATTTGTCTCTGAGCTTGCAAAAAATCTGGTTATTTTAACATAGCCAAGAAGACATTGAATGACTTATGAATAAGGCAGTAGACTTTAAATGATCTACTAAAATATTTCAACTGTCTTGCAAATAGGCTCACTTGTTGATCTTTAGTTATTTATTAAAATAATCATCAAGTTGAGGCAGAGAGCTGGATCCAAGTGCTTTACAAAAAATCACAAGGCAAGTCAGGACAAACCCCAGACGCAGTAGTATGCTCATTGAACTGCTGGATGTCCAGGTGGTGCTTCAAAAACAATGTGAGCTTTATAATAGGTGTAGTTTGATGTACTATGCAGCATAGCACATAGTTTCAGAACAAGCCTGGTTAATCAGTGACAAACAAGAAGGAGCAGATAAGCATGCTAAACTGATTGTCTGATTGCTGCACTGAGTCCTCACTCAGGTTCCACTATATTGAGAATGTGTCTGTTCCCCGAGCTAAACAAAGATTTAGAAATACTCAGAAAAGTTTGTTTTAGCAACCCAATTAGCATAAAATAAGATCATACTGAATGCACACCCAGCACATTAGATCTGAAGCTAGGACTGTTAAATATTAGATCTCTTACGTCTGAAGCACTTATTATTACTTGTTATTAGCGATGTCCTGGTGAAATTCCCCCATTGGAACTTATAATTGCCCCCTAATAATCTCCATCCCTGAATTGGCTACATCACTCTCCTCTCCACCAATAGCTGGTGTGTGGTGGGCATTCTGGTGCACTATGCCATCGCATCATCCAGGTGGATGCTACAGACTGGTGGTGGTTGAGGAGGTCTTTAATAACATTGCAAAATCACCCCAAACCATGTGGCAAAATGTGTTATGTGTTATTACAATTCCAAAAGTTTAATAATTCCATAATTCCAAAAAGCACATCACCAAAAGAGCACCATACCCATGTTGAACCATGGTGGTGGCAGCTTTTCTTCAGGCAGAACTGGGGCTTTTATCAAGGTGGAGGAAATCATGAATAGCTACAAATACCAGCTGATTTTAGGGCAAAACCTTCAGATGTCTGCTAGTAAGCTGAAGATAAAAAGGAATTTCACCTTTCAGCATGACAGTGAGCCAAAGCAGACATCCAAATCAACAAAGGAATGGCTTAACCAAAAGAAGTCAAGGTTTTTGAATGATGTAGCCAGAGCCTGACCTGAATCCAATTAAAAATCTGTGGGGGTGACCTGAAGCAGGCTGTGCAGAGGAGATGTGTTGATGGATGAATGTTTTTGCAGGAAAGAGTGGGGAAATATTGGCAAGTCAATCTGTGACCGCTGACAGAGAGAGAGCATTAATGTGTATTACAAGCTTTACTCCCACACACCTGGTTAATGAATGTACCTGTTACCTGTTTTTCCTGATTTCATTCATTATAACCAGTTCATTCACCTGTTAACCTTTCCTAAGTTTTGCCATTTTCCCATGCACATTTCTAAGCATTGTTTTCTCTGTTACAACTGCTACAACTGGTTTGACTTTTGGCTTCTGGCCTTCATTTGTGATTCTCATTGTCCTGTATTCTAGATGTAAATATGAGGAAATGAAAGCGGAAATTCTGATCTATCGTCTCATATTCATCTTTTGATCTCAAACCTACTCAGCGTGGCTCAAGGTTCCTTTCCAGAACCTTCACACTATCTGTCCCTCAGTGGTGGAATGAAATTCCAACCTCAATCCGGACCACAGAATCTGTCACTATTTTCAGAAACCAGCTAAAGACCCACCTCTTCCGTGAGCACGTAACTAACCTATTGTGTATTGTGCCAACCTCCACATTATCTTTAAAAAAAAGAAAAAGAAAACAAATTAACTCTGTCTCTTACACCTCTACTCTGCACAATTTGGTTTAGGGATGCACCGATACCCCTTTTTTTCAGACCTTACATTTGGGTACTTGCTGATACCAAGTACCGATATGAGTACTTCAAAATTATACCACTACAGTTCTTACATTGTTTTATTTTCATCAGATGTTTTTCACTTTCTGACTGTAACAAATTAAGTATACAACTTGCTGTTGCTGACATTTTAACATTCAACTTGTTTTTCTGAACAAACATGGCATTGCTGCCCATTTCACATAAATGTAACCTGTAACACATTCAGTGGATTTCAGTACCACCCAACATAATAGAACAACTGCAGTGATATGCCATGATATGTTAGTGCTGTCTGTGAGGACTAAGGCTTTTTTGGAAAAGTGAGAGGCAGGTTACTTTTGATAAAAAGGAGCTTCTCTGCATTATCAGCTTTGAGCCTGTTTCTGTTTTCATCTACAATACGTGATACTGAGCTAAACAGCCTTTCACTTTCCACACTACTGCATGGTGCTGAGAGGTATCTGCATGACATCTGGGAAAGAGTGGGAAACCGCACTTTGTTAACCCCCAAGTACTGCAGTGGATTGTCTTCCCGAGAAGTTGTGGTCTCTCCAAGGTATGTCTTGATTCATACTGAATGGCAGCACCCATTGGTGCACTGCTCAGAGATGTTGATGCTTGTGCAGGTGCTATCTCATCAAACACACTGTCCGGAGTGCTGCTGGCCTGGGCCTTGCATAGCTTTCTGGCAGGTGGTTCCCCCAGATAATCATGCTTGTCTGCCACTCCTCCAGACACCTTCTGCAGCTCCTGCATCACCATCTCTTTAGACTCTGTAGCAGTGTTGATGTTTGAGGAAAAAAATAATCTTTAACCTAAATCAGAGAAAATTATAATTTAGCTTGTAACAGACAAGCTTTGTCAGAATGAATGTCAGTATACTGCCTTTAAATCACTAAAGTAATTTGATTATGTAAAAGTTAAATAGTAAAATGTTTTAGGTCAGTCATAATGGCAGTTTTGTTTTCATCATTCTCTTTCTCACATGCTCAGTAAACACACACACACACACCCACACACACTTTACCTCGGTTCGAGTACAGTTGCAGTGCAGTAGAGTGGGTTTTTTTCCGTGTCAGTGAAGAGTCTCGTGACGGCTGTAGCTAGGGTTCCCTTCATTGTTTTGATGCCATGGTCCTCGTCTGTTTCTTTGGTCAAAAGTCTCTGAAGCACGGTCACAGCAGGAATCACATCTGATGCCAAAGCATCAGAGGAGCTAATTTTTCGGGTTAACTCCTCAAATGGAGCAAGAATAGATAGAGTCTTTTCTAGAAGTGTGCCCTGGTGACCGGTGAGATTGTTGGGGAGCTAATATTCAGACCCAAATATTCCCAGAGCCCGCTTCTGCTCGATGAGAGAATGTACCATGTAGTACGTGCTATTCCAGCGGGTCTGAACGTCTTTCTGGAGTCTCCTTATAGGCATGTTGAGATGCATCTGAATGTCTTCCAGCTGGGAGTAGGCTAAGGTGGAATGTTTGAAATGTCCGACTGCCACCGCATCAGCAACACTTTTCTGAGCCAAAACACCCTTGTTAACAGCCAGCTGGAGGGTGTGAATGGCACATGGCAAGCTAGGTAGTCCAGCATCACTCATAGCCTTGATCATGTTGTTGGCATCATCCCGCAACACAACGTGAACACAACTTTTCGGAATTCCCCACGTCATCAAGCACGTCATCAAATGCACCTGCTATGGCGTGGCCAGTGTGCGAAACCCTAAACTGCATTACTTGTAAAACGACTCTCTGGGGAGTAAAATCCTCATCAATCCACTGTGCTGTCAAACTTATAAGAGACATTGGGCTGACACTGCTAGTCCAAATATCAGTGGTGAAGCTGAAGGCCGAAATGTCCTGTAACAGGTTCCTGATGTGCTTTTTCACCAAGTCATGCAGCTTTGGTAATCTGTAATGTTGTGATGGCTGGGAATCTCATACTTCGGCTCAAGTACACAAAGAAGACGATGAAATCCTGTATTATCTACAACTGACAACAGTTGGTCATCAAGAGCAATGAACTGTGTAGGAGCTTCTGTTATTTTTACTGCCCGTGCGTTGGCTCTGGACATTGTCTCTCGCTTCTCCAGCGTTTGCTGCAAAGTTGGTTGTTGCTGTTTCCCACTGCTAGCATTAGCAAACTCTTTGCATTCGGCGTTATTTTTGTTCTTTAGATGTTTAATCAAATTGCTTGTGTTTAATGAACTATTTTTTACCCCTCCTCTTGACAATTTAGCAGAGCATAGTTTGCAGTCTGCTCTGCTTTTATCATCATCACTTATCTTAAAATATCTCCAAATTGCTGACATTGCTCCGAGAGGTTAGGCTATGTCACATTGTCATAAAGTGGTATCGGTGCGGTTGTATCGGGGTAGTTTTACAAGTACGAGTACATGAGCCCAGTATCGGGAGAACACCCGAGTACTGGTATCGGTATCGGTGCATCCCTACTTTGGTTTTCTAGAACTCAATTATAAATTATAAATTATAAATTATATCTTGTATGGTAGCACTACTTGTATTGCTCTCCACTTGATATATTGCGTTGCTTGTATTTCTTCATTTGTAAGTCTCTTTGGATAAAAGCGTCTGCTGAATGAATAAATGTAAATATAAATAAATGTACCACAAAACTAACACACTGCACGTGTATGACTATGCCACTCCTATTTTTATTGGTAGGAGAGGCCAAACCTAAACTTTTCCCCACCTAGGGCATCTCAAATGAACTTAAAGCCAGAGTACACAAAAATTATTTTTTTATTTGACAGCATAGTAAGACACACAATTTAACCCACCAATAATCCAACAAGGAATATTGTTGCTAACCTCCTATTGTTGCTAGTTCAATTATTAAATTTCCTTAATAATCACATGAGCCCATAAAAATACAATATTGAATTAAAATACAACACTCATACCAATGAAACGATACAAATCACAAACAGGGTAGCATGTCTTGTCAGCTCTAAACACCTATCAGAAGGAACCACCACCTGAATTAAGGATGTAGAAAGAGGGGTAGCACATCTTGTCAGCTTCAGATGTCTGTGGTGGTGCTTACATCACAATCACAAAAGTATTATATCGGTAAAGACTCTTTTTTTTTTTTTTTTTTTTTTTTACTATAAAATACTATTTTTTGTCACCATTTTAATTTAAGAAAATTATTTAATTCAAGATATATTGATTTTTACTTACATTTCACATCCGAATTCGTATAAAGGCAAGGTACCACAGAATTATGGGCAAGTCTTCAGATATGCCATAAATCCAGTGTGGAAACGTTTTGCGCATGCGCATTGCCAGAACACCCCACTGATTACCCTACAATTCAACTAACAATGTCTATAAAACCTACATTTTAGATTACACGTCGGGATAAAACAACCAAACAATTACCTGTCTAACACAGATCAGCGACACTCTCAAACAGGAAATGTAATCTTCACCTGTGCACCCCTGAAGCATAGTATACAACATTACACAACCTGTGATGTACCAGGGAAGTTCCCATAAAGAACTGATCAGATTACTCACGTTTTAAACTCACAACAGCCAGATACATGAACACAGCTCCTTCCCCCAGAACCGAGATCAAACGTGAAGTGAGTGTGCCTCGCGAGATTTAAAATTTATTTATATTATTATTATTATTATTATTATTATTACTATTACTATTATTATTATTATTATAAATGACAATGTATCAAAAATACAATTACATAGCAAAATGTAAAAATTACATACAGTGAAATGATAATGAAAGCGAAGCATCATTTATACACATATGCATAGACATAAGGAAAAAAAAACCCAGAAAACTTTACTCAAATAAATTAAAAAGGTGAAAGAAGTTTATTGTCTTAAGAGCGTTAAGATTCTTAAATGATGAAATATTTTTTGGATGTACTGTTGGACCTCTCTTCTAAAAAAAAAAACAAAAAAAACAATGAATAAGGGATTTCGACGAGTGAATTTACTGCTGTGAATGTGAAATTTCTGCAAGGAGCAATAATAGATTAATAATAAAGTATTCGTTAAATTGAGCTTTTTGTACATTAGTGAACCCAAACAGTACATCCTTAAAAAACAAAGAGAACCCCGGAAGCACATTGCAGTTAATGAAGATGCATAAACTAAATAACTGTTCCACAAAAAGTAAGTATAAATGGATAAAAAGTATGATGTGTTGTTCTTCAATAAATTAATAATTGTAAATTATATAATTATGTAAATTATGAATAAATGATCAATAAATTAATCTATCTAAATTAATAATAACTCTCGATCCTTCTGATCTAGCTTGAACCCAAGATCCTTCTGATCAGTAACCCAGAGCCTAAACTGTTGAGCCACCACTGTATACTATGTATTGTTGCATGTTAGACTATAAAATCTAGCTATTAAGTCTTCCCAAGTCAAATACTGTGGTTATCTAAAATGTTCTGATATCTTTGAACAGCAGTATGTGGTAGGAGTAATAGTCTCTTGAACATCCGGTTCACATTGCATGGGACTCTGTGGGTCTGTTATAACCATCACAAGCGTTGAAATGAAAGGTCATGTACAAAACCCTGGGAGATAGTCCAAGAAATGTTTTAAATGGAGCCAGGCCTAAGAGCACAGGATATCCCCAACACCACCCCTTTATCAGAGTAAAAATAATGCCAGATGAACATGTTCAGTCATGAAATTCTAAAATACCTCATACAAGCACCACAAACAGTGTTACTGCAGGTGCATTAAAAAAAAAAAAAAAAAAAAAAAGAATATCATGGAAAAGTTTATTTTTTCCCCTAATTAAAAAAAAGGGGGAACTTTACTACGTCTTTCATAACGTCAACATTTCTGTATTATACATTCTTTATTCTAATATTTTGAGATACTGGATTTTTGATTTCCATGAGCTGTAAGCAGTAATCATCAACATTAAAACAAAACAAAAAAAAGGCTTGAAATAATTCACTTTATGTATTAGAGATGCACCTGTATAGTGTCTATAGAGTAAAATATGGTTGTATATGTGTAATAATAAGGTGGGTGAATGTTTTTTTAAAAAGTCAACTGCTTTTAAAAAACACTGAATTATGGCGCCCTGTAGTGGTCATGTTATTGACTGCATTAAGCACAACCGACTTTTTTATTTTCTTTTTTTAATAAATACTTTAAAAAAAAAAATTATATATATATATATATATATATATATATATATATATATATATATATATATATATATATATATATATATATATGTGTGTGTGTGTGTGTGTGTGTGTGTGTGTGTACTATAAATATCTAGGTCATTTCAAGCATTTAATATATATATATATATATATATATATATATATATATATATATATATATATATATATATATATATATATATTCAATAATTTAATCTATTATTCATAAAAGGCGTGTATTTGAGCATTCCGTATCCAATAGAACAGCAGAATCGTTTTTATCCAATCAGAAAACCCTACGATCGGGTCAACGTGTTGCTGTTTAGGCGCGCGCAAAACCTGGAATCAGCCAATCATCGAGCACGTTCCACGTTCCAACGCATCATTCAGAACCGCGTTGGAGTTCAAAGCTACGTCACATTCCCGGAAGTGGACCAGCAGTGTTACAGACGTAGCTGAGGATTAAACGAGTAGAAACTCACAGACTTTATTCACATTTTGCAGAAAAGCCTTGTTGTTTCCTTGATGGAAAGGTAAGCAGGTGACGCTACGCGGAAATGAACTCTTATTTCCTGATTACAATATCGATCTGTTAGGAATTAACGGATAAGTAAGGTCAGGCCGTGTGTACTGTTGTATTCAGTAGTATTTGTGAGTAGTCTGCTTCCACAGGTGGGGATGAGATTAGTGTGTACTGTTAGTGCGGGTTTGAACTATAACTGGGTTACATATACATTGTCAAATAGCTTATTACTTAATTTAAGGTGTTAAAATTATATAGCGGTTATAATTATACATCTCCTCCTGCTACTGTTAGACTGTAGCTGAATGTGTTGCATCAGACATATGTCTCTTCAGCTGATTCACATAAATACACTGTCTGTAACCATTATAACCCCGGCAGTGGTTTCATACTGTGGTTTCTGGTTGTGTTTCTTTTTTCTTTTCACTCAGGAGAATTGTGTACACCACAGGACTTTAGAGAAACACTACTGACACGTTTATATAACGATTACATCATATCTTCATAGTTAAGAGTCTGAACAGATGAGACATCTGTACATGTTCCTGTCTTGTTCAGTCATCCTGAAACATTCTGTTTCCTTTACTGATACTGGTGTGTGAAAGTCTGAAAACGCTTCCCTTTCCTGAACAGCTGGCTTCGGCGAAATCGTTTACGTTATCGCCACAAGTTTGCGAACACTTGACCTTCACATCCATATCGTGGTTCTTCCCCAAACTGTTGCCACCGTCGTGGAAGCACACAATTGTTTGGGTTAGGTCTTTGTACTCTGTAGCAGTATAGTTTCCCTTCACTGGAAGTAAGAGACCCAAATCTGTTCCAGCATGCTCCATGAAGACCTGGTTTGTCCAAGATTGGAGTGGAAGAAATCGAGGTGTTCTGCATAGAACCCTGACTTCAACTCCACTGAACACCTTTGGGAGCACTGGAGCCTCCTCACCAGAGATCAGGGTCTGACCTCACTAATGTCAGTCTTGTGGCTGAATGAACACAAATCCCCACAGCCACGCTCCAAAATATAGTGGAAAGCCTTCCCAGAAGAATGGAGGTTATTATAACAGTAAAGGTGGACAAAATCTGAAATAGGATCTTCTAAAAGCACAAATTTGTTTCATGGTCAGGTGTCCAGAAACTTTTGGCCATAGTGTATGTTGATCGGTTTTACTACAGTATGTTTTAATAAATCTTTGCTTCAATCTGCTCAAATACTTTGCTGGATCTGTATTTGGTCCACAGTCACCCAGTTGATGACGCAATATGTCTCGTGAGTGATATTGGTTACGCTGGTATTTGATTTGCATGGAATTTTCTTCCAAATCTAACAATCTCTGTTTCAGGGTAACAATCATTTATGGTATGTTTTTGTTTCTGATACAATTCTAACATCGGATCCCAATCCATAACCGTCAAATCAGGAACAATCAGACTCAGGTGATTTGAGTCAGGTGTTCAGAAACACTAACCCCAGATCCTGCTTTCCTTCACAGAATGCTGAACATGAGGCTCGGTAAAGCAGGACATCTAGACTGATGGCAGCGATAACGGTGTTGCGTCACGTCAGCGCTAGTCCTCTGCTATGGGGCTGGGGGCCTGTTCTCTTCATCCTGTTGAGCTCGGTGTTGGTCCTGCTGCTGCCTCTGGTGGGTGTGGAGGAGAATTGTTGCGCCAAACTGAAAGGCATCTCCCTCTTGCGCTGCCATCTTTGGGGCAACACCCATCGTGCTGTGGGGCACTCGACCAGCCTCACCGTACCCTACACTGCGCTTCAGCTACTACCTCAGAAGCTCAAGCCCAGCAAAGGTAGGGTGGAGAAAGTCCTGTGTGAAATGAATCCTGTGTATGCGAGATGAAAAAAGGCAAAAATTACGGTATTCCAATACTCGACGCAATGTTTCTGGTTAATTAATTTGATCAATCAGATAGACAATTATATACAAGAGCATATTCTTTACATTTTAAAGGAGGCACATGTTTGAACTGTAGGTTTTTGCATTTGTTAGTTGTGGTATTTTTAATTTTGCAAAATTATTCAACAGTAATCTTTATATCTTATTTTAATGTTGCTGAAGGAATAACCTGCTCAAGTCGCTTCAGTTGTTGTCATTATGACAAAATGACACTACTGCCATTTTACATCAGCAGTTCTTGGACTCGGACCAGCCGTGGTGGAAAACGCACAAGCGCTTGGCTTTGTATCATCTTTAAATTAATCTCACGGATTTCTGTTCACAGAATCACAGTCGGAGGCAAAGGCAGCTCTTCAGCAGGCCCTGGAGATGAAGAAACAGGGGAAAAAGGAGAAGGCGCACAAACTTCTCGTCCACGCGCTGAACATGAACCCAGACTTTGTGGACGCCCTCACTGAGCTAGGCACCATCCTAGAGGAGGAGAAGGACGTGGTCCAGGCCGACCACCTGTACAGCAAAGCGCTCGCCATTTCACCCTGCCACCAGAGAGCGCTGGTGAGCCGTGATCGCACACTCCCCCTAGTGGAGGAAATTGACCAGCGTCACTTTGGCATCATAGACGCCAAAGTGCAACGTCTTATGGCCATCCCAAAAGGCAATTCTGCTCTTCGTCGGATCCTGGAGGAGACTTATTACCACCACATTTACCATACAGTGGCCATCGAGGGCAACACGCTGACCCTGTCTGAGATCCGGCACATCATTGAAACGCGCTACGCCGTGCCGGGGAAGAGCCTGCACGAGCAGAACGAAGCTATTGGTGTTGACGCTGCCATGAAGTACATCAACACCACGCTACTGTCGCGCCCTGGAGCCGTCAAAGTCAACGATATCCTGGAGATCCATCGGCGAGTGCTGGGATACACTGATCCTGTGGAAGGGGGGCGATTCAGAGCTAGCCAAGTGTTTGTAGGCCACCACATTCCACCGCATCCGAACGATGTGGAGCGGCACATGCAGGAGCTAGTACATTGGCTTAATTCAGATGAAGCTCTGCACCTTCATCCTGTGGAATTCGCTGCTCTGGCGCACTACAAACTCGTCTATGTACACCCATTCGTGGACGGGAACGGAAGGACGTCAAGGCTTCTGATGAACCTAGTGCTGATGCAGGCAAATTACCCACCAATCACCATCCGGAAAGAGCAGAGGGCGGAGTATTACGCCGCCTTGGACACCGCTAACGAGGGTGACGTTCGGCCGTTCATTCGTTTTATTGCCAAGTGTACAGAGATCACACTGGACACGCTGCTCATAGCTACCACTGAACATGCAGTGGGTTTGCCTGATGCAAGCAATCAGGCTTGTTCTAACTGTAAACAGACTATAACGGTGCATAACTGAAGTGATATTAGTGAGTCAGAGAATAGTCCTGTTATAACGACCGTTTTGGTCACTTTTGGACTCTTATTCTGCTCGATAGTCACCATTATTGCAGTGCTTTAATGAAACTGGCTCATTAAAGATGGAGCTCCAACCAGGCAAGTCAAGATGTTAGCAAAGGTGCAGTCCATGCTGTCATTTAAAACACCATTCTGAGCATGTATCATGCTGCCACTTAACAAGTTCATCATTTGGTGCTTGAGACAGTCAAATAGTGCATCATTTTTGACAATACTCTGAATTTCCATATAGGTTAATTATTTCTTTCTAATGTAGATAAATGATTTATAAATACCTTTTGTATTTTGAGACTTTCCCCGTTCTCGGGAGGAAATCAAATCAAGTACTTTACCTTCAGCCTGCCTGTATCTAAAATATAAATATATATATATATATATATATATTATATTTTAGATACCATTGGTCAGAATGTAGAACTCATTGCGTGTGTTACATCCAAGCTATTCCATTGCATTTTGTCAGCTAATTTTTTTTTACCATTTTTATCATCATAGTGGTCCATTAGATTGGGAATGCATAAAAATGGGTTAAAATCAGTTTTTTCTACAAGTATTTATTGATAATTGAGGTGGGTTTTTGGTTATAATGACTAGCAAACATTTATGCCAACACATACTAAACATTTTAATAGTTAGCGATTCAGCAGTGTTTACCTGAATTTTCCCTTTAGGTGTTTTTATTTTTAAATTCAAAGTTCAAAATTTTGGGTATTCTCATGGAATTTGGCAAAATTCCACACTTTGAGATCATTTTATGTTACCAGGAGTCTTTTTGTACCCGAGTGCTAACTAGCATTCCACACACTTTTTTCCGTTTACATATAAACGGTGTCACAACTAAAAATGTAAATTTTTGTAAAGAAAATGATCAGAATTCTGCACCACACAAACTAGTTATGCTAATGTTGCTAATACAGAATTAAGGCTAGTCAGCTACATTTTCCCCTATTGTACGTGCCATTTCAATATTCTTTAAGACCTGACCCGAGTGGACAGCGTTTTGTGTTTATTTGCTTCTTCTTGTTTTGTTTTGTTTTCTCCGTAAGGTTATGTTTAGCTCTACGGACAATATTAACCACAGTACCACTTTGTGCCTCATGTTGGAGGTTTGCACAAAGAAGCACTTTATATTTCAGGAATGACATTATTTATTTTACAGACTTGTGAAGTTATTTTAGCTGTGTGTGTGAGAAAGAATTATTAAATTATTGACATCAGCACTTTCATTGTCCTCATTGTCGTATACAGAAACAAATATAGTTTTTCATTGACCAAAGCACTGTTGAATGTTTGGTCAAACTTCTACAGAAACAACATATACAGGGACACGTGACCGGTGCTGCACATAAAAGGATTAAAATAAAAATCAATCAATAAATAAAAGCTTGCAATTAAGAAATTCTTATTATTTGGAGACATTTTTGGAAGGTGTCTCCAGTGTCCACACTTTAACACTGAAACGTAAAGCTGTAACTAAGTTAAAGTAAGTTTTCCGACACAGAAACGCGAGATAAAAAGAGGCCGATGAGGCAAAGACTGGTTATAGCTGCTATTATAGAAATGATGACAGGAACTAATTTGTTATTCAGACATTCCACTACAGTAAGTGGCTAAAAATACAAGCTGTTCGTTAACGAATAATAATAAATAAAAAAATGGCTGGTGTTTGCAAATTGCTTTGGTATACGACAAATAAGTCTCTGTGGTACGAATATTATCATCGATTATCTTCCAGTAACAGCGGTCCCCAGTTCCCTACACATTACAGAAAAATAACCCAGCACTGTCTTAATGACCACGTGTTTTAATTGTTCTTAATAAACAATGAAGGAAAAGAATTATGGAGAAAAAGATGATACAGTGATACAATTTTAAATGATGCGGAAAACATATCAGGTAAATGGCCAAAAAAAGAAAGGGGGGGGGGGGGGGGGGGGGGCAACGCAGAAGGGGTGTTAACAAGAACAATACTTTTCAAAGAAATTAGGATACAGACAAGTTGAACAAGACATTGCAACAGCACGGTTCTTTTCTCGTTACTACTGTATTTAGGCCACTGTGGTGATCAGAAGCAAATATTTAGAGCTACTATTCCTTCGGATCAAAATATACAAACGCTGTACAAAAAAAAGGTTACGGCCTACCAGCGAGGGTGGCGAACGCTCGATAAACACTCCATAAAAAGGGACTGGTGTGGGGAGGAGTGGGGGGATTCTTAAAAAATAATATACATCACACACCGTAAATGTTCAGTTAAAGGTTCGACCCTTCCATTGTCACCTTGACAAAATGCCTTCAGCCAAACGGCCTGGTGTATGTACAGTATGGCAGAGGGAACGGGGATCGTTTAGGCAAACTAACATGGAAGGTTCTAGCAATGAAACAGCTGCATAGATTCTTAATCACTTAAACGTTTAGTTCCACAGAGACGGGGAACGGTCTAAGGCAACGTCACAGAGACCAGACGGAAGAAATCAAGACCTAACCCAATCGGATCAAACCCCAGAACTCGATTACTGCGAGAACCGTGTTTCAAACGATAGAACTCCACACTGACCTTGACTTGAATCAGGTTCTAGATTTGTGCTTTCTGAGAACGGAACAGAAACGTCTAGCCTCGCTTGAACACCTAGTCGTATTTCTCAATACTGTGCCAACAAGATTAGGCAGAACCTACTGTGTCAGCCATCTGGAACTAGAAATCCTAAAAACAGGGCTCGACTTACGTGAGACAACAAACTCAGAAGTTTTTTCAAAATGAAAAACACCAGGAGCTCGAAAGAACACAACGCTACCGATTAAGAATTCCAGAGAAAAACAAGTGTTACGTAGCGGATATTTTAAAAAAAAAAAAAAAAAAAAAAAAAAAAAAAACGGTTCCTACTAAATACTGAATTATTTTTTATCTAGTTATCTGAAAACACGTTAATTATAGAACTTTTTGAATCCATAAAAGGAGTCGTGTCTACGAATCGTGTTCTGGATTCTTAATTTTCAACACAACGAGCAATCCCAGGGCTCCAGCACTGCAAATAAATTATGCTTAACAAATCACAGGGGTTTTTTTTGTTGTTTTTGTTTTTTTCTTTTCTCACCAAAAGCAGTGTATGGGGGGACAGCAAATTGATGGCAAATACATACAGTTTCTAATTTTTAACACACTATACTTCTGTAGTAAATATTAAGGTCTCACATAAGCCTCATTTTAAAACAACAAAAAAGGTCACACGGATTATTTGACATGTACAAAAAGAATTAACCCTATTTTAGTTTCAAGGACATACTCTTAAAACCTTTTTTTATTGAACTTCATGTATGTTCATGTATTTACAGGGGAAAAAAGGACATAAAGCGCTGCTTTTCTTCTTCTCTACCGCATTAAGGACACAGAATGGCTTCTGACACAAGGCAAGTTAACAGGTTGTGTTCTGGGTTGTTTTTTTCTTCACTTTTTCAGGAGCATCTTTGCAAAATCCTCGTTGGAAAGGGGCTTTGTTCCGGGGTTTTCCGCTTGCGCTCCGTCGCTCATGCCGTCCTGCCGTCTGGATGCGGTGCCGTTCTCTGTTTTCGCCTGTGGTATGTTTTGACGGTGCAGAGAGCGAGGAAGCAAAGACACCTGCGTGCGTCCTTTTCCACGACTGAAATCATAACATTAAAAAAATAAATAAAAATATTGCTTTAGGATTAAAAATCGCAGTCATTGTAAGATTAGTGATCTTATATTATGTGTCACTAAAATAAAGCCTGTTACACCACAGCGCTGTTCAATTCTCGATTCTGATTGGTCAGAAGGTGTCGATTAACACTTGGACACTTGTTCTGGATGCTGTAGCATCCTAGTCTACAGTAGCAGTGTCACGATACAGGAATTCTGACTTATAGATGCTGACACTTAGACAATACTTTGGCAAAAGTCATTCCGTTGTCTGAATGTGTTTAACATTTAAAAGGAGTCTCCAGTGTCGGAGCTTTGTAAAACTCGGACATAATCCTGTAACTTGTACTCACGTGCCCTGAATCTGCCGAGGCGCGGCGCCTCCCAGCACTGGCATGAATTCGTTTTTCCTGGTTGGCGGATTACTGATGGCCACAGAGAGCACGTGATTCTCCAGCTTCGTCCTGTCCATCTTTAAAACGGCCTGAGACGCCTGCGCCTCGTTCTCAAACTCCACGTAGGCCAGGCCCTGCGGAACACGCGCGCAAATCTTGTGACGATGCCTATTATCATTGTTATTATTATTAACAATCGCATCAACTTTAGTAGTTGTATTCTTCAATATATCACAGAAGCACCTCATCAATTATGGAAACAGAGCAATAAAACTCTTTTCCATGTTTGGTGCAAGTAAGGAGGAGGGAAATGGAAATTTTTTCCATAAATTCGATTTTAAAGGTCATAACAACCCAAGTATAGTCGGGGTTAATGGGACTATGTTTTAAAAGAAATCGCAAACCTTGGGTTTGCCGGAGCGGTTAGTGACCAGGCGGACAGCTTTGACCGCACCGTGCTCCTTGCACAACTCCTCCAGCTTCTCTGTAGTGCAGTTGAAAGGCAGCCCCGAGATGAAGATTTTGTGCTTCTCCATTGATGTGTTGTATCTGAAGACCTGGCAAAAACACAGACATGATAAATAATTTGACTGGCAGTTCGAGTTGACGCTATACTGGAATTCTGCTCAAAAATATTGCGTATATATATCTGAGTGCTGCGCATGCCTTAAAGTCGGGGTTTTTGCTCTTGTCTATGCAGGGAGACACAAACATGGGCCGCCCATCCACTTCCTGCCTGTCCAACTTGAGCGCCTCCCGAGCGCCCAGCTCGTCCTCAAACTGCACGTAGCAGTATCCTCTGAAGGCGCCCTTTGCAGCGAACACGGGTCGCACCTGTACGACGGTGCCGCAGCTCTCGAACGCGGCCTTCAGTTTACCCTCGGGGTCTTCCATGTTGAAGGCTAAATTGCTGATGAAGACACTGCATGAGTCGTTGCGCTCGTCGGGCATCCTGGCCGCTGTTTTTTTTACTTCTCTCGCCACCTGCTGGTTTTTCGCGGCGGCCGGAGTCTCCTGTTTGTGTTGCGGAGGAGCACGGCGCCCGAACAGCCCGTCTTCCGTCTCCATCTGCTCCTCCGAGGCATCCTCCTCACCCCTGTGCCTCTTGCGCTCTGGAAAAACCACGTACTAGTATAAGAATTAACGAATTAAATTAAGAGTTTGCTTTATTCCAGACTGCATTCTTCGTAACCGTCCTTACCAGTCTCCTCTCCCCACTCATCTTCACCCACGTCGTCCGCCTTCCTCTTGTCTCCTGTCCTGTTAGTCTTCTGGCTTTTTTTCTGCGCTTTCTTTTCGGCCTTGGCTTTGCGACGCTGTTCAGCCCGGTCGTCTCCGTGCTGGACCAGCAGGGCCTCTTTCTCTGCCGCCTGTACAGAAACACAGATCGGGCGCAATGTGAAAAAAAAAGCACATGGCTTTCATCGGATGCGTTTGACAGGACAAATACGGTTTCAGAGATTAATGGCCCACATATTAAAGCAATTAGACATTCCAACTTAGGAAAACGGGAATAATTCACAGATAAAGAAAATGTCATCCATCCCTATCACAGCCTCTCAGCTTCGGCATCACGGTCAGTGAAAGATGTTCTTATTTGCTTCTTCCTTTCGACTGTAAGTGGCAGATCAGTAACATGGCTGTAGCTATGCACCTGCCTTAGTAAAAAGTAAACACGGACCGATCTAGCCTCATCTCAGCTCAGGGCAGGACACGCAACTTCTCAACTTCTGTTAATGCATTACTCACCTTCTCTTATTTCAGTTAGTTTAAACTCGAAAAGGGACAACAGGACAGGTGAATATGCGGTCTTACCTTCGCTCTCTGCTCATTCACTCGATTCAGTTTCGACTCGGTCTTCTGTACAGCAGCATCCCAGTCCTCCAGAGAACCTGCGGGTGGATATAATCATGCAGCGTCACAGAACACCAGAAAGCAGCACAGGAAAAAAAAGAAGAAAAAAAAGGTGAGGGAGGAAAAGAAAAACGAAGTTGAGTATTTAACAATATGATACATAAAACAGCTAGAGATGTACAAGAAGGAACAAATGAGAAAAAGATAAATAAAAAAAAGTGTATAAGATCAATCGAAATATTAAGAGGAGAGGCGAAACAAGGTCACAGACGAGTAAAGAAGAAGAGAATAGACAAGAAAATCATGAATGAGAAGAGACGAGACAAGAAGAGAAAGCAGAGACATGACGAGGAGAGGAATTTTTCTAAATGTATATTTCTTCCAGCACAATAAAATCCCCCGTCTGGCCAAAACAGCTTGAAGTTTGTTTTGAGCGCCGCAGCACTTACCCTCGACCCTCTCAAACGCGAGAAGAACTTCACACACGTGCTCTGGATAATCTGACGTGCACTGCACAGCTCGGTGAAGAGCTTTCCTACAGTGTGCAGCGTCTCCATACGACCTGAGAACAGATACCATTTCAGTATTACCGCACACACAAAATCCAGAAACTAAACGCGTCAATCACTTCTATAAGTTGTGTTGAAAGTAACGAAAGTTGCGGCAGAGTTGTGCACTTTGTTTTTTTGGGTTTTTTTTGCTTTTTATTGTCTGCAGCTGACCAGATGAGGAACGACGTGCCGATTTTGAGAAGAACATTGTTGGCTGTACGACACTGACCTCTCCAGATTGTAGTACTCCAGCCACATGTTGGCATACTTCGCGTTCCCTTTTGTCATGATGTGATCCCAGAGTTCCCGTGCTTTCTGCATGTTCTTACAGTGCAAAGCCTGTTGAAGAGAACAAACGGTGCCATTAGGGAAAAAATGGCCTGGTTCAACCAAAGTGGTCTCAGATGTGCTACAGCTGCAAGACTTGCAGGGACATTGTTTTTTACACGGATAATAAAACATAATAAAAAAAAAATTATTTTCTTGATGAAAATAAAATTTACATGCGCATCGTTATGTTTGTAAACTTACTCTCCCAGCATACTGCTCATTTTTTGTTCAACCAACATTTGTGAAATGAAAATAACATTAACTTCTTCTAACATGTTTAGTCTTAAGAGGATGTTATAATGGTGGATGTGGGATGTGTACTCACCTCTATCCTGGCCCAGATTTGCATTATTGTACAGGACAGATCACCACTCTCCGTAAACCCTGTAACCAGATGGCCACAGCAAAAATATATTATGAGCCGCACACGTGCCTATTTAAGTGATTAACAGACGTGTGAATCTGCATTTTTTTTTAAAAACAATTTCATAAATAAAAACCTGTTTGGTTTGTCATAACCAAAACCGCACTGTTTATAATAAAGAAAGATTGTAAATTTGCTCTGGCACAATGGCAGTTTAACACACAGCACACCACTTACGTTCCTCCACGTCTTGCTTCAGGTAGTCGAGAGCGCGTGTGAAGGCCGCCCGCAGCTCCTCTAGCTCTCTGCTCCCCTCTGTAATCAATTACCAAATCAATAAATTACTGAAGTACAACCTTTATTTATTTTTTAAAACCGTTTTAAGCTTTTATACAATGTGCACTTAACCCTAAACGTAGTCAATCAACAGGGGCAGGCTTGGTGTCTGATGTTTGCTCCTCTAGTTCTACCCTTGAGCTATGAGACTTTAAATGGAAGTCGAGCTCACTCTAATGTTTGTCTGTAAATACAGTATAACCCCAATTCTGAAAAAATTGGGATGCTGTGTAAAATGTAAATAAAAACAGAAAGCAATGATTTGCTAAATCTCATAAACCCACGTTATTCACGATAAAGCATAGAAACCATATCAAATGTTTAAACTCAGTAAATGTACCATTTTAAGGAAAATAATATGATAATTTTGAATTCGATGGTTGCAACGTGTCTCAAAAAAGTTGGACTGGGGCAACAAAGAAATTTTTTGAGAAAAAATTAAAAATGACCTTTTTTTCCTGAACACAGAACATTTACTCAGTTTAAACATTTGATATGTTTTCTATGTTTTATTATGAATAACATGGGTTTATGAGATTTGTAAATCATTGCATCCGAATTTTTATTTACATTTTACACATTGTCCCAACTTTTTTGGAACCAGGGTTGTACTTGCCCTAATTTCATCCAACACTGTAAAATAGCAGACATGGTAGATATTTATAAAATTATATTTACAGTGGAAATACGTGTACATCTGAGTGACCTCCAGCTTTCTGCTACAATTCTGCTTTTAAAGAGTAATTACACTCCAAAGGTTTCTTAATAAATAACTTCAGAATATTACATCACATCCGTCCAAACATTTATTTCCTTGGTCATTAGAGTTCAGATTGCTGCTGCTTTAGTGGGATAACGAATTATGAATTACTTATTGTAATAAATTTGCTATACGTATGATTTTATGAACATGTAGGAAGGGAGTAATGACTCCTTATGTTTTGGGAGGTTGGCACAAGGAGTCGTCATGACGGCAAAATGCACCACAGCTCAAAGCTCTTCGGAGACTGAACACGTCGTGGTCAGTCTACGTTACGGCTGAGAGAATTTCTTAAAAATGCACCGCAAAGTCGTTTTCTCACCTTTGCTAAAATCGACACGTCTCCTCAGGTAATCCAGGTACGACTGCCAGATCTCCACGTAATCCGTGGCCTGTATGAAGCCAGCATTCAGTGCCTTTTCGAACACGTCTACAGAAAAACAAATCTGAAGTAAGATGTGACGAACCGTGCTATTTCACGTTAAATCGGCATCGCTGGTAACGTCGCCGCTAATTAATACACATTCGTATTTCAACATGTACAGACAGGTGACCAACTAAAAGAGGGAAAAAACCCCACAATTTATTTTGAGCTCCACTTGTCTCCGCTGATCTCCCAGGATGACTCCGCCCCAATCCACAGGGCATGAGGTATGTGGGATATGCTCTGGCCTTCACACTCACTAGAGTCCAACAAAAATTTAATGCCTATAGGGAGACTTTGGAGTGACACTCTCCACCACCACCACCATCATCATCTTCATCATCATAACACTATTATGCTAAAGGAAAATTTTTTAGAAGAACGGGGTTCATCGCTCAAGCACTGCGGAATCTGGATGCTCTTCTGGTGGCTCATGGTGACCCAGCACCTTTACTTTTTCCCATTACTTTGTCATCTGTCTGTATATTATTGCTTTCTGTCGTTTGTGTCCAGTACCGGAGACTATGTGATGCTCTGCGCAGTGTCTCTCCAGAGCCAGCAGGTAGCTTTTCCACAGGCCCATGGTCCAGGGGCAGTTCCGGACTGCTCGTTCATGACAAGACAACACCAGATCTTTGATCTTCAACTGGCGATCCTGGAGGAATGATATTAAAATAACTTGTTACTAATTATACTAATTACGAGACCTTTTTTTTTTCCTTGCAGGTGGCATTGACTTTCAAGGAAATCACAAGTTACACAAGCTTTTTCATTGCCCTAGTGGTCTTCAAATGGTTATGGATTACAGATGTATTTTTGTTTTTTGGTTTGTACCGTGTGCTTTGTCAATACAAGGCTGCTCCTGTGGCAGATCTGACGAACACGGCGTCCAAGACAGTCCGCACTGACCACATACACATCTCAAAAGCATTCGTATATTTCATTACCTACGAATATAAAGTTGTCACTTTATATTACTAGTCATTTTACAGGGTTTCAAACTGCTATGACCAGCAAGCAGTCTCTGTTAGTGCCAGATTGGATTCCAATCCAACACTTCTGTAATCCAACACTTCAGTTTGTCTACTACTAGAGGGAGCCAGCTTTCTGCTTCAAAAAAAAACAACAAATAAAAGTCCTGGAACCCAGCCCTAAGTCTTGTGTAGAAGCTGTTTGAATCCATTTCTGAAATGATCATTTTAGGAGTTTTGGAGACGGCGAATTGCAACATGCAACGTGCTGTTCTCCGAATTATACCACGCTACCGGTTGTTTTTCCAGCATCTTCCTCACGTTAACTGAATAAGCTTGACAGCGGTATTTATTCACAGCCCAGTGAAATGTGTATTCCCTGAGAAACACTACAGAAGTATGTGCGTCTGCACACTGCCAGACATCTGAACTTAACAGGGGAAACTAAATGCATTTCTTCATTATTATTATTTTTCAACATTTCTGCCTACATTCTGCACAGAAGATGAAGTTAAACACATTTTACACCACTTGGATGTAGCAAAGCAGCTATTATTTCCAGAAATTAGTCCGACCTATTTTTTTTGTTTGTTTTGTTTTTTACATGAAGTTCTTCTTTATCAAGCATCGAGCAATAAATATATCAGATGAAACCATTAGGGGGAAAAACCAAGAATGTGTTTAAAGATAAAAATAAAATAAAAATTATATGTTTAAAAAAAGCATTCAGTTATGCACAGCTGGTGTGATTTTAATCAGCTTTTAATGCACTACATGAGCCACTAGAGAACCTTTCTGGATAAAACTAAGCACCACTGTGTCAGGCTTGGATTAGCGTCCTCAACGCAGCAGTCAAGAAGAAGAAAAAGAAGCTAAAATGCATGTAAATCGATGCTCTGGCTGCTCATCTGGAAGGCGTTTTCTCTCCCTTTTAACATGGAAGAAAGAGCTTTTCCCTCTATTTATCTAGAGAAGTGTTTCCTCTTGCTCCTGCTCTGCTCCGTTCCACCTGAAGCTCTCTGTTCCTCATCTCTCACTCTCCCGCCTCTCCCCATCTGTGCTAAACCCCCTAATGGGCCGTTGTGCGTTTGTGGCTATCGCATCTCATTAGCATGTCATTAAAGCACTCTTGAATAAATTGAGCGAGATGCAGCAGGTGGATGATTTAAAAAGAAAATAGAAAAAAAAGAAGCAGCCTGACATACCGACTGAAAGAGCGTGTACCTCAACATCCAATTTGATTGAGAATTCCGTGATGAGTTTATACAGCAACACTCTATGGATCTTGGTGCACTTTATGTAAGAACTTAAAACTTTTCAACAGGCACTTACTGGAGGCATTCTTCTATTGTGGCTGAGTCTCGAAAGCTGTTTTATTGTGTTTTAAGATGTTTGCTGTAATGATGGAAAGCCATGTGGGCCTAAAGTAAGCCTCAAAATGGCTTCTTTTTTTTTTTTTCTTTTTTTTTACATGGATCTCATAATAAATGCAAAAGCTAGCTAAATATCAGTGACCGCGAACGAATAAATAAAATCAAATATGAATAATTTGATTTTTTATTTTTTTTTTAATTACGGTATGTCACGTTGTATATTGTATGCAAAATGGCAAGTGAAGTGTTACAGACCTTTGTTTTTGTATATCAGTATATAATTACAGGATGATTACTATTCAAAAACATTTGAATATAAATTCTTAAATCTTTAGTTAAACTTTCATAGAAATTTGTCAATCAAAAAGTTTTTTAATAAAGAAAACTTTATTTTTAAAATATATAAACTTTAAAAGTCAATTATTATTTTGCCCCCCACCCCCCATGTGTAGCTAAGGTCTGACCGACTAGACACAATGTCGCCGAGTAGCATCTTTATATGTCTTACCAGATAGATAGTGTATTTGGCCCAAAGATCAGGAACTAAGCAGTTCTCCCCCAGTGCTCTCTCGAATATGATCTGAACTCGAGCAGGGTCTCCATCCTTAATCTCGTACTCGATGTAACTCTGATATTCCGCCATCTTCGGTGGCTCCGACACCAGCTACAGCACAGGGAGAAGCACAGAGACACGTGAACAAGGTGGATAGTTTTGCAATGTTTTTCATTTGTAGAAATACGATGCGTGTTATACCAGAGCCTCCTCGTAAGGCCTGCGGCTCTCCAGCTGCTGCAGCGCTCGCTTGTAGTGCTGCGTGACCGTCTCCGGCACACCCTCATCCGTCCAGTCAGAGTATTCGGTGTATGTGCTCTCCATATCTACATGTCATAGAATGCTTATTAACATACACTCGATGCACCGAAACCACGCGTTCTTTCACTCTTCAGTTTTTAGGATCAGGGCCTCTCACGGGGCATGCAGTTTTTAAATCATATCTCTTAGTATGAAGCGTTCAGTTTGTGAGCATGTTTCCTCTCAAAAGACATTCAAACCTATTTGCATTATGCATTTAGCGCTCATATAAAACCAAAACTACTTTAACCTAGAGCAACGCTGCTTACTCAAAGACAGTCTCCTTTCTGTAGAACTAGATAGATTGGGCCTACTAGCAAGCACCATTTTGTCAATGTGGACCACTTTCTTCCATGATCAAACTCTCATATAATTAACAGTTTTTCTGTGTGTGGTGACATTGGACGTTCTTTACCAGTCTGAAAAGACGTCTGCTTTGAGGCATGGTGCATTATCATCATGCTGGATGTTGCCATTATAAGGTGTGGCCATAAAGGGATGCACGTAGTCAAGAGCACTCAGATAAGGCTATTCCTTTCAAAATCCCCTTGCTCAACTGATATTATATTATACCCAGAACATTCCCCACAGTACCTGTTGACCTGCATGACTTGTTGACACATGGCAGGCTGGGTCCATGGATCCATGCTACTGATGCCAAATTTTGACCCTACCATCTAGGCAGCGTGTTATTAGACCTGATCTAGTTTTGGTACGCCTGTGCTCACTGTAGTCTCAGATTTATGTTCTTGGCTGACAGAAGTGGAAACCGATGTGGTTTTGTGCTGTCAAATCCCCTCTGCTTTAAGGTTTGACATGCTGCCTTTCTTCTCACCACAGTTGTAAAGACCAGTCTGGTCATTCTTCTCTGACCTCCCTCCTCAACAAGGTATTTCAGCCTGCAGACCCTCTGCTCACAGGGTGTTATTTTTGTTTTTCACACCATTCTGAGTAAACTCTAGAGACTGTTGCGTGTGTGAAAAATCCCAGATGATCAGCAGTTTCTGAAAAACTCAAACCAGCCCATCTGGTACCAACAACCATGCCATGGTTACAGTCACAGAGATCACCACCCCCCCCCTTCAAATGTTGGATGTGAACATATACTGAATCTTTTGACATGTAGCTGCATCTTTTTATGCACTGTGCTGCTGCCACGTGATTGGCTGATTGGATAGCTGCATGATTAACCTATTAAAATGGTATAGCATAGATTAAGTATAACTGATTATACAACACACACTTTTTCTTTCTTCCTTTATGCACGCAATTCTTGTTCAAGCTCATATGAAACACCAGAACCAAAGCAGGTTACTGCAGTCATACAGGAATATAGACTTCCTAGAAAAGAGCATAAAAGCCAGGGAGACAGGGAAACATGAGCCAAGATGCTCAGGAACATAAAATGTGTTTTGGCTTTGTTCAATGAGGAAAGGAGCAGTTTTGGCTCTCACTTTTTTTTAATCACCACCACACACACACACACACACACACACACACACACACACACACACACACACACACACACCATCTGGCTAGGCGCAGGTGGAGTGGGTGGGCAGCTCTTGGCTTCTTACAGCACATGCGCATGTGTAGGTTTGCATGGAAAATCTGAAACCACACACTTATGATGCAGTGAGTTTTCAAACTTAAAATATATTAACATGGAACGGTGTTAAGTATGGAATTTTTTTTTTCTTTCACATTTTCATTCGATATTATTTTTTAACTCTGGGTGTACCGTTTGTCGTCGCGTCACGTTTATCTAGACTGTAGCTCAGTCTTAGAGCTTTAGATGGTCGAACTGGGAAGCTGGTGCATTATATTCATTAGGGATGTAACTAAAGCTCTATTTGGGTCTCCAGCCTGCTTCATTGTTTCATTATTGTCTCAGACAGAAGCAGATGAACTGACGTTAGACAGAGACATACCGGAATACAGGGATAAGAGGTGTTTGTGTCCGTATGAAAGGATCAGAAAGGGAGGTAACTTCTTTACCCATTAGCGGTATGGCAAGCTGCCTTCTGAAGAGAGTGTGGATCCTTTCAAGCTGCGCGTTCACCTGCTCCTGTTGCTCAAGACTCGAGACGCTGCCGGGAGGAGGCTGTAACAGATAGCAGAGCGCGTTAACGTTTAATCCCTTGCAGCAGAGACCAAGATCTTCGCATGAACCGGCTACATCCCACACAAAAACTTGAATCGAAGGAAAGATCTTTGTGCACTCGAAGAAAAGCAACAGATTTTGGATACCTGGAGGGTAGAGAGGATGGCGATCTCGAACTCCCGGAAGGCCTCCCAGAGCGCAGCTCCTTTGGTCATGTGCAAACCCACAGCGGTCAGAGCCCTCTCAAAGGTGGTGCGCACCCGGGCAATGCCTCCCGCAGCCCCCATGCCACCTATAGAGTACTGCGCATACTCCAACCAGATATCAGGACCTGTGGAAGAGACAACGAGTTAAAAAAAAAAAATGCCCATAAAGAGCAGTGATCCGCCACCTCCTCCTGCAATGTCAGACAATTTCTTAAAGAACTGTCTTTAAAAAATATATATATAAATATATATATATATATATATATATATATATATATATATATATATATATATATATATATATATATATATATTTTTTTTTTTTTTTTCTATTTTTATTTGTCTTATCTGCTGTCTGGGAAACATCCTTGGGGCTTCACTGCACTTTCTACCACAGATAAGCCTTCCAGGTTTTGTTTTGGGGGTTTTTTTTTTTAAGAAACCAACCAATAACATCTGCTCTATCACAATCAACAATGAGTCATGGATTTTTTTTTTTAAAGCAATCTCTTTTGCAATCATGCACATGGGTTTTTCCTGATTAGAAACTCAAATATAGAGCAAAGTCTAATATCATAAATCCACACACAAGGAATTTTAATAGGTCAGTTATATACAACATGCCAGCTGTTCTCTTTAACTGCCAGATGCAGGGTAAAAACAAAGCCACAACAATGTAAAAAAAAAAACGAGAGAGATTTCTGAACTAGCTATGGTATGAGCGAGTGAGTCAGATCACTGTTCATTCAGACGTTTTACAGAAACGGTGCCACGCTTACAGATGTAGTCTGTCACGGCTTTCTCGAAGAGCTCGTAGATCTTCTCACGCTCAGCTTCGTCGCCCTCCACCAAGCCGATTTCGTCCTTCAGCCAGTCCAGCCAGATCTCTGCGCGGCCAATCAGAACATAGCGTCAGTGAAGGAATGCGACATGTAACACACACCGCATTTCCCAAAACGTACAGACACGTTATATTATATGCCACTGTGTGCTGATACAAAACAGGAAGACTGCGCAGATCATTCAGTCCTGTTATTATTTCATTCAGAGTTAGAAAAATGTCTTCTGTGACAGGAATTTGTTGAGGTTTTTTTTTATTCCAGTGACTCCTGCACTTCGTTACCTGCTCATAAGGAGCTCAAGTCGAACAGAAAGATCATGGTTAATTATTTCATGAGGTTCAGATGTGTGACTCGGAGTCCCACAAGCACGTTAAATGAACGCACCCAGATGAACGATAACTTCAGACTGCACCGAGCATTAACACAGCAGATGGACAGGAATAGATCCTGCCACCACCCACAGTGATACAAAAAGTACAGCAGACATTCACTTGTTTATTCGTGTTATATATAAACCTCATGTAAAATCAAGCCTGGACAATGGACTTCACAGCAGGAGATGCGTGAATAATACAAACGAACAGTTACATAACTAAATGCGTTTGTCGTTTGTTTTTAATTTTATTGTTTGTTGTAATTTGGATTACAAAGAGGTAAGAACCCAAAAACCTCCCAAAGACAGAGTGTTGATGCACTATACACCTGTCGTATACAAAAGCCATTTTACAAACACGGGATGTACATATATATAGGAATCTAAGACTAACTCTTAGAAAATAAATTGGGCTCACACCTTCAGTAAGAGGGAAGAGTTCGCTCATCTTCTGCCTGGCCTTGCGCAGTCTGTACAGCTTCCCTTCCTGCCTCAGCAGCTTGATCAGGTCCACATGGCAATTATAATCAAATGCGTTGATCGACAGCTGCAAGGTCACGACAAAGAGTGCAGACGTTAGTGAAAAACTGTATGGCGGTAAAGCGTGGTCTTCGTTACGCCATAGTTTTGAAGATGAAGAGAGTCAAATGTATCTGCAAACATGAAGAAACTCACTTTTAAACAGTTAATCATCATCAAACACACCGATTAACTAAAAAGGCCATGACATTTATAATGGAAAACACTTTCGCGTTTTAGAGAAATTACATAAATACTGCAGAAATATTGGGGGATGGCTCAGGATGCGACACTACCTGCTGCGCCACCAACCGCTTGTGTAACGGCCAATTATAACAACGGCAAAGTGGCATGATAACGAGCTTAAACCGGAATTCAATTATTCATTAATTACTTGTGCAGTAGTGCTGATGTCTGTGAACAGCAGGCTACCACAGTAAATTAAGAAACACAGAGGAATAAAGAAGCAGACACTTTCGTAGTAATGGTTATACTGCGTTAATGCGCCAAACATAAAAAAATTCAACTCCACGTAAAAATATAGCATTTATTCAGCAGTCGGATTTACCCAAATCCAGTCCCACTAACTGCACTGTGTTATTCGTGTGGAAATGTTTTCCTACGCTAAGCCAAACCGAGCAGGTTTGCAAACATTTCAGAAAGGATGAAAGGGTTTTCTTCAGACCTGACGCGCATGTTGAGAAACTCCAACAAACTGTAAATGACCAAAACACGCAAACAATTCACATTTAGTCGCAGTCACAAAACTCTATAAAAGGCAAAGCTCACGGAGCTGAAAACAAAAATGACTGACTAAACTAAACGAACTAAATGGTGAAGCAGCAAGGCCACTGCAGCATTTATTTATTTATTTCATTTACCGTCGAAAGGCAAAGTTATAACGTCAGAACGGGCGACCGGAGAACCGTGATCAGTGAAAAGATTACGCTCAGCCTTCTGTGTGAGACCAATCACGCTCTCGCCACTCGACACCTCGGCTCAGCACGGCACGGCCCGCGGGTTTCATGTTTGTTTAGTGAAATCTGAAGCGTACAAAAGAGCATGACAGAATCACCATGTAAAAGAAAACAGTTTCTCAGTGTGCACGGATTAATAATAGACAAGCAACAGAGGCTTTATTACAGATAATACACCCTGGTCCACCCTTGGACATCGTGTGTGTGGGAAAATTACACGCATGACCGCAATTAAGACAAGACACAAAGAAGAAGGTGGATTATTGTTGTCAAAAAAACAGCAAAAACATTACATTATCAATATTGTGAATATTAGGTCTGAGGAAAAGAAATTCATTCCGTGCCAATAGCAACAAATTGTACAGGAGTCTCACTATTAAAGCTAGTTATAATAAAACTCTCCTTGCCTAATGGTACTCAACAAATAAATTTAAAATAATCTCTCTTCTAGTGTGCAGGTGTTATTATGACAGTGTTTCAGCGCAGGATGGGAGGGCTGTAATACTCTCTTCCCTGTCAATCACAGTGACACCAACCAATCATGGGCATCTGTGAGCTCAGGTATGCGGAAGAGGGCAGATAGCGCTTTCCTCCACGTGCGTTACGCCGCCCTGTGACGCAACAGTTAGAAAAGCTTCAGTTTCAAGTTTCATGCATCTGGAGGAAGCACCCTCCCTGGTTGGTAGCTGTTGCATGACAGGGGAGAGCTGACTGGTGGGCGAGTGTCGGCCAAGACTAAATTTGTGGCGGAGCTTGACTTTGACGTAAAAATTGCAAAAATGTGTCAATTGTAATCATGTTATACCGTTCGTTAGTAAAAGCTCAGATTACATAACAGTTTGTTTTTATTTACTCAAGTTTGTATTTAATTTCATTTTTAATCTTGCTTTCGCTTCTTCCTGCAAAGATCACGTTGCGTAAGGAGCCAGTTCAACACACACACACACAATCTGCCTAAACATGTCTGAATCTTTGTATATGTTACAGTTTGTACTATTTATATAGTACTTTTCTGACACTCAAAGCACTTTACATAGTATGGGGGAGGTCTCCTGAACCACCACCAGTGTGTAGCATCCACCTGGATGATGCCACGGCAGCCATAGTGCTCCAGAATGCCCACCACACACCGGATATTAGTGGAGAGGAGAGAGTGTTGTAGCCAATTCATGTCAATCAACTCCAACTAATTGTTGGACAGATATGTGCCGGTGTGAAATGGACATAAGCCCAATCCATTCCGCTTTGAATCAGACAGGAGCTGTCAAAATGTCTGTGATGCTCCTTTGCTGCAGTCCAAATTAAATCTTTCAAATTTTCTCCCTTTTCACGCTGTTAAATGCTTGAACTTTACTCGTGGTTGAAAGACATGCAAAAGAGAAACATGTTTCAGTTCAGGAAAACCTGTGGAACTAGTTATATGTAGTGGAAAATGTTTAAAATCCGAGAGATGAAAGATTTTCTTGCCCGCCTTGCGTATTCTCTCATCCATCTGATGTTACGGACGTAGAGCCGTTCCAGTTCAACCGAAGCGTGGATGCTGCTGTCAGAACCACCAGGAAGACTACAGAACCCATGCACACGACTCGATCCTCCACTGTTCTGTGTGAACAGCTATACTGCAGGTCTGAGACGGCACCGACAGCTGAGGAAACGTTAGATGTGTGGCTCAGTGTCGCACGCGTTAACGTTCAAAACCGCACATTCATGCATATTACAGCACGGCCATGTTAAATTCTCAAATCTGATTGGTCAGAAGGTGCGGATTCGTTTGACTTGACAGCTCACTTGTACTAATATGTTATTGTGTCTACAGTAACAGCTCATACGTAGGGCCTTGAATGGTGGATGCGCCACATAAAGATAATAATAAAGACTCCACAATGTTTTGTGTTAGAAACTGTTTATTTAACGTTTATGGAAAGAGTCCTCAGTGTCAGCACTTTGTAACAATCCATACGTTTTCCGCCTCAAAAAGAGTCTGAGAGGACTTTGTGCTTTCCTCATGACAGATGGGGTGTTTTTACTTCACTTCAATAGAGAAAAAGAGCAGCCAATGAAGGAATAGCTTTTTATATCTTTCTGTACTTGTTTCATGGAACGAAACTAAATGTAGAAGAAGTGTCGTCGTCGTTGTATATTTAATAAAAAGTGCGAATTTCTTTGCTCTCTGAACGGAGAGGAATAAAAACCTTTGGGGTGTGCTGTTATAGGGCAATGTTCACACCATCCTGTTGTTCTTTCTGCTTTACACTACACACGATGATTGCTATGCACAGATAAAGAGACGCAAATACAAACCCCTCTTCATGTTCACATGGCAAACGTGCTGTGTTAAATTCTTATAAACAAAATGAGCAAACTGACTTTGCTGTTATAATCTTGCAAAGCCAGAATAATTTAGTCAGAGAGCAGCCAGTGTCGCCAATTTAAAGACTTTATTGCTACGTGCAGCAACTTTTAAGAGAAGCCTAGTGACTTTCTGCACAGGCGCTAGTGACTGTATCGAACTCGATGCGGCTGTCCAGCTCATATCAGAGCTTATGATGTTTAAGATGTTACACGAGTTGACTCACCATCAGTGCGTAATGTCTGACTGTGTTACGCTTGTGACCAATGACTGATCACCGCTGTTTGTCCAAACAGCTTCATCTCTTCTTGGAGATACAGCAATAAAAGTGAGTAACCGCTTCCTTCGAGGTGCATTAGGCAAGATTAGGTCTCTAACGGTCAAGTAGGTGGGTTTGATCTTTAAAAAGGTGCAACAGCTGATTTTTTTTTATTATTATAAGATATATGGTACATAATAGAAGAAGAAACCACCACCACCACCGGATTAAACCTTGGCAAAAGTGTATGAAATGCTTGTTTGTGTTTGGATACTCCTCCTGTCAGTCATTTTATGAAACACTCTAAGGGCCACTGTAGATCATGGGGGCGGAGCTTCATAAACGTGGGTGGGGCTAATCAAATATAAATTTTAAAAAACACCCTTCCAATTACAAACTTAATCTTAAAAAAAACTCCTTTAAATCTTTTTTCCCTTTAAATACAAAGTATAATTGCTCATGAACGCATAAAAGTTTAGTTAGACCAAAAGATTACGTCTTTCTGCAATAAATAAATTATAAGCCAAAATCTTCCGTCTTCACGTGCCTTCATTTGTGATTCGATATGCAAATATCCGCGAGGAATAAAACCGATATGCAAACTAGCCTGTGACGTCATCCGGTGCAACACTGATCAACAGAGCCGACGTTCACCGTAAGAGTTTTCGGCGCCTGGAGCAAAGGATGTTGCGCAGTAACGCAGCGGGTCGCTAGTTCACCGTCCGCAGAAGTCTCGGACGCACCGTCGGATCAAACACACGCTTTAAATGTCTGTGTATTTCCCCACAAACGGCTGCTCTGAGCTCGGGGTGACTGTGAGAAGGCGCTGTGCTTCACGCCCACAGCATGGCGCGCGCAGTTTGACTACATGCTCCTTAGCTACAAAGCCTGCATCGTGTCTAACTCGGACAGCCAGCGCCTTTATTTTGCGTATCAAGTGCAGGAAAGTACATATGTACAGGTGGACATTTTGTCGACAAAAATATTTGCTCGTGTGTTGTAAACATTTCTTTAAAAAAAAAAAAAAAAGACCAGAAGTTGGACAGAGAGCTGCGCAGAAGGTGATGCTAACTAGTAGTTAGCTCCTTCTCTAAACCTCAGTGCGCGTGCACAATAACTGAAAATATCTCCATCAATAAAAACTTCCTTTACACCAAGAGAATGTGACACTTTTATTTACTATTTAGTTAACTGCGTACCACGGCTAACTAGCGTGCTAGCTCAGCCGGGCTTCACCATTCATTCTCAGAGCTGAAGGCTAACAAGTTAGCCTAGCTTACCTGCTCCTCCAAGCGCTGGATTTCTGCTTCATTTTCTCGCTCGTCCTCCGATGTGTCGTCGTCCTCTTCGTCTTCGGAATTCTCAACGCCCATTGCTTCTTCCTCTCCCGACTCCATTTCTCGCTCCATCTCCTCGGCTTCCTCTTCTTCCTCCTCCTCCTTGATATCAGCTAACAACGTCTCCGCTTCGTTCCCAGTCGCCGCCATGTTTGCGAGGATCTGCCTGGTAACAGGACGCGCGTGCCCGAGTTACAGCCTGATCCAATGAGCTCCGTATAAAAACCAGACCTACGTTTGTTTTTTCTTAGCCTATGTCATGAAATGTCTACTTTATGAACAGGAAAATACTGTAGGATAGTCATAAATCACTAACATTCTGCTAAAGAAAGTGTTAACACTGGTGTGATAATAACTGAACTCAGTGGAACGGTGGTTTAAACGGCGCTGGGAGTCAAACGCAAACAGAGTCAACTCTCCGATTCCAAGCTTTGGGAACCCAGGCTATAGAGTCGTCTCTGCACAGTGACATTGATTCACTTCATTCAAATAGACAGACCGAGAGAGAGATTAAATCATACCATTCACTATATAGTATTAGTTAGGATGCTTTATTTTATCAATCAGATCTGAAAGGGCATAACAGAATATCCAACACACTTATTAAATTCCATAATGCATTGCAATAGGTTAGGGATGCTTTTCTCATAAATAATGAGATGTTTGTCTCATAAGATGCTTTTCTCATAATAATGAGATGTTTGTCTCGTAATACCAAGATGCTTTTCTTATAGTATTATATGTTTGTCTCATAACAACGAGATGCTTTTCTCATAATCATGAGATGTTTGTTTCTTAATAACAAGATTTTTTTTATAATGAGATGTTTTTCTCGCAATAAGGAGATGCTTATGGATTTTGGCTTTTTTTCTTGCATGGCAGCACATAAGGAACAACTGATGTAATATCACAGAAAGATGAAAATGTGTAAATATTCCTTGTTATTATTACCGTCAGTAGTAATAGTATAGTGTGTACTTAAGTACAGCTCACGATGACCTTCCCCTTATTTGTATTATGTCTTAGTTTTTTGGGAACATTTGGGCAAATGACTCTGGAGAATCGACTCTCGAATCGGTTCTTAAAATGACTCGACTCTCCGCAGTGCCTCCTGCTGCACGCAACGCGGATGGTTTGTTTACTGGTGAATACAGATAAGCACGCGCCCCCTTCTGTTAACGTCACAGTGAACATGGCGGTCAGGAGCTGTTTCGCGTCTTTCGGGTTTCTCGGCAGAAACTTGACGTCGCCAGAAATTAAAGCAGTTTGCTGTTACCACAAAAAAGTGAGTGAAGGTTTTACTGCATGTTTCATTCTTCCCGGTTTTCCGTAAGCTAGAAAGAACTTTTAAGCCGAGGTGAATTCTTACGTCGTCACGGAGCTAGCTCTAGTTAGCTAATGGGGAAAGCACACAGTGTCATAAATTCTACAGATATATTATAAAGAAAAAAAACTTCGTGTATGGTTTCTTAGTTAATTTATCTTCAATAGTTCTGCTGTAAAAAAAATAAATAAATAAAATAAAAAAAATACGCGTAAAGTTCATTATACTCGGGCTGAATCCCAAACTAGTCGCTTTATAACAGTGTATAGACTAATACTAACTAGTGCACTCTAACTAACCAACCCACAGCTAGTGTACTATAACTAACTAACTAACTAACCAACCCACAGGTAGTGCACTACACCGCCTGTAGGGAGCCATTTGGGAAACGTGACACCCCCCCCCCCCCCCCCGTTGTGTTTCTCGAAATCATAGTTTATTAACCTGTTCGTTCCTGATGACATTGTGCAGGTGGTGGATCACTACGAGAACCCAAGAAATGTTGGTTCCTTGGATAAAAACGCCAAGAATGTGGGGACCGGTTTAGTGGGAGCACCTGCATGCGGAGATGTCATGAAGCTGCAGGTATACTGGATTTGATCTTCTCACTGCTAGTGTGCGTGTGGGTGAGAGAGAGTGAGATTGAGAATAAGCACGTGACCAGGAGTGCCTTGTGTTTACAGATCGAGGTTGATGAGAACGGAAAGATAGTGGATGCCAGATTCAAAACGTTCGGTTGTGGATCAGCCATCGCTTCAAGTTCCCTGGCCACAGAATGGGTTAAAGGCAAAACGGTATGTGTGTGTGTTTTTGCCCTCAGGCTATTAAACATTCTGCTCTCAACTGCATGTGACGTGTGTGTTTCTGCTTCTGTTCTCTCCATTAGATCGATGAAGCTCTGAAAATCAAGAACACAGAGATTGCCAAGGAGCTGTGTCTTCCACCGGTGAAGCTTCACTGCTCTAGTAAGCTTTACTAAAACCGTAATATAAATACATGTAGACTTGATTTACTACTTGTGTATTACACGGGTCCCGTTTTTGTACCTCATCTTAAGTGGAGTGTCGGGGAATTGTCCTGTCCCTGTCTGACCGCGCTGTTCATTTCCCTCCAGTGCTCGCAGAGGACGCCATCAAGGCCGCACTGGCCGACTACGAACTCAAACAGAAGGACCAGGAGAAAGTGGAAGGGGCCAGAAATTAAACCGCACCCTTTAAACCTTTCTCTCCAGTGCAGACAAACGGCTTGACATCTTTTGTGTAATTTAAGCACAGACTGTGCTGCCCATAGCCAAACATATTGTCCTTCGAGTGACCTCAGCCTCCTGTAGTACGGCTGAAAAATGGAGATCCTCTACCAGGGGTTTTGGGTAACAGCATGTTTGCATTGTGATGGTTGATGTGAGGTGTTGAGAGGAGGCTTTTTAATTTAATTATATTGGGATGGTGTGTGAAGGGGGGGGGGGGGGTTTCTCTTTAATGTCTTTCTGAATCACACAAAAGATGGAAGCATTTCGTTTGTTTGGTTTGTTTGGTTGGTTGTTGTTGTTGTTGTTGTTGTTTTTTGAAGATGATTAATCCATGGAGCAAAACTGTAGTCATCAATCTGCATTCATCTGCAGTCATACACGCACAAATAATCTAATGCTATATTCTACTGTTTAAGCTTAATAAAACTTTTAAAAGATGATGTATTTGTCTGGGAGGGATTTCAGCAAAGTAACATGACTGAACCAATGATATTAATCAAGACTTTTTATTCTCATTATTATTTTTCTGAATCCTCATGAACAATGAACTCCATTAACAATCATTAGTAATTAAACTTAAACATTTACATTAACTGAAGGTTTTGTTTTTTTCAATAAGTCAGATAATCCCATGAATTACCTGATGTTCATACCATCCATAAATAAAGTGAAGACATGATGACCAATACGAACATGACTTTCACTGAGGATGAAGCAAGTTTTAATATTTATACCTGGAGACCAGTATATGGAACCCCTAAAGGGACATGGTGGTGGAAAATATGTTTGGTATGGGAGAACAATTTTTTTTCAAATCTTTTGCGTTCCCTCTCGAAACCTGTTATGAGTTCGGTCAAACACTTCCTGTTTATTTTCCCGCTTGTGGTTCTGACCGCTCCGTAGGTTCACAGTCGAGTGCTTCATAGAGTTTAATTTTGAACTTGGACTCAAATATAAAGAAATGCGGTCTGTGCGTAGTTCGAGGCACGGTTTTACATAAGTGAAAGACACCTGAAAAGGATATTATGCGAAAGAGCATTGTCTCGACAAAAAAATTACTCTATTGATGCTGTTAAGATACAAGCACGAACCACCACGCAGAAGTCTCTCGTGAGAACACGGATTTCACGAGAGAACACAACAGGAAGGCTATCTTTGCGAGGGAAAGCAAAAGTTTCTTGGGGGGATGCAAAAGTTGTGATTTTTTTTTCTCCCATCTCAAATCTTTTCCACCACCATGTCCCTAGGGGCTCTATAGCAGTAAATTATCAACAGTAAGGAATTTAATAAACATTAGTGAATGCAGGTGCATTTCATTAGCATTAAAATAAACCAATTAATTCACCTTAAATCTTACTTTGTTAACATTTATGTATGGTGTATTACGGCTAAAGTTCATGGTTTGTTAATGTTATCGAATGCACTAAATCATGTTAAGAGCCTTAATAATAATAATCTTTATCTTTACTGCAAAGTTCTGCCTTTTAAAAGAAATAATCCCATAAGTATGGGAGAAAGGCTTAACCATAACCCATTCCTGAAAATCCACCTCCCAGCTCTATTCTGTATTTGTGAAAGTTTTTGCACCCACCGGCTCCTCACAAAGTAGAAGACATCCAGAACTCCAATTCTCAGTGTTCTCCTCCTTTCACGATCCTAATCGCTCTTCATAACACTATCACTTGAGGGTGTGGTGCGTGTCGATGACCGATAACTCTCACTTTGCTTATATAAAAAAAAAAAAAAACCTTTGCTGGACACAAACAGCCAACAATTGGACCACATTAGGAGTTCCTTTGACTGCTCACTGAGGACTGAAGGGGAGCTACCCTCTGGGTCCTCCAAAGGAGGCTCCTCAGCACCAGGAGTACAGTTAGCAGGAGTAGTCCTGTCAACACACACAGTACAGAGAGGAGCGTCACAAGTGCTGGGTCACTTGACTGGGTCAAGGTTCGAGGAGTGGATTCAACCTGCACTCCTTCTGCACTGGTGGAGTATGTAGGGGCCAAAGTGCTAACCAAACCATCTTGGATGTTGGTTGTGTTGTTCGTACAACCGGGATTCTTATCTGGTGTCGTGTTGTGGGGTGTTTGGGTTGTCTGGGGGACAAGGTAAGTGGAGTTTAGAAACAAACATTGTTCATAGCTTAAACCCTCCCAAGAGGATTGGTTTGACCCCTGATGAGACCTAGATGCTGTATGGTTAACAACTGAAGGGAACTTTCCTTTCAAGTTCATAAGAGAGCTTCTACAGGAGGTTCTCACAGTTCTGATTACATCAGAAGTAGGATTTGAAGATTCTTTTGAAGAATTCCTCAGCATCAACTTGGAAGCGTTGACTGGTGCTAATCTCTCACTAGGCTTCAGGATTCTTGGACAGATAGCCACAACAGAGAGGGTCAGGAGCAGCTTGTGTGCCAGGTGTAATGGTGCTGCGCACACCAGATCTGTTGCCATGCGTAAACTGTCCATCAGCAGCCACCGATACAGGTACACAATGTCACATTCACAAACCCACAGGTTATTAGCCAGCTCCACAGAGCGGAGATGGAGTAGGCCATCAAATGCATGCTCAGGCACTGAGCGCAAGCAGTTGTGGTTGATCTTCAGGACCTGAAGGTTGACCAACACAGCAAGCGAAGGCAAATCCAATGTCGAAATGCAGTTGGCAGACACGTCCAGGTGTGTTAGCGAACCTGGAAGGTGTGACGGCAGACTTAACAACTGGTTCCCCTTCAGAGACAGCATCCTTAACCGAGCCAGTCTCAGCAGTGCCCCTGGCTGGATGGCCCGAATGCGGTTGTCTTCCAGATCCAACCGTGTAAGATTCCCAAGGTTCCTTAGATCCCCAGCTGTGATGAATGTAATGCGGTTCTCCTGGAGCTGCAGACTTTCCAGGCTCGAGGGAAGGCCACGGGGGAAGCGATCCAACCGGTTGTAGCCAAGGCTCAACTCCTGCAGGCTGGAGTACCGCCACAGGACATTGTCTACATTGCACAGGTGGTTTCGTGCTACAGACAAAGCTGAGGTGGTGAGGGGGACGGAGCGAGGGAGGACATGGAGGCCCAATGACTCACACAGGATCAGAACACCTGGGCGAGGACAGCAGCACCCTGGAGGGCATGAGAATAGGAGCGGGTGGGAGGCGATAAGACAGTAGAACAAGAGCAAAAGAACAAGAGGGAGGCGAAGGCGCATGGCTCACTGACAGGAAAGTGGGAAAAACAGAATAGAAAGGAAAGAATTTATCACATCTGTAAACAGTAAACTGTATTTAATTAAATTATTTGTTTAATTTTAATTAAAAGAAGGGTTATAACTTGCCAAAAAGTTATACAAAACAGCCTCAACAAAACAGTAGGAACAAGAGAGATGTGACAGGGGGTAGGAAAATGACATTCCAAATCAATTAACAAACAATCACTGATTCAGCCTAGTTATATTAAACTTTAACATCTTGCCAGTTTCCTATAAAATACAGATGCTCAACACAGCCAATACAGGTGTCATAGGTTCACAGCTACTCACCACTCACTCACCATCCTCATGCTCTCCTGGTTCCTGTTTCTCAAACAGGACAAGACGCACCGTCCGCTAATGAAACCATTCATCTCTCAGTCATCACTCTCCCTCTTCAGCAAGTTTCCAGAAACTGCACGGCTCTGTGTTCAGACAATTCCAGGCAACGGCCCATCAAACTTTAATGGCAGTCTTAAGTGTTGCCTTACGTGTTTTGTGTCTTCTTCACCATGTGCCATCTGAGTGATACTGCTTTCACTACCACTAGGAAAGCCCAGTATGTGCAGGATTTAAAATTCAGAATTGCACCTTTATCCAAAACAAATGGTTATATCATGCTTTGAGGATCACCGATAGTCCAAGGTTTTTGAATCAGTCGTTAGGGCAATCTTGTAAGGAAGGCCATATGTAAGTTATGACATATTTGGTCACAAACTGATCAAGCCCCTTGCTAAGCCTTTGAGGAATGGGCAGGTGCAAAAGGTAGACAGATTCCCAAAATAATTCTGCACCAAAGGTACAAAAGAAGGGCAACTTGAGCTGGCAGCCGAGGCCATTTTAAGGACTCCGGTTGCAGCGACTCTTTCGTTGGCTTACTCTAGAAGTCGCCAACATGTGGCCTCATGCCATTGCAATGGGGACTTTGTTTTCATTTATAAACCTCATTTGCATTTCCGCCTGATACTGATCTACAGGGAGTGTAGTCGTGTCATATGTAAACGGAGTAAATAATTCACTGATTGCTAATTTATTGCCTTTATACTGTATAACAGTGCAGTATTTTGTGGAAGAGGTGATTGAATGGATTTTGCATTTAAAATTTAAATGACACATTGATCATGCTTGGACAGAAGTCAAAAAGGAAGCCATCAAATGACAGCAAGGGGGCTACATTTCACTTGAGAGGACATACACATTTTAATTTCTTGCCCAAACCACCATCATTCAAACATTTAGAAAGAAAACTGGGAGACTGAGAGAGCCAAACTGCGAGTGTATTCTTTTCAGTTCAAGGCCAAATCAAAGAGACCTGACTCGGACCTATTTTCAGAACAACACGGAACCGTGGCTCTCATAATGGCCTTTTGAAATATTGATTGGATTTTGTATAGCAGACTGTGTGTGACAATAGGGCCCTTTCTGTGGCACTGCTTCGGCCAGAACATTTTGAACAGTTCTGAGACACCTATCAGTGCCAACACTTTCCTAACTGCACATCTAGGGCTGGTTGACGTCAAAAGCTCATGTTTTCCAGCCCATTATTGTATTTTGGTATATTGTTACATGCATTGACGACTGTTTTTTATATTAGATTGGAAGCTAAAATCTAACATCTGTCAATAGGGTTAAGCGATGCATAATGTTATAATCATAAGGTCTCATCGATGGCATAATAAGAATGATGCGGGGCGAGCTATTATACACACACACAATCAGTTTAGTTTAAGTGTTTCAAATTTGTAATGTTCTGCTGGGTTCAAGTCGTGTTTTCTCAAAATACCAAACATGGTATGCAGAAAAGTTGCAACCCTTCAGCTGGAAAACGTGTCATTTGTGCTTGGATTTTAATTTGTGCTTAGTATACTGTATCTACTTTTAGTTTCTCCTCCAAAGGCATTTTGGGTTAAAACAAAAATCCACCGTGTTTACATTCATTACACCTGCGACCGCATTTCAGTCACTGCTGCTGGATGACATGTCACAGATGTCTCAGCAAAGTGGGCTGAAAAAAATCTCAGCCCGAATGGAGATCAAAGCTTGGGAGTGTTTTGCTTTGTGTAATCCCCTTGACACAACTGTTATGGATAGGCTGCATCAATGAGAAAAGGAATCGGCCCCAGCCATGCTTCTTCCAACCATTTGATGTATTTTACTTATTTACGATACTTACGATAATATGAAGGCTCTGATAGCTCATTCATTCCAGCCAGCCATGTTAAATTGTATGTAGTGTTTTATCCATCCATCAATCCATCTTCTATACCGCTTATCCTTCAGGGTCACGGGGAACCTGGATCCTATCCCAGGGAGCATCGGGCACAAGGTGGGGTACACCCTGGACATGGTGCCAATCCAGCGCAGGGCACAATCTCACACACTACAGACACTTTGGACATGCCAATCAGCCTACCATGCTGGAGGAGGAAACCAGAGTAGCTGGAGGAAACGTGGGGCCGTGGCGCGAATTGAACCCCCAACCCTCGAGGTTTGAGGGAAACGTGCTAACCACTAAGCCACCGTGTGCTCTGTAGTGTTTTATTTAGTTAGATATTAGAGTGGTCGGTGGTAATTTGTGCTGTTTTTCTTTTACACAATAAAGACGCAAAGTGCATCACAGCCGCCAAAGTTATTTAATATAACATGTATTGCAAAGTATACTTATAACTGAAATAACAGATATAACTTAAACAGTTGCCAAAAGCCACTTAACAAGACAATACAGTTATTGAACACTAAATATTCAATGAAAAGGCATGGAGAAAACAAGACGACAACGACTCTGTTTACACCTGGAGAGATTATGTGTCTTGGGTATTAGGGTCATATCCGGATAGGGTTTAACCACATAAATACGAAAGTGTAAACAGACCCAATGCGTTTTATAGCCTTGAGGTCTGAGATGCATGTAAACCAGAAAAATGTTCACCAACATACACACATACACACACACACACACACACACACACACACACACACACACACACACACACACACACACACACACACACACACACACACACACACACACAACCCCAATAAGCTGTGTTCAAATGCACATAGTTCCTGACTGCTGAAGTCAGCTCTTAAGGTTTTATCTTTAGCATTTAAAAGCAAGAAAACAAGATGCACCACAATAGTGACAATAGTGTTTGAATATAATGACCTTTTTTTTTTTTTTTTTTTTTTTTTTTTGCATATTAATGATTTCATGTAAATGAAACTCAAGGTCAAGTTCTTATTTTTCAAGTCACATGACTTATAAACTGAAAGGCAAAGCACACATTTAGAAGCATATCAGCCTTAAAATAATTACACTGCTTACACGGATTTCTATAGCGGATACTCCACATAATAAGACTAAAAATAAAAATAAAAATTTTCAAAACCCCACACATTTATTTAACGAATAAAAATGTTTAATTGTTGATATGGCGAGTTTCACTGTAAGGAGACTTTTGCTTGACATTTTTGGAAGGAGTCTCCAGTGTCAGCACTTTGTAACAGTCAGAGGTATAATTTTAGGACAGGTGACTTTGTGGTTTCTCAGTAAAGTGAAAAGCTAAAATTTTTAATAGAGAATAGAGAGAAAAGCAGAGGGAAATACAGTTTATAGTTTCTATAATGGAATGGATAAAAAGAAACTAACTTGTTTCATGAATGTTCCAAAACATTCATGGCCGCATCACACTACCCCGTCGTTGGTTGTTTTCTCATACCAGCACACCCCTAAGTGTTTTATTCCTTAGTTAATACTCCACATTGGGTTTGGTACTGAACCCCTCAGACAGCAAATGATTTCCAAAATAATAAATGTAAGAATATTTCAGACCTGAATATTAAAAATAATCATTATTGCCATTTACTCTTTTTGGTGATATACATTTCAAGGTATTTGACTAATATCACAGAAATTTGAAATGTGATAAATACAAAGAATTCATTGCATTTAAGACAGAGAACAATCGTTATCACTAGCATGATGAAGAATACACTATTAAGCAGAGAACATTTTCAATAATAGAAAGGATGTAGCCACAGTTTTTTCAAATCTAGGTATAGCATTGTATAAGTTGGTGTATAAAAGATTAATCTTATCTCCTTTAAATTCAGCTCAACAGATTTCGTACACGTTTGAATAACTGACATCCCAGAAGAAGAAGGTCCCTTATCTGTATCTCCATCCAATGAATTAGAGAAAATGATTTATTTCCAGCAACGAATCCAAATCCACAAGTTCTTTTGAAGAGAGGCAATCCTCAACAACTCGCTTGTTTTCTCAATGCGAGGCTTGGTTTGCTTTCCTCAGGTGACAAGTGCACACAGGTGCCTGGCCATTACTTGCTGTGGACGTGCTTGGCTTGGGCTCCTCCTTCTTCTTCTTTTCTTCTTCCTTCTGCACCTCTACTTCCTCCACATCTTCAGATTTCTGTACCTCCTTTGGTTTTGGTCTAGGATCTTTGCCGTCCTTATCACCCACTAGAGCTTTAGATGGTGCACGCAGGTAGCTCGTGGTGGCATTGTAGGGCTCCATCAGGCCTTGCTCCGCCCCCTTGCTTGGTACAGCCATGTACTTCCTGGGTGCATGTTTCTTGGGTGGATAGTAGGCCTCGAGTTTGCGCTTGTGGCTCATGGCTGAGGCACAACAGGCAATAAAGATGATGACAATGAGCAGCGACATCACTACGATGATGAGGAGCATATTGTCACGCAGGAAGTCCACTACATCATGAAACAGGAAGTGCTTGATGCGGATGAAGGTGGTGGTGATGCTAAGTATAGGTGTGGGTGAAGGTGGGGGTATGTGGGTGGCGCGGGATGTTGGGAAAATCAATTCCTGTTCGTCTCCACTGCCCTCCATGGACATGTTAAAAGGGAACGCCATAGTAGAGCAGCTCCAGCTCCAAAAGGCAAAGAGGAGCACAAAGGCAAGACGTGGACACATGGACGGCATGGTAACGTTACACCTGAAAGAAGAAAAAGATGCATGAATTAAGGATATATTAGCTACATTTGACAATTGCATTATTAGGTCCGCAACCATCCCCCAATTAAATAGTAAAATTGATTTTAAAAATGATTTGATTTCCACGTATTAAATGGTATATATATTTTCTTTCAGTGGCCTTAAACATGGTCAAGCCTAACAAACAAGATTCCTCCCACACTTTATCTGGTTCCAGCATCACAAAGATTTTTTTCAAGTGCCTTGAAATCTGTCTTTCAGATTGCTCTATGTAAACAGTGGACGCAGAATAAAAATCAGTAGATACAAAATATCGTTTGTTAGAAGATATCTGCCATTCTCTGAAAATGGGAAGTGTAAGCAATGCTTTGTGGGTTCTCTGCTTCCCCTCGGTCTTTGTCGACCAACATTTGGCCTTTTCGATTAGAGAAATTATCGGACAGAGATAATATCTCAAAATGTAATCATACAACCGCGGAAATGACTAAAAAAAATGTCCAGTCACTACTCAGATATGTTTAAATGTCATATAACTTTGCGGAATTAAGTTATGAGTAACTAAGCACTGTTTGAAGACCTCGATCTGATCTAGTTACTTCATTTGTGTGTGAAGTATCAAGTAAGCACAACTCTTTTATTTACTTTTTTATTTACTTTTAATTACTCAAATAATATTAGCTTGAACCTAGACCCTGCCTTCTTTTTTTTTTCAATTTCTCTTTATACAAAAAAAAACAAACAAAAAAAACACTTGTTGGTGTTATATTCTTGCACTTAACTTCAGTTTAGCTAGTTAACAAATAGTAAACAATATAGGCCAGAGATATTCAAATAAAATTCATCCCTTATAAAGGTCTGGATAAGTGAATATCATGACTAAATGGTGTACAAGGGTTACCTTTACTGCTTGATCATTAGTGATTAGTTCATGGCCAATAATCAAATTGGATAAAACACTGCCTCACAGCTGCAGGATCTGGGTTTAATCCTGGTGCTGGTGTCTGTATGGAGTTTCCTTTGGGTTCCTCCCAAAAACATATCAGTAGATGGATTGGCTAAGATAATTTGCCCCTAGGTGCAAATATGTGCGTGCATGATGCCCTGTGGTAGACTGGCACCAATTCAGGGTGTATTCCCGCCTCATGCCCAGTGTTCCCTTGGATAGCCGGATCCACTGCAAGGGATAAAGCACTGGAGTGAGTGAACGTGAACGAGTGAACGAGTGAGCTCTTGTAATTTTAACTTGCTTTATAAACAAAAGCGAATTTCAAAATACTGTAATTAGTTCTTTAAATGTAACTTCAAAAATCCCATTGCATGTCCTTCAGCCTTTGTGTGGGCCATATCTCCTAATTATTGGTATTTGCCACGTATGCTAGATAATGATCCTAACCATTGTGAGTCACAGGAAGCAGAAAGAATCGTCTAAAATCTGTTTATCTGCGTCTGAGAGTAACATCCCAACAGCATATGGGTTTAACAGGAAATAATTATTTTGTTTGCTTGTTTCTTAAACTCGGTAGGATTTATCAGTGGCACTTTTGATTATTTAAGGCAACCGATGTTCCTTGTATAAATATTCACCCCACTGAACATTTCTACATTTTGTAGTGTTACAACCTGGAATGGAACTGCATTTAAATGGGATTTTCTTTACATTTGATTCACACTATACGTTTAACATTTTAAGGTCAAAAGCAACAAGCATTTGATGGTTGAATATTGTAAGTAGAACCACCGTTGCCTACACTTACAGTTGTCTTCTGGGATGTGTCTCTATGAGCTTTGCAGATCTGTGTCCTGATATATTTGTCCATTCTTCTGTGCAAAACTGCCCAAACTCTGTCAGATTACATAGAGATTATGGATGAATGGCAATTTTCAGACTTGCCAGAGGTTGTCAATCAAATTGAGGTCTGGGCTTTGATTGGACCATTCTAACACATTCAGGTTCTTGGTCTGGAACCCTTCCGGTTTAGCACTGCTTTGTTTAGGATCGTTGTCAAGATGTCTCTTACACACTGAAACAGGTTTGCTAGTAGGATTCCCGGTCCCTGTTCTTGAACAGCATTCTGCACGATACGATGCTACCTCCACCATGCTTCACTGTGGGTATGGTTTCCACAGGGTGATAAAGCAGTGTTGGGGTTCTGCAAAACATAGGCCAAAAAGACCAGAGAACCTTTTCCCACATGACTCTCCAACCTGCCTTTTGGCAAACTCCAAATGGGACTTCATATTGGCTTTTTTCAGCAACGGATTTCATCTCACCTCTCTGGGTTATGGATGTCCTGTGAACGGCTTCTCCCATCTAGGCTGTGTATCTGTCCAGTTCTTCCAGAGTTACCCATGGACTCTAGGTTGCTCTTCTGACTAATGCCCTCCTCACAAGGACAATCATGGTTGTGCCATATTCTTTCCGATTTTAATAATCGATATGATTGTACTCTGTAGGATGTTCAAATGTTGTTGTTTTTTATTATAACGAAACCCTGATTGATACTTTGCCAGTACGTGTTTTGAGAGCTCCTTGTTCTTCATGATGCTGTTTGCCTATGGGGCCTTTCAGGAATAGATGGATTAACACTGAGATCCATTTTTTTTTAAAAATGTGTGTAAATAATTTAGCAAATTATATTAATATTTCCTGCACTTCAATATTATATTTTGTTTAGGTCCATGAAAAAAAATCCCAAATACATCAATTTTAGTTCCAGGTTGTAATAATTCTGTAGAATGTAGGAAAGTTCAAAAGCACGAATACTTAAGCTAGGCACTGTAAATCAATTATTTGGATAAAGTTTCCTGTTAATGTTTCCTATTGAGAAAAATAATATAAAAGGATTTATAAACTATGACACACTTCTGCTAAAATATTCAGGGTTTTTTCCCCCTCATCACTCTATTTTAGTTATTGAAGGCCATTACTTATTTGGGGTGGAGATGGAGCAAGTCAAGGCCTGGTTTGTAATTTTTTCCCCCTGACTGCTACCACACGCTCACCACACTAAAGAGAGTGAGACAGACGGACAGACAGACAGGTAAATAGATAAACAGATTCATCTGTATATGGTGTGGATGGTGTAGAGTAGTACACAGTTTTCATGGAGAAAACTGCGAGAGAACAAGACATTTCATATACTTTTATAAATCATAAAATGACTGTGCAAGAAAAATGCTTCTAAAATGGTAGGAGGTTAAACAAAATATAATATGTGGGGTCTGGAAAGTTTGAGCGATTTTTTTTTTCTCTTTTCTTTGTCCTGACTTGTTTTTCATTTCCTTTTCAGACAGAGAGCGAGACAGCTGGACAAAGAAAGAAAGAGAGAGAGAGAGAGAGAGAGAGAGAGAGAGAGAGAGAGAGAGAGAGAGAGAACACAGTGTGGGAGACTTTTGCCTTCAGCCTGTATTTTCATGCTATTTTAGTTCAGCTACAATAAACCAGACCATAGGAACTATTTCTGCTCTCCAGACCAACCTCTCGTCCAACCACAGCACGCTGTAAAAAGCTCAGCGCAGCTGCTATATTGTTTTTAATGATCAAATCACAGAAATCCCAGTCCATGTTTTCTGTATATGTTTAACATGTGTATACTGATATAGTGCATGCATTCCTGACAGTATTTGAACAATAACAACAAGATGTGAGTTACAATAGAAGTGCAGTTTCAGGCTTGCTGAAAAGAGGAAACCTAACTACTCAGGTCAAACCATAGACCATTGAGTGTGGTTTAGAGACTCAGACCAATAATACATGAATAAAACAAATACGAAAGTGGGAGCAACGTTTACTGAGACCATATACGTAACTATATATGCTGATTTCTGAAAACACTATCCAGATTTCTTGTCCATTAATTATCCATAAAGACCATGTAAGATGTAAACTAGATCCTAATGAGAGGTTTGGTGTGCGCTCCTGGATCTAATGTGTGGGTGTCTCCTGCATGTTGAATGCAGCACAGTCCAAAACTGGAGGAAAGAACTGAGCTAAATTACATGCTGAAATGTTCAGCTCTGTCATTCCAGTCTGATCTGAGTGTGGGGCATGGGGCATGGTTTATAAAGGAGATGAAGGCCTAATCTTCTTCAAAGCGCAAGATGAAGTACATTTGAAATTTCAATTGCATAGATTTGTGAAATGTCCTTTGAAAATCTCTGTTCAAGTGATTGAACCCAAGAGAATGATAATTCTACAGGTGTCTTAAATGGAAAGAATCAATATTTCACAAAAGACCTAACACCAGGAGCGCTCACCTAAGTAAAATACCCCAGAAAGGTATAAATCTACAAGTAAGTTAACTCATGAGAACGATCATCCTGGTGAGTTAACCAAAAGAGACTTAACAGAGGTCAAATATTGTTTGACATCATTCTAGAAATAAAATAAAATCAAAATTCTTCAAGTAAGTAAACTCATTCCACAAGTGAGACAACCATGCTATGGTTCTCCAAATGAGTTAACTCAGATTTCTTGTGTTTTTAATCAGTATGATGCCAATCCCAAAGGTGTGAGTGAGTGAGCACCCTGTTTTATTTAAAGAACAGGGATCTATCAAAGTCTGATCTTCACCACATGTTTGTGGAAGTGTATCATAGCATGAACAAAGGAGATTTCTGAGGAGGTCAGAAAAAGAGTTGTTGATCCACCAATCCACAGTCAGACAGATTGTGTACAAATGGAGGAAATTCAAGGCCATTGTTACGCTCCACAGGAGTGATCGACCAACAAAGATCACTCCAAGAGCGAGACGTGTAATAGTCCGCACGTTCATAAAGGAATCCAGGGTAACTTCTAAGCATGTTCATGAATCCACCATCAAGAGAACACTGAACAACAATGGTGTGCATGGCAGGGAAGTGGAAAGCCACTGCTCACAAAAGGAACATTGCTGCCCTTCTGCAGTTTGCTAAAGATCACGTGGACAAACCAGAAGGCTGTTAGAAAAATGTTTTGTGGACGGATGAGACCAAAATAGAATTTATTGGTTTAAATGAGAAGTGTTATGTCCGGAGAAAGGAAAACACTGCATTCTAGCATAAGAACCTTATCCCATCTGTGAAACATGATGGTGGTAGTCTCATGGTTTGGGCCTGTTTTGCTGAATCTGGACGGCTTGCCATCATTCATGGAACAATGAATTCTGAATCACACCTTCGATTTCTAAAGGAAAATATCAGGACATCTGTCTATGATCTGAATCTCAAGAGAAAGTCATGCAGCAAGACAACAACCCTAAACACACAAGCCTTCTACAAAAGAATGGTTAATGAAGAATAAAGTTAATGTTTTGGAATGGCCAAGTCAAAATCCAATAGAAATGTTGTGGAAGAACCTGAAGCAAGCAGTTCATATGAGGAAACCCACCAACATCCCAGGGTTGAAGCTGTTCTGTACTGAGGAACAGGATAAAATTCCTCCAAGCCGATGTGCAGGACTGATCAACAGTTACCACAAACGTTTATCTGCAATTATTGCTGCACAAGGGGGTCACACCACATACTAAAAGCAAAGGTTCACATACTTTTACAGCTCACAGATATGTAATATTGGATCATTTTCCTCAATAAATAACTGACCAAGTATAATATTGTTGTTCAGTAGGGTTCTCTTTAGGATTTCTAGAAAATCTTTTAGAAAATCTGATGAAGTTGTAGGTCATATTTATGCAGAAATGTAGAAAATCCTAAAGAGTTCTTGTTCTATAAACAATGTCAAATGTAGTTTTACAGAACCCAACAGAGACTATCATTCTACATATGTGTTTGACCCAGAAGACCCAAGTATTGTTTTTACAAGTCATTTAACACAGGATAACAGCTACAAAGCAAAACACAGATTATTTAAATATAGGAACTGGAAGAATATAGAAGTCCTGGCAATATGCTAAATTTGAATTTACTGTAAGGATAGAAATTAACAAGCTTGAAATAAACTAAGTGCTTTAAAGGAGTGAAAGTTAAAAGCAGTTTCCAATAGTTTTCTGCAAATAAACTGTATAACGTTCTGAGATGATTCCTGTTTTTTGGGGTTTTATTTTTGCTTTTTAATTCCACTCTCCAAAGAAAAGGTTAAAGAAAACCAAATGGCATTCATTTGAAGAGGAAAAACACTTACTGATATGCAGATGTTTTCTCTGTGGTTATCGGAGATCCCAGCGCTCACTCCAGTACACAAGGAAATACAGAGAAATGAGGAAAGATTGATCAAAAGAAAGATAAGTCAGGACGACCAGCTGCCTCTGTGCTGCACTGAGAGTGGCACAGCAGCTTGTGTCTTTAGGTTTAAACCTAGACAAAAAAAAAAAGAGTTAGAAAAAAAGGAAATTTTTGTTTGTGTGGTGAACATCTCCTTCCCTCCTTCCTTCTACTTTTCTCCTCCTCTCACTGGAAAGATGGTATGGTGGGTTGGTTTTGTTCTTTATAGACAAGGTCCGCTAATGATAGCATGCAAATTCATGGATGAGTTCACACACATAAATGACTCAAGCTCTGATATCTTTTAATTTTCACAAAATCACAAAGACACACACACACACACACACACGCACACACAGCATGATACAGAAATCTGTTTGTTTAGGAGGAATGAGAAATGGGATATTTATATAATTTATTACATTGCAAGGTTTGGGTGAAGTATCCATTATACACGGTAATTCATTCTTAATGATAAACTCAAGTAACTGAAGTCACATTTAAAACCCAATTACCTTGTTTTGTTTTGCAAATGAACAATATGCACTAAATCCTCTTAGTAAATGCATGCTAAACTATTTAACTCTGAAATAAGTTAGTAATAAAACATAGGAAAATAATATTAGTGAAAATATCTTGAATATGGGCAAATTTGTCCGACTATAAAATTATTATAAAACAAATACAAGATTATTGCAATTGAGATCTGGGGAATTTGAAGGGCAAGTCAACATGGTCCAGTTCTGATGCTCAGTGGACAGGGGTCAGTTTTGGGCACTCTGACCGGTCTGCGGCTTCGAGGCCCATATCATCTTTTTATCATAGCCAGTATTAACGTTTTCAGCATTTTGTGCTACAGCAGCTCTTCTGTGGGATGCGAACAGACGGGCTAGCCTTCGCTCCCTATGCACATCAGTGAGTCAATGGGCACCCATGAACCTGTCACCAGTTCACCAGTTGTCCTTCCTTTTGACCACTTTTGGTAGGTACTAATCACTGCATACCGGAAACGCCTTACAAGACCTACCGTTTTGGAGATGCTCTGACCCGGTCATCCAGCCATTGCAATTTGACTCTTGTCAGAGTCACTCAGATCCTTACACTTGCCCATTTTTCCTGCTTCCAACACATCAACTTTGAGAACTGACTCTTCACTTGCTGCCTAAAATATCCCACGCCTTGACAGGTGCCATTATAAGGAGATAATCAACCTGTTACTTCACTTGTTAGTAGTTTTAATGTCATTGCTGATCGGTGTAGTTTTACTTCTGATACTGGAAGCTGCTTCCAAAAATGCTTTTTTTAGCCTGTTTAAGTGGAGCATCCTCCATTCAAGTCCCTGTGATTAGCTGTTACTATAGAAACAATGACATATTAGAATGAGCCCAAAGCTGCTGTTGTAGAAAATTAATGGACTATCTGATCAATTAATCAATGCATGTAGTAATTATGTAACTTACCTGAACATGACAAGTTCTTGAACATGACACTTATACTCTAAATAAGTGATTAATTACTAACTTGTGCACTATACTCTGGATTCACTTTTAACAACTCGGCAGTTTATGCCTTAACTTCCTAGAAGAAGCACACAAACACCTCAAATAACTAAAATGTATGTGCACTGAACTCTTATTTTTCTTTTTACTTTGTACAGTTGTGGAAATAAGTATTGAACGAGTCAACACTTTTCCAGTAAATATATTTCAAATGAGACTATTCACATGAAGTTTTCACCAGACATCAGTATTAACTATACTATAAAGAAATATAAAGAATTCACAACATTAAAGATCATAAATAAAGTTGTGTTTATTAAAGTGGAATGACTCGGGGAAAAAAGTATTGAACATACTAAGAAAAAGGAGTTCTCCAAGGTAAGGTAATGCAAGGAACCAGCTGAAATCCGTAAGTAATTATACCCCCTATCTGTGCAAATTAATATCTGCTGGGTTAGTAAATTGATGGTCTATAAAAAAGGCTTTTCGTTACCAAGGTGTCACACAAGAAACATCTCATTATGGGAAAAAGCACTTATACTTATTTCCCCCACTATACAGTATCTCTCATTGCCTGGTCTGGACATGCAGCATATGCACTCTATATAAAAACCATACATCTCCAGGCTTAACAGTAATATTGAATCATTAAAAAACAACAAAAAAAGTATTTTCAGTCTTTTAGGCCACATACTGAAGGCTCAGTTTGAGGTGCGGTGTGGTGTACACCTCCCATGGGTGAGGCTCTGTGGGCGCTGGGTGTAGCTCTTATTTCTGAACCTGGTTTCTGCTCTCTCTCTCTCTCTCTCTCATCAGGCTTTTGAGATTACAGCCTCTCGGCCACAAACACACACACACACACAGTTCATGTATGCACCAGTTTTAAAATAAGCCTCCCATCTACAGGCCTTCTGTAGAGCTTACATTAGACTACATATTATATACTGTATACATAAATGTACAGAGGACTGAAATCATTAGATGTCCTGTACACATCTTATTTTTAAATGATATTTATTTATCTGCCAGATGAGCAGTTAATGTTCTTGGTCTTCATCTTCATCAAGGACCCCAAGAGTAATTTGAATTTGCAATCTTTTAGACACATGGAAACTCTAAATCTTATGTTATGGGAAATAACAAACAAAATACATTTGTGACATCTGTAAAAAAAAAAAAAAAATTCAAATAAATAAATAACATTTTTAAAAGGTTGAGACTTTAATTTATGCTCGATGCCACCATGACATTTTGTCTGCTACCATATAAAATATAAAGAAATCTCTACAGAAGGCTCAACACATGAGCAATTCCAATAAGATAAAAGACTAAAAAGCACAAACGTCCCTCCATGGGAGTAAATTACATAGAGCAGGTTTTTAACTATACAAAACAATCAGTACAGTTACAACCATACATTTGGATCATTCGGAACGTGTAAAGAAATGAAAATATTAACATGCTCTGCACTCAGAGTTCACTTTAATAGGATAGTTTTAATACTATAACCTATTACCTGTATACCAAAAAGGTCACGTACACTTCCAGTCCATTTAAATGCAGTATTTTGTGCACCACTGTTTACACAACTCAGGAGAATATTAACAAATGTACTGTATATATAGCAATAAAGAAGACACAGCTCCAGGGTCTCCGGTTTGTTCCTAAGCTCTGGTTACGGTCTGTGTGGACTTTTGTTTTGTTCTCCTCATGACTGTGTGGGTTTCCTCTGACCTCCCATAAACATGATAGATTGGCTACTTTAAATTGCTCTGAAGTGTGAATGAGTGTGAGACACCCTGCGATGGACTGGCGGATCAAGATAAAGCACTTATTTAAATAGAAGGACTGTGTAAGTTAAAAGTGGCTGTTATTAGATACATCGGTCTTTTCTATGAAATGAGGCTGATGGTGCAAAGATGTGATGCTCTTATGTTTTGAGTCCAAAAGGGGGAAAAAAGTGCTTAATGTATTAGCAAGAGTGCCTGCTCCTGTTGTTATCTCAGATCTACTTAACTGTTTTATACTAATAATTTTAAAAAACACTGGAGGTGTACATGGGACTGTTTCTTTAATCCCACTTTAGTTGGCTCCTGAAGAAATTCAGACCATTTTAACACCTAGTCCTGCAGGGAGTGTTTTGTTTTTTTTTTCCCCCTGACGGAGTATATTATTTTGGATTGTACCTGCTCGCAAGTTAGTTCTATTTCCCAATATATATGGTTCCAAAAAATAATTTAAACTATAAAATGATAAACCATGATAAAAATCAGTTACTGAAGATGAATGAATGAAGAAGAAGGACCCATGATAATGAACGGCGACCTGCTTATGTGACTTTTATGTTGTGATCCTAGCCCTGATGCACGCCACCAATAGAAAGCTCAGAAAGACGTCGCTTGCACATGCATATAACAAACCAGCACCCGACCTGTTGTTTGGAAATTATGAATCACGAAAGAGACAACTGGAAACAGGAACACAAGTCTGCAAAATACATGAGTCAATTGACTTGTGATTTAAAAAAAAAAATACAGTGGATTACAACATACAAATGACGGTAAATGATATTTCAGCCTATTATGTACAGCCACTGAGTAAGAGCTTCCTTATAAACAGGACTATAAAAAAAACATGAGTAAAGCAGTTCATTTGATCTACATGTATAAATATGCATGTGTAGGGGTATTGATCAACCACACACTGCTTCAGAATTAAGACATTCTGGTGCGGTTTGGCTAGAAAGAAGGCCACAGTTAAAGGTTGCTCTCAATAGGCAGCTTTTCTGTCACACACTGATGCACAACTATGTTTAAATACGCACTTCCGCTTCCTCTTTTGTCAGTCTAAGTTCACACATTTCCTATGCAACACCATTACAAACACAAATATTATCATCTGTGCTGACAACCAGCTTCTGTTGGGCCTCCAGAGGAAACTAATCTCTATTTATGCATCAGTACACAACAAATTTGGCGTAGACCATGGTGCAGGCTTTTCTCACAGTTTGTTCTGGAGACTAAGTATTTTAGAAATGATTCAAGTTCTGCGAGTCTCTGGTTTTCTGAGAAATATTCAGGGTTACAAAGTGCATCAGTCTTGTTTAACAGTAATATAGAAACGCTTGATTAAAACAAAGAGCCAGTGGTAATGGCTTCACCATACACACCTCACATAAGGAAGGAAGAATTAAGAGGATCAGCTCAACTCCATCTTCATCCACAATGCAGACGCTTGATTGATTTGATTTTCCAGTCAGGTTTAAGATTTGCATATAAAAACGAACCTAATATCTATGCTATAGCTTCTGTATCATGCAGGAAACTGTTGAGGGTGAGGTCATCACCGTCTTCATCCTCAGTAATGGGGATCAGTGCGCCATTGCTTTTAGGGTGCTTCGGTGTGGGAATGGGATGATCGGAATCATTCATGAGGGCAGATATACAGACCATCTCAGTCTCATGAAGCAGGCCCGCCCTCTGCCTGTATCTGCTGCCTGCCAACTTTGTGGCTAAGATGATGGTGGTCATGATGAAGATGGTCGCTAGACCAGTCAAACTGGCAATGGCAATCAGGCACCGACTCACGAGACCTTCCCTTTTTGGTTCGGCTGTAGGACAAACTTTGGTGCTATGTGGCTTAGTTGGTGTGTGATTCGGAGTGGTTCTTAATTCTGTGGTTGATGGAACCAATGGCTTGACCGTTGTTCTTGATCTTGAAGGTCCATCTGTGCTCACATGAGGCGTCGTCACCACAGTAGGGACAGGATTTGTGGCATTCGCTCCATTTCTAGGTTTCACTGAGGCAGAAAATGTGGGAGCAGAGTTTGGCATCGTGGGGTCCGAACTGCCATTTTTCTCAGGAAGTGAGGTTTGCGGAGGACTTTCAGTACCTGCCAAACTTCCGTTACCTGCTGACTGGTGTTTGGTGCTGTTTGTTTCAGTTCCATCAATGTTATAAAGGTTTCCATAAGTTCCATTTCCCTGTGAAGGTTGGCCGTGGGCCGTTTCTGAATTATTCTGGCTGGTTGCGGGAGCTGCAGCAGACCGTTCTTCTCTTACCTCTGTGGTCTGTGGAGTTCCACTGGTGGGCTGAAGTAAAGTTTCATTGTTATATTGCAGTGTGTAGTTGGAGACTGTTGTATTTTGCACATTCCGATCTTCTACACCAAGTAAATGTCTGCATGAGACAAAGCTGCTCACAGTCAGCAGAAAAAGAAATTGCAGCAATGTGAGCTTGTTAGTCATGGCTATTAGCTGTAGAACAAAAGAAAAGGTACAACGTGGAGAATGAGTGCATAAGATACACACACTGCTCATGACATTTCCATCAGGTTATATCTTCAATTTTAACGGAAAAACAATCATTTGCACTTTAGATAAGTATTTTAACCACAATGTTGGGCTAACGCAGTAAAATTTATGTTGTTGTGCACACCACATGTTATTAGCATGTTAAGAACTTCCTTTTTGATGAGTATGATGTACATCACTCAGGTTTCCCGTTTCAAACTACGAATATGCCTTCAGACAGAAATTTAAGAAAAATGTCACAGCCTTAGTATTTATTACAAAGTTCTTGCCTGCTAGAACAATGTCTTACCTGATTCCCAAGGGCTTTTGTAAACTTTAACCATATAGATCATTTCCATAAATCAAATCAAAAATAGTACCAATGACAAATTATGTAAAAGAATACACATAAATAATGTATATACACATACACAATATATATAATAGAAGTGTCTGCTGTATATACACGCACTGAGCATAAATACCTGATGTTGGGTTGGTAGCTCTTTCCAGCTCAAATGGCTTGTATGGCTTCAAAAACTTCTCACCGTTTAATTCAAGTGCAGGAAGTTGCCTCAGTGTCAGACCAAGCTGAGGTTTCAAACTGTGACGCAAACTTTACACGAGCAAATAGGAGTAAGCTTAAAGCGAACGAGTTTCAGCTGCAGTTCCCTAATGTAACAAGCTATGAGCAAATGACAGTGACACCAGCTAATTATGCAACCATCAAACTTCCTCCTTAAATGTAGGCCACAATGTAGTCACAGATTATTTGATACATGAAGCAAAATTAATGGGGGGGGGGGGGTAAATAAATAACAAGCAGGCTATTTTTTATTTTTTTAGATTTTATTGGGTTCATTCACTTTATGTTCCATTTAAAGTGAACAGGGAGACTTTGGAAACTATGGCTTCGTTTTCTTTTGCAGTTTGACAGAGGCAGCATTGGAATGAAGTGTGTAGTTATTTACAGAGCATTTCATGAAATCACATACACCACGCTTTCTAGTTTGAGCTTCTCATCCACCTACAAAAATCCTTCAAGTTCGCCACTTAGTCTCTTACAACACCAAAACACTCATAAACACTCCATAACCTCGGAGGAAAATCATCCGTTTACAACCTTCATAAATCACAATTCCCACTTTTAGCCAAATGGTATTATCTGCATAATACTAACTGACCACCAGTTTAGCATTTCACACAGGGGCAATGTTCTGTCGAGCCACACAATGGTCGAGTTCAGAGTCTTTCTTAGCTTAAAAATAATGACTCATTTGACTACAACCCTGAAACTGCTCTATGGAATGGTTTTGGAGGAATAAAACAACATGGTGTTTTTAATTGGACCACAATCAACGATAGAGGTGTGTGAAGTGGACTTACTGTTATGACCCCAAAGCAATTTGGCAACATGAATTATTTTTATTTATTAAAGAATGACAAATGACTCTTTTTTATCAAATCAATAGCTTTTGACCAATCCGATTTGAGAAATCAATGACGCTATGGTATTTATATAAAAAAAAAATAATTAAAAAACCTTTAACACAATTCTGTATGCAGGACATGATTACTACAAACTACTACAAAAGGCAACAACACTAAATTGGGCTCAAACCCTAACACACTTGCCCTCCACATCATTCCATCCTCACACCAATCCACCAATTCAGACTCAATTGTACCAGAAAAATCTTTCCACAATTCCATACATGCATGCATCTTCCTTAAGAACCTAGCTAACATATCAAAGATGGCACATCTACTTTTTTCCCCTGAACCTCACCTCTACTAGCTCACTTCCCTCGTTGTTATAACCCCATAAGCAGATGTAAATAAAGCTCTCTGCGTAACAAAATCCCATCTAAAATCTTTTTTTTTTTTTTTTTTAAATCTGAAATAGTGAATGAATAGAGAGAAAGGTACTGTATGTTTCTTGTAGGTGGTGTGAGCAACAATAAAGAGGATGTAAAACACCTGCAAGCACCTCTCAGTTCCATAATTAAGTACATAAAGATAAAAAAGAAAAAAAAAAGGAAGTGTTAAGCATACAGGTGATCACACCAATTACAACAGAAACATTCTTAGGGCGCTTTCACACTTGCAGTTTTTCCCTCCTCAACTGCCAGGATGTTTCTGTGGTTTTTTTGCAAACCAATCAGGTCACAAGTTGGGAAATGACTGAAAAATTATTTGTTAGTGAGTTGTTTTGAATGGAAAAGTTTTCATTGCCAGTATTCCACATAACCAACTATAAGAGCGCGTCTATTTTTTGGGACATTCTCTGGTACATGATATGTCTCACTTTAACTGTAGCTCAAGCAGGTCAAATTCTCTGATTTTCTGCCTCTAAAGCTACAGCAAAGTCAAACACCGTCCACACTGTCAGAGTTACACCAGTCTTTATTTCATATTTATTACCAATAATATGAACAACTCAAATCTAGAAGGCATACTAGGCTAGTTATTTAGCTGAGAACTGCTTAAAGCGTAGTTATAGTTACAGTGTGTCGCAAGAGATGCTCTTCCTGAACTTTTTCTGAAAGTGTGTGTGTTGGGGGAGGGGTGCGGGGGGGAACGGCCAAGTGTGAAAGCACCGTTGGGTTCACCCTGACCCCGGCGTGCCTCACCCATCAAGCATGTTGTAATCTGAGTCAGACTTTGTTACTCTTCAGTTATAGTATATAGGATATAGAATATAGGATATAGTCTAGACGAACTTGAGCTACACCCTTACAAAAAGTTGGTTCTGCATGGCTAACAGAGCAGGGCAGTCGCTTCCTGCACAACGGAAACAGGAAGTGAAGAGTAGGGCATGGGTGTCAGTCTAGACCTACGCGGATATCACCCACCCAAACACCTTGAGGGACTAAACGTCTGAGATGATGGTCTAATGAGGTTAAATTTGAGGTTACTAACGTTAATACTTCAAATATCCCTTCACCAAGTGTTTATCCAGCTAATTTAAGAGCCCCGCTCTATAATCAGGCCATGTTTTTATAACAGAACTGATTTGATGTAAAATGTAAACACTGAATCATAGAGAAGCCTGGAGAGAGAAAAAAACATGGAATATGATGTACTATTTCCTCTGGATTCTTCCTTCTGAGACTATTTAACCGAAGACACAAAACAAGAATTGGGAGGGAAACCCAGGAATTATTTAACCCAGAAAGTATTTAGAAATTAGGGAGGGAAAAAAAATCTTTATTGCATGCATTAAGGATAATGGGAGGATACCGTTTCTGGGAAAGAGGGAAGTGTCTGGAATGATGAGAAAATTCAGACCTCAGTGACCGTGTTCAGTGTTCATGGCCACTGGAATATCAATGCTGAACAGTCACACCACTATACAAACCATTTCCAAACAGCAAAAAAAAAAAAAAAAAAAAAAAAAAAAACCCAAATGCTCCAAATGTTCATAAAACTGTTTCAGTATACAGATGTTGCTTTCCTCTGTCAATCTGTACATACAGCCTGCTTGGTTAAAATCACTTTCAAACATGAATTTTTCTTGTATAGAGACCTTTTAAATGGTCAGATAAATCAAATCAATCCCCTCACTTGCATTCCCAGCCTATTGCAATGTCCCTTATTAGTACAAAGTGGACTAAGTGTATTTATATTATATAAAAAAAAAAAAAACAACCTATGGTCAAATACTGTCAAGGAGGCCCATATACGAGCATCCTCTAAAAATTTGGCAACAAAGAAGAAGGGATAGTGAGGAATGCAATACTGATTTCAATATTTGAGCACACTCAATGCTTCACATTGGAATATTGGTCACAATTTTTTTTGACTATGAGAAAAGAAAGAATGCTTAACACCTTTTGGAAAAGAAAAAAAACACCACATAAAACACAAGTGCCACATTTGGAACAAGGTTTAGTAAAAAGATATTCTTGGCTTTTGAGAGAGACCTATGCTTCCGTCATTTTGCAAATGGAACTGGTTCAAGGGGTTAGAAAAAAAAGAGAATGAAAGAATGAAGAAAAAAAACAAAAAACGTTCATCTTGGAATGTTGGGCAGGTCTCGGACGGAACGAAGTCGCGATGACTGGCAGTGACTAGTTCCGCCCACCTGGCCAGTAGAATTTCCTGAACAGTAGCTGGGGGAGGGGAAAAGGGTCCTTCAGACGTCCATCTGGGACAACTGCTCCTCGAGCTTGGCAATTCGCTTTTCCTGACTGCTCACCAGCTCTCGGAGGGATTTGATCTCTTTCAGCACCTCGTCCAATTTTGACTCGTTTTTCTGTACAAAACAATAAATAAATAGATAGATAGATAGATAGATAGATAGTTATTAAGCTCCTAGTATATGTTTAGCACACATGCATTTTAAGGACATGTGACCCAATAACACACAAAAGCAGCAACATGTGCTTATAATAAATGTCGAATGTGGTCTACATTCCCCTCTGAAAGTACTGGAACGGACATTTGGGTTTGAGCTCAGAAGATGAACATGAGATGAGAGTTTAGAATTTCAGCTTTCATTTCCTAGTGTTTATATCTAGATGTATTAAATAACAAAAGATAGAACCATTTGCATCAGACCACCCAATTTTTTAAGCAAGCAAAAGTATAGGAACAGAAGTTTTGAAGTAAATTAAAGCAACTGCATGATGACGTTCATTTATTTTGGATGCATTTCTCTGTAAATTGGCAGACAGAATGTTTCGGTAGACTTCTGACTTCATTCTGCTGCTATCTTCATGAGTTACATCATCAATAACGATTAGTGAGAATGTTCCAGAAGCAGCCATGCAAGCACAAGCCATGACACTACCTCCACCATGTTTCACAGATAAGCTTGTATGTTTCAGATCATGATTTAGATCATTTCTTTCTTCACACTTTGGCCTTTCCATCATTTTGGTAGAGGTTCATCTTGGTTTCAGAACTTTTGTGGATCATCTCTGCATTTCTTTGCAAATTCCAATCTGGCTTTCTGATTCTTACTGCTGGTGAGTGGTTTGCATCTTGTGGTACGGCCTCTATATTTCTGCACTCGACGTCTTCTTCGTACAAAGGATTGTGATACTTTCATCTCTGCCCTGTGGAGGTTGTTGGTGAGGTCACTGACTGTTGTTTATTTTGTATCACTAAGTTTAACACAGCGGTTTGTATCGTGGACGCTACATAGTAAAGTTAGGATAGTAACGTTGTTCCTGTCATTACAGAGTCATGTGGGCGGAGTCATGTTTGCAGTGGCTGTGATGTGGATAATAAAACAGAAGGCTCAGTTGTGACGTGTGAAAAACTTCCTAAGGAAGTTATATGCTATAAGAATCAAACCTCTAGGGTTGATATATGGATATACAGATCGAATCTATACCTTTATGAAAATCTAAATAATCGTTCTGTCTCTATGTTCCAATGGCAGCAAATGCAAAGTTCAGCACTCATGAGCGTCTGACGCAATAAATAAACCACGTGAAGACATGGTTGTGTGTTACAAGCACAAACGTGAATCATAAAAACTAATCAGAACAGACAATAGGGAGTGGGTTAAAAACAAAGAGGAATGAAAAGAGTGAGAAACGTACGACACTCGGGGCTGCGCTGGCCGTTTTGGTGGCAGGAGCAGCGGTGTTGTTCTCTGAATTCTTGCTGGGCTTGGGCTTGTTGTCCAGAATGTTTTTCTTGACCACCTTGAGGTCGCGGTTCTTGGCTGGGATGTAGCCGTCCTTGAGCGAGATCAGGATAGGTTCGCCATTCTTGCCGTCAAACCAGTCCTCGGCCTCGATAGCGCAATCGGGCCCGGCCGTGTCCGGATACAGATCGTCCTGGAACAGGTCCGACTGAATGGAGAGAGCGAGGAGGAATAGTGTGAATTAGCTTAATACAATCATTTATACAATGCTTTTTCAAAGCCCAAAGGCGAACCACAAAATGATGTAATATACATATTTGATGTAATAAAAAACAAGTACAACTCGATGCCAACAGCGTCATTGGGGATGCCTCCACCACCAACATGTCAGGTCCTTCCTGTTACTAATTTACTCTTAAAATACCCTTAAAATATACTTAAAACAGGAATGAAGCTATTGAAGAACAACTATTTCAGACATCTGTCCTTGAAGAAACTTCGAGTCTGCTTTGATCAGTTCCAAAATCTAGTCGGTTCATCTGCTGTTTGCAATGATAATTCCATACAAATCCTACAAAAATTCAATCATAATCTCTTGAGATGTCACGTTAACAATAATATTGGATGGACGCACAGACAGCCTGAAAACATAATGCCTCCACCACCTAGTGGCAAATGCGTACAAAAGTAGGGGCAGACAAATCAGCAGCCAGGACAAGTAGTTCAGTTTTTTTTGTTTTTTTTTAATACAAGTTGCTCGGTGAACAAGAAGATATAGTAGGCTCGCAACCATCTCTTGTTCAACAGCATATCGACTTTTGGAAAGCAAATACTGTATACGGTATTTATGTTTAAACGATATTAAACACCCTTTACAGTGGTGAGATGACCCTTAAAAAGTATATGGACACCTAATCAATCACACGCATATGTGCTTGTTGAACAACCCATTCCAGATTTATTCCCACCTTTGCTCTTATAATAACCTCCACTCTTCTGAGAAGGTTTTCCACTAGAATTTGGAGCATGGCTGCGAGGATGTGTGTTCGTTCAGCTAGAAGAGCATTAATGAGGTCAGGCACAGATGTTGAGGAGGTCTGGAGTGCAGTCGTTGTTCCAGTTCATCCCAAAGTTGTTCAGTGGGGTTGATGGACACTCAAGTTTTTCCACGCCAAATTTGGCAAATCATGTCTTCATGGAGCTCACTGTGTGCACAGGTTTGGGCCTCTTACTTCCAGTGAACTAGGGGAATTTGTAATGCTACATTATAAAAAGACAATTATGTGCTTCCTACTTTGTGGTAACAGTGCGAGGCCTACGTATGGGGTGTGACGGTCAAGTGTGCACATACCACATTTCCATATAGTGTGGAATAACCAAGCAAAAACAGAGATTTTAGTGTGTTCACAATTATACCGTACCCAACTGAATTCAAGTCAAAGGAGTTCACTGAGTGAAAAGAAGTTAATGTAGAAGGGTAAAACATGAGATTATGTTTATATCCTGTGCTTCAAGCAAGAAAAGATCATCCATGTCCACGTCCAGTGTTGAACACTAAAGAAGTAGGTGTCACTCTGGGCTCTCAACAGGACAATGCCATTTGATTTTCTTCGCCCGAATCACTAATAACACCCAGAAACCTGTGACGACCAGGTCAGTGCCACTTTTGCACCACCCAAATAAAACGTGGCGCTGTAGTGTTCACTTTCAATCGCACAGACAAGCTACAGTCAGTTACTGTACACCTACAAAGTGACTACTGTCAGATGATCATTCAGCAGAACACGGCAGGAAGGACTCACCTTTCTTGGCACTGTCATGATGATGGGCTCACACTTCCTCTCGTGCAGCTTGTAAAACCTGAAAAACACACATACAGGTTATTAGTAAGACTCCAAAAGCAATGAAGATCAACAAAGAGCTAAAAGAAATCCATATGGATTTTTTTCTTTTTAAAGTGGGTAATGCTCACTAAAGTTGATCTGCTGCCCCCTACAGGACGATCACAGTTGTACACACATTCGCACATCTCTGTCAGATTAGATTTCCTACTGTAAAAGCATACTACACTTCTGACTTTCCAGCTGAAAACATCTGAAAAGAATGACCTTATTTTTATTATGAAGCACTAACTGCAGGTGGAACAGTACGATACATAAAGGATAAGGGCCGCCCCAAATCTTTTTGTTTGTTGTGGTTTCTAGTCGACAAATTGTGTATTCAATCCACGCGGCGGACTCTCCATATAATTTAAGGTGTTGTTACTTAAGAAAGAAAAGCAAGCATTCTGTAGGTAAATGTTTATGGAAGGAGTCTCCAGTGCCAGTTTGCTTAAGAACTAGTCAGGAAGCTTTAAGAACACGCGGCAGTCTTTAGGACAGCGGACTTTGTTTCTTCTGGGGTTTTTTTCGGTAATATGACAAGCTGTGGTTATTGGTCTTATTAATATCAATAGAGAGAGAGCTAGAGAGACAAAGAGAGAGAGACAGAGAGCACGAGAGAGACAGAACGTGAGACAGAGAGACAGAGCGTGAGCGCAAAAGAGAGAGACAGAGAGCGAGAGACAGCGTGCAAAAGAACGAGAGAGAGAAAGAGAGACAGAGACCGAGAGAAAAAAAGCTGGTGAGAGTATGATTATTATAGCAGCTATAATGCAAGTGATGACAGAGATACTTATGGTGGACATTCTACAACATTAAAACTAACTATAATAAATAATACATTTAAAAATAGTAGCGGCTGGAAAACTGCCGAAATAAGAGGAATAAAACATTATTTAAAAAAAAAAAAAAAAAAAAAAAAAAAAAAAATTCACTGTTCTAGGAATATAATTCATTTGTGGTTGATTATTTGATAAGCTGATTATTGTCCTGTATGCCCTGTTGTGTTTTTTTGCCCTTACGTAATCACACTCCTACTGTTACCAATAGTAAGAAAACTATTTGTGCTTGAAATTCGCAGTGCGGTGGGGAAAAAACCCGCTGTTTCCGTCTTACCTGGCGATCTCACACTTGTTGACGTCCAGGCCTCTCTTGGGCATGTAGCCCATGCCCCTCTGCGGCTCCTTGGTGATAAATGTGTTGAGGTAATGCACGTATGGCGCCTCGTCAGTGATCTCAAAGTAACGGATGCTGCTGTCACCCTGACAACGGAAAAAAAAAAAAAACAAGGAAACAAAACAATGAATAAGTTTACGCTTCAGCATTTAGACATTACACAAGGTGCTGATTAATCGTCTATGCCATATGCAAAACAAAAATCACAGGACTTTTAACTCCATTAACATCATGCATTTTTTTTTCCAGTCTAATTAACTTCATGAGATGAAGGGCTGTTTCATAGCTTCATGAACGACTGCTTATAGCAGTTATAGCGGAAGTCGTAAAGTGCTCCGCAGACACATTCAACAACAAAAACACTACATGTGCAAAGAAAATAAATGTTGAGTAAATGAACGGAAAAGGAACAATAAAATGCCGTGACTCTGGAAGATCTAGAAGCACGTGTACCTTTCCGCACAGGTACACCACGTTGGTGTCGGGGTCATAGAACGGCAGGAGGACTCCGTTGCTGGTGTCCATCTCATGGACTGAAATCGGCTCCTCCATGTTTTGCTGGTAAAAAAATAAATAAATAAATAAAATGTCACATTCCATACTATTGTTAACTTTATTTTTATGTAAATAATGAAGCAGAAACAGCCATTTATTATAATTCAGGCCTTATAAACTGGAGGCGTATTATAGAAACGTTCTATCTTAAGTCAAGATCTGATCAGTTATAAATTAGGATTTTTTTCCACAAATTCGTATTACAGAAGCAAATCTTAACTTGATTTAGGATTCTTATCTTAAATTATCTTATCTTACAAAATCTTCTCTTATCTCATCTCAAACTGCTCCGTCAAGCTCGATAATCAACTCCCGGGTTTGTTACCAAGCAACCAACTACAACCAACAACTGTGACGTAAAACCACTTGCACGGTGACTGGTAATGCTCCGTGACGCTTCTGTAATGTTGGTTGCAGTTCTCGCTCTAACTGCATTACCGTATTTCGTGGAAGTCTGTAATTATTTATCGGTGATTTGTTGTTAAAGCACAGCACGTCATCTGGGTACTCCAAAAGTCTTTCCACCATCAAACTTCACAGTTCTTCATCTCGTATCGTTTAATAAACGTAACGGCGTTCGTGGCTATTGTTACGTGACCGTTATCTTTGGCTTTCGAATACGTAGTAAGTCAGGACACCAGTGGGGTTCGGATGCTTCTGTAATACCCTTTTCCTAGATAACGCACTTAGGAAGTGTTATTCTGTAACAGCTAATTGTCCTAAACGAGGTCCTAAGTGAAATTACCACGGTTACCAAACGTTAGGATCGTTCTGTTATGCACCCCCTGGTTTCTAAGGTACATTCAGGACTTTTTTGTACGTTATATTTATTAATTAAGCTTGCAGATCATTTTATTTCTTGATTCATCTGTGTCTAATAAACAACAACAACAACAACAAGAGCTGTACTTCTAGTAGATTAGTCAAATATGTTGCAACTTTCTCCTTTAAACGTAACACTTCAGTGTGTACAGGTCTTGAATCCCCCCCGCCCCCCTTTTCCCCACTGCATTACTCAGTAATCCAACAGAGCCACATCCACATGTGACCTACTCCATTTTGAGTTTTAGAGGCCACAGTACAGCTAAACCATCATCCTCATTTAAATTACTTAAAGCCTAATTTGAATAAATTACATATAATCACACAGAAGGTAAAATGAGGTTGGGAACTAAATTTTACTCTATTAATGTGGACAAAAGATGCATTTCTGTAAAATGTGTGTGCATGTGTGTGTGTGAACTGAGTGTTGTGTGTGTGTGTGTGTGTGTGTGTGTGTGTGTGTGTGTGTGTGTGTGTGTGTGTGTGTGTGTGTATAAAGTACTGTACCGGGTTCCAGAGTGCGAGCTGCCTCTCGCTCATGCGGCTGAAGCCAGTGGTGAAGACGTTCCCATCAGACAGGAAGATTGCTCTTATGGGCCTCGCGCCCTCATGGGCCTTATCCTTCTCCTGAAACACACATGTACACAACAGTTCAGCTGTGTATACATAGACAGGACTGCACACACTACATGCAGGTGTGTGTGTGTGCGCACGCATGTAGGGTATATGCGTGTGTGTGAAGTAGCAATTGTTTTTGTGCAACAGAGGTTGTACGTCTGTTTACCGCAACGATCTCCTCCTTGCGCGGGTCGATGACGCGCACTTTCTTGTCCTTGCAGGCGGTGCAGATGAGGCTGCCGTTGCGGTTCCAGCACGCGCTGAAGATGACGTCTGGGTGCATGTCCTCCAGCGTGATGAGTGCCTCGCCCGTGCCCACGTTCCAGATCATGATCGCGTTATCGCAACCTACATAAAAACAAAAAACCGCTGTAAAATGTGCCGAACTGCCACACCGCTCTCATGTCACGTGTCAGTGATCAGACTGAGTGTTGATTAATTTCCAGCTCTGATAGCAGTTCTAATACCGTATATTATTTTTTTATATACTAACAATTTACTCAAGGATTTGAAATCCAATGAAATCCAATAATTAGCAGAATTTTTCCAATTGTGTTGTTATTGAACAATGGAAAATGCTGGAAATTTCAAGTTGCCTGTAAGGAACATTTATATCACGAGTGTCAGTGCTTCGTTTATTTATTTATTTTTTATTTCTATTAGCATAGCTCTGACAGTACTGTCAGCTGTAATAATCATGTTTATATTAACATACATGTTCCAACACATGACATTTCTATAGTCACACACAGTGACTTGCTTAGTGGATGATCTGGATTGTCGCTGAACTATAAACGGACTGCTCTTTATCACACAAAGTAAGTAAGTGGAAGCGAAGGAGCGCTTGACCGGGTGGAGAGCGAGCGTGCCGTCACTCACCAGCACTGAGCAGAATGTTGCGGGCCGTCGGGTGCCAGGTGATGATGCCCACCCGTTTGGAGTGGCCCTCCAGCACCACCACAGGCTCTGACAGGGAGGTCACCAAACCGTTCTCGGGGATCTGCCACACCTGAAAAGAGACGAGAGCCAAAAGTAAGACGAGATCCACGGTTTAATACGGCACAAATACATGGACGTCGTCAATCTTGCAATGGAAATTGACTGCAGACAGTATAAGTAACACCTAGCTCCAAATAATTAGTAAATACACAAAAACTAAATAAGTAAATAGTAAATAGAGTTTTAAAAAGATGTAAAGTTCAGTAATAGTAGTAGTAATAATAATGACAAGACATTAGTAGAAATAAATGACCATTTGTCTTAAAGGTGTAATAGTTGATTTTTTTATTAGTTTTTTGTACTCATAACCTGAAAGATGGGTAAGAACATGATTTTTTAAAAAAAACAAAACACTAAAAAAACAAGCAGAGGTTTATAAAGTCGCTGAGAAAACTTGTTTGGAAAACTGACTTCTGGTCCGGAATGCTAGTACGTGTTTGGATTTGCCTCCTGTCTGTCATTTAATAGACACCTCTACGGGCCACAGTAGATCCTGGGGGTGGAGCTTCATGGACATGGGTGGGAAATCATTCACATGCCAAAACCACCTAACCGTTAGAGACCCAATCTTGAAAAAAGGACTAATCTTACCCGAGGTACTTCTAAACCTGAGTGATGAATTAGAAGTTTAGACCTTGCACCTGCATTATTGAGCCTTAAGGGGGAAGCAGAGTGCAAGTATCTGTGCTGATCAGTGCTCACAACACTGATTTAGGGCAGATTGTTTACGGTTTATTAAGGTTAGTCACAAAGCCAGACCACAGATCAGCACTTTCAGCGCATAAATATTGCATAATCATGAAAGAAAATCTGATCTCATATCAGGGATTAATCTGTTCCTTAATTTGTTCCACTAATTTTTAATGCTCAGTGGTTAAATGGATGCCAATGACACACCACCACCAACAACAGTGCAGACATCTTGGAATATATCTCTCCTTTCTCGTTCTCTGAATAACTTTTAGTATCCAGTTCACTATTTATTTCTATAATCCTTGCTTCTATCTTCCTGTCATCCTCACCATACTATGTCTATACCTCCCAGACACACCCCTTACAGACATTCTCCAAGCATTAGGTCAGTCTCTGCAACTCCAGCACAGCTCCCTTTCACCAAGCTTAAAGATGTGGGAGAAAATCCCATTAAATTGACAACTTTGGCTCCCACCTTCAGAGTACGGATTAAATATTAGCGGACAGATAAATTCCAGTTCTAATTATGATCTTATGTTACACAGTGAAAGAATGGGGGAGACAGATGTGTATGGACTTCACATCTGCTGTCCCAAATCACTGTCTGGGGGCCTTCAAATGTTCCAGCTGTTTTGCTGCTGCATTTTTACAATACACTCAGACATTACAAAAAGAAACAAATACAAAGATTGTAAATATAACCAATGGAATACTGCAAGGGTGAAAGATATTATAAGTGTTGTAATGATGTGTACAATATGTTTCAGTAGTTTATAAATCTATATTTCTACAGGAGCAGTATAATGCAGTACATAATGTAATAAAAATGAACATCTGAATTTCAGGACGCATTCATGCCCATCTCCAACACTATAATTCCCTTCCAAACTAGAGGCCATGATATGGGTCTGTTCTGAACGACCGGTCTAGAGATGGGTCTGTTCCGAACAACCGGTCTAGAGATGGGTCTGTTCCAAACGACCAGTCTAGAGATGGGTCTGTTCCGAACAACCGGTCTAGAGATGGGTCTGTTCCAAACGACCAGTCTAGAGATGGGTCTGTTCCGAACAACCGGTCTAGAGATGGGTCTGTTCCAAACAACCGGTCTAGAGATGGGTCTGTTCCAAACAACCGGTCTAGAGATGGGTCTGTTCCGAACTATGGGCCTCGGGATGGGTCTGTGCCAAACTAGGGGGCTTTGGATAGGTCTTTTCCAAATTATGGGCCTTTGCATGGGATCAATACAACCTAGTGTCCATGGCATAGGACCATTCCAAGCTATCGGCCTTTTTTTTTTTTTTTTTTTTTACCCCTTTTCCACATAATGTATTTGTCTTTACGTAAAACAATGGAAGTTTACAGTGGGTTTTTTCCATCTGTTAGAAATGATCGAAGTTTCCACAAAAATTGCACACAACAGCATTTCAAAAAGCCACACAGTTCAAGAGATCATTTCTGATAGATCAACACATACTGTATGTTTTTAGTTCTTTGTGTCTACCTGCTGTAGAGAGAGCTTGAGTCGAGGGATAATACAAGTTGTTTTTGCCTTTTTGGGTGAAGTCTGGAACCTCCAGAAGCAAAGTGAGACCAATGCGGCATACCTCAAAATCACTGTGACTAATAAACATCGCGTGGGTGAGCAGGACCGTCACAATCTGCTATACTCAAATGCTCCAGGACAAGATTTAAAACACAAGACCCTTGTGTTAGCGATCTATCTGACTGAATCTGCATACAGTAGTGCATTAACCTGATCAGGTAGCTTGTGTATTTACAAAAAGTTACTCTATGCACTACCATATAACACTATAAAATTGTTCAATACATATTATACATTCAAAATATGTAGCAACATTATAATGCGTGTATAATGTTTGGCCACACTCAGACTGTCTTACGAGCAGGAGTTGCTCGTTTAATATAATGCTCAACTTTACAATCCTACAAACACTGGCAACATTTTTAAATTCTCTGGCACATTAATCAAACGAAAGCAGGAAGTGAGGAACTGTACTGGCTCATCTGCTGCTATTTTAATGACTCATGCTTCCATTAATGCTAGAATAAATAAAGCGAGTGGGCGGCACCTCTGTACGTTTGCGTTTTAGTTTCCCCAACATCTCTGAACTTGAAGAAAAGAAAAGTAAAAGATAAAGGTGGAACAAGGATATTTGACTTAGTATTGATGGGTTTTTTTTTTGTGCATGGTTAAAAATATTGGCCTCTAAATACAAGACTGGATTGAAAATTATGGTATACCATACCAAAAGAATGTGGATTTAGCAGTGATTAAATAATAATAATAATCATCATCATCATCATCATCATCTTACCATGACGGTGCAGTCCTCTGAGCCGCTGGCGATCACCTGATCATTGTGAGGACACCAGTCGATGTCCAGCACTGGCCCTGTGTGTCCACATACCGTCGGGTAGGCCTTATCTATACGACCCGTCTACGCAGAGAGAGAGAGAGAGAGAGAGAGAGAGAGAGAGAGAGAGAGAGAGAGAGAGAGAATAAAGTATGATTGAGTGATTTCAAATCACAGAATCCTATTCATGTCTGGCATGGCTAATATTTCCACAAATGTACAAGCATGCACGATTGTGAAGGAAAGTTGAGAACTGAGGAATTGAGCAGTATTTTAACAAAAATGTGGTAAACGTCTATTTATAGAAACTATTTGTTTTTTAATTCAGAGTGTTTTAAATGTCTTCCATCCCAAGGTGTGTTACTGTGTTTCCCCCCAAACATCCTAATAAAACTCTGACAGAAGGGAAACTCTTACACCCTGCTTTGTCCAAAATGGAGATGAAGTTTAAGTTAATCAGCAAGCAGAAGATTTGCCAGCACAAAAAAAAAACAACAAAACATAATATCATCTTTTATGATTGTAGCACTGATGCATGATGGATAGCTACATTTCCTCCATGTTTTCATTTTCATCCTCAGTTTTCAGTATTTGAATTACAGATGGCATTCCTGAGGCATGAGATCGAGCTCACATTTCTGCACAATTATTGTGAACTAGAGCTACAGCGGGGCATGCGTGAGGACCTGTACGTGTGTGAACGCAGGACTTTCCTCAAATAAAAATACAGTGTAAAATTATCTACGGTACAAAGACCACGGAGGAAAAAAACAACACCAGAACGAATGGTGAGTCGTATGAATGGTGTAAGCGGGTACATTCAGGACAGCATTATTGCTACACAACTGGACACCACTGAGGCTAATCATCTGCAGGCTAGCTAAGCTAGCAAGCAAATCATTTCTACCGACAGTTTAAAGGCAAGGTAGAATTTTACAGAAAAATCAACAATTTCCCTCAGACGTGTTGGTAAATGACAAACTCTGCATGTCTAAAATTACACTGTAATTACAGTGCGTTCAAGTCCTCCTAGGAAGTTCGTATACCCATAAGTGCAAATGGGAAGTCGTAATTACGACATCAGATACTTTGCTCAAAGCAAGATGGTGGTGTACCTTCTCTTAATTAACTACAAAAAATAAAGCCAGGTTTTTAACTCTACTTCAAGAAAAAGAAAGAACAAAGAATGCGTGTCAGGTGTCTTTTGCTTTTTGTATGTTTTTGTTTTTTTAATTTATGAAGCCACTCTAAACTTTACCGTTACATATTAAGTCATAATTGTACAATGCTTTTGTATTTTGTAAGACAATTAGCTTGTTTTATTGTAAATAAACAAAAACCTGACAATAACTTGCTCCATAGACCAAACACATAATAAACGAAATCTTCTGAGGCGAGTAAACGTTCAATTTCAACAAACATACCGTTAACAGACGTTGCATCCACCGATTCCACCATGTCTTCTTACTGACACGCTCCTAACTCGGAAACCTGGAGCTCAAAGACCATCTAGGAGTTTCCCCACTAGTAATTACGACTTTGTGGTGGTGTTCAACTCGTAAAAACGATCTTCTGACATGACTTGAACGCACCGTTACACTTTAGCATCAACCGTTAACATCCGTAGGCTCAATCATACGACAATGAAGGTTAGTTATTAGTTAGTAATTATGTGCAGGCAAAATATATACAATATCTGTGTTGTTTAAATACTGGAACATAGTCATTATACAAATGAGAACGTACCTACTAAATCGTCTGAATAAACTTGACCGTTATGAAGTGCTGACACTGGAGACTCCTTTCAGAAAATTTTAAATACACGTTTTTATTTGTTAAATAACACGTTTTTAGTAATCCATTTATTATTAGCCTTAGAACAAGCCCCAAACAATGTCCCTGTTTCTACTACTACTGCAAGTTGTTACTACAGAAAGTTATCAGTCGCTCCAGGAGTTCACGACTTTGAGATCGCAGAAATGAACAAAAAAAATCAAGCAAGCTCCGCCATACTCGAAGGAGTACTTGGAGTTGTTAAAAATTACCGTAGATTTTCCTCAGGTTTGGGCCGACACACATCACGTCATCGCAATGCGAAGCCCTCTTCGATTCACGTGCATCGAATACGAGTACAGCTAAAAGGTCTCATTTGCCAACAAACATCACTACGGAAGACCATGCAAAACTAAAAAAAAAAAAAAGTAAGTACTTTTCTAGATTTTTAAAAAAAATAAATAATAATAAAAAAAAAACCCTCCACAAATTGTATTGCAAATTACCAAAAAAAAAAGCTGCAGCAAAATGAACAACAATTTTTTTTTTTTCCATATAAACCTATGATTTGAATTACAGCCTACTTTCAGAGCTGCTCAAACCAGAATTCAACAGCACACTGGTACAACACAATTACACTTATTCTCCTTTGAAGATAAAAAGTGTTCATCAGGCTGCCTTGTGTCTACTATTTTCTAAGGCAAGATCTCTCACACTTTCTCTCTCACTCACGCTGAAATGCACCAAATGGAAGTCAGTCTGCGGCTCTGTTCCCCAAAAACTGAAGACCAGATGAAGTCTGAACCCTATGGGTGTGGTGGGTCATGACCTTCTAACCTTTAACCCCGTGTGTGAAAGCACATGAGCAGGTGTGTTTGTGAGTCCACGCCTCCTGCATAATGACATCACTAGAATGCGACCAATCCCAGCACTATTTAAAACTCCATCATCTTGGAAATATAGCATCACACAGACACACCCACAAACACGTGAAAACATCTGATCGCAGCTTAACAGAAGAGAAACTACACAACAGATTTCAGAGCTGTACAGAGAACAATGCTTTTTATAGAGCAATGTCTTTCATATGTTCTGTACCGCCCCACAAAAAACCCCAAACAAACGATAAACACCTCCCTAACACACAACAGCCTTAAAATTTAAAAAAACAAAAACAAAACCCACGACGTTCTCCATCCCTTCCTAAAATAAACATCTCCTTACAGAAAGATTCCCCATATCAACAATTATACAAAAACATTCAAGTCCCTCTGAATGAGCGTTACTACGGAAACGATAACGTATTCCAATGAGAGCGTGAACATAAACCTGCTCTTCTCCTTGTGGCCAGAACGACCATCAGACCTGCTGTTAAAGAAAATCAATCTCTATATCAAATCAGATTTAAGAATTGAACAGCATTGCTGTAGAATGATGAAACTTCATGCCTGATGAGAAGTCTTTACACTGAAAGAGACCGAGTAAGAGAAAGGTTCATTCAGGTAAAATGAAGTTCAGGCAGAGAGCAGGAGGTCGTCACTCGCCAATTTAACGGTCTGAAAACAGCAGAGAAATTCTTTACAGGCAGAGTCGCGAGGGGAGAAAAAAACAAACATGACACCCCTATAGGAGTTCAAGACGAGGATGGCGCAGAGAGAAGTAAGGTGAGGCGAGGTAAAGTGACTCGACTCGCCAGCCATGTCTCCACCCACAGAATTCAAAAGGAGAGCTGGTAGCGTCAGGCATTACAATTCACTTATATCTTGTAATTCACGTTATCTACACACCTACCTATTTATTACGAGTAATCATAAAAAATGAATAACGATCATCGCTTATACAAGACTCTATACAGACATTATATTCTCAGATCAACTCCTTAGCTGTTCATATAAAGAACTGATCACTTGCTTGCTACAGAAAAATCATCAACAGCAGTTGATCATGTTCCTATAGGAGCACTTCCTGAAGTTTTCTACTCCTCTTATTCCACAGTAATGAGGTTTTTTTTTATATATATGTATATATTAAAAAACGTCATACTTTTTATGCCGTTATATTTCCGTCTAACGTCATCAAACAGCTGCAAAACAAGTCACCTGCTTAAGTTTTCATTTACATTCTAGCAGCTATAAACACGGTTCCCACGCCAGCCTCTCCTTTCTTCTTCTCTTAAAGTTAGACAAAACATAGATGCAGACAAAACAAATACAAAACAAAGGTTTACAAAAGAAAGCACTCTGTCCTGAGGACTATCCTGTGTCTGAAACTTTAAAAATAACCGCTGACACTGGAGACTCCAGTCTAAATCTATAAATAAATTTCACCATAAATCAATCAACCATTACACATTTTCCAAATCTGTTTATGCAAGCGTCTGCCAGGTGAATCTGTTGTCACTACAGAAATAATAACCAATTAGGACAAGTGCATTAATATAAACCTTGTCGATGGAACTACTGATCAGCTGCTGATGTATAAAATTAAATCAACACCTTCTGACCAATCAGAAGCGAGAATTCAGTGTCGCTGTGGTACATCCGAATGTATTTTTATAAAGATGCATTTGACACTGTAGATACATAACAGAACACTGTTAAACAGCTTGAGACCTGGGTTCTCAGGTAGAGAATATTTTGTTAGTCTAGAGGAACATCAGACAAGGCTCTGGACTTGCCGTAGGGTCAGATTATTATGAAGAAACAGAAGATGTTGCTAATGTTGATGAGCTGGAAATCTGTGTCAGCTGGATGAACGACAATTTTTAATACTCCTCGTCGGCAGTGAGGCAAACTTGGAGACTTGGAAATCTGGCTCTACAGACAAAAATGAAATTAGAAAGCCTGGTGTAATACTAGACTCTGATTTATCTTTTAAACTGCACATTAATAACATTACTCGAACTATATTCTCGATCATCTAAGGAATACAGCGTGACTGAGGTCCAATCTCCGGTTACAAGATGCCAAGAAATTGATCCATGCTTCTGTTTTTTTCCTTTTTTCTTTCTTGTCTCGACTAACATAATGCACTGCTCACAAGGATTTCTACTACTACTACAACCATTACTTCAACTCGCAAAGAATGCAGCAATGAGAATATGAACACGCAGTGGACAACTAGATTATACATTAGACCAGTTTCAGCATCAATCCACTGGCTGGCTGTTTGCTGTAGAATTGATTAGAAAAATGTTATATTACTAGTTTTTAACTTTCATACTGGTAAAGCCGTCCCTCTAGGATGTCGCGATTTCCCAGAAATCGAACGCAAAATCAAGCAAACTCCGCAATATTGCGGAGCTTGCAAAGTTTCTAAATTACAGCAGATTATGTGATGTCATCACAACGCACATTCAGTCAAAGCACTCCCAACAAAGCTCACTGTGAAGGAGCGTGCAAAACAACAATCCCAAAATAGTCTGAAAAATCCGGTACGGACAGAGCTTCATTTAGCTTTTACCTAGCTTTTATTATTTGCTTTTATTCTTTGAATTATCACACATTCGTTCCATTTGTACATTTACAAAAAGTGTATATATGTTATTACTGTTTTTCTTCCTTTGGTCTATTATTTATTGCATTATTTTACTATTTTATTCATTTTCTGACGACCTTTTAGTTCATTATTCGTTATTTCTCTGTTGATGAACAATGAACCAACTGTTCCACAAGGTACAACACTTTCAGCTGCATTTTAAATGTATGAAAGATGATATATAAACAAAGTTGTTATTATTATTGTACAATATTAATAATTATACAATTTCTGTGCCTTATTAAAATGGAAAAAAATGCACAGTAACAGGATGCTCACAAAATTATTTGTTAAAAAAAATTTATTTTAGCAAGAAAAATGAGAAGAAAAAAAGTAAAAAACCCCACAGTGGTTGTGGGCTTCATCAGTAGATATATAGTTAATATTAAATGACCATGAATAATGATTTCCATTCCAGACTGTTTCAGACCTAGAGCACGAACACCCCCACCTCATGCCCTGTTCAGTGCCCTAAATATGTGTGAACGCTGCTTTGAATTCATCCATAGAGCATTTCGTGTACAAATGGGCCTACAGAGGTCCCCCAAAGAGGCTAGTGAACTTTTATCATATCTACCCAGTGTGTTACACTGTAAATTTCCTGTTCCTGGCATGTGTGTGTGTGTTAGAAGACTGCTAGAATACTGAGGAGACAGAGAAAGAGAGAGATTCCTTTTGATCAATCACAGCCATGTATTCCTTACTGCATATTTAATTCATACATTCAAATCATATAACTAAAATCTATGTACACACACACACGGCTGAATTAGGGCAGAATAAATAATGTGCACTTTGTCTGCCATTGACCTGCATTGAGAATGGGCAGAGCTCCAGCCAGATACAGTGAAGCACTTGACTCTAAGAAACAAGAGGGGAAAGGAAAAAAAACCCTGAACTGCACCCTTTCAGCCCTGTCAGAGGACCTGAGGGGTCCGATTGGTTGACTTCCCTGAAGCCCAGCCAATGGGGAGGCAGCAGGAAGCCGGGCTGGAAGAGTGACAGGCGGGGAGCCGAGCATGACCATATATGGTAAAATCTGCAGTCGGTGGCCTCCAGAGCGCAAAAGGAGGAAGAGGCTGCTGGAATACAGATTGGGAAGGAGAATGACACGTGCAGTCAGTCACTCACACACACACACTCACTCACACACTCAATCACTCACAATCACTCTCTCACTCTTACACACACAAATAATATGAAGCATAGTGCAGCTTTTTTTTCTTTCTGTTTCAATTTATATTTAGTACTAACATATCAGACATTTCATTAACTAATTATGCAGTTTATAAATGTAACACACACACACACACACACACACACACACACACACACACACACACACACACACACACACACACACACACACACACACAGGTGAGACTGCTTTGAGATATTTGCCCTTTGGCAGAAATATTCGTCAAGATCTGCTATGAGCCCAAGCCCATTTTTGCAGGTACACACAAAGCAGAAAGCGCACATAAAGCAGAGATAAAACAGGATGTATGAAGGACTTCACATTGACCAAACCAGAGTGTCACTTCCTCTCCCTCCATCTTCCTCCGATTTCTCTCTTCCTCTTTCCGTCCTCCTCTTCCTCTCTGCTGGCATAGCAGGAAGAGCCGAGGACGTGACACCGACCCTACAGGCTACAAGGGTGCAAACCACTGCAATGAAAAACTATTTTGTACGTTTTCAGGGAAGCGATGGGACTTAATTAACGGGTGCAGACGTAGCGGGATATGTTGTGAAAAGAAATGATAAAACGGTGTTGAGACAGAGGACGTGTGAAGCGTTTTCTCTCACCGCCTCATTCATGGAATGAATGGACAACAGGAATGTGCGAGCGGAGGGCGGAGGAGGGGAGAGGGAGCAGAGGATCTCCTGCCGTTTCCTTCATATGATAATGAGACAATACGTCACACTCGGGCAGAGAGAGGAAGAGAGACAGAAAGGACGGGATTAGCTAGAGCAGGTGAGTCCAGCTCCAGTCCAGCACAGTTTCGGTGATTTCTTCATGTTAGCCAGGAGCAGTGTGTAGAAAAGAAGGAAGCTGAGCTGAGTCACGCCAGTCAGCCTCCTACACATAGAGGAAAACACACACACACACACACACACACACACACACAATCCCCCCCAAGAAAGACACCGTCTGCTCGGCATGTGCTGTTGATCGAGAGGTGATTACAGGCAGAAATTACACACTGGACATGATGTCTGTAAACAATGGTTGGTTTTGTCCAGCTATAGTTGCATTAAAGCCTGAAACCATGCAACATGCTCAATAATCCATGCTGGGAGTCATCCAAGATCTACCACACCTGATCAACAGTAGGGTTGGGCAATATGGCAATATAATACTGAGATGATCATTTCAAAAGTATACACACAGTACTGTGCAAAAGTCTTAGGCACCCTATTTTTTTAGTGCAAACTTTGTTACAGACTTCTACATTCAAGTCAGTATAAAAACATTTTATATTTCCAATATAAAAATTGCGGGAACGACTGCCTTCAGGCCATTTCTATTCTTTTTTTCGCTATACATTGAAGGCATTTGGGTTTGAGATCAATAGACGAATATGAGTCGATGGATCAGAATTTCAGTTTTCATTTCCTCATGTTTACATCTCGACGTGTTACACAACTTAGACCACGGCACCCTTTGTTTGAACCCATCCACCCCCCCCCAAAGTGATCAAAAAATAATGTGACTGATAGGCGTTTCTTGCTGCCCAGTTGTGCAGTGTTAAATTGACTGTTTAAAGAATGAATAGCTCTGAAGGTCTAGTCTTTCAGTTTGAGCGCTAGGTTTTTTTTTATAAATAAATAAATAAACAAACAAACAAATAAATAAGATAGAATAAAATAAAATAAAAGAATAAATCGCCATGAAGACCAGAGAGCCGTCTATGGGAGAAAAGCAAGCCATTTTGAAGCTGAGAAAAGAGGGGGAAATCTACCGGCATTGCACAAGCATTGGGGATAGCCAGTACAACACTCTGGAATGTCCTGAAAAAGAAAGAAACCACTGGTGCAGCAAGACAATATCCAAAAACACAGTGCCAACACAACAAAGGACTTTTTCAAGGGGGGAAAGTGGAAGGTTTTAAACTGGCCAAGTCAATCACCAGAACTCAACCTAATTGAGTAGCATTTCACCTTCTGCGGAAGAGACTGAAGGGAGAAACGTCCTGAAACAAACAACTGAAAGAAGCTGCAGTACAAGCCTGGAAAAGCAACACAAAAGAAAAATGTAACAGTTTGGCGAGTGGGTCACTGATTTGATGACGTTACTGCAAGCAGCGGATACACAACCGAATATTAAGCGTTATTTACTTCATGACTATTTGTTCCTATATTTTGCTCACCTAAATATTGGGCAGTCTGCCACCAAAGGTGCCATGTCCGAAGCTGTTTAACACGTCTAGATGTAAATATGAGGAAATGAAAGCTGGAATCCTGCTCTTATCGACTCGTTCATCTTTTGATCACAAACCCAAATGTTTCAATGTGTAGCGAAAACAACAGAATTGGTTTCTACAGTCCTATATGTAATTTATACAGGTTAAAGCGCACGCTGGGAGTGAATAAGGATTACAGCAGCAGGCCTCCTAGTGAGAGACGCTGAGTGTGAAGGCGTGAGCTGGAGAAGAACAGGAGCTGCACACAAAGGCCTGGGACGCACATGTGAGAACAAAAGATTCGCCAGAACGACTAGTGGGAGCAGGACAGCAGGGCCAGATGGGCTCCAGACAGATGCACACACAGTCTGAATATATGTGTGTGTGTGTGTGTGTGTGTGTGTGTGTGTGTGTGTGTGTGAGTGTGTGTGTGAGTGTGTGTGTGAGAGAGAGAGAGAGAGAGAGAGAGAGAGAGAGAGAGAGTGTGAGAGAATTGAGAAGGTGAGCGTAGGGTTAACTGCATGACAGGCCTGCATGAACCCATGCACTCTCACAAAAGCTTCTTGTTACTGAAAGTCTGACAGTTTGAACAAGATGTAACGAGCCCACTAGTTAGGCATGTGTCACGTCACCATGTACACATTCTGAAGAAGGAGGAACGGGAAAAATAAAATATAAAAAAAACTAAACACCACACAGAATGTTAAGATCAGAACGTGAAACTACAAAACCTACAACCATGCAGCTTCTCAATCACAAACAAACAAACCCTTCATGCCCTAGTAATGAGGCATTTTAGCCCAGTCTACATCACAACAGTCAGAACTGATTTAATTTCGAGAGGTCTCACATACACACGCACGCACGGCATATTCAGAAAGACGAATTCATCTACAGAACAGCACAAAAGAGCTTGTAGAAAGAGAACTCCAAACACACACCCATCTGTCAGAATATGCAGCCGTGCTCATGAAAACATTACTCACCGGCTCCACTTTCAATCATGACACAAAGCAAACGCGCGCACGCGCACACACACACACACACACACACACACACACACACACAGTAAGACAATACTGACTGCCTACACGTCGGCCCGTCCATATCGTTCAGTATATTATAGCTAGTTAAGTGTGACAAAACAAGCAAATTAGGATTTTAAAGCACTTAAGGCATTAATGACAGGCCTCACTATGAGCTCTGAATGCCACATGTCTCAAGTGTCATGGCTGTTTCCCAGTTTCCTCTGAACGCTGGCCACAGTTTTGATGCTCTGCAGTAAATTGAGCCTCCATCACCACCAGTGACAGCTGTGCAGCTAAACCCGCACGGCCTCTCGAGGTCAAAACGATTCTCTTTTTGCTGGTCCATATCTGTCCGTATCTCTCTTTGTTTTCCAGCATAACATTTATTTTGCAGCACAAAATCACTTCACGAGTGAAGACCCGAAAGCTCTTAAAACTCGAGCTAACCTGCCACATGGCAGCGACACTTAACTGGATGGAGAGGATGATATCTTTCCGTATTGACTTATTTCACTTCAACTGCTCTTTATTTTATTTCAACTGCTGCATTGTATGTCTTATTAACTTCAAGAGAGAGGAAAAGAGAAAGACTGGTGACGGAACTACTGTTTATAGCTGCTATAACGTAAGCGATAACATTATTTAACTTGCTTTGTGGGCATTCCACAAGATGAAACGTAACTACATACAGATAAAAAGTTTCTTTCATAGTAAAATGCCCCCCCTTCTTGAACCACTGATTCAATAATGTTTTAAATAATGCCCTTTTTTTTTTTTTTTTTAACAATAATTGTTCATGCCTTATTTTCTACATCAATCATGAATATGACAAGCTGGAGATGTCATGGAAGATGATCGGTTCTTCAAGTTTTTTACACTAGCAGTCCCCCCCAAAGGACTCAAATTATCATTAGTCCATCAGGAAAATAAGATCATCTTTGAACTAGTAGTCTTCAAACCACTTCACTACAAGCGTATTGGGCCTTTTAAACAGAACTGTAAACATTGAGGTCCCTCAGACCTCAACGTGTCTTTATTTGAGCACGGACGTTGAAGCAGATCTCCGTTACACTGATCCGAGACCAATTGAGAAGTAAGAGGCGCTGCGAACGATGACAACAATATGGGTATAATGTTTGCACCACAAAAGCACAAAGGCAACAGTAAAATCAGGTAAGCAAATCCTGCATCTTTTTAAAGCTGGACGGGTTTCCCAGCTCTCCTAAAAAGGTCAGAGGCAGGCTGAGGCAGAGAAAACAGAAGGTCACTCGGGGTTTAAGAGGCCAGGAAAATTAAGCTCTTAGTTAAAGGATCCCTGTATGTAAGTGGCCCATTGATTATATTGCATAGCAGACCGGTTTGTCTCGCTGCTGAACAGGACACGTGATCCGCTTACATCACAGAATGACCGACGTCACACAATCCCTGTGCTGAGGCAGAGAAAAATGTCAATACGGCAGGACTCTGGATATGACTAAAGGTCGATGAAAGCGATCAAGAAAGTATATTGTTTCTGCCAACAAGACAGGAAAAAAAATGGAGGATTTCAGAGCAGAGGGATCTGATTTCCAATAAGTGGTAAATGAGAACCAGCTCTGGTATCAGCACAGAACATTTCCGCCGGAAAGGAGGGGGCTGCTTTCACACTAGCCGCCTTCTCCTCGACCTCCAGCGCACACATTTTGCACATGACCCTGTGGGATCCTTTTAAGAAAAAGTGCTGACCAATCAGATTGCACCTCAGTTTGGTAAGTCAGAAAAAAATAAAACGTTGAGGACCGAGTGCCAGCGGCCATCCCCATGAAACAGCTCGAAAGCAGTGATTCGATTCCATACAGTGATGCATTTCCTTTTGAAACAGGAAGTCAGCATGATGGCGTGTTGAGCTGCTTGACTGATTCACGTAACAGCCAATAGCAGTTGAGACACCCCCGCCGAATCTAAACAAGCTTGACAGTAGCATAGTGAACTAACTAAACATGAACAGCGAAGAGTTAAACAAGAGCAGTTTTTGTTTTGTTTTGTTTTTTAAACTGTGGAGGATTCCTCACCGCCACCTTTACACATCATAAACAACAAGATGCCGTGCGGTTCTGGAGCTATGCCATACATACGTTTGAGCTTATGTCGACTCTCAGAAGCGCTGGAGAGATACAAGGTTCACATCTAACATTATTATATTTTACTTACTCGTAATGGAGATGCTCAGATGGTGTATAAAGATGAACCGGGCTTTCGATCTGTCTTAGTAACTGATATTGCGGTACTGATCCACCCAAAGTTGGTAAAACACCACTCTGTAAAGCGGCCGTCACATAACCACCAACTCACACAAATTCCACCCTCTTCAAATTAAATAAATGCCATCCGAGTTTTCCACAACCGAGGGATGGCGGGAAAAGGGAATAGTGCAAGACACACAGACAAAAAACACCTAATGCTGGCTGCTAACAATCTGCTACTGTAGAGCGAGACCACCGCCTCCAGGGGTGAGACATTTACATTCTAGAGACCATTTAATTGGGCAAACAATACTAGTACAGGATGCATAATCAGTAGCTTTTAATCAGTTTCCCAGAAATGACTTACTAAAAATAATTCTCCACAACTACTTTATTTTTTATTTTCCTATACATACATTCCTATGCATCATACTGGTGTCCATAACACTAAGGGACATACGCAAAGCTCTTTGACACATATTTCAGAGTTTTTACAAACATGTATTTTGATTTCAGAAGCACTTAAAAAACTTAAGGACCTTAAAACTCCAAGACCAAGGGTTGTATATAATGTAAAATCAGAGATGAGTTTTTTTGTTGTTTTTTTTAATTATTAATACTACTGCTGATGCTCCTCTTGCAGTAGACTGGCTTTATTGGCATATACACAACATTGCTAAAAATAAAATAAAATAAATTTTAAAAAAACACAAAGGAATCTGAAGTGACCTGAGTCCTGACAGAAGAAACTGTGCATTTGTTTGGCCTAGGGGACAGTAACAGCTCAAGGGTTCTGTTTTAATGAGTGGAAGGCTGTGAAGGTCTTGATCAAGCCCTGCAATTAATGAGCTCTTGGTCTGGATTGAATCACTGAGTAATCAGTCAAATAAATAAAATGTAAAATGCAGAAATGGGGATTTGACTGTCTACTTGGCCACATCATTCAAGATATCTGCACAAAATGTTGGCCAACTAACAATTTTTTTCTTTTGTTCAGCAGTCCATAATGCACATCATAATTTCCTTCCCCAGGCTTTACCTTTTGAAGAGGCAGAACCATGAACGCTCCGCCACCGCTAGCGTCCACGATGAGAGCAACAAATCTGGGGTTGACGGCGCAGAAGGCGCTGTCCCACGTCACCCGGGACACCCTGATGTCATCGTAGCACTGGTCGTTCTTCACCGCCTGGCCGAACACGTGCCGGAACTTACTCTGCCGCACAACCCGTCTCATATCTGCAGAGGGAGAATGAGAGATCAGCCTTAAGATCATGTAGAAAGCAGACAAATTGGTGGAACTAGGAGGGGGAAAAAAAACCAAAAGTTTTCACTGCCTGGGCCCAAAACATCATAAACGGATCATATCTTTCTTGGTGTAAAGCATGGAGTACCTCACTCCCTCACCAATTAGTAAGATGTTAACCAACCAGGGGCATCTGTTAGGTCAGTGGTTTTCAAAGTGGAGGCCGTCCGGGGGGCCTCAACAACCACACACACAATCAATTCCTAATGTAATGTAAAGATGCAAGATGTAATTATTAAAAAAAGGGGGATATCTTCAGAAGTCTATATTTTTAATGTATTTTAAAGACATCTTGCAAAAGGGGGGCCTCGGTCAAATGTTAATGTCCTTTGGGGGGGGGCCTTGCCCTGGAAAATTTGGGAACCCCTGTGTTAGGTCATGTGTGCAGATGAGGATACCTACTGCTCACCTCCAAGTGTGTTCAGCTGCTTAGCACTGGATGGCTTTAGAGATTTCCTTTGAAATCAGTGCTAAGCAGCTGAACACACTTGGAGGAGAGCAGCAGCTATCTGTACCACCATGTTTGGTGGTAGCTGTCGGACATGGCTAATGGATGGGACTGTCTACCAGATACTCATAGAATCCCACAATCCAAGAGTGTACATAGCGGCCAAACAATTACGGAAACACATAACGATCCACATGAAGACATCTAATGTGTGGTTTAGGACACACCAACAGTGAACATGCCTGTACCATTGCAGGATAATGAGCGGTACACAAGCTCATTTACTTCAAGATTCTGTACCCTGTATTATTGTATCTCACACTGCTTATGACCGTCTAACCGAGAAATCAAGTTTGATGGAATTTCAAATATATTCTGCACCAGAAAAACCACAGCTCTATGAGCAGCCCTCGCATATACAGATCACACAAGGACAGAGGAGTGTTAAAGACGACAACACACGCTGGCTGTAAAGAGTAAAGTGAAACTGTTCTGAATCCAGATGCTCTCATGGACCTCATGAGAGCAATGACTCAAAGATTATTAAACATTTGGTACACCAAAATAATTTTTATTTATACTTTTAGAGCTGGTGTGAATGAACACCAAGCATGGTGGAAGCAGGTCTGTCGAGTGATATGGGGCTGAAGGACATTCATTATATAATGGGGTGTCCATCCAAACTACCATTTATACAGCTGTTAGTACCCACAGAAATACAGTACAAATCTCTTAAACTTTGAACATGGAGCAACTGAGCAGTTGATGATTACCAGGCTTGCTCAAGGACCCAGCAGCAGCAGCTTGGAAGGGGTAGGATTTGAACTCATGACCTTCCAATCACCACCCCAATGACTTACATCATGACTACATTAACTTGATAAAAACTACCCAAACTAAAACCAAATCCAACAACCTGAAGTCCAACCATATCTACGCTAAGCAAGACAAATAGAACGCGGAGAAAATCTCAGCTTAGAAGTAAAATTAAATATGGGTACACATGGGTAGACACGGACAAGGTAACACCCCAGGGTCTGGACACACTGTCTCACCCAATCAACACTAGCACTTCCCTGGTGTGAAGAAATGTCAAAAACAAATCCATCATTTCATTCTAGCAAATCTGCTTTATTTGACCATAGATGGTCCCAGCTACAAATGCGGATATGGACTCCACTGGGTTCCACTGCTGCAAAGAGCAGGGGGAAGGGAGACACCAATACAGGAAGTGGTTCCTGCTGGCGGGTGTGGTGGCCAATGTGACTCAAGCAGATAATGTGGACTTTGTCTCCCGATAAAACATTCACATGCTGTCACATGCCAAACTGCTGCCTCTGCTGCTCTCCTCTCCCTTCGGCAGTTTACTGTTCACGTACCAAAACAGGCAAACATACCAGATGCAGTTCTTATTCCGAATCCTAGCTGCATCTATCTAGAACTCAGACGTAAGTCCCAAGTTAAGACCTGACAAGCGAAAGATACTTCAGGAGGAACTCCTATCTTGATTTCAGAATCTAGGAAATCCCAAACTGGTCACTAATCAATAGTCATGTCTGTTACCTGGCAACCAATTTGATTAATCCCATTTGAAAAGTAGTCCAATATAAAGGAAGTAAAAGCCATTATTTGAAGCCACATATACTGAGTAGGGAGGACTGGATTCAGCATCAAGTATTTTTCACTGCAACTGCTACAATGCGCCACTTCAGATAAGAAAAGAAAACAGCTAATGGTAGAAAGTAAGGAATAAACAACTTGGGGGCATGGTGTAGCATGCAAAATAATCAGTGACTAGGTGGTGTGATGAAGCCTGATGCGAAGGTGGTAACAGCAATATGCAAACGATTTCTTTTTTTTAAAAATTATTATTATTATTATTATTATTACAGAAATGATCAAATATTAGAACAAGCACATTAATATCAACATGTGATCTGCCATGCAGTTGAAATGACTGTCCGTGTCGCTGTTGTAGAAACTTAATCAACAGCTCCTCAGAATCAATCAGAATCAAGAATTCAACGGTGCTGTGGTATTAACACAAGGTATATGGGATTCTGGAAAATTAAAATGTTTCTGAACTCCAGATAGGTATAAAGGAGTAAAGATCATGATAAAGATCAAATCTTGTCTGTTGTGTAACCATGGCGATTTCAGAGTTAGGGGGGTTTCTGGAAAATGGCCCCAGAGGCAATTAAAAATAAACAAGCAACAGGTAAAAAGGAATGGGTTTTCCTTCATTACTACTGAAGTTTAGTCTCTAAAACAATCACTGGTTTATTAAAGGAAAACACACATAAGCCAAGAGCACAGTGGAGACCTTATTGTTACCTTTCGTTGCCCGCTTCTCAAGTCTCAGGCCTGCCACAAGGGCCTTCCTGTAAAGGCTTTCCTTTAATAAAAGGTCACTCTTAGTGGCTCGGTCAGCAGGTCTGGATACCACACGCACTCCAAGCAAATAAAAGCAGTGTCACTTCCCATTTCTGACCTTTTTCAAAAGCCTTGTTTCCTCATGACTGGTCCCATTAAAAGACAGCTACATGACAAACCCAAAAATGTGGAACATAACAAGAGGAACATTGAAGAATCACAGAAACAAGCAGAAGTTGACGTCTGGCAACATGACCATTTTTGGATGAGCTTCATTGTTTTCAATTCTATACCTGCTTCCTTTTTTAGTTCAGTTCATTAAAATTCACATGAGTACATAGACAAGCTAGTGAAGATGCACACCTGTGCAGTAGAACCCAAGAAATCTCAAGAAAATAACATGCTGTGATCTTGTTCAGTCTTGCCATACTTGTCACCATGAAAAACCATCAATCCGATGCATGGCACCCCCGAGTGAACATATACAGAGGCACATTCATGAGCTTTAAAGCCCTGAAGAAAAGAATCTGAGTGGCACGATTCGACATTACTGAGCAGGTGCTACAGCACACCTACAGCACAATTCAGAAAGATCAATCACAGTACCCGTAACTTAAACTGTTTTCATTGTGTACAGTTTATCATGTAATGCGCTTTCCAGAAGACATCTCAAAAGTGCTAAATTAAGGCAAATAGCTGGTCTCACAGTCTCACACCACCATGCTAACGCTAAAACAACAGAACTGTCTGGGTTGTGTGCTTAGCTTGCATGTTTCAGAACTCCAATTGAGGGAAGTCTGAAGGGAGGAAGTCTACAAATGGCCAAATCCCACAGTGCATAAGTAGGGGGGTTGGTTGGGTGTCTCTAAAGGTCACCTCATCTCCACACTAATCAAGCAATAATGGTGCTTTCAAAGACTATTTCATCTGCTGACTGTTGGAATGTGACGTAGCTGAATATGTTCATAAAGAAAGAAAATAAATTAATAAGCAATCTTATAAGCCAGAATTTTCGCACGTCACTAAACCTGGCCGAGAACTGCCTGCTCTGCAGTTTCAATCAGCCTGTCCTGTTATGTTATGTTATTTTTATATATATATATATATATATATATATATATATATATATATATATATATATATATATATATATATATATATATATATATATATATATATATTACACACACACACACACAAATAAATGCAGTGAAAAGTTCTCTTACAGGGTCATAATTCAATTTTCCTGTTGGTAATCAAGGCATGGAAGTGTGTATACACAGAAGTGCAGAATCCTTGATTCTGAAGCTTATGGCCAGACAAGTGTACAAAGGCTTTGTGCTACTAATTGGACGGTTATGAGTTCCGCCATGTAGTCATTGCTGTGGCCTTGAGTAAGGATGTTACCCATCGTCTACTCAGCTTAACTGGAAGCCACTTTTGATTTGAAGTGGCAGCCAAATGAGAACAATAAATGAAAACCTCAGGCACTTGGATAGGTGTGGGCGGTGCATCAGAGAATACTTTATACATGGCCATTTTAAAAAATAAAAATAAAAAACAACATTGTGGATCTTTATGGTAAGCAAAGCATTAAAACACCACCGCCAATTTACGCAACTAAGATCAACATGGAGGAAACTCCCTATAGTTAATAACATGGAGTGTATTACAGAAGTGGCACAAAGGTAGTCTTCTCCATAAAGGTAGTCAGAGACACATTTACCCAACTGGCTTATCCTGTATCTTCATGAAGGTACTATGCTGCAACATAATAGGGTGGGGTAAAGATGTTGAAGAACTGAATGTCAAATGCTTTCACAGTAACAGGAAAGTGCAATCTGCAGTTAACGTTCACGCACGGCTTGCCTGAAAGTCAATTTGTAACTGGCGTTCGTTTTCACTCTGCTTCTCAGAGGAATGGGGAAGAGAGATTATTTCTGAATTTTGATTGGGTTACTGACAGAGTTTAGTCACATGGCTACACTTAGAAGCAGACACCAAGCTACCATGTTACTTGTCTGGCTCAACATCAGCCACAACATCATTCTTGGCAGGCGTACGTCCGATAAGGTAGGGAGACGGAGCATGAAAGGGAGACGGAAAGACAACCACTCTGACGGAGACTTGCTTCATGCGCGGTTGAGTGCAGACATGCAGACTGGACTGAGGTCAGGCCTGATCGCAGGTCAGTATGTGCACTGGCTGACTCACTGGAGCCTCACGTTCGGAGCGTGGAGCAGAACAACCATGCCAAGACACACATGGAGCTCCAGCCAGTGTTTACCAACACTATCACGCTGCTTAGCAACGTCCACCCAATCTCCCAGCAGGCATTACTTATATACATGTATAAAAAATAACAGTGGTGAGTTTGACCTTTTATGTGCAAAAACGCTCTGAGGAGACACTGCTGGTTTTAATCGGAGGGGTTTTCTTTCGAAGAAAAAATGCTGTTGCTGGATTCTTTTGTTAGAGGGAAGGCAGCCTGTGGGATGAATGTAGGGCAAGACAATAAATAAAAATTGGACATAAATTACACTCTGGTTTGGCTCAAGATATGGGTGTACACAAAATACGCCACAAAATCAATCACCTGTTACATACATGAACCAATATCTTTGCTATAACAACAATTTTCTTAAAGTTATTTTTAAAAGTTCCTACCATGGTGTTAAAGAATACAAAACATCTCCCAAAAATCAACCTTAAAACACAGACTGTTGCTTCTCCAGACAAAGGCAGTACGGAAACTTCTACAAGACGAGCAATCGAGTCACTTACGTAACGCAAGGTTTCATAAAAATAAACCCCACAATGCAATCCAACCACATAATCCTGTCATAACCACAGGCTACAAGGCCGTGGATTGTAGTTGCTTCATACACTGAGGAATTACGAGGAGGAATTTCGTGCAGCCAGACACTGAATGGTAAGAAAATTGGCTTTAAAAAGTGAACAATGAAGACCTTACAGAGACACGGCACAAAAAGCAGAACCGTGTGGATCCTGTGCCAAAGCACACACAATATCAGTTCCCAACCGGATGACTGCGCACCAATCGAACTCCTCACTTGCGAGACTGTTGAAAAGATTGGACTGGGTTAAAAATATGCGCCCAACGAAAGGGATTTTCACTGGCACAGGCACACGTGCTAATATTAGAGCCAAACGGACAAGCGGCTGACCTTTGGTCTGCTAGATTTTTTGATGGGATTTGAAGTGCAAAAGACAGCAGTTATTAATTTCACATATGATGCAATATATGGGCTGGGTGAGAGTACTGTGGATATCGGGAGGTGTCCGAACATCTGAGAGTATATACGTGAATGTTACTTTAACGCACAGTACTGTTAAAGTACAGTAAATGTACATAAACTTCATTTTTTGAACCGGTTTATTTTTTTTCCCCACTACTTCTCTACCTCATTAAGTATGTTGATTTTTTAAATGTTTGTAAATTATAAATAAAACATCCCTGAACACACAAGAGCACAGAAAGCTTCCAGATTTATGATTCTAGCACATGGCAAGCTGGTAAGCTAAGCAAAAGAAAATATTGACACTTTGTAATTATTACATAGTAGCAGATACTACAACTTTATATAATTTATTTCAATATTTTGGTGTAAATGCGTTTCTCACACAGTGCTGTGGAAAAAGTATTCGCCCCATCCTGATTTCTTCTGTTTTTGTACATCTCTCACACTAAATAGTTTTAGATCTACAAATGTAACAACATAAAACAAAGGCAACCCGAGTAAACACACTAAGCAGTTTTTTTGCTGTTGAAAAAGTTCTATTTAAGTGTTGATTTGATATTCAAACTATCCACCATACAAGTCCATGTGCAAGGTGGTACTATAGAAACGATAACGTATCACATCAAGCACATTAATGTAAACCTCGCGGCCGTGACTATAGTCAGACAAATCAGAATCAAGATTTCAGCTATGTTCTGGTATAAATAACTAACTTTAAATCTACAGTATCAACCTTTTAGTTGTTTAAAAATGAACAAAACTCAATTACTGAGCAAAAATTGGTGTTCAAAACTGTCTCCTTACTGTACCCCAATACATAACGGTAAGCTTATAATAACAATTCATAATTTGAGGTGTCGGGTCGGATTTCGCGGGAAACGTCAGTTTGATGTCATTTGTCTTTGTGTGGTTACGTCACGTCCAAAAACAGAAAGAAGACGACCCAGCTACTGTAGCGCGTGTGTGGGGGCTGAGGATGGAGGAGTGTGTGTAGCTTGTTCGTACAACAGTGGCTTAGAATTTATTTAAACTTGTCATCTAGATGGCTGCTTTAATCTGGATAGTTCCAAACGCAATCATCGTTGACATCTGAGGAATCAGCTGTTGTCAAAACCAAGAAAGCTCGAACTGCAGTCAAAAAGGGAACGCAACAGGGCACGTGCTAAAATGAGAAGAAATATCAGCATGTCTTTTGAGACGTGGTGAAAATTCAGATCAGAAGGGATTCAAGACTGACACAGAGATGGCTTTTTTCTGCTGAACAGGTAATGACATTTCTGTGGCTCAACAGGTAACTCGCTAACAATAGCACACTTGTTCATTTGATTCAGCTAGGTATCGAGTTTCCTTGGTTGTTTGATTTGCTATGGTCACTGAGGTAAATTGAACTTATTTTCTGCTAGCTATGAGAGAGAGCAGTTCACCACCAAAAAAAAAAAAACATTCACCACCACCGCAATTGTCAAGCACTGGAGCCAATATACAACCCAAACATAATACCTCAAACCATCAGATTCATCCATACAGAGTAGCAATGCCGAAGCACAACACATTATATGATAAAATAATAATAAATATTTTTTTAAAAACCACAACTTTGCAGGTAACTTGCAGTTTTATGCTTCAAATAGAGATGGCGATAGAGAGGCAAGAGTTCAGTACTGTAGCTTTAAATTTCCGAAATAATTTCTTATTGATATTGTGATGCATATCGTGCACAAAGATGTCAAGTGTTGTGATATGACAATGGATCTTTCCTTCTTCTCCACTGACAGGCATTTACTATGGCTTTCATAGCAGGACATGAGTGCTGCAATAAATTTCTAATCAACAAGGCAATGAAATCATCGCTAAAAGTCAAAATGGATCTTCAACTGCCCTGAGGGCAGTTTAACAGGCTATAGGTTCAGTCTGACCATGTCTCCAAATTAGAGCTGTTCGACTGTTCGGCAACCGAAATTATTCGGCCGAAAATAGCACCAAAAAAAAAAAAAAAAAAAAAAAAAAAAACTTTCGGTGTTCGGCCGAATAAATTTGACCGAACAATGACGTGTTTGATGACGCGACCAAATAGCCTAGCAACCAGAGTGAGCAAAGCTTTAGTTGCAGCAAATATGTCGGCAGTGGGGAAGCATTTCAAAGTGTCAGAGAAAGATGTGAGAATGGCTGTTAAAGAACTAGGCATTTGTTGTGGGTCCATCCACTTTTTAATGCACGTTTTTGTTGTAGGTTTCAGAGTGTTCCATTCTTTCAGCAGCCAGTTATAGGCCTAACATCGGCTATTAAAGGGGGGCTCAAAGATGACCACATCAAAATATTTTTATTTTACTAATTTATTTATTTAAAGTTATATTGTGCCTTGTTGGTAGCCTATGCCTGCTGGAATGAAAAAAAAAAATGTTAAATAAATATTTTGAAATTGTAGTTTTTGTAATTTATTTTTTCTTTGAAAAGCAAGACAAAACAGTAAAAATCACATTTTGACTATTTAATTTACGCAATGGTGAAAAAAATGGCAAAATGAATGGGAAAAACGTGAAAAAACGTGTTCGGTATTCGGCCAAGTTTTTCATTATATTCGGCTTCAGCCAAGAATTTTCATTTCGGTGCATCCCTAGTTTATAAGCTTCCCGTTTCCTGTACTGCTCTCAGCTCATAAGGCTGCCCTCTGATAAATATCTTTATTTTGTTCCAAAACCACACAGTCACTTTCCATAGAAGAACCATACAGATATTTTAGAGTTGTAGTTTACAGACCCTGGATACTAAAGCATGAAATCCCACACTGCCGCCAAAATGCCACGGAATGGTTTTATGTGGAAAGTTTTTAAGAGGAACAATAGAGCAAGTGGCTCAAGCCTATTCTACAGCTAAAACTATTAAAATATAAAGTAAATCTCTTTACAACTATGCATTTGAGAACAATGTCTCCCACAGCAGTGAGTGACGTGTTGTTAATATAAACAAACTAGAATTAAAACACGTTCATCTGGTTAAGCAAGACTATGACAGAAAAAAGTGAGGGCCAGTATAACATGCATGATCTGACCCAAACTGGACCATATGAAATCAATCCCATATTGTATAACTTGGCAAGACTGGATCACCAGAAACACCACACAACATTCCCTTCCCATGTTTCCCAACACTTGTTTGGTTAAGATAAAGGGCCTTCAAAAAAAGAAGTTAGAAGAGTAGCATAATGCCTCACAGATGACCCACCGAGACATGACCTAACAAGAAAGAATTACAATCTTAAGGACAAGATATGTAAACACATGTGGTCACAAAACAGAGAGCAAAAACGAAGCATAAACCTTGGTTAGAGGCCTTAGATGACACCATGGGAGATGCATTTCCCTGGAAAGATCCAGGTAAGCCAATGGTAATTATAGGGTGAACTCTAGCTGTCTACCTGCCATTAATGTTCAACCACCATGAATCATCAAAACAAAATTATGCTACAGTTACGTAAAATGATTTTTCCTTTCTAGCTAGCAAGTCATCATAAATGGGGTTTTAAAAAAAAAAAAAAAAATTTTGTACAGTTGTCCCCGTTGTCCCATAGTCACATGCAAAATGCTCATACCAGGGGCCTGGCTGCTAAGATCTAAAACAAAATTAGAACTCTGTTTGGATAACTGTGCCACAGAAGGTAGGGTTGCTACCTCACCACTACAGGATTCCGGGTTCACTCCTGAGGTGCCTACCCTGTTGGTGGAGATTCGCTTGTTCTCCCCATGTCTGCAGGGGTTTCCTCTGGGTTATCTGGGTCTCTCCCACAGAAAAAAAAAAAATGCCAAAAGGAGGCTTGGGGATTCTAAATTGCCTCTATGTGACATGAATGTGGGAATGTGTGTGTGCATGGTACACTGTGATACAACCCATCCAGGTTGTATTTGCACCTTGTGCCCAGCATTCCTGGGACAGAATGAAATGATGATAGCCCTAACTTTAGACAAGCTATTGCACTTCTGAAATGAGAACCATGGATGACTTGGACCCTGAACAGGTCAATATTTACCACCAGTTTTGGAAAGGCATCTATGTAAAATGCCTAGTCTAAAATAATAATAATAATAATAATAAAGTTTGATTGCTTGGTGTGACTCTGGCAGATTTCAGATCACAACCCTCCCAGACCAAAAACCGTACAAGCTTCCCTATTGCACTGTACACATATCCAACCCAAAGCTTTATCAGAGGGGTAAAGTTTCCAGGCTTAAAACGCTACAACATTGATAGGTTTGTGTTATTCCTGCTTCAACATACCTGATCTGTGGCACGTTTCTCAGTCTCAATGAAGCTACAGATTATTATTATTGGTTTTATAGTAGTACTTTCCCTTCCAGTTCCTAAAGACACCAAATACAGCATCCAATATATCTGACAGAGGCAAAGTAGGGTTGTGAAACAGCTATTTAAGTATGTTGAGGACTGGAGTAAATAGAAAATTTGGAATGGGCTTGCTCCCTGAAGGCATAACTGGGGACATCAGCCAGATCAGTGGTGCAGATGGCCATCTTGGAATATACTCATCCTTATCCAGAGGACATAAAATGGAATACTGCTTGCTCCAAGACCTTATTTTAACCTTCCACTTCATCATCAAGAGCAAGCGCCAAGTTCCAGGATGGTCTCTTTTTAAGTCCACCAACTCCTGGGCGTAGAATAAGAGACGGACGCTTCCTCCACAGCTAGTATGTGGTATGTGTGGCGATCTCATCAGTTCCTGAATTTAGTAGCACACAATGGAAGCTTTGTAAGTACTGTAGCATCACTGACCTGCAGGGATGTGGGGAGTTGTGAGCGGCTGTCCTTTAACGAAGAGCCAACCAAGTCTGTTATTCTCCTTATGAGAAAACTTCAACCAAATACTAAAATGGTTTACGACGAAAGAAGGTTAGGGTGTTGTCACACTGAAACCCAGATATTATTGGCATACCTTTACCAGTAACGTTGAGCTTTTGCATCATTGGAAGGATCAATGCATTTGGTGGATTTTTTTTTTTTTTTTAAAGTTTAGTTCATCACGTCTTCTCTCTTATACCCCATTAAGAAATGGCAGAATTCCAGCTCATAAACGAGTACAGTCTGCAAGAGTCCCATTCATTAGACACATAAGCTTCCTTGGCACGAATGGCCAACGGATCCTTTATTTCTGAATCACTAATTCCAGACCCCCACTTTTTTTTTTTTTTTTTTTAACTTTAGGCTTTCCTCCTGGTCCTGTAGTTTTAATGTTTCAAATCATTCACCTTAAAACAGTTTCAGAATGTCTTTTCTGGTAACGTACTGGCTTCTGTTCACACAAGTGCTTCCAAGAACTAGATGAAGTCTTGACCTAGTCGATTTCCAGGGATTTCTTCTCTGGAACAAGTTTAAACTTAACCTAAGTATGAATGCATATGTATTCATTTATTATTCCTAACTTTGGATTTGGGAAGCATGTAGTGCCCAATAGATAATCTATGCACAGAGAAGTACGGAACGCATTAAAGATTTCTAAAGAGTTCTCGGTCTTACTGTGTACAAGACGTGCAGCCATCACTGGTCAGCATGTGTTGGCTTTTTTTTTCTTTCAGTGCTATAAAAACCTCAGTGCATTGTTCTGCTCTGACATAACTCTGAGCAAGGAAGAGAGAGAGAGCGAGAGAGAAGCAGGAGAGGCTCTCACTTGCATTCATAGAAAGCCAGAACGCCTTCTTTAATTTCACTTTGGGCTCAGACAGTTTTACCACCATACATGGTTATGTTTAAGCAGCCCAAGCATATTTCCCCTTACACTTATGCCATAGTGCTTCAACCACTATGAAATCTATAAAGATTGAGTACTGGAACGAGATCGTCAGTAAAGAAGCCCTAACTGCTCCCTAGCTCCTCATAAACTGATGTTATGAACATGCTGGCATTATGGCCACTTAATGGTATTAATCAGCCTAGATCCAAGAACTAGCCATGTCTCAATTAATGAGTCACAAAGTCTGATATTGTGGACGCTTCAAAATATCCTCCATACTTCCATAATATGTTCAATATGCCTTGGGAGATAGTATTTTAATCAGGTTTTTTTTAGTCTATAAAAGGTTCCCCAATCAAATGGTAGTATGAAGATTATTAAGTAAGTAGTAAAACACTTCTATAACATGCGGTTATAGAAAAATAATCAAAGACGGGATGGTGTGGTGCTTGATTATTTTCCTAACACAACACATCCCAAACTGATTTATTGATCAATACAATATTTGCCAACAATTATATAATACTTTTTATGCATTAAAGTTTAATGAGACACGTGAGCTCCTGTTATATCTTTGATTATAGTAGCTATAAACAGTTGTTCCCTCAGCAGTCTCTTGCTGTCTGTCTGTCTCAGTCTGTCTCTATAAAAATAGAGCTTGTCATGGCTATCAAGAAAGCAAAAGGCCTGAAGCATAAACGAGACAGCTATACCTCAGATTCTACCAAAGCGTTGATACTGGAGACTCTTTCCAAAAATGCTGAATAAACAGCTCTCAGAAAACCATATCAACAATAACAATCACACACATCAACACCTTTTGGCCAAACAGAATCATGAATTTAACAATGCTGTGTTATGTGGCATATGTCCTGTCATGTTGGCCTATTTTGATTGTAATCTCAAACTTTAATTTAACTGTGTCTTATAGGTAACATTTCATTTAGTGTTTTCAGGTTTAAAACGTTGAAAATAAGACACACAGGCAACAATTCAAACTGGTTGCACAAAGAGAATCTTGAATGATGCAACTGTGAATAAGGGACAAACTAAAGAACCCATCAGGGTGCGAGATGGAAGCCCCCTCCCCCCCAAGACTGTAATAGTGTGATAATGGCACAAAAGCATGACAAAGGGTAAGGCAGTGAAATGAAAATGCAATAATTTGCACTTGTATGACAACCTGGCACGATTCCAAAGCAGGTTTTCCCACAATATTTGTAATACGGTCGATAATTGTTTTTATTTCTTTTTAAATATACTTTTACACAGACTCCTCATAAACAGCCACAGACTTCCTTTATAGCTTGCCAGCCTAGACCCATGAGCCATCCAACATATAAAACTAGTCATTCAGAATTGCCCGATTTATTTATTTATTTTCAATCTAAAATGGTTGAAACATGACTCTTCTTATTCCTAAAAACAGCTCACTGTGTCAGTGTTATTCATCTCAGCCACAAGCAAATAGCTTTGATTTTAAGGGAGGAGCTCAGGTTCAGACTGACTCATCTTGTGTCAACGGTGTCTCTATAATTAACCCGATCATCAAGTATGGAGTTGGTAGTTTCAGGCGGCTCATAAAAAAAAAAAATCCTCATCTTTCACCAGCACTTTAAAAAAATAAAAATAAATTTTTTTTTAAAAAATAAAAAAATAAATAAAACACCCTCACGTTCAACTCTACTGCCCAAACACAATCATGTTATTACTAGGGATGCATCAAGACCAAATGTTTCAGAGTATGACTACATGTTTTTGGTACTCAATACCACTTACTGATACTGAAATGTGTAACCTACTTAGTGTTAAGCAATCAGGGACATCATGGAAAATTTTTTATTTAGCTCTGTTGAGTTTTCTGTTCAAGACATTTAATACTATATCTTTAATAGAGTGTGTGAGGACGGCCAACCGGCACGTGCAGAGCAGTATCAATGAGCTTGGCCATTAAAAATGAGTGAAAGGTGCCTATAAATTTCACCTTGACTCATGGGCAAAGTGTAGGAAGTCTGCGTGTCTCAGTGCTCGCAGTACTTAAGTGCTCTCCCATGTGACCGTTTCTCTGCACGCTCACTTCACGTCTCAAACACCTTTGTGTGCATATAATTCATGGTGGCTTGCGTTTATTTTGAAGGACCATGCTAGCTGATACTGCTCGGTGTTCTCGGGTCGGCCGTAAATGCCATAAGATGCTTCATCAGGTTACTTATATTATGGGAAAATGCTGTAGTCCCTCATCTATCTATTTTCACAGCGCACAATATGCAGTCTGCTTTGATTGCAATCTTTAATCGTGCAATACGTCCAGATGGCTGTAATTTTGTGTCATCTGTTCATAGCACAACAGCGTAAACTATGATTACGTCACATCATATGTTATTGGATACTGTTACCAGAGCATGATACCCCAATACCAGTAACTGGATAAATGCATTCATAGTTATCACAGAAAAGTCATTCAGAGCAATGGAAATGCCAGAAACAATGAGAAATATGAGAAATGTGTATTAATCCCAAATCCAGACCCGCCAACCCCCGAAGATGAATTATCACCATTACCGTTCTTTGTAAAGTGTTAGATTTGAGAACTGGCCCAAACATTACTAATGTGAGATGTGTGGGGAAGGGGGCGGGGCTTCCAGAGTGTCCATTAATTTCGCCGATAACCATAAAATTGATCATTCCAGATTCATGTGTCGATTGGCTCATCTGCCGTTTTTATTATGAAGACTAGTCTTTTGCCACATTTCTGATTGACGATTCGTTCTGGCATTATCTGAGGTTAAAATGTGGAAGGTTACACAACATTCACAAAAGGATGGCAGGTCTGCAAGTCCTGCCTTTCGTCACTGACAACATGAAAAAAAGTAACTTAATTGAAGTCTGTGACGGAACAGTGCAGGAATCCCAGCTAAAGCAAGTTCAAGTGCCGATTTCTACTGCAGCAATAAGTAAAATGGCCCATTGGGATATGACTCAATGTGGCTGGATGGCAGGGCTGCAGTTTGTCAAACATTTTGCGAAAGATATCATCTTTTCCACAGAGCCCTTATACCGATACCATTTCTGCCTCGCCTGAAAAGGAAGTAAAAAAAAAAAAAACGTTCCCGCAAATGCAGATAATACACATAAAACACCTTCATCTATCAAACCATTGTATGCAACTCTACCGATCACATAAATGCCAATAACTAACTAACTATGTAAACTCAAAAAGGTTTAATGGTACTTTTAATGCTAATCAATAGGTTTAAGAGTACTTGAGTGGTAATTCCAAACCTGACATGTTTGGGCAGACCAAAACACCACGACTTGACTGTTCTGGCTCAGCGACTGCTGCTTAGACCAGGCCAAATCAAACAAACGCAGGCTGTGATGAGACTCTTTTTAAGCACGCCTCCACTCTGCTGCAATACTCGCTGTAAAACAGGATTCATTTTCAATCATAAGGGCTCACGAAAGATGCGCAAGGCACAGCAAACAGGCTGTGGTATATAAAACAGTGTGTTTCAGAAATTTCACACAGACTTCACAAGTTTATCATTAAAGTGCAGACTAAGTTTGCAAACATTAGCTATAATAGGAATAAAACAATCACACATCATTACAGGAAAATGTGGCTTAATACAAAGTCGAGATACTTTTACCACTACAAAGTTGAATATTTTCATTTAGCAGCATGTCTTGAAGCATTATATTTGTATTGTCCCACAACAGTATAGTAATGATTACACTTATTTATTTATTTATTAAAGAACAGCACATCATACTTTTTTTTAATCATTTTATAGAAACATTTAATATTGTGGACTGTCCACAAAACAAGTTGGTTCCTAATATCACTTGTGTTATTAAAAGCTATAAAAGTCATTCCCTCACCAGACTCTTTATTTCCTCTCCTGAAGTAAATACAACAAAAAAAATGTAGCTTATGTTCCAGAGAAACCGCAAACTCCTCCGCCTCTAAGGACTATTCCATGCTTGTAAAGTTAGTTTTACCTCTGACTTTTACAAAAGCACCAACAATGGCAGCTTGCATTTATATTTAAATATTATGACACAGATATTATATTTATTTATTAACACCTGTATATCATTAAACAACCTGTGTTGGTGGTTACTACAGTAACAGCAATGTGATTTGCCTCGAAAACTTGCAGCTTTTTATTGTTACCATTTGTTACTAAAATGCTGTTAAATCTGTTGCACAAGAGCCCAGGAGGCAGAACGAAACAAGTGCATACCAGTATCTAACTGAATTTTTGTTTGTTTATTAAAATATAACTAACTGGAAATTAATTCATTACACTGATAAAAAAAAAAAAACAGGCACTACTATAACTGCTTCGCTGCGTCTCAACATGTCTCGATTGTAAATGCAGCATTTCCTGTTTTATGTTGGATGTTCTTGGAGAAATATGTCATTTCGTGTGATGTAGTCAGATTTTACGATCGCTGGCAACGCTTATAGTTACAATGCAGTTGTTGGGTTGCTGAACCACATTTTGTCGTTTCAACCAAATCTGACAGCCTTGCATGAATCCTTTTTGACCTGAACGCAGTGCCTCCCAAAATACCTGCTGCCCCACAAGAACAATGAATACAATATAACAACATTGTAGATCGTGGTCAAATTTTACGCATTTATCACGGCATGAAAATTGTATATCGACACATGCCACACTCAGACGATGATGCAGTCATAGTACGTCCTATTTGACAAGACTCCTCAAAGGAGGTTGTAACTGTCCAATGGTCACCAAATGGTTTGCATGAGCATATTAGGCAACAATCTTGCAGAACATTTTACTCACTCAGTCACTCGCACACACCCTAGATTGCATCCTTCCCAGTCTCACAGCCACTTCCTTAAATCCTACATCTAATTTTACCCAGCCGACCCATTTCCCACCTAGCACAAAGACACGAGTCCAAGAATACACACCACACAGACGCACCACACACAATCAGTGACCCGAACTGATGCATGTTGACATCCTACCAAAACATGGCCATATTAAGATTCATCTCTATGACACAACCACTTTTATTTGTCTGATAATTAAAATTCATTCGCCTATCCATCTTCAGTAAGAGTTTTATCCTGGTCAGGGATATGGCTGGATCTGGAGTCTGTCCCAAGAACACTGGGTACAAGGCCAGAATACAGTCTAGTCCATCACAGGGCACCATGCACACACACTTATTTACTCCTAGGGGCAATTTAGTGTAGCTAATCCACCTAGAAAATAATTTTTGGAGGTGGGAGGAAACCAGAGAACCCAGAGGAAACCTACAAAGACACTGGGAGAACTGGTGAAATTCCACACGGAAGGTAACCCAATTTAGTGCAGCTAATCCAGCTAGAAAATACTTTTTTGGAGATAGGAGGAAACCAGAGAACCCAGAGGAAAGCTACAGAGGAAACACTGTACATGGAGGAAACACTTCTTAGCCGATTGATCACTTTTGAGACAAATTCCAGCAAACCTTTACCCTTTATTTATAATGTTAAGACAGTGCTGGCTTTTAGCATAAAATCCTCACCACAGAGACCAAACAAACAAACAAATTTTGTGATAGTTTGGAAGTCCTTCTTTCCCTTATCCCCACAGCTCTGTGCGTGTGTATGAGGAATTTCCCAGGCCGTGTATCAAATCCCTGCTCTCGGCTACGTCATCGACAAGGCGAACTGACAAGCCGGAAATGCGGGCAACCAAGGAAACCGCCACGTTTCACGACACCGCTTCACGACAGTGTCACACTGGTCGCTGTGGCTACATCTGAAACCGCACAATGCCGGACTGAACAGGCCTACTAAATGGTATATAGTAACTGTACAGCTGCTCTATTTAGTACAATAGTGCAGTTTCGAGTACACACACACACACACACACACAGAGAGAGAAAGAAAGAAAAAGAGAGACAGAGAGCTCGCGCTCCAAAACCAAGGAGTGGCTAGCGTGAATGAAGTGAATATAGTCTAAAACACAGCCCACACACTGGGTGAGTCGTAAACGACATAAACGGGAGAGTAAATGTTCACTTTTAAAGCTGCACAAAAAAAATAGTAGCTTACAAACTGAATAAACCGACAAAAAAACTACGAACTGAGCGCGCGTGCGAGCAAACGGGTAAAGAGGCGCGCGCATTTTCGCAGCCTTGCTTTTATCCCCCTCAATTTCCGCCAAATGAGCTCAGTGCACCCAGATAGCACCACTATCAGCCCACACTTAAGCTTCCCATCCACCCGCTTTCAGCAAGCCAGGACATGTAGCTGATCCACCTCAGCGTGTTTCAACACACAGCTAACACCACACAAATACCCCTCATCTATCTGATCACCTTTATTTCACAATTCCTCCAACAGCTCGAGGTCTTTCCTGTCACACAGATTCCATATGGGTGAGGCTCCGACCCTGCCGACTTACAGTATTAGTACAACAGCAAAAGTGGGAAAATTATTTATTTTATTTTTTTAATCCCACAAGGAGCATTCAGTAAGGACTAAATTACCTGCATTACCACAGGAGAACTAACCGAAAATACTCTTACAACGGTGCCAGTTAGGCAAAACTACACCAACAGGAAAGACCAGTGTGACCAACTTGTGTGTTTCTTCATGCACATTTGCATGTAGAGGGAAAAGTAGCGATCGAGCACTAGCATATTCACAAGCACTGTTCATAGTAAACATGATTTGTAAAAAATGATCGCTGAATTTAAATACTGATCAAGTACTCTATGAGGAAGATGTTAGAGATTTAGTTGGGGATATTTGGTCAACAAAAAAAAAAAAAAAAACGCCCCATTTGCAGCACAAATCTGAATGAAGTCTGAACAGCAGAAGTGTGTTCCTTAAATAAATAAATAAAATTAACACAAACACACACAACTCACCAAACCACAGAATTACAAATCAAGACTGGGTGTAAATTAAATAAATAAATAAATAAATAAACAAACAAACCTGGGCCCTCATGCATCAGCTACTCTGTGCAATAAACAGTCTGACAGCACAGCTGTGGCTTCTCAAATCTGCTGGACATTTATTTATTTTTTTCTTACAAAACCAATTTAACGGGAAAAGTCAGTCACACTGAAGAGACATCTCACGGAGCAGTCATGGCCTGTAAATCGGTGCAACTTTGTGCAGATCAGCTGCTACAATCTTATCAATAAGTCTGCACGAAAACAACAATCCAGTAACAAAGCTTACCTACTCAGCTAGAGCAGAAGAAAAAAATCCCTGACCAGCGGTTTGTAATAATATGTACAGCTTCAGTGTCCTTTCCAGCGGTGCCCCGTGCACTTGAGCGTGTTTCTGCCTTTAGCGCGTCTGACTCGCCTTCCCGAGCCTACAGGCCGGAAACCACGCCTATTCCTACATGCCCCGCCCCACAGTGCCATAATTGGAAATACTGACCATCTGAATTCCCAATCCCAACCCGCGCTGCTAGTAGCCCCGCCCACTTAGAAGTGTAAATTCTAGGTAAACAAAAAAATAAAGCTATAATAATGTAAATATCAGACGTGATGTTTTATTTAAAATAATCTAATGATTCGTGATCTGTAAAAGGTTATACTCCGTAATTAAACCAAGCCTCACTGGTGGAACTGTAGAAAGTGTCGAAACGAATGCATTTCATTGTATTCAAAAAAATATCGTAGTTTGTAGTTTTGTATTTTTTTGTATTGTGATTTTATTTCATGCCATATGTGGGCAGGTCACACATCCGGTACCGTACGTGACGTTAGTTCACTTTTCCCACAAGATGGCACCATAATGCAGGTTCCCAAATGCAGGGTTTGCAAACCAAACAGCAGGGTAACACTTTGGGACTGCTCTGTGATCAGTTTCTGCTCAGAACACAGTTCCATCTACTACTGGGAGGCATATCTTATAATGTTTTAATAGTTCATTAAGATGCTTTCATGAAGGGATTAATATATTCTGACACCAATATCCTCCCACCGCCCACCCCCACCATTTAGTCAGAACAACTATAACAACCCGAGCAAACATGACAAGTTACACTGCTAAACATTTCCATCGTTTCAGAAGGCATGTGCTCCAAAAAAGAAGAGTCTTACCTTTCTTCACTGAAGGTTTTCTTTCCAGACCTTTATCCAGTGACTTTTTTGGCAAGTCGAATGCTGCCTTCATCTGCGCCACTTTGACACTTTGTGCGGTGTCCAAGACCACATCAGCTTTAGCCTCTGCAGGTTTGGTCCACTCCTTCATCTTCTCATGCAGCTGGATGGTTTCTTTTATTAGGTCAGACACAGGCTTGCCTTTTGGAGGGTTTTCTGCTTTTTCCTTTGCTGGGACACCACCCTGATGAGATACAGGAGTCTGATCATTCCTCGTTCCAATGCTTTGATCAGTTTGGCTTAGCATAGTAGTGGCACGGTCTGACGCGAGAGACTGTCCAACGGATTGCGGTGTAAGATTGTTTTGTCCTGTATTGTGTTGCATACAGCACACTTGCGGGGAAATTTGCACATCTAGAGAAGTGGCGGAATTATCTCTCCCAGGGTTCTGTGATACAGGACTCCCACATCCATCCTTGACAGGACCAGTGAAAGCTTTTATGGGTTCTTCAATGCAAAGCTTTGTCTCATTTGTCATATTCTTTAGTTCATGGCTCTCCATAGATTTTGAAATTTCAGTCAAAGGTACACAAGTCTCAGAGTCTACATGTGACAGCAGTGGCCTGCCCTCTTCACGACCTGCAGTGCTCTCTGAGACAGAGATGAGCTTGGAGTTAGAAATGGATACTGATGCTTCCTGATGAATATCAGTAACCGAAGTGAGGTTTTTGTCAACACTCTGGTTGTCTCGGTCCCTCTTTGATGAGGTCATCTCTCCAAAGGATTTGCCTTGATCTTTCTCTAACATTACAGTTGATCGTTCCTCCAAAATTTTCTCTGTTGCCATAGTGTTTCCCTTGTCCCTGTCTTGGGTGGAAAACATAATTTTGCCTGATAGTTCGCTTTCTAATTCTGTAGCTTTATCCCAAAGCATGTCTGGATTTCTCATTTCTTTCTCCCTAACAAGAGCATCTTTAGATTCCATGGATGCATTCAAGGCCAGATGGGGATCCATTTCACCCATAATGCCCTGTGTCATGTCAGGGAGTGACAGCATCTCTGACTGTCTGGTCACCACTTCCAAAAACCGCTCAGGAATTTTCTCAGTTTGGACATTGGCTGTTTCTTTTGGGGGATAATAATCTACTCTATCTCCTTGTTCAAGAGGGAATTCTTCAGTCGCCTTATGTGCTCCTCCTGCATCGCATGATATGTCAGTTTTTCTCTCTGCATTATTCTCCAGGTCTGGCAGAGACAAGTACCTCTCCTCTTCCTGCAGCTCTTCAAAACTTGACATGGTTGGACCTCTGTACATTGTAAGGCCCAAAGATGCCATCACTGAAGAATCTGGGATAGTCATGCTCTTATCTGTTGTATCACTACTCTCTATATTACTACCTGCAGCCTGGTATTTTTCTTTTTTTCCAAAGTTATCCCTGATTTTGCGCTCCACTATGGTGGCGAAATCGCAGACATCTCCACTGTTCGGTAATAACATCTCTGTTGTTTTAAGCTCCGCTCTATCCGACAGATCAAAGGTCATTGCAAGAGATGGTATCTTTGTTCCATATATTTGTTCTGATATTGCTACATGCTCCGGTACTCCTGAACTACTCGGTTCACTAGAAATGATCTTCTCCTGGCATTCAGATTTGGTTGATCTCCATTTTAATGGTAGGTTGTCCCTAAAAGAAGTAAAAAGTGATAATTTTCCTCTGTCTTCATCAGCCAAGCTTGGTTCACAGGACTTTAGGATGGCAGTAGGTCCATCTTGGCATGGTGGAATTTCTCCAGGTAAATTCTTTTGTAATAGAGCATTCATTGTGTCTACATTGTTCTTCTCTGTGGCTCTGGTTGGTGCCTCAGATCTTGGAAGAGGCATTTCAAATGGAAAATGATCGTAATGTAAATCCTCTGTGACAATTAAGGTGTTGATGCCTGGAAGAGCCACAGTATCAGTCATGCTGCTTCCATCTTGTTTCTTAAGGCTGCCTGTAACCTCTGAAGTGACACTCTTCTCCTCATTGACTGATGATTTGGATTGTTGAAAATGAACATTCTCCACTCCACTAGATGAGTCCCATGCAAGGTCCTGGATGTTGTCCTTATGAATTACCTTCCATTCATGACTGTCATTCGCTGAGTTTTCCAGGTCCATCCTGTTGTTCCTTTCTGCCACAGCTATGCACTCTGGTTTTGAAGAGCCGGCCACTTCAGTGTTCAACGTGCCTCTCTTAGTGACTCTAATATTGTTCAGCTTCTGCAAACCTCGAACTTTGGTCCTGCCTCCCTCGCCCTCTCCTCTTTCTTTTCCTCCCTCTCTTTCTCCATCCCCTCCCTGTATCCATTCCCAGTCTATAGGAGGGGCTCCTTTTTTGCGAGAACAAGTATCCAGCTTCAGAGTAGGTGATGCTGGCTCTATGCCTGGGCTCACATCCAGCCTTTCCCTAACCAGTCCAGCTTCATCCTCCACCTCTCTGCAGGTCACCTCGCTTGCGTTTCCTTCCTTCTTGCTACCCCCTGGGTCTGGGCTGGGTTCCTTTTCCTCCAGTGTCCCCTGTTGCTCTCCAACCCTAGCTTGGTTCTGTCCCATTTCATTCTGTGGAAAGAAATTGTGTTATTACTGCTCTTTCATGCAAGTTGCAAATGATGCCATGGGTTTGGCATGCAGGTTTTGTAAGTCCATATCTTGCACAGGGCTGAGCTTTCTCCACTCCTCCACACTCACTCCCATTCTGCATTGTTGTATCTCTGCAGTGTTGGCTAACCATATCAATTTCATATTTCTTTCTTAGAATGTGGAAATCGTTCCTCTAGATATCATCAAACACTCATGTTCATTTAAGCTCTCTTCTTTCTAGCCCTCTATTTATTTATTTTTCTTTCTTTCTCATGAATGCATTTTAGAAAGCAGTGCACAGATTTCTGTTGTTAAACTTAGGCAACATTTCCTCTAACTGCTTGACTTATACAGCAGTGATGTGAATGTTTGTGGCAAGTGCGAGTCTTGTGATCGCTGCATTTAAGAAGGGTCATTGGTTATGTGGACAACAACGTCACCAGGAAAGTGGCAAATGAGAGTCACAAGTTTTCACTGGAGATCTTAACAGTGAAGCTGTTAATGGTACTAACAGACACAAGATTCCAGCTCTAGGCAATATGGTGTTGTAGTGTTACATAAGAGCTGAAGTATAAAAGTAAAGACTTTTCCCATAACTGTCTTTCTATCATCTGTGTATCTGAACACAGAGATGGAATTTGTCTGAAAGTCGGAATAGGGCTTGGCATTCATATTATTTGTAGATGTCATTGGGTTCACACAATAAACCTCGTTTAGTTGTAATATAAACAAAGTAGAGAGTTAAGGACCTGTTATGGACCTGTACAGTTTAGTTTTTGGTCAGCGAATCATCACAAGTTGAATCACAATGGGAAAACTAAACTGCGTGTTGATTTGAATGGATTGGATCAAAATCCTCTGTGCTATAAATGTATTCTTGAATTTATCTTGCTTATAGAGAGAACACAGTCATTTTATTTTTGCTTGAGAAAGCGCTCGACTCTCAGACACAACCACTCCACACACTTATGATGAGGAGAATAAGGAGGACAAGGAAAACAAGAAAAACATGTAATGTGTAAGGATTGTGACGTACATTGACTTTAACCTACAGCAGGGAGTTTGTGTACTCTTTTGAAATCTTTTCTTCCTCATTAGTACCATTTCCCCAAAAGCTCCATTCACTATGAGTGGTTTATTTTAGTCTTCTTATCTGTACTTACTAACCTGTGTGAATGGGAAAGGCATCCATCACTTGTGTTATTTTAGAGTCAACCCTTCATTTAGACAGATTATTTCATCCCTGGGGGTTAAGATATCAGTCTATTACAGCTTGCTGTGGTAAATCTAATACTTACATTTTCCACATCTGCAAATGCTGAAGGTCTTAGAGGCTGCATCAATAGTAATATATTTACCAGATACTATGGTACAATGCTGAGAAAGAGAGACACACTGGAACAGGAATGCCTCAATGACTCAAATACAATAGGCAATGTTCTAGACTGTCAATGTGTTTCCTGTCCCTGTGCCTCCCGATTCTCTTATACACACACCCAAACTTGTCAAATTTGGTCCATGATGGTTCATTTAAAGGTTTATAAAATGGATAGTGTGTATATCATAGGCTCACCCCCCAAAAGGGACACAGTTTGTGAGACAGTAATCCTGTAGGAATTAACACTGAAAGCAAAATACTGCAAAATAAATAAATAAAATAACAAATAAAAAACAAATCAGGAACATGTCTTCTAAGTACTTATTACTCAAAATAAATCTAGCATCTAAGACACTGAGTTTACATGACATCATTTTATTTACAAGAATACTTTTATGATTTTACTTCAAACCCAAATATGGCTAAAATCTATGCAAAGGCAGCCTCCATTTGCTTTTTTATTATTATTTTTAATTTTAATTTTTATTTTATTTTTTAAAGTTTATACTCACAGCATAAAAATGAAGAGTTTATTCTTAAATTAAAGTGAGTACAATCCAGGCAGCAAGCTTTGTGTCATGCTAACTGGAGCATTTATTTTTAGCAGTGCTAGCATGTTTACATGTTTTGGAGCTGGTGCTAGTCAGCAAAAACACTGAAGTATCAGTGTAGCACTCCGTAAATTCTGTGCCTTATTTCATGTATTTGTAGATTATTTGTTAACTTTTGAGAGAGAAAAAAAACTTACAAAAAATTACATCTGCAGTCTGCAAGGCCAATCTCTTATCCTGAAGTACCACAACTGTCCCATTGTCCTGCTGTCTTCACCCAGGCTTAAGGCAAATCACCTGATCGTCTTGTGCCTGCATGATTTTCTCCTTCCACATGCAGTTTGGGAACTAAAGCTACTTGCTACTGTTGTAAGCAAGCTAATATTTTCATAGTGAAACAAACTCAATAGAAAGAATCAAAAACAAATTTTGGAGAATGGATACCTAAATAATGTAATGATGCCTATCAAAATTGTGTGTGTGTCACTCACCGCTGAGCACCATAGATTTCTATAACCGAGCTGCTCTCTTCACCAGGACAAGACGAGTCTTTGTTGGACTTGCGGTCCAAGTTCCTGGTACTCTTCTTCTTCTTCTTCTTCAAAACTTTGTCGTCGAAAGAGCTTTTTATTGCTCTCCTGTACTGTGATGTCACGGCCCACTTTTACTTAATGAAATAAGTTACTCCTCTTCCACTGTGAATTAGTGAAGATGAGAGCTGGACAGAGCCGAGGACAAAGAGTTGCTGTCGACTACTATCAGATGCCTTTCTCAGGAATTTATGGGCAAAATTTGATTCTTGATTAGTTGGTACTGATGGGAAATGTAATTTAACACACACTCTCATTAAAAAAAAAAAACAGTACTAAACTGTACCATTGCTTATTGCTGGAGGGGTACACTAATCTTTTGTACCTTTAATATGTAAATTTCATTCTGGATATGTGAATATATAGTGTATATATAGTATAATATAATTATATTTTGAAATAAGCTACAGTGCATCCGGAAAGTATTCACAGCGCTACACTTTTTCCACATTTTGTTATGTTACAGCCTTATTCCAAAATGGATTAAATTCAATATTTTCCTCAAAATTCTACAAACAATACCCCATAATGACAACGTCAAAGAAGTTTGTTTGAAATCTTTGCATCTATAACTCTATTGCTCAAAGATGGGAAGGACCCAACATTATGTAATTTGTACAGACCTATTAGCCTCCTCAATGTTGATGTCAAGATTTTAGCCAAACCTTTGGCGTCTTGTTTAGAGGGGGTTCTCCCTAGCATTATTTCAGAGGAGCAAACCAGATTTATAAAAGGACGGCATTCCTTTTCTAATATTCGCACTCTACTTAGTATTTTATATTCAAAACAAAACAGCGACTCCTCTGAAGTGGTCATCTCTTTGGACGCAGAAAAGGCATTTGATAGGATAGAATGGGAATATCTTTTTATAGTGCTAAAGAGGTTCGGCTTTGGGGATGGACTGATATCATGGATCCATTTATTATATGTGGAACCGCAGGCTTCCATATATACCCACGATGCTAAATCTGACTATTTTACTCTGTCACGGGGTACACGCCAGGGATGTCCTCTGTCTCCCTTACTTTTTGCCATAGCAATTGAGCCTCTCTCGATGGCGCTTAGAACTCTTCCTGTATTTCAGGGTATAATTCGCAAAGGAATTGAACATAAACTAGCCCTATATGCTGACGACTTACTACTTTATGTACCAGATCCGATTGCATCTATTCCAGAGATAATACGCATATTAAATGACTGGGAATTTTTCTGGGTATAAACTGAACCTACAGAAGAGTGAATGCTTACCCATAAACCAATCTGGCCAAAATATAAAACAGACTGAAATACCTTTTCATTTGGAGGATTCAAAATTCAAATATCTCGGAGTTAATGTCACCCGTTCCTATTCTGCATTAATGGCGGCAAATTTTACACCCTTAATTTCATACATGAAGTCAGCCTTTCAAAGATGGGCAGCTCTACCATTATCCCCTCTTGGTAGAATAAACATGGTAAAAATGAACATTCTTCCAAAATTCCTCTACCTTTTCCAGTCCATCCCTTTGTTTTTACCCAAATCTTTCTTCAAAAATATAGACCAATTAATCTCCTCTTTTTTATGGGCAGGGAAAACTCCCAGGGTTTCCAAATTTTCTCTTCAGAGGAGTCGACTAAGTGGTGGCCTCTCCTTGCCCAATTTCATGTATTATTATTGGGTGGTTAATATTCAGAAACTGGTGCTCTGGGTGCAGGCCCCCTCTCTTCCATGGTGCCACTTAGAAGCAAAGTCTTGTATTTCAATTTCCCTCCCTGCTATTGTGTTCTCCTCCCTTCCTATAGCCCTTTCACAATACACGGATAATCCAATAGTATGTACCTCTCTAAAAATTTTCTATCATTTTCGCCGTCATTTTAAATCCATCTCGGCCTCAACCATGGCACTTATATGTAATACTCTTTTCCCCCTCCTTTATAGATTCCACATTCTCTTTGTGGGAAAAGAAGGGTCTGAAACGCTTTAAGGATCTTTTCATTAATAATGTGTTTGCAAACTTTTCTGAATTATCCTCGTCATTCAGCCTGCCTCCGTCTCATCTATTCCGTTTCTTTCAAGTTAGGCATTGTGTCTCCTCCCTATTCACTGGTTTTCCCTCCTTACCTACAAAGTCTGCATGGGAAGAGGTGTTCAAGCTGAATCCTCATAAGGGTGGCATTATCTCACGGATATATTCAACGATCTGGTCAGAGGACGATTCTTACAATATCAAAACCATTAGTGCTTGGGAAGAGGAATTGGGCCTGGAGCTTGAGGATGATTACTGGGGCAGAGCTCTAGATAATATACGTACCACCACATCCTGTGCTAGACTTAGTTTCATACAATTTAAAGTGGTCCATAGAGCTCACCTCTCTAGGAGTAAACTATCTAAAATATATCCCAATGTCCCTGACATGTGTGAAAAATGCAAACTTTCGCCCTGTAACCTTTTATATGTTTGCACTCTGTCCCAAATTGCAGAACTTTGGAACTCTTTCTTCAAAACTATGTCCGACGTTCTTAAAATCAAATTAGATGTCTGTCCTTTAATTGCCATCCTAGGCATAAACAATTTATTACCTACTTCAATGATGTACACACCCTGGAGGTGGATTGAGGAGAGGTAGACAGTAAACACTAATCATCTTACCTTTTTTTGTTGTTTGTTTTGTTTTTTGTTTTTTTGTGTTTTTCTTTGAATGTTTGTTTGTTATTGTCTTTTGTTTCCCCCTTTCTTTTGGTTTGGCTGTGGTTGTTTTTTTGGGGTTGATGGGTGTGGTGTTATAATGTGTAAAATGCAAATTTCCAATAAAAATTCTATGATAAAAAAATAAATCTTTACAGACAGAATCTATAAATATTATTAGGGGTCCCTTAATGGACCCCTAATGTATTGAAGTGCCCTCAATTTCTCCCCTACAAACCACCCGATTGAGGATATAAGGGCATGTGCAAGCCAATGTCTTAAATGTGATTGTGCTCAATTCGTATTAATCAACCTCTAGACATTCATTATTGTCAGGTTTGTCCACAGCACAACTGTTGGCTGGATATTTTTGGTTGGTGGTCTGATTCTGAACCCAAAATTACAACTATGTCAATGTCACTGCTGTGCTATTTGAGAATGATCCATCATTCAAATAATATCATATGGTCAATTGGTGATTGGTAGTCCTGTGGTGATCCATTTCCCTTGATGGACAGGGCAGAGGTTGTTGGTGTCAGACAAATGCTTTGATTTATTTATTTTTTTTTTAAGTGCTGATTTCTTGGGAGTTTCAGTTTACGCAGAATGCTGCAAAAAAAAAAAAAAACACAAACAAACAAACAAACAAAAAAACCCCAAAGAAACAAAGAAAACATCCAGTGAGTGGTAGTTCTGCCTTGCTGATGAGAGAAGTCAGAATTGAAGGAAAATTTGGACCAGTTCAAGCTGACAGGAAGGTTACAGTAGCTCATATAACCACTCTTGACAACCATGGTGAGCAGAAAAGCATCTCAGAGGGCACAACACATCATGAGGCAGATTGGTTACAACAGCAGGAAGTTCCACATATGTCAGCCAAGAACAGGAATCTTCACAGCAGTGTGCTCAGGTTCACTGAAACTGGACAGCACTGCCTGGTCTTTTCCTAATCTTCAACTGTCCAGTTCCTAATGAAGTGTATATATGTATAAAAGCTTTCAGACTTTTGGTTAAAGGCATGCAGTCTTTGTGGTGTTTGGATACTGTAGCACAATTTGGATCTTATTAAGCCCATTGCTAACATATGATGTCACCAAATTACAATGCCAAAAAGCCTATATCCCCCCATTGGCTACAGTGGTATCAACCCATTAAGTTTATTGAATCAACATGGAATTTCTATTCCTGGCTACATATGGCGGAAAATTTTAAATCGTTCTGTCTGCTGATAATTCATTACTCCGTATTTACACACAAGACCACATTGTGGTGAATGACCAACTTTATTATGGCTAGATCATAACCTATGCAGAGATTCAACATTCTTTGAACATGCTCCAAATCAACTTTTTGTCACAGAACAGAGAGCAGTACACTCTGGATTAAACAACGAGTCTGCCAATGGAGTGCGAGAGAGTGTTTGGAAAACAAGTGTTTAGCATGGCACTCAAGTGTCCTAAATCTGTTTAAGCCCACTACAGAAAAGGGAATGTTTGTTGGGGGAGAGAGAGAGAGAGAGAGAGAGAGAGAGAGAGAGAGAGAGAGAGAGAGAGAGAATGGAAATGGAACAGAGAATGAGAGCGGAGAAGGGAAAAGAGAGTGAGAGATACTGACACTGCGAGGCAGTAAAAAGACAGAACAGTTACACCAGTCATAGTGAAATCTCCCTGTTTTTCCTCACAGCCTCCACAGCAACGGCCAAACAGGATGTGTTTCTTCGAGACGGGTTAAAAAAAAAACTGCAGGCGCCGAGGACAGAGTCCATGAGACATTACAGAAGAAAATAACAATAGAGAATTAATAGTAGCATGGAGTTACTGAAAAGCAGGGTATAAATAAAATGTCCTACACCACTGCTCTGTTGAATTCTCAAATCTGATTGGTCAAAGAATATTTATTCGAATATCATAACAGCAGGTCTGATGAGAGTGCCGGCTGCACGACACATCTCAGGTCTATATTAACGCACTCGTTCTAATGCATGAACGGTTCCATAGCGAAAGATAATTCACAGTGACTTGTATAGAAGGCGCTTCACATAATCTAAACAGATTAAACAATGTGTAACTGTTAATATGGTGAAATTTTTTTGTAAGGAAAAGTTTATTTAACATTCATGGAAGGAGTCTCCCGGGTCTGTGTGTGTTCTGCGCTTTCTCTGCAGCATGACAAGCTGCATTTTTGTTTTGTTTGATTAACTGAGAGAGAGAGAGAGAGAGAGAGAGAGTGAGAGAGCGAGAGAGTGAGGGAGAGAGAGAGAGAGTGAGTGAAAGTGTGTGAGTGAGGGAGAGAGTGAGAGAGAGAGAGAGAGAGAGTGTGTGAGTGAGGGAGAGAGTGTGTGAGAGAGAGAGTGAGTGAGAGTGTGTTAGTGAGGGAGAGAGAGAGAGTGAGTGAAGGGGAGAGAGAGAGAGAGAGAGAGAGAGAGAGAGAGGGGGTGAGTGAGGGAGAAAGAGAGTGTGAGAGAGAGAGTGAGGGAGAGAGAGAGTGAGAGTGAGTGAGGGAGAGAGACATGAGGGAACAACTGTTTATAGCAGTTATAAGTGATAATAGGTAATAACTTGTTTCGCAGATGTTCCACAACAGTAAATGTAACTATAAACATAAATAGTATGAGAGAAAAGTTCACAGTAATCAGCTTGGCGGTTGTAATTGGTTAGTTTTCTCGGTTTCGTGTCAGGCTGCATCACGTCAGCATGTCGTTGAATATTTTTCTATAAAAGCACATTCCGATGTGTTTAATCCTTACTTATATTATTAGTAGTGATCACAAACACATGTACAGCTCCACTTGAGGCATCGCAAACTGGAGAGGAGAGAGAGGGTTAAAAAGGAAATGACATCATTTAAATGTGTTGGCCTTCAGGGAATATAAACTAGGCACAACCTCATATCAGGCTGTACTGCATTTGTGTTGAAAGTGATTCATTTCTGTCTGACCATTCAATTATCTGAGAGAGGGACAGACTCCATAGTGAGCCTCGTGCCAACGATGACATTACACACTCTTATTTCCTGTTTTCCAGCAGATTGTCTCACTATCGCCACGGAAGCAGAGCTCTCTCACTGTTCCTCTCAGTTCTAGGCGCGTAACAGCGTGGTCCAATTCAGTGGGTTATTTATTTATTTTATTTTTTTGAATAACAATTCATGAGAGGTAAATATTTTTGCAGGAACCCATGATGCTACTTTTCAACAATTCTAATGCTGATTGACTGTAAGAGCTGCCCAAGCTAAACCAAAGCACTGCCTCCATACATACATTCCATGTAGTCACTGTTCATTAATCTCCCCTGAACACAGTATTATGTGGGAAAAACAAGCTTTTCCACACTGATGTCATGCTAATTAATGCCAGTGGCCGGTGGCTGCATGAGCTGAGCTGAGCTCAACCACTCTGCCATGCCAAGCATGCCAACTCAGTCAGCCAATCAGAGAGAAGAAAAGCGGTTTCTCCAGCCAACCAATCAGACCTGGAGAAGCAGTAAGTGGCGCCAGGGTGCAGACTTTCCTCTCAGAAAGTGTTTCCATCCAAATGGTTAGCAAAATTTGAAGCTGATTGTACATTCAGCATCAGGAAATTGTTAACAATTTCTATCAAATCGGAATATTCAACAGATGACTGAAAGAGGACAATATAATAAAAAGAGCTGTTGTATCTGAATGAGAGAAAAAAAAAACCCCATCTGCTTCTATTCAAGTAATTTAGAAACTCCAATCTGAGGCTACACACATCGAGTACTGGATCATGCTTTAAATTTATTCCCCGGCTTTCAGATAACTCAATGTAGCTCAATTCTTGAATCTAAATATGTGCCATGAAAGAAACCTGGACAGGACTAAAACACTAATAATCCATCAATTAGCAATAATCAAATTAAATATTTTCCAAAATGTTGATAATTTATACTGCTGTCTGGTGTAAATATTACAATTCAGTTCTGAATTTTAACCTGTTAATGACCACAGAAATGTTCATTAAGCCATTGTTCATGTTGGTCATCGTGAGCTTTATTGTACTCACTGATAGTGTGAACAGTGGCATGTGATTATCATCTTATTTGGTTTACTAATGAGATTTTAATCATGGGCATTGCCTAGCAGCTCTCCTTATTGATACTCATTGTAGAGATGAGTAAAAAGGGGGCCGAGCACCGTGCGTGAGTGCAGTTGTTTGAAAGAGCAGCGGCTTAAAAGAAAATTCGTAGAAGAAAATTTAAAGATCAGGTTGGTGAACAGTTGTCCAGTGACGTTTAGCCAAAAAAAAAAAAAAAGAAAAAGAAAAAGAAACTTGAACAGAGCTGAATGGGGAAAAAAAAGTTTATTTCCATAATATACACACAGTACATCATTTCCACAAAATGTACAAAGTGCAATATGCGTCAGAACTACAGCAAATCTTGCGGTACAAAAGACAAAATTACTGCATACTTAAATATAAAACAAAACTAATGGCAACAGTAGTGAATAAGAGAATTGCGTACACATCACAACCTCTTCCTATTTGCTCGAAGGGCCTTAGCGACGATATGGCTGCTTTAGTGGTGGCCCAGATACATCACAACTTTACGTATGAATTCATGTATTGATGAAATCTCTCTCTTTCACTCAAACCACTCTTCCCAAAGGTGCTGTAAAAGTGGCATCAGCTGAGCATGCTAAACCAGCTTCCTCATGGAACAAAGTCTATACTGACTGACTGACTGACTGACTGGCATTGAACATTTCATTTAACTTTGGTTATGGCTGAACCAAAATATGTGCTGAAAATGTTCTCTGTTTGGAGTGAGGAGAACTTGGCAACTCTACTTCTTTTTTCTAGTTTTGCCATTCATTTTTTCTCTTCCAGAATTTTTTATTATTTTTTTTTAAGTCAGATAATCAAGCCTAAATGGTATAAAAACTCAAAAATGTAAGAGAACAGATTTATAATAAAAATGTTGGCAACATAACAGAAGGGAAGATATAGACTGAACCATGCCTCTGGTGTTTCACTATAAGGCACTTTAACATTAATAACTAACAACGCAACACTAATGTGAAAGTCATGAACCAGCAACTCATTTGAGTGGCATCAACGGCAAAGTGCCAATGGCTTGTGTGAGGGTGAAGAGGGTTCAGGGACACTCTTGGCATGAATTGTCACTCAGTGGAACGGGATTGGCAAGAATGTTAAAATGCAAAACACAAAAGTACAGGAAAATCAAACTCAGGTTCCCCAATCCAAAACAGATCCCATAATGTTCCTCAACACTTTTACTAATCACAGATCGATAGATTTGCAGCTGCTCCTGAAAGATGGATGGAAACGAATCTTTGGATCACTGCATCCCTCAGACCTGGGAACCAAATGATGATTATGACAGACAGCTCATATGCTAAAATACGCTGTACATTTAGGAAAAAAAAAAAACATGAACAAACCAAAACCTGATGATCCTTAACATTAGGGTTCCGTTAGTAAACATTAACGAGTCTTAAACGTCAGCATTAATAAACTGTAAGTAATGTTACTCGACTACAACGACATTCGTCTAAATCGTTAATGAAATACACCTGCACTGATTAAAAAGATTTAAATTACAGCATGTTCCCGGTGTCCTATTGTTAGCGTAAGGAGCTTGCTTTTCAGACACTGATGTGTTCAGTAAGGTGTTATTCACTGTGGGCTTCCTTTCATGAACACTATTTAATGCAGGTGAATATTTGGCTTATTTTGTTGATCAATTAATACAAGTGTTAGCTACTTTGTTAATCTTACTGATGCTGTGTTAATGCTGCATTTGTTCATGTGTTAAATTATGCCAGTTAAGGGAACCTTCATGTAAAACATTATCATAAAACCTTGTAAACAGAATTCACAGAGTTGTCGCTGAAATGTCAGATTGCATTTCTAATAATAATAATAATAATAACCAGTTGACACAACAGCGCAGTGATTTAAAATAATAATAATAATAATAAAAAATTTAAATCATGGGCAGTAACTAGCAGTTCTCGCTAGTGGTTCTGTTTGTGCGTATGAGTAAAATGGGGCCAAGCACCCTGCGTCAAAGCAGTTCCTCCCTAACATGAGCAATCTGAAATTGTTCAACAGTGTGGAGCGTAATATGCTGTAAAATCACACAGGCTACGATTGAATCTTTGAAAAAAATGAAAATAAACATTAAAATGCTTCAGATCTATATTTATATTAAAAAAAAAACAAAAAAAAAAAACACAGGAATTTGAATTCTTTGGAATTACGATGTAAGCGAACAACTAAACTTTGTTCAAATTTGTTGATTGCAAATCTGTGTACATGGGTAATGTTAAAATCGCTAGCTTTTCTTTTTGATCAGCAACACAGATGACGTGTAGACTTGACATTTCCTCAGTGAATCCGAGCCCGACCTTGCCACTGGTCTCAGGAAACCCAAGACTTTTTTTTAAACAGTACGATATCAGGATTTGGAAGTAAAATTCAGATATCAGATTGTTGTGCAGGTGTACAATAGTGCCTTATTCAAGCCAAAAACCAAAGGTCTTCCTTCAGAGTTGCTATGGGGACGCAAGTCCCGGCCATTTTGTCACCTACAAACGTATTTACATACAGTGCATTGTGATGCATTGTGCATTCGACTGGAGCATGTGTGTATCGTATGAGCCTGCTCATGGATAAATACTAACGTGCACTCACACACTCGGAAGGTTGTTTTTTTTTTCCTTTTCTCTTTTCTGTCTCTCATAAATATTATTTCACAGTAATCGCACGGTTCATGGTGTGGGACGTCACTCACTCTCGCATGCAAAAGGTATAATATACACAAGACACACTTCAGTCAGAAACACGCATTCAACATAACAGCATTGTTAGATGTACAAAATAAGATAAAAAACAAAAGTTCTTTTGCATAATAAAAAATAACTCAAGTACTTATTGAAACTCGTCGAGTGATTTGAAATCAAGGGAACAAACCTGACATGAGAGTGACACAGTGTGGGCACTGCTGATATGGGTGGATGAGTGTGCTAGAACATGGAGTTTTGTAAGTGAGTAACTGTGTGTGTGTGGCTGTAGATCTTGTGCACAGGACTATTGAGACCCTCAGGACAGCACACACCCACATACGACAGATACACGTCACATGATCTTGGTAGAGATCAACAAACTCAAAGTCATGTTGAAATGGAATTATACAGACAAATGGCACACACGCACACAGTTGTGTTTGTGTGTCTATGATTTTTCAGTCTGAAATGTATTTCAAAAACACATTTGATCAAATCATATTCTCTTTAAAAAAAATTGTAATAATTATATAGAAATTTGAATTCATATTTGTTCAGTAGGAGAAAACAGACCTCATTTCTTTTTGATCTCTACCCTTCTGGCTCTTACTTGATCAAGGCAAATATCTGGGGAAACCAATCGTTAACTAGAACATGGCTTTCTACATCTACAACTTTTAAAAGTGTAATGTACAACATTACAAAGGAGAGAATCTTTACGATCTTACCCTGCGTTCATACTAGCAGCTGACACGTCACTGAGGTCGCGCCTGCTCCGCGGTTTCCATGTTTTTGTGGCAACTGTTATCACTTGCAATTATTATCTGTTCAGGGTTTTAGAAATTCCCTTCTACCACAATGCTGCTGAATTCTCAATTCTGATTGGTCAGAAGCCATGGACTAATTTTATGTAGCAGCAGCTCTGGGAGTAGTTCGGTCCGCAAGGCAAATCACGGATTTATATTAACGCGCTTGTTCCAATACGTTATTATTTTCATAGTCATGGCTGTGTCACAGAAACTTGGATGGCAGACACGCAAGAATCTAAATCTAACAATAAACTGTTGCTATTTAACAAAGAAAAAATTTTGAATTGTTGATGTGGTGAAGTTTTCTGTAAGGAGATTTTTATTTAATTTTTTTTGGAAGGAGTCTCCAGTGTCAGCACATTGTAACAGTCATCAGGTTTTCCACCATGGGACAGAGGATGTTTCTAGGTTAGATGACAAGCTGTGTTTTTTTTCTTATTAACTTCAAGAGAAAGTGAGGGAATTACTCACTTTTTATCGCTGCTGTAACATAAGTGATAACAAGGAACAACCTTGTTTCATGTATGTAACTTTAAATGCAACTATACAGGGATTAAAAATGGTCACAGCAAGTTGCTGTGATATAAGAAGACTATAGGAAAATAATAGGAAAATAATCTACGCATCATCACCAGGTCATGTTTTATTACTTGGATTATTGTTAGCAACCAAAGTGTATATGATACGCTCTAGTGTATAATTTATACACTATAATGTATATGACGTTAATAAGAAAACGTCATGTTCGTCTTGTGTTTAAAACACATTTTAATGCCATAATAAGGTAGTTTCTATTTTAATTTTCAAGTGGCAAGCAATGACTACGTTTACATGGACAGCATTAATCTAATTATTGACCTTATTCTGAATAAGACATATAATATTGTGATTAAGGTGTTTACATGAGTTGATGAACAGATTGCCTGCTGCATTTTTGCTTGCTAGTGTGAACGCAGAGTAACTGTGATTGCTTCAGAATGTTATCAGGGCCAGATGTTCCAAAAGCACCCTTATGCTACGTTCACAGGATGTTTTAGCATCCACTGATATGCACCGCTGGTTTGTCATAGGCGTGCTTGTGGAGATTTGTGGATATTAGTGGTAATTTTGTGCTATAACCCAGTAGACCTGTGAACACAAGAAGTGTGTGCCAAGTTAAGGGTTGACAGGAGCTGCCCTTGTAGAGTTCTGTAAAATATATCTCCGGACATTACATCATAACCAGCATTAGTTTCCCAAAACTGGGGTAAATGACCGTAATGATTTACATAGCCCCCAAAATGCATCGTTCTCATTGCATCACATTTTTGACAAATAGCAAAAACGTCCCTAAGGTGCTAAAATGATACCTTCCATATTAAAGCATTTGATGTAATCATCACTACGAGGGTCTGAGACAAAATATCAACCACTGTTTCTCCAAAACACCTTAGGAAGACTTCAAAGTCTTCTCCCACACACAGACACAAACATGTCTTAATGTCTTCAATATAATATTTCAATAAGTCCTAACCGCCATCATGTGCCCAGTGTTAACATTCAGTGGTAAAATTGACGATGGAATTCAAACCAGAGCAAAATACAGCTAGGTATCTCCAGCAACTGTTGATATATAGAGCAGAGTGAACAGCAGAGAGATTGAAACAGAATCTTGTTCTTTCATTCTAGAAACCTCTCAGCACGCACGAAGTAATCAGCAGTGATATGGAAATCCTTTTCCCTTTGTGTTCAGAAGTATCCAGACTGTCATCAAAACGTGAGCAAGCAGGAAGATGGGCTTCACACCGAACCAGACTTAGACGTGTAGACGAACAGACAACAGGTAGCAATTTCTTGTGAAATATGGCAGCTCAGCAGGAAGGGGAACCGAAGCAATGGTTTCCTTGGACGCTTGGCTGAAGAGCACTCGGTGTACAAGTTGTTTATATCACGCATTTTTAGCGTCAGTTCCATGCAACAAAATCCTTAAAACCCACAAGAGCCTTCTCGAAATATTTGGATATCCTGTTTCCTTGAGTAGCATATTTTTTAATATTCACAGCATTTAAAAGGTCTGTTGATTCCCAACTCTATTTGTTACTTCATCTACTGCGCAGTCCTTCCATGCAAGTCCTAAGAATCTCAGCAGGATGTTCCCTTTGATGGCATTTGTAGATGATAAACCCTCTCAAATAAGAGGAACGGCTTTTGGGATAGCAGTTTTTGTGTTGCAAACCCTGTTTTTCCCCCCAACTCTACATTTTAATTTGGCTAAAGCACAGTGCTTCCGCACAAGCTGTAGGAACTTCAGCAAGGCCTTTTCCAAGCCACCCATTTAAAGAGATCTTTTTACTGCAAACGCCCAACCTGGGTACTGATTCGCGGATGGCCAATCCTCCAATTTAAGAGAAGGAGGTTTTCAGGAAGGGAATCTTTGTCCAAGTACAACATCATCTTGCACAAATCCCCCTCACTTATTGTCAGCTCCTGGGCTCAGTTGTCCCCGTTGCTCCTGGACTGAAGAGTTCCATGGCTGTAGTGGCAGAGCAGCGATTGGCACGATCCCAATCTGGACTGATAGTGCCTTCCAGCTCTGGGGAGAGTGTGAGAAGAAGAAGAGTGCCAGCGTCAGAAGAGCATGCTGAGGAGCACAGGTCTTCTGTGGAGAAGGTGAGACTGCCGAGCTTGGCTAGTGAGTTGGAGCGCTTTAGACGGGAAGGCACCGTGAGTCCGGCCAGGCGCATCCTCATTTCTATCTCCTGTGCCCGCTGGCGCACCAGACCCGGCTTTCCGCGAATACTGCGGATGCTGTCGCTGCTCGAGCTGCGCGTCAGAGTGGAGCCGTGTGGGGATGAGACCGGCGTCAGGACTCCAGAGTCTTCAACTGCAGGTGGCACCGAGGTCCAAAAGTCTGCTTGAGTACCGAACATTCCAGACGAAGTGTCTTTAGACGCGGAAGGACGCTCTGGTGTCTCTGAGGAGCCTCGTGCAGCATTTCCTGCGTGTTCGCGGAAACGTTCCTGGAACATACCTGAAAGTTTCTCCAGCCTCTCAGCTCGCCGCCTGACCAGGCCAGACCTTTGTAGCTGGTCTAGTGTCTCCTGCTGTTGCTGTGAGCTCACCTCTCTAGGTAGACCTGGAGACCTCTCTTCTGCCTTGTCCTTGCCTGTTGAACCTTCATTCCCTTTGACCACTTGCCCCAGTGCTGTATCCATTGTTTGCTGAAGATCAGGTTTCTGTGACTGGCTTCCGGACTTGTCCTTATGCACCAAGTGTGGGATGGCTGAGATGCACGACTCTGAAGCTGTCTTGTTGCACTTGGTGCACTTGCAGTTTGGGCTACAAGGCCATACTCCTGTTGGTGTGATGGCCTTGACCACAACGCTGGTGCAAGCTGGCGCTTCGACAGAGATACTAGGCATACCACAGAAGGGTAATGGGGCTAGGCCATGTCCACTGGCATTAGAGACAGTACTGGGAGTTGTGAGAGAGCTTAATACTGGTCTGGGTATAGATGTCTGTTTCTTAAGGGTACTCTCCTATACAGAAAGACCAGACAACAGAACATTACTGAAGAAAAGATATATACAAAGTCAGTCTGTAGTAATTAGTCTTTAAAACAAAAGACTTTCAGAACAATGTCTGTGCAGAGGAGCTTCTATGATAGAAATAATATTTACTATTTTTTTTACCTATAATTCTGTCAAATTTTATGTTAAACAGCTACAACCAGGACATACAGCAGTCAGAGAACAACAAACCAAAGACGTCAGCAAAGCTTTTACTCACGGCAAGATTGTTTCGCGTTCTGAGGTGATTGTTGTTGTTGGAGTTCTCGTTGCACATGTGATTCATGTTACCAAGACTGATGCCACTCTCATCCCCGACACCTCCTTCTCTCTCTCTCCTACCCCCCTCGGCCAGTGCCTGCATCTCCTCCTGTTCTTTCTTTGCCTCCTCCTCATCTTCTTCTTCTACAGTGCTGAATTCAAGGCGCAGGCGCAGCTCCTCCAGAGGTTCGGCACCACGGGTGCAAGTCTGTGCCGCTGTGCCCTCTCCAGCAGGTGCGGTGAAGCGGGGTGTCTCAAATGCCTCATCATCCAGCAGGGCATCACGCTCCACATCCTCTATCTCAATGTAGACGCGATCCACATCCAGCAGAGGCGGCGGCATACGCACCGGTGTTGAAGGTTCGCTGTCCAGCGCCGAGTCAGACAGACGCCGGAAGTAGTAGTTGTAGTTTTGGGGGTTAGATGGGTCAAGTTCCAAAGCAAGGGGTGAGGAGTGAGCAGCAGCCTCGCAGCAGGAGGGACCGGCTCCTGGGGATGAGGGGTCAGCGCAGCAGGGTGCTGCCGGACGCTGGCAATCAGGGTGATCACATTCAGAGTCTGGATGCCACAGCCGATTGTGACGTTGCTTGCTGTAGAGTATTTACAAAAGTATATATAGTAGAATGATTTTTTAAATATTGGGCAAATAGTTATTGATTATTGGTTAATGATAGTGGAAGGACATTTTCAAACTTGGCTTATAACAGTGACTTGTGTTAGTCTGAGAAACTTACTTTACAATCATATTTTATTAAGTCACACGTCTGCCAAAAAAACCCAACTAATGCAATTGTCTAATTGCAGTCCAACACCCACACCCTGTTTGGTATCTTTGGTATTAACAGAAGTATATTTTGAATAGTGAAATTTATAAAGCAGATGCTTACCTTGCGTCCAGAATGCCCTCGTATTCGGCCAGCTGTCTCATGAAGCTATCGTTAGGCCGTGTGATGCTGCGTTTCTGTTTGACGAAGTTGTAGGCCTTCTCCAGGGTCCACCCGTACTCTTTCATGGCGTAGGCTATGACAGTGGATGCGGAGCGGCTTACGCCCATCTTACAGTGGACCAGACACTTGGACTGGTTCTTCCTGAAAAGTCGGAGAGGTGAGAAAGTGTAAAACCGAGGAATTATCGCGGTAGCCTCCAAAACCTTTCCAATGACTGATTCTGCATCTGTGTTAAATGTGATTATAGCACTGCAGAACCCAGTGTGTGCGAGGGTGCAGAGGAAGACTCGGGAGGCAGGTGGAATGTTAGGTTCGCGTTTATTCAGTCTGCGCTTTTACAAACTCAACATAAAAAAGGACAAATGAACAGAAAGAGTCCGTCACGGACTCATGGCTTTTGCTCCGTCAAGTTCACGTTCACGCTCCTTGGCGTGTGTATGGGTGTGTGTGCATGTGTGTGTCTCGCAAGCTCTGCCAGCTATATCTCACACTCTCTCTCTCTTTTGCTGGTTACGGGAGACACTGAAATCACAAAGAACACAAATAAGTAGCCTAGCGGTAATAAGACACAGGTGAGAATCATCACGCGCTACCTGCCTCCTCTCTGTCCGCAGCTGATGCTCGACCACGCCCCCGCTCACACAACCACCACAGTAATAATTTGAAGTATATAATGATAATGAGTCTTTATTGATACCCCAGCATGTCAGAGCGCAGGGTCAGCCATGATACAGCGCCCCTGGAGAAGAGAGGGTTAAGGGCCTTGCTCAAGGGCCCAACAGTGGCAGCTTGGCAGTGCTGGGCTTGAACCCCGACCTTTCCATCAGTAAACCAGAGTTTTAAATTTTTAAAACTCTTAGAGTTTTAAAGTTATTAAATTTTTTTCTAACTATTCTGCCAACATACAACGAATTCAAACAGTAACACCGTATTAACTCTTTTTGGATCATAATGACCAATACCAGACTCCATTACTGTCGCGCTCTATGCAGATTCTGCTACTGACCCTACTGCATTTTTAGCAAACAATGTAACAGAGTGAAGATTTGGTCAACTTGTTTGAGAAATAAAATTTTGTAAAACAACAGCAACAAAAATAAAAAACGTTACAGACTGCCGTGTGCATCTTACTTAGCCTTAACAATGAAGTTGTACGTGTCGTTCCAGTGAGCCAGCAGGTCCGTGGTCTCTTCGTCATACACGCGCACGTTGTGGTAACAAAAAGTCCCCGGGAAAAAGTTATCGATCTCCCGCGTGACATTTAGGATGTAGCCCACACTAAGAACAAAACGTTATAGTGTCTCATTTGGAGTCTCTCATATTGCATAACGTATCCATACTAAAATCTTTGGTTAACAGAAGAATCCAAGACAGCTATCATAGCAGATGCAGACAGCGTTAAAAGTCTCTTCTATCTATCTATACAGTTTAACTCACCCTGTCTCCTGTAGCTCCTCTAGATTGGAAGCGTTCCATTCAGATCCCTAAAATACATTTGAAAAAAAACACAGGATTTACATAACACGCATCATTTCCAGCATTATTCTTATTTTTTAGTACTAATTTACTAAAACTAAAAGTAAAACAAGCCATTAAGACTTTTAATTGTTCCACTAACCAGGTAGAGGTGGTCGAATATGAGCGTGGCTTTATCCATCTGACCCAGGATCAGCAGAATCTCGTTGTCAATAAACTCTTTGTACTCCTTCAGATTGCAGTTCATGTGCTGCTCGAGCTCATTACGGATCTGATAGAGGTGTGGGGGGAAAAAAATAACAGTGAGGGAACATATTAGACACTAGAGCGGTAATAGCTAGACATTTTAATCATGAGTACATGTTTTTTTTTTTTTGCTTCTACCATTAATTAACCTTATACCACACTGCCATTAAATTCTCAATTCTGATTGGTCAGAAGGTACTGTACTCTGATTGGCACAGTGCTTTAAGAGGAACGTGTAGCATTTGGTACATTCTAGGAGTTTCATTCGGACATTACAGGTCTACACACGACAGGTTTGTTTTTCACCTCCTTAGACGTGACATTCTCCAGGTCCTGCAGCATCATGATGCTCCTGAGTTTGGTTTTGATGAGGCATTCGGTTCGCTCTCTCTCCGTCGGCCTGGAGCGAACACCAGATGAAGGTTAAACCACAGAAGAGCTTCGGTGTGAGCCATGACAAAAGCCGCTAACTACTTGATATTCACAGAACGAAGCGGCATACATGTTCCGGGTAACGAATAATCGATTCGGGATTTGTTTTGGGAGTTTTATGCTTATTCATGTCATTTGACATGTCTGCGTCAAAGACACTAGACACGTTACTGAAAAATGTGAAAAGCAAAAAATGAAAGTGAGATGAAGAACTCACTTGTCTCCGAACATGGCGGGCGAGTCGGGCCGCAGCGTCTCCAGGTCCTGCATGGCGTTCCACTCGTTGATGCAGCTCTGCTCAGAGGAGATGCAGCTCTCATAGTAGCCCGTCCAGATGAGTGCAATTCCACCAGGGAAGTAGTTATATCGCCTCGACACCTCACACGCTTTGTGCAGAACCTGCAAAGCCGACCTGGTAACAGGGCAAAGGTCAGGAGTGAGAGACCTGAAACTGGACCGCTCGCTCATACCTGCACCCGACGATGGCCAATCTATTAAACGCATACTATTAAAAGTATTTGTTTAATACTTAACTCAATATAAACATGAATTCCTTGACTATCAGATAAAAATAATAGTTCCACAGTACCGGGCCAGAGTAAAACTGAACCTCCCATTGAGTCCTCTCCAGATTTCTTTTGTCCATAGCGCAAAAGAATCGTATCGTTCTTGGCAGACTGGATGTTAACGCATGTTCTCCATGTCGACGTTTTACATTATACGACGAAGATCAACAGCCCTGCGATTAAAGGACATTTCTGCTTACGCCATCAGTCCGAGGAGAAAACGGAGACAAGCAAAACATTCGTAAAATAAGGAAAGGTTTTCCGTCCATTAACACGTTTCGTTTACGTTTTGCCGTTGTCATTTTTGCCCTATGCCGTCCTCCTAACAGTCCCTCCAGGATTTTGCGATCGCAGAAACGAACGCCAAATCTAGCAAACTCCACAATATTCAGAGGACCTCGAAATTTTTCCAAAATTACAGCAGATTTTCCGCAGATTCGAGCCAAGACGTCATTGTAACGTGTCAAAATGTGTCACGTCATTGTAACACGCATTCAGCCAAACTGCTCTTCGACTCATGTGCGTCGAACACGAGTACAGCTAAAAGGTCTTGTTTAGCAACAAACATCACGGCGAAAGACTGTGCGATTGTAATTTCTCCAACTCACTCGAATTGCATCTCAAATTTGGAAAAAGACGCTGCAAAATCAAGCATTTTTGGCTGTAACAATCACAAAAAACTGTACAAAATCCTGTACAAACTGTCCTATTGGTGGCTTTTAGATCAGTGTTGTAACAGCATTCTGGGATTTTAATCAAACATTTCTGACACATTGCCAGAACTTTGTCGCCGACTGTCTTTCACACTGAACTGGCTGATAGTCACATTACGCACTCTAAGACGCACGTAGTATTATTTTATGACATGCAATGCCTGTCTGTGACAACAAAACGGACTTGAAGAATCATACACTGGCATAAATCACTAGGGTAAACGCACTGTCTGTAAAGCATGACAGAAATACATGTTTCTGCTATTCTATTCTATCAGCCCGAAACGCAGAGGAAAATGTGAAGTGCATAAAAAATAATCTCATTAGTATGCCTTGTCAGTTACACACATCCACCAGCAGGCGGCAGCCGACGACCGAGTTGGGCGAATGTCCCAGTGCATCTGATCATCAGTGTGAACAAGCAGCTTGTGCTCAGAAGTAAAGCTGCTGACCACGCCCAGCCACCTGAACAAGGCCAAGGCCTTCTGTATGACCACAATCGTCTGGAAGCACCCACGCTTATCTATCGCCATCATTTCCTTTTCCTATCTTCATGAGACGAGTTATTCACACTCTGGTCATGGAGTGATACCTGGAGCTTCTCAAAACAACGTTTCTGTGTCATGTGGTATCACCTTTCATTGTTTTATTCAAATAAAATGACAGATTCAAAATGGAAGACAAAAATGCTGCTCTAGTAGGAGCAGCTTTCGACTTTCCTGTTGATCTTTGAATATTTGCAACGATATAAGGGTTAAAGGAATGCTTTCCCTAATTTTCCCCTTACCCCAATTGTAGTCCAAAGTTAGCTTCCTCCTAGTTTTGCACTAGAATTAAAAACCTAACGTGGCTAACAAGTAAAGGAAGCTTATAGCTACCAATTTAGCATGTCTGCAAACATGCTGTGTTGAGTTGTACAAAACCGGTTGCGGTTTCTGACACTGTATGACACACTGTTTTCTATAAAAAATGCACAAAATGACATCACAGAGTTAAAAACAGTTGCGGTTCCCATCGTAAGAAAAGGAATCGCAATCTTCCTTAGCACCAGCATCATACTCAGGTTGGTCTGAAGGCAGAAATGTATCTGATAATATAATCATACTGGATTATTATATCAATATAATCGATTTCAGGGAGGTAACAGTAACTCCACTTCATCCTGAGTTCTACCACACCACCCCACATCCCAATGCGTTTTATTTCTTTTATACCACATTTGCCATTTTAGTTCCATTGCTGTTGTTTTTTTTAAACGTACTTATTCTGATACAAAACTACAAACAATCTTTGGACATTAAACATGTCTCCGTTAGCAACTACCACTGGTGATCAGCGGAAACATACAGTATTATACATTTTATTTCTGACAGAACTGTTCCATTAAGTGGACAGTAAGAGCCCACACTGATAGATGCACAGTCGTGTGCGACTTACCACATGGCCTGAACCGACACAGGTTTAAAGATGTGTGTGCGTCCTGCCGTTGTCACGCTAAAACCCCTGCAGATGACAACGCAAATGGTCAACCGAGGCATCCACTCAGAAAGCTTAATGCTTCCTCTTTAATGATTGGAAATGGAATAAATGGTTTTGACTTCCTGTTTGGCCTTTCGCATGCAGTACAATTCATGGACGTTTTACATTCTCTTCCTAAACACCTTAAATGAGCTGTATACACAACATAGCAGTAAAGAAACATGGAGAATACGTTACAAAATACTTCAACTCTACGCACTAGGCTGCCATGTATATTATACCAGTAAGAATATGAGTGATATTACGATAATATATGATCTCAAATCTGTCTGGAATTGAGAAACTAATACACAGTTTTTACCCAAATTTATAACCATCATTATAATCATTAATATTTTATAAATCAGAGCTCTGAACCTGAATATCCTGCTCAAACACCAGTCGCGGAATATGTTTCAAAATCACTGAGATGCCACATACGCCATTACAAACAAAATACACATTAAAACACTGCTGGTGCTATAACATCTAGATGGGAGAACAACCGTTTTTGAAAAGTGTTTTTAACATTCGGTGATGAATACTACAACATTCACAAACGCCGAGGCTGCATTTGCGTGTTTTGACCAGTAGGGGAGGATGCACTCACCCGTCTCCGTCCAAATGGATCTTTGTGTCGCTCCAGAGAGGCAGAACCATCCCTACAGAGCAGCTTTTATGGTGAAGGGGGGGGGGGGGGGGGGGGGGGTGGAGGAAAGGACACACAACACTGTTATCCAACTCTACAAATATCCTACGTGAACATTGTACAGTAATTTACACACAAAAAAATCGCAATCACGCCCACTATTTTAGTTCGTAACTGCTCACGCTATTTTCTAACAAACTTTGTAGATTCTGTTTTCCAAAATATAGATATATAAAGATAGAGCAGTTACTCCCAAGTTACTAAACGTACTAATGTTTTTGTGGGTTTTTTTGTCCTGCAAGCTTCATATCTGACAGCATAAAAGTAAAAACCACCTGAGACTTTTGCCGGGTGCCACACTTCTTGAGGCTAATTGAGCTAGCATGTAACATATGACATGTTTTTAGTCTATAGACTACAGCATTGCACAAACCTGACATCACAAATAATATTATATTATCACTTTGACTATCACGATCTCTAACATGCAATTACAATTACACGTTCAGTCTTTGGGCAACGCCTCCTGACTGAGAAAGTAATTCAGCTTTCGCTCTGTATTTAGCTCCATGACGTCCTTTTGTCCATTTCTATAAGTCAGAGCGCCATACGCTATCAGAAACCGTATACACAAACCTTTTTGAGCAACTCGACACACCTGTTTGTAGCGAGTGTGTGATGATTCAAAGCATTATTAACAGGTTTTTTTTTTTAAACATCAGATAATCTTTGGCAAAGATTGTCTATATTGGAATTTTTTACATTTATTTATTTATGCAAATTGTCTAATTAAATATGCATAAGTTTGCATTCTTAATAAAACCAAAAATTTAATAATTAGAATTAACGTTAATTAAAATCAACGAAATTATTTCAAATGCACGTTCACTCTCAACAGAAAGACTTTTACAGAACGGTTTGTTGGAATGCGATTACTTTGTGTTACTTTGTTTAATCAAGAAAACATGAGCTGTTGTCAAAAAAATATTTGAAGCCAGTTTCAGTATAAAATCCAACGTCAATCAAATAATAATCAACATTTTGGGAATCTTTTGGATTTGGATAAAGAGAACAAATAAATTTAAGGAAAAACAGTTTTACAAATACAAATGTGGCTTACTGTGTGGTTCGTAAGATTTATAATGTGAAGTGGGCGGAGCGTAAAGCCTTATTCAAAATTGCTAAGTGAGCAAAAGGAAATGTTTTGATATTTTGTCACTACAGTATAACAGAAGACGTTATAGATGCAATGCAACTTGAAAAATGATGAAGTCATGTTTAACAGGTTAAACTGGTAGCTTACTTGTTAGTTACATTATCTTTGTAGCTCCAGTGCAAAACTAATGATGTAAACGTCAAACATGTCAAGGCTGATCGACTATATTTGACTAATTGGGGTTTTTTTTTGGCACCAACCAAAACTGTAAATCCAAGACAAAAAGCATGCTTTGTATGCAAGAGATGTTTAGTAAATCCTAACATTTGAGAAATGATACAATGTGGAATTTAAAGTATTCTTTCTTCACATTTGGGGCAACCAGTCCAGTAGAGCTATACTCTTCTCCATCATGATTTCCTTCACTTGAATCCTCATGACTTCAGCTGAATTGAATCATGTGAAGTCTTGCTACTGGTCTATTACTGCAGCTGTTCACACCGTTGGCTCGAGCAGCCCATCATGCTGACGCAGAGCGTCTTGATGAGTGCTTAACCACAGAGATTAATGCAGTGTCGTAAAGCTTGGCTGATCTGTCTAACCGAACCTAACTCAAACCACCAGGGTCATGTTTCTGATTTCAGTCAGGTCTGAGATACACCTTCGCTGAGCTAGTGCGGGATAAGAGAAATTACAATAATCAGCTTGCTAGCAAAGGGTAAAGTTGTTTATTCATTAGGTCTTGGTTTTTGGTAGCTAATGAGTTTGACTTTTGTATTCATTATTAGTTAAGCAAAACTATGCTTATGCTAAGCCTTTTTCCTATCTCGCAGTTTGATTAGGCTTTGGTATTTGGCCTCTAAAGCTAGGGTCAAAGTTGAGCTTGAGAAGTCATGCATCAACGTCTTGGATTTGTTTCATACTTGCCATCAGTGCATGTTTTCAATGTAATCCTAAGGGAATGTTTCAAAAATATAAAGTACTTGTGCTAGGTTTTTTTTTTTTTTGTTCCAGCATAGTGTACATGAACAGAGGAGCAAATATAAGAAGATATACGACATGTCAAATTGAAAATACTTTGTCATTATTCCAGTTTTGTAATCCATTTTTAGGAGATTCAGCCAAGTCGCAAAAAAGAGCTCAAATTCTCTGTTTTCTCTCAGTTTCCAAAACTACAGCATGGGTACAAAACCTCCTCATCCACAGAGTTACACAAATGTTTAGATCACTGCAAGAAACGTAGTAGTCAAGCACCGGCTGTGAACATGCAGAGGATTCGCAGTGTACAAGCGGGTAATGAGTGAGTGGTTACACCTGTGTGTGTATATTAACTGTATATTTATAGGGTGTTTGCTTTGCAGTGAGGGCATTTTGACCCTGTGGGGGGAAAAAGGTATTGATGGTGGGAAAAACTTGACACTGACCTTGATGATGAACTAACCCAAGACAGCCATTGATTGATTTTTTTTTTCAGTAGTGACTCAATTGGCCAATAGAAGAACAGAAAAGTGCTCAAGAAATATAAATAAATAAATAAGCCACCTTAAGCAAAGTAGAAAGAAGAGGGCCCTGGTCCAATAAATATAATATAATATTAGGCAAACTACTGTAGTGTGTGTGTGTGTGTGTGTGTGTGTGTGTGTGTGTGTGTGTGTGTGTGTGTGTGTGTTTACCTGTCGTTATTGTTGAAGTCCATCCCAAGCAGAATGTTTTCTTCAGTGTCCTGTCTGCCGCTGGTGTAAACCACCACCATGTACCGCACACGATCTGACCAAGCACTCTCCAACCGCACCGCCTGACACACACAATCACTTATGTAAGCAGACAGCAAACAGTGAGCGACAAACATCCCATTAGCGATATCTAGATAGCGAAAGATCTGATCTTGCGCTTTGTTCACACTGGGAGATTCTGTGAGATGTAATGCATTATTAAATCCTCGATGACACGCTGAAACTACCGAAAGAACGAAGTGTGAAGTTTACCATGTGGCACTTTGCGTGAATTTTAAAACCCTTGATTGTTTTTTTACCCCCAGAGGTCGCTCTGGTGCAGATTATTCAAGTGAGGTACCACACAGTGGTCCGTCATTACAGTTTGGTTAAAAAGATCGAATATCCAAGGTTTTCCAGCTACCTGGGGAAAAATGAGCCTAGAGACCACATGTTTCAGCAGTACATCCAGATACATCCATCTACACACGGCCAAAGACGACGCTCATGATGTGTGGAAAAAATAAAGGAACGTTTCTTGATTTAAATACAGAAAATAACATAAATAAAGCAATTAAATAAAAATTTCTGCATCGATATGTAACATTTTCCCACTACAATCCAGTTTTGTTACAGCTGATATTTTGGAAATGTGATTTTTATGTATTATATCCATACAGGGCTGCGCAATATGGCGCTTCAAACTGTAGGACGATAGAAAAAGTCTATTTTATAGACGTTTTCCTATATAGTCTATAACGGCAATGTCTCAAAAACCACTTCTCGACAGATCAATTTTGCATCGAGTTTAGAGAAAAGGTAATCACGATGATGCGTATCGTTTCAAGACATGAAATTATTCATATTGTGATATAAGACTTTGTCCATATCTCTCAGCCCTACATCCATAGACACCCATTTATATTCCAGAATGGAGAAGGAGCACCAGTAATGCATCCACATGGCCTCATGACAACCGCGCACAGAATTGTCAGCATCGTTTAAGTGTGTGTGTATGTATGTATGTATATTATATATATATGCGTATGGTTAACACCTGTTTTATTGCTGTGGAGAAATGCAATGAGATTATGCTCAGGTCACTGAAAATTTGTGTAAACAGGGCCAAAAAAAAAAAGTCCCCACTAATCAGGACTGTGTCTGATCTTCATACTAATGTAATACGAGGAAAATAACCTCGGCGTGCATCTCCGTACACACTAACAAACAGGACCATGAAATACTCTCCAACCAACCCCACACACACACACACACACACACACACACACACACACACAATAATGCACATACACTTGAACATGTTCTCATTGGTTAATGGATGAGACAAAGTGGGACACGGCCTACAGCTGTCAATAAAACGCATTCAGACATGCTTGCATGTGCTCACCAGTTTGATTCGGTCCTCGGAGCGAAGAATGTTGATCATCACCTGTAGGTGCTGAGGTAAATCTCCTGTCGAAATAGGAAAATACGCTGTTAAAACACAACTCTGATGACTCGACCTCTTTAAAAAAAACAAAAAAATCCGGCTCATCTTGCTTGATACCGTGTGTGGTAAATCAACACAAGCATAATGGCAATAAAACCAGCGCAAGATTTATGGAGTTGAGACACAACAGGAACGGGGAGGAACGAATGATTCACATCTCGATGAGTGAGGACGACAGGACGGAGCCAGCCAGCTCTCAGAGCACTGCGCAGCGTCCGTACACGTGTTCAAATTTAGATTACTACAACGCTGAGGACCCAAGGCTTATATTTGTTTTTCTTCAATCTAACTCTGGTCCTCACAAGTATGTAAAGCCATGCACACACACACACACACACACACACACTATAATGCAATGTGAAGTTTCCACAGATAACGCTGCTCTAGGGATCAGAATCTAAATCTATTAAAAATCACAGAGTACAAGACGTACAGACTGAGTATCAACATGTTATACAAAGAATAAAAACAGTTACACCACGGCCATGGGAAACGATCATTTCTGATTGGTTGTCTTCCGTTTCTTGATTCTGATTGGTCAGTAAGTGTGGATTCATTTTCTACAAGAGAAGCTCTAACAATAGTTTGTACAAACATTATATTAATCTGGTGCTCCTAATATGTTATCGTTTCTATAGTAACGGCCAACGCAGGTGTCGCATAATTGGCTGACATAACTGTTGATACAGTGAAGTTTTTTTTGGGAGGAAATGTCTCCGGTGTCTTCAGGACGGAAGAGTTGTTTTTCCTTTCTGGTTTCTCTTGTTCCAGATAACAAGCTGTATTTATTTTTAACTTCAAGAGTGAAAAAAAACAAACAAACAAAAAAATAAGATAGGATGCTTGTGTGGGAATGGATGTTTATAGATGCTTTATAACGTGTGTGAATACAATTACTATTTTGCAGATGTTCCATGACATAACAATAAATTGATAAAAAAAGTTTGTCATTGGACTTGTAATGCTTGGCAAATTGCTCTGCTTTTCTTGTCTACGAGGCATAACCTAAAGACTATTTAACCTTTTGAACCTTAGCATAAAGAGTTTTGACGCGAGTTACCACCCAAAACCACCACCTTTTGAGTCCAGAATTGAGTCTGCTAAGAGGTTTTAAATAATAAATTTTAAAAAGCAAAAACAAAACCAACCTTGACCTTACCTCCAACAAAACCTGAGACGCAAAACAAGCTCTTTGGAAAACCAGTTTCTCTAAACAATGACCATTTTTACATTTTGTTTGGATGTTGTGGATGTGTGGCACGGCCCCAGTCTGCACAGGTCTGAGAGAGAGAGAGAGAGAGAGAGTGTCAGAGAGATAGAGAGAGTGTGTGAGAGAGAGAGTGATTGAGAGAGAGAGTGAGTGTGTGAGAGAGAGAGTGATTGAGAGAGGGAGAGAGAGAGAGAGAGAGAGAGATGGCGGCCAGACGAGCTTGTAAATCTAAACCGCCGTCAACGTTAATTATCAGTTCAGCACTTGGTCAGATGGTGTTTTACACTCTGCCTCTGTGGCTATTGTTCCTGCTTTCTGTTTTTCTGGCAACACTTCAGGTAACTGGAGTGATGATCCATCATTGCAGGGGTGAGTCACGCTGCCACCGTTGGCATGGTGAGAATGCATGTCTGAGAAAAAAAGAAAGTCTAAAGACAAAGCCCCGTATCTGAATAGAACCAGGATTTAAGGAAGTGGAAAGATGCCTGGTTTCAGGTTTGGCCTAACGTGCTAGTAGGAATGCACATCTACAGCTGGTTCTTGCTTTCTAAAAAATTTTTTTTTAGGCACCCTATAAGCCAGAGGTGTCCGATCTTATCCGGGAAGGGCTGGTGAGGGTGCAGGTTTTCATTCCAACCAAGCAGGAGCCAAACCTGATTCCACCTGTTTAATCAGTTTATGTTGGCTTTACTCAGATGTGGCTTCTGCTTGGTTTGAATGAAAACCTGCACCCACACCGGCCCTTCCCGGATAAGATTGCACACCCATGCTATAAACCTAATGACGTAAGCATACATCGGTACTCGGAACACGTTCTAAAATTGTCCCTTCGTCGTGAGTGAAAGCTTTGACCTTTATAACAGGACATTTGATTTGCTGTTCCACGTCTTTAAAAAGGAAAAGAGAAGCAAACATTCCACCTGCAGGTCTGCAATGCAGCTCTGGATCAAAGACGCTTTTCTGCTGATCAAGCACCAGCCTGATCCCCCAGTCACTCCCTGACCTTTGACGTCTGACCTTTAACCTCGGGTTGTGGCAAAAGCGCATGCGACGCCACACTCGCGAAGCCTGACAACCTAGAGTCTGTTTGAGCGCATTTACGAGGGAAAATGTGACAATGTGAAAATTTTACAGGGACATAAAAAACCCCAAATAAATCAGTAATGTTAGGAAGTTGGGGTCAGAGTGCAGGGTCAGCCATGATACAGCGTCCCTGGAGCAGAGAGGGTTAAGGGCCTTGCTTAAGGGCCCAACAGTGGCAACGATGGGGCTTGAACCCCTGACCTTCTGATCAGTAACCCAGAGCCTTAACTACCAAGCCACCACTGCCCCTATTATTATTATTATTATTATTATTATTATTATAAGAATAATAAGAATAATAATAAGAGGAAGAAGAAGAAGAAGAAGAACTGAAGTCAGTTTGAGCATTAGAAATCAGGGTGTAGCTGAAGGGTCTAAATATGGAAAGTGTAGAACAGCTGAAAGCTGGAACAACCTGGGAGCTGAGGAAAGGTTCCCCCTATACGATCTACTACATGAACGCAGTGGCAGTGATCACCTTATACACCATTTTAGAAAAGATTAGAGATGGTCACAGCCCGTCACTCTGGTTCTTACTTCAGGGAGTTTCGTTTAGATAATTATAGATAATTATAATACAAACAAACCAGAATAACAAAGCTTTTGTAATTACTGTATACAATTGCATCATTCCTATAGGTGTATAAAAGGTTGGCAAATTAATAGATAATATATTTAAGTATTAAACAGACGTTTTCAGTTATATTTTGTATTTTTAGTATGAATGCAAACACAAACAGACTGACTGGGGGAAAAAGACCAGTTTGGGTGAGTCCGTGTCCAGGAGTGGTGACAGGAGTGGAATCAGGTGTGGCCTTTTGCTGTTATAGCAAAATCCACCCAAAGTTCAATGTGTTGTACAATCTGTGATGATTTTCTGTTCACCACGGTTGTAAATAGTGCTTATTTGAGTTTACTGTAGCCTTCCTGTCAGTTGAACCAGGCTGGCCATTCTCCTCTGACCTCTCACATCAACAAGGCGTATCCACTCACAGAACTGTGAATGTTTGTCATTTAGACTGTATGAAGAAAAAAAATCAGTTCCTGAAATACTGACCACAGTCGGAGTTCACGTTTCCCTCATTCTGACGTTTCACGTGAACTGAAGCCCTTGACCTGCATGTGCATGATTTTATGCGCTGCAGCCATGTGATTGGCTGAACGAATGAGCTGGGGTACGGGCGTTCCTATTAAAATGGCCGTGAATGTATGTAGTCCAGTTGTTACGGGAAGGGATTCAGCTTTGTAGCAAAGCTCAGGGAACTGTACAAACCTGAACAGCGGCAACATTAATAGAGCGAAAATTAAACTACGAGTCTCTGCGAGTGCTGGGGAAGAGTAACCTCCACATCTCAGCTTTAAAAAAAAGAAAAATTCACTTTGTTTTAATCATTGTGCTTTTATTCTAGTTTTTTTTTAACACACATTCTACATTAAAATTTGAGCTGCATTTTAAAGGGCGTGAATATATGAAATAATAGAATATATATGAAAAATGCTACATAAATACTAAAGAGGTTTTTGTATGCGAGTTGTAACACATTCAGTCAACTCGCTTGTTCCAACTGGCTTTAAACAATAAAACGTAATGAATCACACTTCATCACGTTAATATGAACAAGTACACAGAGCCACTGAACAACGAGTTCACAGCATCTGATGTACATCTGAAAATTTTTTACTGACTACGTTTACATGGACAGCAGTAATCTAATTATTGACCTTATTCTGAATAAGACAATATTGTGATTAAGGTGTTTACATGAGTTGCTTTTAGAATATTCCTTTCATGTTTTTGTTTTACATGTTATAGAACATAGATGGATTAAGTCATTACGTCCCCACGCCACGCCGTCCGACGTTCCCTCCAGAATTTCATGTATCGGTATACAGTTCATCTTCATTATGGTACCGTATACAGTTTTGGGTGTTTCATTTTTAATTTTACGAAAACTTCAACTGCAGTTAATTATTTATTGTGCTATACGTGCAAATAGACGACTGCTTGAAGCCGTGTGCTGCGTACCAAACTACATACTTACCTACTATATAGCAGGTAAGTACGCGGTTTTGGAGGCAGCCGTGCTCTTTTGTTTGTGGTCAAACAGTTGAGCGCTGCCGTGTGTATACGTGTCCTGTCGCACAATGCAGTGAAAACTCCCACACGTCGTTAATAGTGTGATTAAGGTGTGTACGTGTCTGTGACGCACGTTGATAATGCGACTAAAACAGGAATACTCCACACGTCTTAATTCCATTTGTGTTTACTTCGAGTATGACTTTAGTTGGATTAAGGTCATCAATAATCGCTGTTTACATGCTAGTTTCTTAATCAGAGTATCGTCTTAATCGGGTTAATATCGTAATCCTGTCCATGTAAACATACTGACTGTCAGGAGAAACACACGCCTCCCTCCATCTCCCTCTACATTTGCCCCTCACGTCCCCGTCTCCCCGTCTTACGTCTCTGAAAACAGAACGGTCGCGGATTCAAAGCCGACGTGTAAAATTGAACACCGGCGACCCGCAACAGCGAATCACGTGGGAGCAGCCGCATAAGGCACACAGATAACATCAGACGAGGTAAGCGGCGTAAAGGAGAAAAAACATCCTGAAGGAATATCGAAGCTAAAACTGACAGCGAAAGGGAACGCCGAGACATCCGAAGAGCAGGACGGCATATTTACCAGCAGTGGTGACTTAGTGGTTAAGACTTTGGGTTACTGATCGGAAGGTCATGAGTTCAAACCCCAGCACTGCCAAGCTGCCACTGCTGGGCCCTTAAGCAAGGCCCTTAACCCTCAACTGCTCAGATGTATAAATGCGATAAATGAAGAGCTTTTTATAGAGCAGCGTTTTTGAAACAAATTCAAAAAGTATTCTCACGTCCCAGAATCCCTTTATTATGGACACAGAACAGAAGCACTCGACTTGCGTCTCCTTGTGTAAGTGCCGCTAAACCGCTCATCTGACTCATCCCCACAAACGCATATGCACGTTTTTTATACAAAAGATTAAAAAAATGTAAAAAAAAATAAAACGTTTCCTTGATTTTGCATTCATTTCTGCAATGGTGAAATCCTTGGACTGAGAAATAAACAAATAAAAAAATAATCTCTTGATCTCTATTAATTAGGATTCAACCACAAACAAAAACGTGATAGAGGAACAGAGATGAAAATCCGCAATAAAAGCACTATTGGATATATTTTCTTTCTTTCTGTATATAGAGGTGGGTGATATGCCAAAAATATCACATCACGAGTCTCATGTCTATGATACACAGTATGTATCACGATACACAGTATATGTTTGCCAGAAAAAACAGTAGTGTTGGATGTATACATTAAAAAAAAACTGACGATAATTTATCTAATGTCTAGAAAAACTATTTAATTTTTTTTTATAGTTATGAAAAAGAGACATTTTTGTTTATAAAAAATGAGCAAATTTTTTTTTTTTTTAAAGATTACATAAAAATTTTCGAGACCAAATCAGCTGCTTATAGTCTGTTTGTGACTCCTGTTTTTTTTACATTCAAAATGAATAAGAAAACATATCACAATATCTCAGAAAAAAACAGTGATGTAATATATCGCAGTATCGATGTTATTCCACCGTAACGCCCAGCCTTACTTTATATATCGACTCGATTGACTCTTACATGCACGATAAAACAAAAACCACTACATGAACGCACAGAGGCACTACGGCTCTCGTTTAAATTCGCTAAATATATATAGCGTGTGCCTGTCTCCCATATCCGTTTCGTGGTCCGACAAAAACGTCATGTTCATTTCATTCATGCGCTTGTTACGCTGCATTACAGCGTATCGTATGACATCGCTGCTGAACTCTCGATTCTGATTGGTCAGGTGGTGTTCATTCACGTCAGCAATGTCTTCGGGGCGTTGTGTTTCTCAGTAACGTGACAAGTTGGTCTTATTAAGGTGAGGACGGTGACAAAAGCGAGGATGGCGAAGGAGCGACCGTTTCCAGCCGCTAGAATGTAAGTGACCATGGGAACTTGTTTACATTTTTAATTGTTGGCGAATTGTCAAAAAATAATAATTCACTTCGAGGTGGTAAGAGTACGTCCAGTCCTACACGTACACTGGCACTCCTCAAATTGCTTCATTCTGTCCATCAGCCGTCTTTTGCAAGTATTCACGCCTAACCCTATTCCGAGCGCTTTGCTCCGTTGTGATTGGCTGAGAGAGAGTGAGAGTCGAATCTGTGTGAGAGATTTCCTTTCACTCTGGGGAAGTGAAAGGAAATCTCTCACACAAATCTGTGCAGGAGCTCACCTGTATGTTCGTGGCTGGATTCATGAATGTGTGTGTGTGTGTGCGTGTGTGTGTGTGTGTGTGTGTGTGTGTGTGTGTGTGTGTGTGCGCGCTTACCTGCATGTTTGTGGTGGGAGTGAGTCCTCTGACCCTGTGCACTGCTGCCCTGCTGCAGGAACAACGCAGCTCCCTTCACCATTAAAAAGCTCTCGCTCAGACTGGAACAGAGAGAGACACAGAGACAAACACGTTTTGAACCTACACAGATTGGATACTTTTTTGTCTCGGTCTTCTTCAAACGCCAAGCAAAAAAAAAAGCCCTGACACACACACTAGGGATGTCACGATACCAAAAATCAAGTAGTCGGTACCGATTCCATCAAAAGTACACAATACTCAATACCAAAGTCGACACCACGGTGTGGTATAAAAATAAAATACAATTTTTTTATTAAAAACTCTCCTGGAGGACATCCTCCTCTGGCTGATACTGGCAGAGAGAGAGGGGGGTGGGGGTATTTTAGTTATCAAACACTGTCTGACAATGAGTGGAGCTGCACTCCTAAACACGCGCGTGCGCACACACACCTTATACTCTGAATGCAAGCATTAGTTTAAATTCACTGATATGGTGTCAGGATAAAAAGATTTATTAAAAGCATGAACAGGTGAATAATTATTAGTGACATTACGCTACATTTAGCTGACAGGACACGGGCTGAATGGCGATGCACGGTGGACCATTAGGAGGTAGTTTATAACATTGCAATGCGTTAGCATTGCAGTATGGAGCATAACTTTAGCTGGTTTCACGGCAACAATGCCAGCTGCCTCAAACAAACATAATATAGGACCGTCTTTCAGGTGCTTCGCCAAACTCCAGGTGTTTCCTCGCTTTGTTTGAGATGAACGATAGCATCGGTTGCACACCGGAAACCGATACTAGCTTTCCTCTCTTTTCCTCCGAGTCGGGGTTAAGCTAAGCTAATTTTGCTCGTATTTGCTGCCCCCATCAGGTCCGGATTGCAACTTTGGTACCCTCATTAGAATCGGTTCCAATGCTAGTGCAGAAAAACAAGTACAGTCACATTTTAAGAATGTTGGTACCGACTTAGTACCGAAGTATCAGTTCTCGTGACATCCCTAACACACACACACACACACACACACACTAAAATGCCTTGTGCCACACCGACTGCACTGAGCATGCTCAGAAAAGGTCAGAAGGGGGAAATCCAGCACTGAGTCAGCGCTGGAACTCTGAAACACTGGGGTTTTAATTATCGTCTGTAAGGTTACCGGGCGCCGTCCCGCGTGCTGCAAATTCCAGAGTCTTCGTGCGAGGCGGTGGTTTGACGAAGACAAAGGCACGACACAACACAGGAGCGAGCGTGAGTCGTGCCTTCAAAAGTAACAGGTTGTATTTTCAGAGCTTTCCAGAGCAGAGACAGGTGAGGCGAGAAGGCGGTCAGTCGAAAAAAGGTCACAGAAGGTAAACACTCATCATATGTCGGTTTGGGTTGGAGGAACCTCAAGTGAATCGAATCAAAATCGTTCATCACTATGTCACTGTTTATCTGTTTTGTGAACGCTTTTCTTCTTTCGAGAGGAATAATAAGGAATGTGATCCATCGTTCGTAAATGAGGCTTCGCGTGTGACTAGAACGAGACCTGAACATCGGGGGCTGAGATATTCCGAGGTCATGCTTGTTCTTTTTTTTTGTGGTCGTGACCCTGCGCTGAGTCAAGCTGTTCCATTTTTAAGCCATTGTCTCGCTTTAACTGGACTGGATGTCCTGAGAAACCCTGACCACAGCAGCCGGCAGAGAAGAAGAAGAAACCAACAGAAGCAGCTTTGTGCAAGGAGTTATGCGTCAAGCCCTCCTCCTCCTCCGACTCTCCCTCTATCCCTCTCTCCTTCTGTTTTCGTCTCTGTCCTTCAATCTCAGCCCTAGCTCAAAAGACAAAGTTGCGCTCTGTACAAAGATGTAGGCATGTCAGTGGATTACAGGGGCTTTTGTTTCATGCCTTTTCTCCTTTCTCTCTTTTAATCCGCTGTTTTCTGAGAACGATGCCACTATGTGAGGACCTGGCGGGGGGGCAAGAGTGATGGATGTGACAAGAAACCAAAACACGTAGAGAGAGGAGAAAACGACGAGCAGAACAGACCGCACTCGCACCCAAGGCTGTAATTATGTTAACAGTTTTGCAGCGAGACCGAAATCGTTGTTTTGTGTTGCGTAAGCGAGGGACGCTATTGTTTACTGATCACGACGATGACATGCGAAAACATCTCCTGCGGGATTCGACACTATCCGGACAGACGTGTGGCTCATTTCTCGATGTAGATGTGTGCATCAGGACTGGGATCCTGCGTGAGTGGGGGTGGGTTTAACCTTCATGTGGGTGGTCAGATATGGGGGACAAAAAAAATATTCCACGTTTATGAACATTAGAGTAAACTGCGCAGATTCCCAAATGGACATGAATTTTCTGCAAATCTGAGCCTTGAGCAACCTACATTTTTAAAAAAATTCCAGATAAACGATACACTTTTTAATGTCAACAGCGTACGTGTGTAACGTAAAATACTAAAAACCCAAAGTAATATTCAGTTCCTCCAGGATCGCAGAAATGAATGAAGAATTAGCAGTGTTTCAAAATTTTCTGCAGATTTGGGACAAGGCGCGTCGTGTGACGTCGTTCAGCCGAAGCCCTCGTCGATTCACGTACATCGAACACGAGTACAACTAAAAAGGTCTTGTTTACCAACAAACATCACTGCGAAAGAGCAGTTTGGCCGGTCTCGTGCGATTGCAATTTCGGCAATTCGAGTAATTTTGTACAAAAATAAATAAGTAAAGCACAAAAAAAATTCCACAAACTGCATCGCAAATTTTGCAAAAGCCCGCAGCCTGCCGTGACAATCACACAAAAAAATAAAACTCCCTGAAATCCTGTACAGAAAATCCTGAAAATTCCTTGATGCACCAATGTAGTGGGAAGTGTTGTGGTTTTATAGGAAAATAATCTCTTTAAAAACTCTTTTAAAACCTTCGTTGTTGTGATTGTCTACATGAGCTGCGTCTGAAATCGACAACTCCTTGAACTTGTGTTCGAATTCATATTTACGAATCTGGAAAAAATCTAGAACGCTGGTACGCAAAGCACACCTTTCGGAAGGTTTGAAGCCACATGAGAGGTTTTTAAAACCTGATGGTCCGTATTTTTTGCCGAACCTTGCGTATCCTACTATGGGAAAGGTCCCGGTAACATTTAAAAACATTAGCACGTAAAATTCATCTCTGATTTTGTAATATTATTTTGAATTATGTATGCGCGTTTCTCTCACAACCCCACTCGAGAATCCACATCGAGCTCTTCATTTAAACCTATACCCATAACATTCTGGCCATCGACACTATAGCGCTTCTTTTTTTAATTCTAGGTCCAAAAGCAAACGTTATTTGCAAACCGATCATTTTTATTCTCCCTCAGGTATAATAACATCAGGACTAGCCATCGCCGGATACACAGGCTGAGAATCTGTTGTACTTTTCATGCGACAATCCTTACATGCTCAGTTTGGTCTCTGTGGACGATACCGCACAGTCATTCTGCCTCAAGGCAAGCGGCGCGTGACGCTCGTTTTACATTAACGTTTGCACTCAAGTGTTGAGTGGGAAGTTCACCATGAATAATCGGAAATTCCCGTGTCCCATACGCACCGATCACAGGCGCTTGAGTCCAAAACGACCAAATCAGGGACAAAATACATAAATAACCAGTAACATTTTGTGCACCCTATTCTTTATTTAGTATGATCTTTATTCTATATAAACATGGTATTTTTGTATCTCTGAACCTTGGCTTTATGTGCGTCACTTCAGCAACAAAAAAACCATAAACACAACCACCAATGCAAAATACACAGTCTCTCTGGATTACATCCTTCAGTTTGGTAGATTCAGGTGCAGACTGCTTTCTCACTGCATCTGAACCACACTGGAGCTTGCGCAACACCACCCGAGAGGTAGCTTTGATCTGGCCAAGATTCGATTCAAGCCACAGATACGAAGAGCGACGGTTGTTGTTTTTTCTCACTCTGGCATTACTAGTTTACTCTGTTCGGTTTTCAAAACAACCAGAGCACATAAAGGGGACATTCACTTTATGCAAAAAAAAAAAAAAAAGTCACGAGAGGCTGCTATCACACACGCCGTGATCTACAGCGAACTAAAAATACACTCACTATCGCGAAAAACGAGAACGTCAAGCATGTGTGTGCGTGCACTCACTGACACACACACACACACACCAAAAAGCTTTTACAGGTACCTGAGCTACTCATGCTAATTTATGCACTAATTGCAGGTGGATTACGTGTCAATTAGACAGACGTGTTATGACGGATCGGTAAAGGAAAGCTGAACTAATGATAGTAAGCCGCAAAAACACTTCAGGCTTACGGTCAGGCCTTTAGGTGCGGCAACAACTATAACGTATTACGCTTCTATGAGAATTTCATTCAATTTCTGGGCACTTGATATTTAATTTTTCCTAAATCAACATTATTTACATTTATATTATACTTTAAAGTGACTTACATGTGAGTTTTTTTGTGGTGTTTGGTGGTGGATTGGCGGTTAAATCTCTGGCTTACTGAACAGAAGGTCAGGGGTTCAAGCCCCAGCACTGCCAAGCTACCACTATTGGGCCCTTGAGCAAGGCCCTTAACCCTCTCTGCTCCAGGGGTGCTCCATCATGGCTAACCCTGCGCTTTCTGACATGCTGGAGTATGCAAAGAACAGAATTTCACTGTGCATATGTATATGTGATCAATAAAGACTCATTAACATTATTATCATTATTTGGGCGCTTTGCTCAAGGCCCCAATTGAGACTTTCTGAGGACCCTGGGATCTGACATCAGTTTTCTCAGAAAGATAGAAACAAGGCTTGTGGGGGAACATTTGATAGCTTTTTTTAATGCAAGTAATAACAGGAAGTAAGTTATTTTTTGGATGATTCACAGCCACATCTTGCACCAAAACTCTGACCCCCGCTACAACGAGACCTCACAGTCAGCAGGACCGATGTTCCGCCAAACACCACTGAAAGCATCACTGCTATTAAAACGGCACAAAGTATTCTCACAATGAACGCTTTCTGATGTGGTAAATGCCCGGCTTCGGTTCACAATGCCCTCATTCTCAACGCAGCTTGCTCACAAAGCACGCCATGGGTTAGAAACTTTCTCCTCAGAGAGATTTCAAATGTGTGTTTGTAGTGTTGACGTGCAAGTCGTTTTTTTTTTTATTCTTCACAATATATGACTGTGCACTTGATTCTGCCCAACCCTTCTGTATACATTCATTTATAAAGACAACATGGCTTAACGAGGCAATGACGCAGCTGTATCGTCATGTCAATCAGCTACCTATGAATTGAAAGATGCTTTTGCTCATGCACAGCGTAGTCCATTTGAATAGAACCCTGATGCTTTGACCTCTTCAATGCGGTTCTTTCGGGAGGCCTGTACACAGCGATTAGATTAAACTGGACCAAGAGCGTCTGAGCAGAGTGACCTCAGTCTACGTCAAAGTGAACTCTACTGTGTTTTGACTCTGAATCGACTCAACTGCAAGAAGTGCACCAAACACGACGTGAATTTTTGAGCTGCAGCTAAACTGAGCCAAAGGACAGATTGGTCACGTATATATTACAGCACAGTGAAATTCTTTTCTTAGCATACCCCAGCATACCAGGAAGTTGGGGGTCAGAGCGCAGGTTCAGCCATGATACAGCGCTGCTGGAGCAGAGAGGATTAAGGGCCTTACTCAAGGGCCCAATAGTGGCAGCTTGGCAGTGCTGGGGCTTGAATCCCCAACCTTCCGCTCAGTAACCCAGAGCCTTAACCGCTAAACCACCACTGCCACCAAATAAACCCCATGGCCTTACTTGCTCATGTTTGCTACGTACTTAGCTCAGTCGAAGTTCGCTTTCATCGCTGCCATTTTGGGAAATATAAACAACAACAAGATCTGTTTCCACGAGAAAGCGTATAGGTTGTGAGTGACCAATCACAGCCGTTACAGCGTACTCCTTATCGCCACCGCCCCAAAAGTTTCAAACATGAAGTGAAGACCATACGAGCGAGGGAAAAGGTGGTATACGTGCCTCAGTGCTTGCACATCCGAAACCCACTCATGCGCAACACTTTCTCTGCACGCTTGCCTCTACTTCTAATTCTCCAGAGTTCCTGGTTTACTCGTGGCCTAATCCTAGAGGTTCACATACTTCTGCCACTCACAGATGGTAACATTTGATCATTTTCCTCATTAAATAAACAACAGAGTATAACATTTTTGCCTCATTTGTTCAATCGGGATCTCTTTGTCTACTTTTCAGTCTTTAGGTCATATTTATGCAGATAAGGAGAAAATTCTAAAGGGTTCACAAACTTTCAAGCACCACTGTATAGGTGAACTGGCTATACTAACCTGCCCATAGGTGTGAAGGAGTGTGTGAACGTATGCGTGTGTTTGTGTGTGTGAGTGAGTGCATGGTGCCCGCCAATCAATTCACATCTCACCCAGGGTGTACGCCCACCTCTCACCCAGCGTTCCCAGTACTGTACAACGCTCTTGTGTAGGCGCATGTAAAGAAATTCTGCACAATAACAAAAAAAAAGAAACATTTCTACAAACCAGAGTTATGAATAAAACTGCAACAGTGGTGTGTTGTAGTTCCATTTGATGAGGACTAGTAACTGTATTAATAAACAACAAAGGCAAAATTTGTAGACAACAACAAGGGTGCATAAGAGCTTTGCACGGTGCTCGGACATCTCTTGACTCACATGCGGTAGATCTCGCGCTGCGTGAGCACGGCGTTCTCAACGAAGTACGGCAGCATGGTGGTGAGTGTGACCCGCCGGTGCCAGTCCAGCTCCAGGTGCATCCTGCTGGACCGCCGCAGCTCGAAACACTCAGTCCACAGCACGGCGAGAAATGGACACGAGCATCAGAAACAGACCGTGTGTGTGTGTGTGTGTGTGTGTGTGTGTGTGTGTGTGTGTGTGTGTGTGTGTGTGTGTGTGTGTGTGAGAGAGAGAGAGAGTGGATCCCGGCAGAATGAATGTGTTCCTCCTTGAGCAAGTTCCTTGTAGGCTGGGAATGTGTTGACACGCCTCCCTCTCTCCCTCTCCCTCTCTCTCCCTCTCCCTCTCTCTCTCTCTCCCTCTCTCTCTCTCTCTCGATAGCAGGGTAAGAAGATAAACCTGCTTTGCTGTCCTCAGCCCGACTGACTAGTGGAAACTCCACCCCGAAGCCTGAGGTGGGCCACTGAGTGCTGATCTGGCAGTGTAAATAAATAAATAAATAAAAATCCAATACGGTTCTCAGAGTTTTTCCAAGTGAGACGTCCAAATACGGAGACTTCCTGGATTTACCGAGAGAAGAACATTGTCCTGCACTCTTCTGAGCTCACGTAACCCAGACGAAGGGGGGGAAAAAAAAACAAAATAACCGGCCAACTGAAATAATTCTTTAATGATTTTCTCAGCCGCAGAGGACATGAGATGTCTGGCTTACTGCCTCCTTCTCGTGTCCAGACTACAGGTGCCACTAAATCTCGCTAGGGCACAAAGACATGGGAGGAGATTATCAGAATGAATGAGGAAGACAAATGAGTCGTGAAAGAAATGTTTTTTTTTTTGCTTGTCAGCAGACAGGAAAGCTCTGTCCCGCTGCTCTTGCTCACACACACACACATACACACACACACACACACACACACACACACACACACACACACACAGATATCTTAAAGCTGATAAGGCTGCACTGAAGAAAAGCAGAACTAAGAAAGAAGGACAGAGTTGGAGGAAAGAACATTTATAGCTGCTATAATGTCAGCGAAAACATTAAACGTAAACGCAAACGGATAAAAAGTATAATGTGTTGCGCTTGAATTAATAAAAGGATGGGAATTGTTGCAGAGGGCAAATTGCTGTGGGAAAAGCGGAATAAAACATGCCGTTATAGAAAATGAATCAACTGTCAGAGTAACTCCGTTCCGTCACTGACGTGTTTCATTCCTTATATTACTGCATATTGTATAGGAATGTGCATTTTGGGGCGGAGTTAAGAGTTAAGCCTATAAGAGAGACAGACAGCACTAGAGGAAATAACAGAACGGCAACAAATCGAGAAAGTAACCTTTACAGCTTTCTATGCCTCCTGGAAAACAGTCCCTCAAAAAACGAACGCAAGGTCAAGCGAACTCCACAATATTTGAAGGAGCTTGCAATTTTTCAACATTTTCTGCAGGTTTGTACCAAGACGTGTCATGTGACAATCACCGCACGCATTTAGTCGAAGCCCTCTTCGATTCACGTGTGTCAAACAGGTCTCGTTTACCAACAAACCTCACTGTGAAGACCGTGCAAAACTATTTCGTGCGATTGCAATTTGGCTAATTCGAGTGGTTTTCCTGCAAAAAAATCTGAAAGTTGCATCGGAAATTTGTTTTTCAAAGCCACGGAAAAATCAAGCATTTTTGGGCGCAACAAAAAAAAAATAAACCACCTCAGAGAAATCGTGAACGGACTGACAAAGTCTCTGGCAGTAAAAGCCCATAATGCTTTGCAGCGGCACGCATCTGAGGCAAGTGTTTAAATGTTCAGAGGTCACAGTGAGAGACAGATTCTTCATAATCCAGTGACTGCTCACAACTCTCGGTTCCACATGTACTCCATATATAAAGTGACCACTTCAAGGTGAAGTGAAATTCATAAACACAAAAATGTGTGTGATAAATATAAACCCCTATCTTCCATTATGATCAGAACGCATCAGGATTCTAATCGTGCACGACCCTGTGACTATTAACTCAGAGGTTGGAGGTGGATTTACTCCCCAACGACTCGCAGGACAAAGCACATTGCTACTGTGTCTGTGACCGCCGCGTAATGACCTCGATTTTATTACTTTCTGCTACGCAAGCAAGATGATGTTCTGTTTTTTTTGCGTTCCTGCTCAGTATAACCGTTCCTGGCTTGTTGTAACCTAAGGGCAGGTGCACGATGCACGAGTTCTGACAGGATCACGGTGTGAGCACTAGCACACGTCACAACTCGGCTCACCTGTCAGGTATCATAACATTCACGGTTTACTGAGGTTTCATTCCAAATCGCGTGCTACTACACTAAACGCAGTGCCAAAATAAATATGCTACACACAAGCCTTCACGTATTACCGGTAACTTATTCCAAAATGTTTCATATTTCTCTATTTTTATTAGTCAGAAGATGGTGATTAATCATCCAGCTGCACTTTGAATTATTGATATCAATATTAATATACAGAAGCTAATACTAATAATAACAACCTGCACAGGAAATTGTATGGTGGACGCGCCATATTAAATAGACTTTATATTATAAATAGAAAAAAACAAGCTTGTGTAATTACGGATATGGTGAGACTTTTATTAAGCATTTTTGGAAGGAGTCACCGGTGTCCAAGAATTGTAGTGCTTGAACACCAGGAGTCCCAATCTACGCAACCCATAGAGTTAAAGTATTTACAGAGCACACTGGTCACATGATCACGTTCGGTCATGGACAGCCTATGAGATTAACAGGAATCATCTGCACTTGTGATGAGACCGATGGCTCTGAAAAGGAAAATGACCAACACGCATTATTGTTTATATGGATACACAACCATGTTAGAATTGCTAAAAATAGCTCATCGGTAACTTTCAAACGACACCAGCCCCATGCCGCTGCAATCTACAGTGCCCGAGAAAGAGGTTGCAGAAGGGGGGGCATTTTAGCCGACTTTGGAGCCCTGTTTCCAGCTAAAATGGATATGCGGAAATGCATTTTGCAATATTAAACCTCTTCATAGCCATTTTTGTTTTCTTTAGTTTTAGTGAGGGAATAACTAATTGCTGTATAGCTGCTATAATGCAAGTGATAACAGGAACTAACCTGTTTCTTGGAAGTTCTACAACATTAAATGTAACTATAAACAGATAAAAAGTATGACGTGTTGTTCTTTAATTTATAAAGGAAGTGTAACTGTTGGCAGATTGCTGTGGGATAAGAAATAAAACGCTGCTGTTATCGGAAAATAATACATCATGTAATCTTGCATTAGTAACAGTAACTTTATGTCATCGATTATTCTCCCATATTGCATGCCCCCAAGTGTCTCATTACTTTCGTACTATTTCATGCAGAGATACTAGATATACAGATGTTTGGGGCAGAATTAATGAACTAACTACTAACCTGCTCTGTTAATGTGACATAATTCAAGAGCTGAATAAGGTGTTAACCAAGGACAAACACTAGCTTGTCCTACACTGCCTTTTTATAAAGCTTATACAACTTAAATTTACATTTATTCATTTAGCAGATGCTTTTATACAAAGCGAATTATAAATGAGGAAATACAAGCAAAGCGATATATCAAGCGGAGAACAATACAAGTAGTGCTACCACACAGGATTTATAATCGAGTTCTAGGGAAGCAAAGTGCGCAGAGTAGAGGTGTGTAAATTGTTTTGTTTTTTAGGATAATGTGTGGGTTGGTGTTTTAGGGGTTAGTTACGTGCTCATGGAAGAGGTGGGTCTTTAGCTGTTTTTTAAAGATATTGAGAGATTCTGCTGTCCGGATTGAGGTTGGAAGTTCATCCACCACTGAGGGACAGATAGTGTGAAGGTCCTGGAAAGGGAACTTGAGCCACACTGAGAATGCACTACAAAGTGTCAGTCATTAACCGATCGCAGATTGCGTGAGGGAACGTAAGCCTTCAGGAGAGAGTTGAGGTAGGAGGGTGCTGCTCCAGACAAAGTCTTGTAAGTGAGCATCAAGGCCTCGAATTTAATACGGGTGGCTACAGGAAGCCAGTGCAGGGAGATGAAGAGGGGCGTGACATGGGTTCTTTTAAAAAATGTAAAAAACCCACCAAGAAGCACTTTGAGTTGCATTCCATATATGAAAGATGATATTTTACTTAAAGCTTGTTAATTTTATACTAACAAGAAAATGTGACCCTCCAAAACTCCAGAATGTTGATACTATGTTTTTTTTTTCAGCGGGAGCCACGTAGTCCTGTGTTTTGGTTGTCCAGAAACTTAATTGAAGAGGGTAATGTATTGTGGTAGCTAACGCAATGTAATGAAATATGGTGAGTTAGTTTGATAAATAAGTGCATTAGTACAGACTACTAAACACTAACAAATAATTATAACATTATAATTGCCAGGAAGTTGTATCCTCGCATCTCACCAAAAAGATACTATTTGTGTCTAGACAGCGTCCACCCTGACTTTATCACTGGGAATTGCCCATATCATATCCAAGGAGTGTTGGGTTTGTGTGTGTGATGGGGTATAAATAAATGTTGCTGGATATTCAGATTAACCTGGATGCAGTAAACCGACTCGTGACTCAGGATTAACACAACAAATCTGTCCAATGGCGATGCTCTGAGTAGACTACACACACACATACTGAGATACTGGGACACATTCCTGCACACACAGCATCCTTGTGTTACACAACACAGCGCTGGTGCTGACGGACGGAGAGATGAACGATGGAAGGAAAGAAAAAACACAGCACTATCATCTCAGTCCAATCAGGCGGAGTTCCGAGAGTGACGGATGTAAAAGTGACCAAGACCCTTTTTAAGGACATCAGCAGGTTTTCATTCACAGAGCGATTTTTCTAAATTATTTTTAAACTCCAGTTCAGGGGTCAGGGTCAATATCATCGACACAGAACTGCATTACGTCTGAGGGTTATGACTCAACAAACCTTCACATCCTGAGCATTTTGTAATAATTTTTCACCTGCAAAGCAAAGTAAAACATTTTTATACCGTAGCTCTTGTGAATTCTCAATTCTGATTGGATGATTCAGGTGGTGTTCATTCATTTTCTATAACAGCAGCTCAGACAGTAGTGCAGCTGCAAATCAGAGGATCATATTAATGTGTTTCTCCTAAAATGTTATCATTTCCATAGTAACAGCTCATATAAAGGGACTTGAACGGATTTAAAATGTGCGTAATTGTTAATAAGGTTACATTTTCTGAGAGGAGTCACTAGTGTCAACATTTTGTATAACAGGAACTAACTTGTTTTGCAGATGTTCCAAAACATTAAAGTACAATGTGTTATTTAACAAATAAATACTGCATTAGATGGCAAATTGTTATTTAAAAAAAAAAGGAATAAAACACTTTAGGATGTGATGTTATTGGGGTTAAAATCAACTTGAAGCAGTAACTTACCCCATCACATCTTGTCATTAATTATTCCATATTTAGCAAACATTTTCACTTTTTTATTTTTGTGTATCTAACAGGGTACACAATATCTAACATCCTATGCAACTGTACCGCTTGAACACCAGGGGTCCCAATCTGCACAACCCAAAGAGAAGAGTTAAAATGTTTAGAGAGCTCGCTGGTCACATGATCACATCCGGTCATGGACAGCCTACGAGATTACCAGGAATCATCTGCACTCGTGATGAGACCAATAGCTCTGAAACAAAATGGCCAACATGCATTATAGGTTATGTGGATACACAACCATGCTAGAATTGCTAAAAATAGCTCTTCAGTAACTTTCAAACAACACCAGCCCCACTGCAATCTACAGTGCCCGAGAAAACAGGCTGCAGAAGACGAGCATTTTAGCCGACTTTGGAGCTCTGTTTTCAGTTAAAATGACACCTCAGGTACTTTCCGTGGGTCAGAGATTTTTTGGGAGAATTTATATATGTAGTTATTTTTAAGATATGGGGAAATGCATTTTGTTTACAGGATTAAACCTCTGTTCATAGCAATTTTTCTTTCTTTAGTTTTATACAGACAAAATTGCACTGTTTCTTTTGCACTGTTTATGATTCAGAAATAAAAAAAAGAAAAGAGTCTTTTCAGTAATTTTTCTTGATTCAAATTTTGTTCAGAGAATTTAATTGAATAAAATTGTGAAGTCGGTCTCATGAATCGAATCGAATCATGACCGGAGTGTACTGTTACACCCCTAGTATCTAAACATCCACTGTCTGATATGATTCCCAACTACTTCCTCCTCTTAAGCTCACATCAGGTCTGAACTGTTCAGGATACCGTTTTAGTCATAACAATAACAGACGTTAGTAATCAGAGAAAACAGGCCTCCACAAGCCACAGTGCACAGAAAACTAGAAGCCGTTTTATTCATCTGATAAGCAAAGCCCTGACAGCGAAAAATCTAGGGCCAGTACAGATTGCTGTAAGATGCGACAGTCTGGTCCACTCTGAGAATCCAGCACCTGCATAACATCTTTAAATAATATGGCTAAATCCGTGTGTGGAACCTATGAAATGGGGTAAATACAGTAGAGTGTTTAAAATAGCTAGCTTTGCACCAAATCAAAACAAATGACTGAAAGACACTTTCAAATCTAGATGATCCTTATGGCTTGGCATCCTGTCAGAGAGAAATTGAAGGCCTCTTCATGATTGCAAATTCAAGACGCAATGTTTTACGATTACAACGTCAAGGACATTGTGGCCCTAAAACTCATGGTGCTCCACAAACAGATAAAATAAAGTCCAAGAAAGTTTTAGCTAGATTAACGTATCTATTATAGGCAATTTCTCAGTAAGAATGTGACCCAGTTATGTGTCATTAACTATCTAGTTTTTAGGTGAGTTACATAGGTTTGTTAAAGCAATATACTAAATTAAGCAAGGTAACTTAGCTTAGCCTGTTAATTCTTAATTAGCAAGCCAACTTCAATAATATGAGCGTTAGCTACGTAGCTGAGATGACTGCAAAGATGGAGCTCCTTGGACACATTTCTAAGTGAAAAATGCATACTAAATGTACCAAGAACAGTACCAACAATACAGATTCTTGAGCCCAAAAGTGTAATGTAGAAATTGAAGCACTACAAAGTTTACTCTGTAGTAACACCCTACACTGCATCTCTCACCTACACTCTTCCCTAACGCTCAATGACCCCAGACTGCTTCAGGTTTCTCTAATCCCAGCCCAGTTGATCCAGCTCATGAAGCATTTGATAATGAGATGATGTGTTGGATTAGTCGCTTTAAGATCATGGAAAAATCCAGAAGTGGAGTTGTGAAACCGCACTTAGCCGATATCCCAGACTGCACTGCAAACCAAATCAAGAACCTAAACTGGTGGGCAAATCAGCAGCCAGAGTTACTGCTTGTGTAATACTGTTCATTTTTAAATATGCTCTTATTATGGATGTGTGAATGTATTAGATGTCCCATTACTGAGGCGCATCACAGTCACTTTCCTCAATGACGGAATAGCCTGCTCCAATCCATAAACCAGAGAGAATTTGCTTTTATATTAACATTTTTCATCCTTAAATAGGGATGAAACAGCACAATCATTTCTATCTCTAATTAAAGCCTTTCTGCTAACGGATATGAAAAACTCATCATAAACACAATCTCAGGACCAAAAAAAAAAAAAAAAGAGGACAAGAAGACAAAAACTATGTTCTCATAAAACACCACTAGGCCTAAAAAATTAAACAGAAGCATGAGACCCTCTGTAATTCAATCACATTTTCCCTCTTGCAATTATGCAACAGCTGCACAAAATGCATTCCGGCACAATGCCAAAAGTCCTCACGCACCCACGACACACACACACACACACGCTCCAATATGAGCGAGCACCCAAACAAAAACACAGATAGCTGTGCTTGGCTGCTCCAGTCGCTATACCCACATGGTGAAATCACTGCCAGGCTCAAAGGCATGGAGAACTAACTGATATCATAGTGTAGAACCCAAACAGACATTCTTGCTTGAACACTTTCATGTACGGTTAACTAAAAAAAAAAAAGAAAAAAAAGGAAAGGTTAAGCCTATCAGAAAAATAACAAAGGCTAGTCAGAACCAGTTAGCATGACATCATGTGTATAAGGATACCACAGGAACCTACTGCATGTCTGGAGTCGAGTAAGTATGGTAATTTTCTACAGAATTTTGCTATAGATAAATAAGGTGTGTTTTAACAGGGAAATTGGGCTGCACCACAATACAAGGCCAAACTGGGGCTCCCCTTTTTCATTAACCATGGTGGCATTTTGTTGAAATCAAGCTTCTCCTTGGCTTATGACTATATCTAACCCTTGGTATTTTATGCCATGTGTGCACTTAGTCACTTTATTAAGGGGATCTATGCTTTGTATATTTCATTATCTTTCAGTGTGTTTTTGTTTTATGTTAGCATGCCATGTGCTATAACGTTGATGTGCCTTTTTCATCTCAGCAGAGGTAGTTTTAGGTCAGCTTCAGCTGTTTTAAATGTGCTCTGGAAAAAAAATTAAAATCGTGTTTTGTCATTACTCATTAGCATTTTGGTTAAACTGTAACATTACAGTTGGTATTAGATTTGGAGTTGTTAGTAGGAGTGTTACGGTTTGAAATTTTTTCATTGTATATTATTTTAGTCTAAAAATGGTGTCACAGTATCAAGTTATTAAGTGGCCATTAAAAAAAAAAAAAACACCAGTGGTGAAAATGAAAGAAAATACATTATATTGATAAAAGCATGTGGACATCTGACCATCACACCCATATGGGGTTCTTCCCCAAACTGCTGCCACAAAGATGGAGGCACATAATTGTATAGAATGTCTTTGAATGCTGTATTGTAACATTACAATTTCCCTTCACTGGAACTAAGAGGCCCGAACTCTGTACACAAAGTGAGCACCATGAAGACATGGCTTGCCAAGGTTGGAGTGAAAGAACTCGAGTGTCCTGCACAGAGCGCTGACCTCAACCACAGTGAACACCTTTGGGATGAACTGGAACACCGGATGCACCCCAGACCTCCTCACATTATGTCAGTGTCTGATCTCACTAATGCTCATGAGACTGAATGAACACAAATCCCCACAGCCATGCTCCAAAATCTAGTGGAAAGCCTTCCCAGAAGAGTGGAGGTTCTTATAACAGCAAATCTGTAATGGGACGTTCAACAACAACATATAGGTATGATGGTCAGTTGTCCACAAACATTTGGCCATATCGCGTATGTTGATTAAGTAATGCTGCCAGAGCATATTGGTAGTAATTACGATCAATTCTCATGGGATGAGTTGATCCCTGTATAAATTCACAACTCCATATATGCAGTTCATTTTAATATAGAATTTGATAGAGATGAGAGGATCAATCAACTATGCATTGAACTTTATACATTTTTGGCCTAAATGTGTGACTGACAGTGATCAAGCAACCAATGACGCAAATCATAAGTTGAATTTCACCCATTGTTTCTATCCTTTAATGTTTTAAAATGGGTTATTAAATACTGAGATACCTTGAAACTGTGATATTTGTAGACTAGGTTATCACATGGTGAAAATGTCCAACATTAACACCCCTAGTCGCTGCTGCCCTGATCTAAAATATTAAACATGTAAAATACCTACAGCTCAATATCCAATAACCAAAGGCAGCCAAGCTGAACTGTTATCTCCTGTATTCATTTTGAACATTCGTTCCTGAAATTCTGTGAGATTCCGGTTCCTGAGAGTCAGGTTCACTGGACTGGATTTTACAACGTCATAAAAGTGTGTGGCATTTTATTCAGGGCAAATATCAGTGTGGGAGTTTGATTATTGAAGGATAAAATCCTGTCAATATCTGGGGTCTCAACATTGGTTCTAGTAAAATCTCGTAGTGTCATAAAGTAACAATCCAACACAGTCATTTGTACATGCCGTCCGACACTGTATTTTGCAAAAATGAAAAGTTCTTGTGTAACTACCTTCAGTCTTCAGTCAGAGTTTTCTCGATACCAACCTTACCTTCAGAACACAGTGTCCTGTGACGTTTTTACAATAATCTAATTATTCCACTTTCCATTTCAGGTTATGTAAGCACAATGGAATTCATGAGGGTTCAACCATTTTTATCATTGTGTAATTCCAAGCAGTACCTTCAGGGATCGATGAGATCAGCAGAGGGCAGGTCAGGACCAGCCATGCACATCTCTAGTTCTGCAGGCATGCATATGAGCCAATTGTATTAACCAAGCGGAATTTGGCTGTTAACACTGTTTACTAACCGCACATCAATCAATCAATCGATCAAAATCTGGAGCAAAATCAAAAACTGGAACAAACAATAGAAGATACAGGTAGAGACATCTGAAGATCAGATTGGAAACACAAACTAATCACAAATTGGTTCACAAATTGGTCAGGGTTCACATTCATACCATTTCTTACACCTTTACCGTATGAAATTAAATCCACCTTCAAATTTGTACGTTTATCGTTATGCAGTCATACTGATATAATGGGTGCTGGTCTTTCATCAACATATAGAAGTACAATTCTCACACTCGGTCCGTAAAAATAACCGACATGCTGGATTTGGACGGGACTACAATATTTGGTAATAATTACATTTACCCACCTCCCAATCCAAAAAGAACGTTAGAAAGATCATTTTGAGAACGTCATAAAATCTCAGTATTTATCACTTTATGACTGCAAAAGGAAAATCGGCAGACTGAACAAAAAAAAATATATTAAAAAAATAAATGCATTTGAATCAGTATTCTGAAAAAGTCATTAGTGAGGTAATCCACTAATACACCGTGTCTAAATGAGAAACTGTGACACCCTAACAACTCTACGCCAAACCCTATTCCAGAGCCACAGAGGACATAGAGCCAGACACTGCTGGCTTTGTCCTGAGCCTCACCAGCGCAAGAATCGCTGACCTCTTTTCCAACATCCTGTTTTTGAGAAAAGTGGACAAAAAAAAAGCAGTGATTTTCTGACCCATGAGAGAAATGAGAAAGATGGAAAGAAAGAGAAGTACGGGGGTGTGTAGTGCTCAGAGAGAACAATCCTTCTTTTGCTTTCCGGATGACCTTATTTTATGGTCAATAACAGGACATTATGGCACAATAAGGAGCCGCAGATAGGAGAAGAGGAATCTGTAGGTGGTCTTCTGCTTCCTAGAAACTTCATTATGGCTGATAATTATTTCTCCCTCACCTTCCAGAACTGGTGGAAACATTAGCATAGGCAGATATGGTGGAAAATAAATCAAATAAAATCAGGAAATAAAATAAAGAATGAGAAATAAAGACATGTGCTATGCTTATTTAGGGATGCATCAATACTAATACTGCTATGCTGTGCTCATTTACTCATTCTAAATACATTCGACTTACCTCAGAAATGGGAAGTTAGAACGTCTGTGGAATTACAGAGTTACTGTTGTGAGTATGTCTACATGATGACTGATCTAAAGCAAACACTTGCATATGAAGTACAACGAATTTAAAGATAAGGAGTGCTACTGTGTGCTGCTATGCGCAGCCACGTTGATTTGACGTCACTTGCTGAACTCTGGGTTGAGGAGATTGTCCTGAATTCCAGAGTAGGATTTCCAAGTTGAGGGGATGTTTTCTTTGGTTTTTTACAAATTTTTGTCAAACGGGGCATAAAGTTGTCATGCTAACGTACAACACAAAATAACTCTGATCTGGAAGTATTTTATCAAGAGAAGTATCTACATCATCTTCCTACAAAACACAAACTTGATGAAACATTAACACAAAGAGTTCATTACTAGCAGCACAGAGCAGCAACCAACCAACAGTCAATGCTAGGTGAGCAAAAATATCAGCGCTTACCCAGTATGTTGTTCTTGACAATCAGCTGCTATTGGCCATTGACAAGGAGGGATTTCAATGCAATGAATGAATGACTATGAAACGTACTTTATGTACTTTTCTGGAGTGAAACAAAAACCCGACTCGATCCAACGTAACTAATATAGCTCGCTAATGCACTTCGTTTAAAATCAACTAACTAACATTATAAAGATCGAGTCTATTAGCTGGAAAAAAACGGTAGGCATCCCTAGTCTTATTTATATCCATATACTAATAAAATGTAAGGGTTGTTGCCATTCAGTCATGTTAGTTGCTAATCATTACGGAGTTCAAGGTAACAGAACCTTCAGAAATTTTAGTTGAATACCCCAGGTCTATAATGTCTATAATACAATTCCCATGTGTACAATCCCCAGGGAATGCTAGCAACATAATACACACTTCCTCCCCAGGAATCTGTCCTTGGCCTTGGCAATTGAGCTATAATGATAATGATAAAGTCTTTATTTATTACATATACATATGCACAGTGAAATTCTTTTCTTCGCACATCCGCATTCACATTCGCAGCACGTCAGGAAGCTGGGGTTAGAGCACAGGGTCAGCCATGATACGGCACCCGTAGAGCAGAGAGTGCAGAGTTAAGGGCCTTGCTCAAGGACCCAACAGTGGCAGCTTGGCAGTGCTGGGGCTTGAACCCCCGAACTTCCGATCAGTAAACCAGAGCCTTAACCGCCAAGCCACCACTGTCCCCCCAACCTCTACAGGCTATCACTTCCTCTGGCAGTCCAACCAGTGATCTGAGATGTACTGATAGTACTGTGCTGCTAGTGATACACTACCAAACACAAATGAGTGAAGAGTACCCAAATCTGCTAAGAACATCTGTGTCATCCCCATACCCTTCTTTCACATGTAAGCCTGTTTTTAATGTCCTATTTTCAGACAGGATACATCAGTAAATTATATTGTGTACTTCAAACTGCACCGGCAAACTGCAAAACTTAAGAATGTTTATGTCGCTGACCCACATTCAGGTTCTGAAAGGACATTTTTTTTGGAGCACTGACTTTGACTAGTGCTCTCCCAGAGGACACGGGAACTTGTTTGAGAGTCTCTAAGCAATGGCTTATCGTTCTCATATGCCCTAGTTCCCTCACATTCACAGCACTGGAATATTTTCTACCATTTTAAAATGGTATCCAGTGTGACATTTACAAGACAAAACTTTGCACAATCATGAACTCATGTGAATTCTGACCTGCAACCACACAAGTCATGCGATAACAGTCTGGTGTAATAGTGTGTAGAGATCAACCCAGTTGAAACCAAGTTCCACTGAAGAGCTGTTATTAGAGGTCGACCAATGGTGGATTTTACCGATACAGATAAATAAGTCGGGCAGAACCTGCCGATAACTGATTAATCGACCGTTTTTAAAATCAATACTGGATGAAAACATAACACTCACAGTAAAACAATAAAAACTTTATTACAAAAATAAACAGTACTGACTGTACCATGAAAATGTACTGTACTTTTAAAAAATGAAATAATATATAAATATTAATACATATAAGCTATTAATAAATATTAAAGTAAATTAAAAAATATACATCCAAACTGAAACGAAACATAGCACTCCAAATAACAAAAAAAAAATAGAGATTTCCAAAATGAATAAAAAAAACATTTCAAATAACACAACAAAATTGGTCAGAGATAGTTTTTATTTGGCCTCTAGAGACTTGTCCAGTAAGACGACAGCGTACTCTTCTCAACCGCTCCCGCAACGGACGCAACCCGGGGAAAATGATCAGTGTTAATCAGCAAAAAACGATCAATCGGTCGATCTCTAGCTATTATAATTCCAAAGAAGGAGAGACAAACGGATCAGGGGAAAGCTTTGTACATAGGCTAACATAATGGCTCCCCAACCATTATCAATCACATTCAGTTAGAAATAGAACTTACAAAATCCAAAATATTTCTATCTTTTTAATAATAATTAACGAACTGACTACACATGTAATTCTTCTAATCAAGAAAAAAGAAAGGCAGATCATTGCCAAAATTGTAACTGGAAAAATAATTAAAAAGTACCGCCTGCAAAAATTTTTCCAAGAAGCTCTGGGTTTCTCAAAGAAGCGTTGGCAGAAAATAGATGAAGAACCATGTTCCTTTATGAGAAAGAAGGGGAAAAGATCTACTGCTGTGGACAAAGGGGAAGCCTTCTTCATAAGGGATGATGTGAGCTCAATGACAACAGGATGAAAACAAAGTTACATGAAACAAGAAAAAAGCAAAAATACCTGCAGACTGACAAACTACAGAATTTACTGAACATCAGAGTCAGGTCTCTTATTGCTTTTTCTGTTCCCTTTGGCCATTTTAGGTTGATCAAGAAGCCTGCCAACGTAAAACTCACAAAAACTTGCAATTCATGGCCTGTACATAAATGGGCTGTTGGCTTCAAAAAAATCCTGAGGAAATTGTTGATGCAACAATGTGCCACCAAAAATCAAAACTATACGCATACGGTGAGTGTAAAGGGTGCATTTACATAACACATGCCACGTTGAAACCCCATTCAAATACAGAGATAGCCCTTACCCAGTGGTCAATGGAAGACAAAGTGCCTGGGAAGAGTACAACCACCACTGTAAAGACAACAGTGATGAAAATCTGGGAAGTAATGAATGCTTGATTCATGTAGTTTTAGTGAAAATTACACTTTTACTAAATATTCACAAGAAATTCAGTCTGTCCATTTTGGTGGCTCGCATCAATAGGCAACCCTGCACACTGGGGTACTATACACTGCAGCAGATCAGTCTCCAGTCCCTTTCTTCTCCATCTCACCTTCCATAAGGCATGATCCTCAAGCTATCTGGGCCCAACTTGACCCTATTCTAGACATGGTTAAGGAGAACTATCCACTTATCAACCGCCTTCATCTCTTCAGTGATGGTCCTGCTACGCAATACAAACAAAAGGGTAACTTCTTCCTCCTCTCCAAAGAGCTATACAAGAAAGGCTTCAAATACATTATTTGACATTTCTTTGAAGCCAGCCACACAAAGGTGCCCCGATGGTGTTGGTGGGACACTGAAAATGTCAGCTGTCAAGTTAGTCAGGCTTGTAGAAGATATCCCTAATGCAGAAGCCATGTTCCAGAAACTGAAGGGGTTAGATTCGTCTGCAAAACTGTTCTTTGTTGGGGAGAATGAAGTTGAGAAAAAGGTTGAGGAAATGCTGGAAGCACCTCCTTTAGTAGCAGTGAAGGGGACAACGAAGATGCATCAAGTATACGGGACATAACTTGCCTTTGTAAAGCAGCTGAAGGTGTTTTGGATTGTCCATGTTATGACCTTAAAGATCCTGGGACAGGAAAGAAGCACTACAACTGCCAATGAAGACACAGCTGTCACTGACCCAACTCCATGGTGGCCAGAAGTAATAGACTCACAACACATTGTTCTCCTGAGTTTGCAGTATGACTCCTGGGTATGGCTCATTTTCACAGGTTATTATGCACCAGTGTCAAATGTGAAAGTGAAATGCATGCACAGAAATGGAATTAATAAATTCTTCTGGCCAAGCCCACGCAATGACATTAACTGGTATGCTGATGACCAGATTCTATGCCTTATCCCAGAGCCACATGCATTAAACAAAAGGCCTGTCCAGGTCAAAAGATCAGTCTGGAGGTTCATAGAGGAGCACATAGCTAAAGAGTGAGGCAGAACAAGGACTTGGAAGATTATACTGAACATTATGCAACTGTTAGAACTGTTAAGATTCATTAAATGAAATGAAATTAAACAGATGATATAAAGGAGTCCTTGTGATCACTATGTTTTAAGGTTGATAGATAATTGACTGTATTGATTGAATTTGTAAAATAGAATGGTACATTATACATATATACATAATATATAATAGTATATTAATATATTAATATACTACATTATATTAATGTTAATGCAATTAAAAAGTATTAATTCAAAGTTATAGGGTCTCAATATTTCCATGTTTGATCTGTGTTCCTGTTTGAATTTTTATGTTAATAAAATGCCTTTCTTTGATAAAATATTTGATGAGTTATTACTGTGATGTCCACCCTGTTACGTATTAAATATTTAACTATAATTGAACAATATCACTAAATATACTTTCTCTGCATGTTAACATAAACAACACATTCTAAATACTGCAACCAAATTCTAATTATATTTACGGTTATTACAGAAAAATATGGTACAAATGGCTTGCCATTATTATAGAGAAAATGCATTTTCCTTCATAATAATTGTTTAAAATAACTTTGATGAGCATAAATTAGTATGGTTTAGAAGGGGGATGCTTGATTTAATAGAAAATGTGAACATGGTCATAAACATGCATTAAAAACATTTCTAATAGTTATACATCTGTCCCGTAACAGGGTGGACATTTGCGATACTTCGTGTGTGAACAATTTGGCCATAACTATTAGGATTTAATGGCCTGAGCTGGACCACTATCTAATTCTGATAGTTGAACATATCCTATTTGTGATAGAAAGATAAAAAATGGGAACTTCTTCAGATTTTTTTTTAAATTACAAAGTCAAAAGTCACTCGATTGAAGGAAAGACTCTACAGTTTGTTAATTTATACTATAAAGTGCACAAATTGCATGATTTCATTTCCTGTATTCACTTTGTGCATTATAAAAACAAACAGACAACAATTTGGCTAGTACAAAAAAATACAATGCACTGTATAATGTCACGAAAAGAAAAACTTCTGTAGTCAGTAAAACATGGTAAATAAGCCACCTGATATCGGTAACTGCACATACACCTACATGTGGGACTCCAAAGAGAAGGTGACATTAGATGAAAGTGAGAAAGAAGGTAGTTTTCTGTAACAGACATGTCTAAATGCCACGTTGGAGTAAGTTTAAAGGCGCTAAGATTGCTAAAGAATTGAGTGCGTTTGATGAGAGACTGTCGAAAGCGGTGCACTCGGACCCTCACCTGTACCTGAACCCCTCTCACTGTGATTACAGTGATTTCTGGAAAGTATAAAACTTCTTATGAAGGATGAACAAACCGTCGTCATTATGAACATGACAGCTACAGGTTTAATGAAGGAGAATCACGGATGTGTGTGTCAATAAAGGGTAAATTAAAGAAATTATCAGTATTGTAATGAACTGTAGCTTCTTCCACTTGGGGACTTTACCTGAACACAATATTCACATACAAGACATTCAGATGTCTTACCTCTGGTTCAGCCTTCGGTCATCCTCACTCCCGAAATCCTGAATCAGAAAGACAGAAATAGAAATACAATTTAAAGATTCATAATGAGGAAAAACACAGCCATTAATCCGTATTTATGAAACAGGAAAGGACACGACGTGTCTCATAAAATGACATGATGAATCACCAGTTCGTGTCTCAAGAAATCTGCCTGAATGTATGAAGAAAAACATAAAGTACACAAGCAGGTGAATCCAAATGTATATCTGATCATATGGTCTCAGATAAAACTGGTGCCAAACTAGGAATGTGCTGATAATTACAAGATATGTGTTATCGTGGACACTTTAAAGCACTTCTGCATTCCAGGACGTTGCAGGGCGACATCAACATCTAAGGTTGATTCCTTAGAACAAATTTGAAGGTAACATTGCATGTGAAGGAAATATCATAATTGTCCTGAAAGTTTGAGAAACATGACAGAAGGAACTGACGCACTGACTAATACGATTACTGTATATATTTTAAGTTCTATGTTATATATGTTAATATATTGCCTCCGACACGCTGAGGGGGCAATACATGTGAAATCACCGGAGGCCTCCCGACTGACCATCTCAGATTTGCTTCATGTTTTCTGCAATATGGGCGAAAAGGAAACATTTTATGAGACACAACACACTTTATTTTTGTCTATCTTAAAGCTACAGACACCATGTTGTCCATCAGATGTAAATCACCTGACATGATGGAATCTATCGACATTTCCCGACACTATCATCAGACATCCCAATCCTACTGTTGACTTATAAAAATCATTTGTAAATCAAGTAATTTTTCACCAAATACCTTATTTATTCTTACTTTTTTCTTGATCACTACTTTTACTTTAAATAAATTACTACTAGAATAGCATAAAACTTATCTGATTAACTTATAACAGTGTAAACCTATACTACAGGGAAGTCTGCAGCTCCTATTCCTCTTTCTGAGGGCAGAAATGGAAAGGGGCAGGGAAGAGAACATGGTTCCTGACCACACAAACAAGGTTTCATCATAACAATAAATGCTTTAAAAATAGTTCCTCAATGTGTGGGGAGGGCAGAACACTGGTGATTAGGTTACAAACCACAATGGGGAACAATAAGAAACCCAGGTAGTCCGACTAGGAACAGCCGTCCCACACCTGAAGAGGAAACGACTCAGTTTAGCCCGAAACTGCCCTCAGGAGACACTTTCACACAATGCAGCTTTCCGTCTCACTCTGTCTACAAGCTGAAACACCACTGGCCTTAAGGAGGACCGTGGTAATAAATGACCTAAAGATAATAAATCATATCTTACAGGCATGTGCCAAGGTTCAATTCTAACGTTATAATAATTGCCAAACCTTTTGGTCATATAATTTGTTGACTCACATTCTGTGACTAACTTCTCAGCTTAAAGAGAAATCAAAACTGACCTTCAGACTGCACATCTGGTCATAACATCTGGACTAATCACTTAAAAGACAAAATTCTTCCTTGTCTGTAATCTTCCTCGCTACCTGTAAATGGCTTCTTATTTTTGATCATCTCAAAGTGTACCCCCAGGAAGGTTTTTAAAAAAAATAATAATAATCAGAATGTTTCACCTTTCCCTCCCCCACACCCAGCTCTCATGGAACAGGAAATGCAGAGTCAGCTCACACTTCAGTAGCACTATACTGACTACTAAGCAGCAACACTTGCAGGATTGCTGTCGACCCCTCCGCTAATGTGTGTGACAATGGTGTTGTGGGAGACAAATAGTCCTTCGCACATGGCTAGTGTCTACATCTGACTTCATGTTTTGTTGTCAACAGCCAATCAAATGCTGTGTAAAAAACCATAGAACCACCTTACATTATTCCCGTCCCAAATACATAATTTTACTTACAAAGTAGGTCACACTGCATAAGTATAATTTTTAAACTTTAGTTTCATGTTAAGCATTTGTAAAAAGGTTTGGTTCGTGCAATCTAACCAATGTAGCTATGGAAAGCTATCTAACAAGCTTTATACACAGTCTGGTCATCTTACATTAATTAGCTATATTTCTAACAATCTACAAACACAAATATGACTGTGCAGCAATGCTTTGAATCATTTTCTTACTGCATAATCCAGTTGCCCTTGAGTTTCAACATAGGAAATGAAGAACGGACATTCTCCTTTACGATTTTATGGTAGAGAGAAGAAGTCATGTTTTCCTCAATTATTCCAGCACAAAGGTGCTGAAGCAGCAAAGCATCCCCACACCAGCACACTTCCACCACCACCATGCTTGACTGTTCAGAATTTTCAGAAAATTCAGACTAGTCTTAATGTTCTTCTGGGTTAGCAGTGGTTTTCACCTCACTACTCTTCCATGGATGCCATTTTTGCTCAGTGCCTTTATGATAGTCGAGTCATGAACAGTGACCTTTACTGATGCAAGAGAGACCTGTATGTCCTTTGGTGTTGTACTTGGTTCTTTGGAGTCCCACAGCCTTTTAAATAGCTTTGAAACCCTTCCCAGCCTGATGCATTTCAATCACCTTCTTCATCATCATTTCTGGAATTTCTTTCAACTTTGACATAGTGTGTTTACCCAACTTCATGCTGTTGAAAAAGTTCTATTTAAGTGTTGATGTGATTAAACAGGGTTTGCAGTAATCAGGCCTGGTTGTGTCTAGTCCAGCTGAACCCCATTATAAATGCAGTTTCATAGATTTGGAGAATTAGTAACTACAGGGGCAAATACATTTTCATACAGGCCCAGTTGGTATTACATAACTATTTTGCATCTATAAATAACAGTATCACTTAGAAACTGTATTTTGTGTTTACTCAGGTTTCCTTTGTTTTATCTTAGATTTTGTTTTCATTTCTGAAGCAATTTATTATGAGATATATGCAAAAACAGAACTCAGGATGGGGCAAATACTTTCACAGCACTGTATTCACAAACGGTCGATTCTGGTTCAGTTCGAATATAACCAGTTATGGTATTGACTTTGCTGAGAGGGATACATACATAGCTGTCTTCAAATTTGGACGAAATAAGACAGCTTAGAGGACAACTGTCTGAATGGACTGAAGGGGTGGTGACAATTAAAATTTACTTACAGTAACAAATTATTGTGTACCACAATGCATCTGAATGCTCGATTCTGACTAAACAGAGGGTGTTGATTAATTTTCTATAACAGTTCTATTGCATATTCTAATACATTATGGACTTGTATGGCAGACACTCCTCATAAACGGTTTCAAAATGTGTGTAATCATTGTTAAAGTGAGGTTTACTGTAAGTAGACGTTTATCATTAGCATGTTTGGAAGGAGTCTCCAGTGTCAGTGTTTTGTAACATTCAGAAGTATACAGTTGGAAGAAAAATGATTCAACCCGCATTGCAAATCAGGTTTATTGTCAAAATTTACAGAATTTCAACTGTTTGCAATGAACAAGTCAAACAAAAGCAATTGAAATAGTTCAACACAACGGATGCTTCAAGTGGTTTATCATTTACCATGATATCAATATTACATCGTTATATCACCCAGCTGTCTCTCATATAATCTTCATGTTTTCTTAATTTTCCCTTTCTGATGCTCCATCCATTCCTTGAATACTTTGCAACCTCTCTATTCATCCCCAACTCTCACTTTCTCTCCCTCTCTCTCTCTCTCTCTCTAAAATGGTGTGAAGAGATGACATCACTGCAGCTGTGTCCCTCTATTGGATGGGTTATTCTGCAAAATCCAAATGTGTGTTTGTGTGTGTGTGTTAATAGTAAGATGATGGAGCAGCCCCACCCTCACCAAGGACAGACCATGTCATTCATTTTGAGGGAGTAAACCCCCTCCAAACAGTACTAGAGTCACTTAGGGTATAATGACGTCATTAGTGCAGCAACATAATCTTCCATAGAGCCCAAATGGAACATTTGTTTCTGATGATCTAATGAAGCAGTGATTCCCAATCAGTGATTCTTGCACAACCTGTTACACACCTTAAACTACAGCCCAGTACCAGAAAGTAGAAACCAGCATGGCATACTCATGAATGCAATATTTTACATAATAACTGGAGACCATGAAATCCGTGAAGGACTTCCGAATGTAAAATTGCGTCTGCTGGCTTTGTTTACACTGCAGTTTGATGTAAGTGTGTGTCGCTTGTGCCCTCTACTGATGAAACTCACATTCTGCAGCAAAATGTCCCAATGACGTCATAGAAAGATTTTTAAAATTACTATACACAACATGTAACATTGTTAATTAACAAATCCCTTACTTTGTTACTGATATCAATGGAGCACTGCATCCGTATTCGAGTCCTCTCTAATGGTGAATGGACGCTGTTGACACGCTTCTCTAAAAAGGTCATGTGATGCCACTGAGACGCAACCTGAGCCGTTTTGCGCCTGTGCAGCTTTAATCTCTTCCCAAATGGATGCCCGGCACTCCTCAGAGAATCATTTGTGTTACAGGCTAAACGGTGTCATGTTTATAGTTAATCGAATGAGAAATGGATGAAACACATTGTTATAGGGCATGACGTAGGTTGTGTTACAAATCAAACCTTAGGAGACAACGTGTCATCAGTGTATTATGTGTGTGTATGAGGTTAATGGTTCATTACACAGGACAATGTCAGGTGGATATTTAAAGTCAGTGGGTCATTGTACTAGCAAATAAAAGGTTTGCATGTGTGTATAACATGAAATAGTTGTGGTAACATGACCAAACCTTCTGCTCTGACAAGTCCACTTTCAAAATGTCCTGATCATCAGGTATAGTATATATCATAAAACTCAACAGCTAAGACATTTTTATGTCTATTTAACATAATATCACAAAATATCATATAGGCCATTATTGATACACCTACAAGACGTGTACAATCCTACAAAGCAGGATAATAAATACAATCCCAAACAAGTCACCAGCTTCGTATTAAGATTTATTCACACTGAAACTATTTCATGTTGTAATACAAGCGGTTAGAAATGAAAGATGGTGTTCTGTTGAAGAAGGCAACAGTTAACAGTTATATAATCTATGGGAAATTTCATTACATGCACATTTCTGCTGTGAAGATGGCAAGATAGAAGCAAAAGACTTATGTGATTTTTTTGTTTGTTTAATTTTCTCATCTTGGGCTTGTTCTTAAAAGCTCTTCATGTCTAAATTTTATTCTTGAAATTAATCATGTATTGTTGTTGTCATAATTGATCTATCTGCTAAAAAAAATATGACATTCTAAAGCATGTCATGATGTTTTGTTTTTTTGTGGGTGTCTGTGAAATCCAGATAAATAAATAAAACGCACGCCAATCTGCCTGCATTCATCAACACATTAAAATAAATAAAAGTAACACAGTAATACGATATCTTCCTCTATCCATGTAATTTTCAAATGTAAATAAGAATTAAATTTGCCAATTATACAAAAAGTGTTTTAAATTTAGGCAAACTATAGTTAGATTTTACACTATGTTTTGATTTTACCCCGGGAATTTATACTATATCTTGATTTTACACTATATCTTGATTTGATCCCCAGATTTTATACTATATTTTGATTTTACCCCCAGATTTTATACCATGTTTTGATTTTACCCCCGGGTTTTATACTATATCTTGATTTGATCCCCAGATTTTATACAATATTTTACCCCCAGATTGTATACAATATCTTGACTTTACCACCAGATTTTATGATATATTTTGATTTTACCCCCAGATTTTATACTATATTTTGATTTAACCCTCAGATTTTATACTATATCATGATTTTACACCCAGATTTTATACTATATCTTGATTTTACCCCCAGATTTTATACTATATCTTGATTTTACCCCAGATTTTATACTATATCTTGATTTGACAACCAGATATTCTGATTTTACCCCCAGATTTTATATTGTATTTTGATTTAACCCTCAGATTTTATACTATATCATGATTTTACCCCCAGATTTTATACTATATCTTGATTTGACCCCCAGATTTTATACTATATCTTGATTTTACCCCAAGATTGTATACTATATTTAGATTTTATACAATATTTACCTTTTACCACAGATTTTATACTATATTTTGATTTTACCCCAGATTTGATACAATATTTAGATGTTACCACCAGATTTTATACTATATTTAGATTTTACCTCAGAATTTATACTATATTTTGATAGTTTACAGCATATTTTATATTATGGTTTGGTTTTTCCTTCAGATGTAATGATCATAAGGTTTCAGCTCATATACCCATTATATTATAGTCTTATCGACAGAATAAATTACATTTGTGGCATGCCTTTACTCAGTTATTGAAGAAAATATTAACTGTATATATGTTTTGATCCTGAATTTGTCAGTAGACAGCCACAAAGAAAGATAAAATGTTTTCCATCTCCTGTTTTGTTTAGAAAAGGTGTATCCTGAACGTGCCTTTCCTGCTATATTACGTGCATGCAAACACACATCCTTTATTTAACACGAAATCACAAATATGGTGTCAATTCTGAACATGTGGATCATTAGACAATCTGAAATATTTCTTTTATATTATATTTCATAAAAATAGCAGTTTGCGCCATCATTACGCCGGCTAGCTGAGGTGTGTGAGCGGATAGGACTGACAGGTAGGGCGCTGTGCTAGCTTACCGGCTAGTTCATTCACCATAACAAATATGATGGCTGAACAGTAAATAATAAGCGTGCTCATAGTTTTTCCCCCACTGCTGAAATGTTAAAAGGGGCAGTCTAAAACTGATTCAGTGTCGTTTTAGTCATTTAGTTAACAGCGACGTGTTGTTAACACGCAGACGCTAGCTGGCTAGCCAATGATTAACCAGAGAGAACGAGCTGGCTTTTATTACAAACAGATGGTTTTGAGCTTGCTGTTGTTTTGTTATTGGTGTTGATCCCGGTGCGTTTCTAATAAATCTAATGAGCACATGTTCTAAGCGACAGACCGGCAGAAAAAACAAACATACACTCTCTCTTTCACTCTCTCTCTCTCTCTCTCACACACACACACTCAGGCCTCCTACACATCCTCGCGTCCCGCTAAACCCTGCCTTTCCTGTTCCTGTTTCCCGGCTTACCGTCTCGGCGTTGGCGGTGCTGGCGCTGGCCGTGCTCGGGGTCGGAGATCGCTGCAGCGTTACCAAAGCCATGCTGTAAAGCCTCTAATAATCCAAAAACGAGCCCAAAACTGTCCAGAAAGGTGGCTCAGGTCTTTAACTGCGGGTAAAAATTGCCCCAAGCAGCTCTTGGCATCTCCGGCGGCTGGGATGTGATCACGGTGGCGCTTTGCATGAAGCCTCGCCTGATTTTGGTCGGAAAGACGAGCCGCTTAAACTTCTTACATGTCATAAAATTTCTGAAATATTCGCCTTAGATAACAGTGTTTCTGTACTGGATCGGAATCGGCGGCTGAATCTGACTCCTACAGAGTGTTCATGATGAGTGTAGGAGCGGCTGATCTCTCTCTCACACACACACACTATCTCTCTCCCTCTGACTGTCTCTCTCTCTCTCTCTCTCTCACACACACTCTCTATCTCTCTCCCTCTGACTGTCTCTCTCTCTCACACACACACTCTATCTCTCTGTCTGTCTCTCACTCACTCTCACTCTCTCTCTCTCATACACACACTACAGCATCAGGACATGTGAGAAAATGCAGACATCATGGTGATGCTATTGGCTGTCAGGGGTTTACAACTAACAATGGCAGTGGCAAACTAACACTAAGATATTTTTCTATGACAGCATCAGTGGTGGCTGGTATACAATTTACAAGTGGATTTTTACTGTCATTCCTCTATATAGCCTGTATACATTACAGCGGAATGTTGTTTTTCCAGGAGCATGGATGCAACACGTAACAGACTACATAAAGTGCAAATACACAACATTGTGAGATGTATACATGAGATTGTTTACTGTGAACATCTTAACGTGCATGTCAATACAAACAGTTTGGATTTTTGTGAAAGCAAGTGCATCCATCCATTTTCTATACCGCTTATTCTATCCCAGGGTCACGGGAATCCTGAACCCTATCCCAGGGGACCAGGTGGGCACAATCACACACTCATTCACACACTACAAACAATGCGGAAAGGCCAATCAGTGTACAACGCATGTCTTTGGACTGGGGGAGGAAACCCCCGAAGCATGGAGAGAACATGCACATGCAGGGTGGAGGCAGGAATCGCACCCCAATCGCCAGAGGTGCAAGGCAAACGTGCCTTGTGGTTAACATGCCACTGGCAACAGCAACGGTGGTCTGGGACTGGGGCAGATTTTTTTCTAACCCAGAGGGCCATTTTTTCATGCAGGTTATCAGTTACAGCCATGTGACCCCCCCCCCCCCCCACACACACACACATGCGGAATACAGCATGAAACAATAATAAGACAGACGATTAACCAGTTCATATGGAAGGTCTCACTTTGGGGAACACAAAAAAGCTCCCACTAAGCATGCACACTTTGATATTTTAGTCTAACTGTTAACATTTTTAGAACCTTATAACATTTATACCTTCCCCATACCACATGCCTACTGGTCAGGGTTATTATATGAATTACATTGTATTATATGATGCTGTGATAGGAAAATAATCAACAACAGAGTGGTGTGATGCAGTCTGATGTAAAATGGAGTTACAGTTAGAACCAACAGCACATCCCAAAGTGTTCTTTTATACCACAGTAATTTAAAAAAAAAAAAATTATTATTTATTTACAATTGTCATGTCAAAGAATCCTGGGTAAGTAACAAGTGTAAATAAATGGGAATCGTATGTGTATTATTGCCATATTTCCATTGCTGGACACTGGGAAGTTTTTTTTTTTTTTTAAAGTTTCCCCAATATGTGTGAGTGCCATTGAAGCTGTATATCAGATCATGTATATTTGCCTACCTTAACCATGACTGTGCTCTCAAGCATACTGCAGGCTATTTCTCTTATGAAAAAATGTACAACCTAATATGACTTCTTGGTGCCAAGTTATATGTATGTTACAAAGCAGATTATGTTAAATAAAGTTTTATACACTCACCCAACACTTTATAGGGAACACTATACTAATACGGGGTAGGGCCTCCCTGTGCTCTCAAAACAGCCTCAGTTTCTCATGGCATGGATTCCATAAGATGTTAGAAACATTCCTTTGAGATTCTGGTCCATGCTGACATGATTGCATCACGCAATTTCTGCAGATTTTTCAGGTGTACTTTCAAGCTGCGAATCTCCTGTTCTACCACATCACAAAGGTCACTGAAGAACATTGAATGCAACGAAAACCATACAGGCCTCCCCTGTGACTACAGCTGTAGCATGCCCTATTGGCACCGTTAATGCATGCTCAGTGCCACTGGTTACATAAGGTTTCCTTCTGTTGCACCTAATACCACTCAGGCATGTTTGCCTAACACAACCAAAGCCATACAGGCCTTCCCAGTGACTAAGGTTGTAACAAGCCCCACTTGCATCATTAATGCATGCTCAGTGTCACTGGTTCCATATGACATAGGTCAGCTTCAGGTTTGTCAGTTGGGTACCACCACTCAACAAAGTTTCACTTCTTTAACCCTGGAATGTCTCCTCATGGCAGAGCAGTGGCAGGAACATCTCCCTGATATCCCCTGCACACCTTGGGTTAGGTGTTACTATCCCAACACTTCTCTTTTCTCCTCACTCAGAGCCAAAATCTGCTTTTCTCTGCCTCTTCAGCCAGGTCTTTCAGGGCCTTCTGCTGGTTTGCTCCAGTTACTTCCATATCCATCAGGAGTCGAACAGTTGATGTTCCAACAAAGCCATGGCATCCCACTTCCACCAGGTAGATGATGGTTCTCCAGCCAGCCTCCTTACACTCAGCGATGAGATCAGAGTACTTCAGCCTCTTCCTCTCAAAGGCAGCTTCTGTTCCTTCCTCCCAAGGGACAGTTAGCTCGATGAGGAGGACCTTCGTGGCGCCACTGGACCACATCACAGTATCAGGACGGAGACTTGTGTTGGTGATCTCCTCAGCAAACTGAAGCTTCCTGCCAAGATCGACTCTAATTCTCCAGTCCTAGATGAAAGGAACTTTACTTCATGGAACTGTTGGTATGGTGCTTGTGTTACCCCCTCCTTCTCTAATAAATCGGATGTGCTGACATCCTGGAGGAGGATGACCTGTCTACGCTCCTCCAGCACCTTGGCCAATCTGCTCAGGACTTGGTCTTGTCACCACCATCCTTGGGAGAATGCAACCTTGCAGCTTGATGAGATGTGCTGGAGACTTGCATTAGGACTGCTACAGAGGGGACAACATTCTTCATGGCCACACCACTGGTGCAGGTTCAGTTGTCAGGGGAGTGTGTTGTATGTTGCCCTGATAAGAAAACCAAGCCTTGTCTGTGGGAGTTTCCACAGGTCCGCCATGCTGATGTTTCTGTTGACAATGCCTTCCCACGTTGTTCTGCCTTGATCTTACAGCGCTCGTCCTCCATCCTTGTCACCTTAGACACTACCAGTCCTTTCCTCTCTTTCCTGCTGGCTATGGACCATACCCGTGCAGCTTCTCCCCACCCAAGACTTGTCCTTCCTGTCTGGACTCTGCTGATGATCTCTTTGTGTTGCAGCCTGTTAATTGCCAGATGGACATAGTATGGGCTTTCCACTTGTAGCCCATGTGGACCTGGACATTTGTACTCTGTACTGCCTGGTCATTAGACTCTCTCTCAGCTTCAACACTAGCCTGGTCTTCTCCTACTTGTAGCCCATGCTGATGGATTGCAGCGGCAGCTGTAAGATGTTCTTCCTAAAGCGACCAGTTTCATATTCATATCACCAAATATTCTTTAAAATTATACAATACATTTACTAATGTAATTTTTGGCCAATAAAATTTTTTTTAAGTGGGTGAATTTATAATTTTTTTTTTGTAAATTTTTTTCTGAATTTTTCTGAGTTTTGTAGTTTAGAACCATATGTTCCCATTCGTATTACTTTTCCCCTGTAAACACCTTTATGAGACATTACACAAGCTATTAAAGCTGCAGTATCAAACTTTTTTTTTGTTGAAAATGAACAAAAATCAATTATTGAGCTACTACATAAAAAAAAAATCAGTGTTCAAAACTGTCTCCTTACCTTACCCAGTTTTGCAATGGAAAGCTTGTAATATTGATTTATAATTTAAGCTGTCGATTTACTGGGAAGAGTCAGTTTGACGTCATTTGCGTGACCTTTGACATCACGTCCGTAAACAGAAAGAAGAAGAGCCGGCTACTAATATATTGGGGGGTGGGATGAGGATGGTGCTATGTTTGTAGCTTGTTCTTACAAGAGTTGCTTAGAATTTAAACTTGTCATCTACAGTAGATGGCTGCTTTATTCTGGATAGTTCTAAATCAGCTGTTGTCAAAACCAAGAAGTCTCGAATTGTGGAGAGCCTGCAGCCAAAAAAGGGAAAGCGACATAGCCCGTGCTAAACCAAGAATAAATATCGGCGTGGCTTTTGAGAAATGGTGACGACCCTGAAGACTGACGCAGAGATGTTTTTTTTTTCTGCTGAACAAGTAATGACAGTTCAGTGGCTTAGTAGGTAGATAGCAAACATTAGCACACATGTTCACTTGATTCAGCTAGGTATTGAGTTTCCTATGTTGTTTTTTTGTTTCGCTATGGTCAGTGTGGTAAACTGCACTTATTTTCTGCTAACTATGAGAGAAAGCAATTCACCTAAACGCCAAGAAAACCATACCCGCTGCCACCTCCGCTGTGAAGTATTGGAGCTAATATACAATACATACTTATATCTCGAACCATCAGATACATTCCAACCTATATATAAAAATAAATTTAAAAAAAACTCAGCAAGTAGCTTGCAATTTTATGTTTCACACAGAGATGGCGATAGAGAGGCAAAAATTCAGAACTGCATCTTTAAAAATCTCTTCAGATGCAAAAAAGATACATCTCATGATAGACTCATAAAAGGAATATATAAAATGTAAATAAATAAATAAATATAAAAAGTCAACTCCAGGCCGATAGCAGTTCTGACCTCAGTTCTGTATTGGAGAATGGCAATAAAGTTGACTGGAGTGTAGTGAACTTGGCCTCTGTAAGGACTGTGAGTTTGAGTTTGGAGCTCTTGAAGGTAGCACAGTGGGACAGTACTTTGTACAGTGTTACATAACACTGCTGCTGCATGTTAGTTTGCTGAGAAGAGTTTGCTGAGAAGAGTGGAAGCACAACCAAAACTCTGGTAAGTCCATCTGTTTCCACTAATTTCAGTATCTGCGATCTCCAAATTGATGTCACATCTTATAGAAGTTCTCTTGCATGTACTGATTAATTTAAAAAATGAGTTTCAGTTTATGTCCTGCAGATTTCGAGGAAAATAATGGGCTGTCTCATGTCAGAGTAGAAACCATGTAATTCTACAATGCTGGTTTTGTTGGAATCAGCTGGTTTTATCAAATATTATTTAATATCGAGACTGCATTGTTTTGCATTAACCAGCATAATGCATGATGTTTGTAAACTGTGACACCAGGGTTGAACCAGAACAGAACTAAGCAGCATGGGTCATGTAGACCTTTTTTTTTTTTAGATGTATATTATTATTATTATTATTATTAATATTATTATTATTATTATTATTGCAACAGCAGCAACTGTAGCATATGGTGTTGTTTAAAATGTCAAGCAGTTGGTCTGTGTTCTGGTTGTGTGACATTACATAAAACATATTTGTACCAAATTCCATGCATTTTAAGACATCTTGCACAAATGCAGTGACCTTGTAGAAGTTGATTCAATTCCAACTCCAGTGCCTCTAAAAGACAGACATATTAATCAGATATATAACCTTAAAAAAAAAGCATTTAGTATTTTTCACCCCTCATGAGAAATCTAATTTAAGGGGATTTTAAAATTATATTGCCTACTTATTTTAGATGTCAAAAAGACAGAATAACTAAGAGTACTTCACTTTTCTGTGATCGTACCTCAAAAAACAATACTGTTTTAACTGACAGCAACCTGCAACTGGCCATCTGGTGTTTTTGTGTATTATCAGCTTATTTAGTTGATGTGAGGGAAGTCTACCACCTGTGAACATGGCAGGAGTTGGATTGCTAGAGATTATTCTACAGTACTGCCTGTATGTACTTTCCTCTAGCAAGGAATCAGTGGTGGAGTTGTGGGGCAAAAAACAGAAAAACTGGAAATGGTTGAAGAAGACTTTCAGCATCGTAAAGTGGCTGACATCACCAATCATACTGACTACTGATAACCCTCGACTGATATTAGTCTGAAACAGATTGTTTTTAATCTGTGTAGTTAAAGAAGTAAAGTTGAAAATGTTAAAGTTAAGAATATACACGTTCTAGCAATGTGGTTATCTTTGGGTTTGGGTTCTTTAACCTTAACAGATCCATATATGCAAAATAGTATTTTGGAGACTTAATATAAAATAAATATCTATCAATTTTATACAGCAATTAAATCAGTCTTGCCTGCCTTGTGCCAAACTTAGTCAGAGAGAGTCGCGTCCTCAGACCCATGGTAGGCCTCTAAGTGCCTCCTATCCACCCTGATGGACAGACCCTTAAAGGTGCCAAAATGTCCCTGTCCTAAGCAGCAAAGAGTCCAGGAGTGCACATCCCTGAAGTGTAAAGTCTGACAATTAAACATTTTATGGATTAAATCTTTGCACATTGGACAGCAACTACATCAGATCAGTGGGTCCTAATGACAGTGTCACTGGGATATAAATTTCGGTTCTGACACCAGGTCCCCAACCATTTCAAGGCTTTGTCAGTATCAGACTCCAACAAAATGATTGCATTGATCCAAGAAGTTCATTTTCTTTTTGGACAGAGCTGTCCAAAAAAAAGGTAGACCCCACAGGTCACACCTTCCAATGAAGGACATGGAGAGATTACATACAAAAATTAGATTTTTAGTTGAACCAGTTCTTAAAGACCGTCCCTTTTTGGATGAGTTGGCTGTCAGATGTAGTACAAGTCTGATTCAGTGGACTTGCTAAGCACTTCATTTCATGCACCCATTGCCTCAGAACAGAGATATTTTATTGGTTTAGCCTTCCAAAGTTTTACTTATCTGCCAATGACAAGTAAACTGATTGTGGTTCTCCCTGGCAGAGCCAAATAATCTACTGGAACAGGATGTGTTGGCCCACAACTGGCCTCAGCGTCTATCACATGCTTTTGCTCCTCTACCACCACTTCTTAGAAAATTGTACAGAATTCAGCAACTAGGCCACATAGTCCTCCTCCTGGTCCTGAGATAGCTGCAAAGACCTTGGTTTCTACTGTTGCTTTTTGCTAGTCCCTGGTGGCTTTCTCACCATCTGCTGTTCCAAATGGATGGAGAAGTTTGGCACCCTCAGCCAGCCAACCACTTCTGCCTATAGGTCCAGCCCCTTGGAACGAAGCGTGAATTGAGCAAGCAGACAGGTGTTGTATGCCCTTAAGTGGATGCAGTTACACGAATTGTGTGTACCATTGGCCAGATCCAGCGTGGCCGCCATTTTAGGGCACCATTAAACCATAGACGCATAAACCTCTCTGAGGGCTCATAAACTTATTGTAATCTCTGTTCATCACAGTAGCTGACTGTGGAATCTCGTTATAAATAATATGAATAAATTTTTAAAATTTAGCCTTTTTGAAGAAAATAACTGTCAAAATTGTTTTTATATGCTGCTGAAAAGTATAATTTTTTACTGAGTTTTCTAAATAAAATGTAATATTTCTATCTATACAGAAGGATAAGACCAGTATTGACATAAATGGAAGTCAAAAAGCATGGTGGCTTTTATAATTGTAACAACAGATCTTTATCACCTATGTGTATGTAAACATGTGTGTAAATACCTTTGGATGACCTCAGTTAATACTGAAAGTTACTTTCAGAATGTTTATGTGATATTGTCTCTTTGCAGCCATGCGTGTAGCGATCATCGGAGCTGGGGTTATTGGCCTTTCCACAGCCCAGAGTATTTACGAGCATTACCATGACAAAATCAGTCCCTTGAATATAGATGTCTACGCAGACGTCTTTACTCCTTTGACCACCAGCGATGGAGCAGCAGGACTGTGGCAACCATACCTCTATGATAAGGGCAATATCCACGAAACGTAAGGGCAGAGATGAGTGGATCTGGGTCAAATTCCAGTCACAGGGGGCCAAACACACAGCTACTGCTTAGCTAGATAACTAATTACCTTAATAGAAATATATTATAAAGGTCATCAAACGCTGCTTATTTGTCCTGAGGATGGTTTTTCAGAGAAAGATTAAGCCTGGTCTTGGAACAAGGATAGTCATTCCTTGGTGGATTTGCTAGTGTGCTTAGGATCATTATCCTGTTGAAAGGTCCTTTCAGTTCACCTTCAACTTTTGGACAGATGGCCTCGTATTATCTTCAAGCACTCTTTGATATGATGCAGAATTCATAGTTGAATCAATGAATGCAAGCTGTCCAGTTCCTGAGGCAGCAAAGCAACACCAAACCATAACATTTCCACCATCATGCTTCAGAGTTGGTATAAGGTGCTTCTCCTGAAAATCTGTCTTTGGTCTGCGCCAAACATGTCTGCTGTTACTGTGGCCAAACAACTCTATCTTTGATTCAAGAACATTATTCCAAAAACCTGGTCTTTGCCTATGTGCTCGTTGGCAAACTGTAGTCTTGCAAAGACTTTTTCCTGGCTCGCCTCCCTTGCAGGTCAAATTTGTGCAATCTCTTTCTGATTGTGGAAGCATGCACTTTGACACCAACAGTTGTAAGACTTACTAGTAGATCCTGTCATTAAATTTATTTTGGAGTTCTTTCAGACTTCTTTTTGCATCAAACGGTCTGCTCTTGGGCTGAATTTGATGGGACGGACAGTCCTGGACAAATTGGCAGTCATTTGAAATCTGCACCATTCGTAGATTGTTTTCCTTACAGTGGAATAATGTATTTCAAATCATTTGGAGATCATTTTAAATCCCTTGCCAGACTCATAGGCATCCAGAACCTTTTTTCTGAAGGCCTTACAGAACTCTTTAGATCTTGGCATGATGACACCACATACCTCAATAGCAAAGGGAACGCCAGACACTAGATATGAGAGGGGTTCAGTCAGGTTCTACATATGTAATTAGTGAAAATGAATGACATTGATTGTTGTATGTGATAGAATTAATGAATAAAAATGTTACTTAATTATTATTTTTTAAATTCTGCACTGCTTAGATTCTTTGTCTGTATGTGATTGGTTATAAGCGATGCAGCCACTTGATGCCGGTTGTTTTCATTCCTTTTCCAGAAAATGGAACAAAGAAACATTTGATTACCTTCTGAGTTTCCTCAGTTCTCCCGAATCTGTTACAATGGGAATATTCCTGCAGTCGGGCTACAACCTGTGCACCCAGCATGCCCCGGTAAAAATTACTTTCTTGTGTTTTTGAAGGTTTGTTTTTGACATATATACAGTAGTTCCTTTATAAGAATAAATCTCAGCTAGAGGAATACAATTCAAACTGAAACACCCCCCCCCCCCCCCCCCCCATTGATATACAGAGTAGTTCATATTCTTCTTTTCAGCAGACTTACTTTGAAATTAAACAGTTTATAATGTTAAACGGTTTATAAATGTTAAAATGTTACACAGCTATAATGTTAGCTGGAGAATGGCAGCATTAATTTTTAATTTAAAGGTATTTATATCCTGTACATTGGATGACCCATGCAGCACTCACCGGTACTTTTATATCAGGGGACCGAAATTGGTTGGACAAATTAACATTAAAATTTATGTTTACTTAACTTAATTAACATAAAAAATTTGCTAGGTTAAAAATACACTGTAATTAATCAGTTCATCCAGCATCCATATGTACACTACCAATCAAAAGTTTGGACACAGCTACTAGTAGAAGGCTTTTCTTTTCTTTTCTTTTCTTTTCTTTTCTTTATTTTTACTATATATTTTCTGCTATTTCATAATAATAATGAAAACATTAACATGTTAAGAAATAAAATGAAGGGGTGTCCCTTTTCATATGTTCATAGTTACAATTAATGTTAGTGGAACAAGTTAGTTGCTGTTATATTGTAGTAGCTACAAACTGTCATTTCCTCACCAGTTTTTTTCCCATCTTACTTAAAGTTTATAAGACAAATGAAACACAGCTTTATATTTTTCAGAAAACAGGAAAGCCCTCCATCCTGAAGACTTTCCCATGTTACAAAACCTAAAGTTACACCTTTTCCTCTGACTGTTACAAAGAGCTAATACTCCTTCCAAAAATGATTCCTTAGAGAAAGCTTCATTATCGATTATATACTTTTCTTAGTTAAATAAAATGTTTTAAATCTGGGTATTAGGTTTAGATAATGTGGCACCTCAGCCATACAAGTCCCTGTTACCATAGAAACGGTAACATATTAGAACGAGTGCATTAATATAAAGCTGTGATTTGTATTGTAGGTAGAACTAATGTCAGAGCTGCTGATATAAAAAAAAAATTATCTCCTTCTGACCAATCAGAAATGAGAATTTAACAGTACAAGTGGTATCTTATTTGGAATACTTTATTACAAAGTATTTCATATTTTAAATTCTTTGGGAAGTGCAGTCATGAGGGTGTACATGTGGGACCGATTTTCAGTTGTTTATATAAATGTGGGTCACAGTTGTCTGTTTTCGGAGCACTCACTAGTGATTTAAATTCACACCTCTAGTCTTAACCAGATGCCACATGAACTTTTCTGGCAAGCTTGCTTAATTTAAAAAAAAAAAAAAAAAAAGAATAGTGCTCCTCATAGTCATAACCTATTTGCGTTTTTATCTGTTAAGAACACGTCATCTGTTTATTCTGAAAAACTGTATTTGTATTCAGTTAAATCCCTACTACATACAGTATCTCACAAAATTGAGTACACCCCTCACATTTTTGTAAATATTTGATTATATCTTTTCATGTGACAACACTGAAGAAATGACACTTTGCTACAATGTAAAGTAGTGAGTGTGCAGCTTGTATAACAGTGTAAATTTGCTGTCCCCTCGAAATAACTCAACACACAGCCATTAATGTCTAAACCGCTGGCAACAAAAGTGAGTATACCCCTAAGTGAAAATGTCCAAATTGGGCCCAATTATCCATTTTCCCTCCCCGGTATCATGTGACTTGTTAGTGTTACAAGGTCTCAGGTGTGGATGGAGAGCAGGTGTGTTAAATTTGGTGTCATCGCTCTCATACTCCCTCATACTAGTCACTGGAAGTTCAACATGGCACCTCATAGCAAAGAACTCTCTGAGATGGCCTAGGCTATAAGAAGATTGCCAAGACCCTGACACGGAGCTGCAGCACGGTGGCCAAGACCATACACCGGTTTAACAGGACAGGTTCCACTCAGAACAGGCCTCGCCATGGTCGACCAAAGAAGTTGAGTGCACGTGCTCAGCGTCATATCCAGAGGTTGTCTTTGGGAAATAGACGTATGAGTGCTACCAGCATTGCTGCAGAGGTTGAAGGGGTGGGGGGTCAGCCTGTCAGTGCTCAGACCATACGCCGCACACTGCATCAAATTGGTCTGCATGGCTGTCGTCCCAGAAGGAAGCCTCTTCTAAAGATGATGCACAAGAAAGCCCGCAAACAAACAGTTTGCTGAAGACAAGCAGACTAAGGACATGGATTACTGGAACCATGTCCTGTGGTCTGATGATAAGATAAACTTATTTGGTTCAGATGGTGTCAAGCGTGTGTGGCGGCAACCAGGTGAGGAGTACAAAGACAAGTGTGTCTTGCCTACAGTCAAGCATGGTGGTGGGAGTGTCATGGTCTGGGGCTGCATGAGTGCTGCAGGCACTGGGGACCTACAGTCATTGAGGGAACCATGAATGCCAACATGTATTGTGACATACTGAAGCAGAGCATGATCCCCTCCCTTCGGAGACTTGGCCGCAGGGCAGTATTCCAGCATGATAACGACCACTGCCTTGCTAAAGAAGCTGAGGGTGAAGGTGATGGATTGGCCAAGCATGTCTCCAGACCTAAACCCTATTGAGCATCTGTGGAGCATCCTCAAATGGAAGGTGGAGGAGCACAAGGCCTCTAACATCCACCAGCACCGTGATGATGTCATGAAAGAGTGGAAGAGGACTTCAGTGGCAACCTGTGAAGCTCTGGTGAACTCCATGCCCAAGAGGGTTAAGGCAGTGCTGGAAAATAATGGTGGACACACAAAATATTGACACTTTGGGCCCAATTTGGACATTTTCACTTAGGGGTGTACTCACTTTTTTAGCCAGCGGTTTAGACATTAATGGCTGTGTGTTGAGTTATTTTGAGGGAACAGCAAATTTACACTGTTACACAAGCTGTACACTCACTACTTTACATTGTAGCAAAGTGTCATTTCTTCAGTGTTGTCACATGAAAAGATATCATCAAATATTTACAAAAATGTGAGGGGTGTACTCGCTTTTGTGAGCTACTGTATTTACTGTATAGCACAGTGATTTCTGTTCAGCTTCATTGTCCTTGTTTAATTTTAACAGGAGAACAGGAACAACAAAAATTGTATCATAGTCCAATGACTTCCCCCACACTATGTCAGAAGTGAGATTTGATCATTTGAAGAAAATGACTTCAGTGTTGTCTCTTTCTCTGCAGGAGCCATCGTTTAAAGATATTGTGTTGGGTTTTCGGGAACTCACCCAGCGTGAACTTGATATGTTTCCTGGATATAGGTACACACAGTTAAATCAACTAAAATTAGCATTATATTAAGACATTATGATAACAGAATAAACACTGTAACATTTAATCCTGGAAACTTTATTCTGGATAATCATTTTGATTACCACAATTGGTGGTGGTGGTGTAATGGTGTGGGGAATGCTTTCTTTGTTTTTGTTTCTTAGCATTTTATTATTGTTAAACATTTAGTAAAAATGTAAAACATTTGTCTAAAAATTTATTTTTATTTGGGCCGTAAACTTGAGGGTTAAAACTGCAGCCTTCACAGCTCTTCAGTTTTCTGTGTAATTATGTACTTTTAAGGTAGTAAAGCTGTTGCTGTTTTTATTCTGCTCTGGCAAATGGTCTAATTCAGTCTGCCTATGATTATAGTCTTAGATAATTATTCAGAATATCATTACTTAAAGGTCAATAAATGTAGCTTTGAATGTGTATATGTAGCTGTTTTCCATGCTCAGGTTTCACTGTTTTCTTTATTGTTATGTTGTTCTCAGTTTGGGTTGGTTTAACACTGCTATAATGCTGGAAGGGAAGACGTATCTGCCCTGGCTCATGAACTGGTGAGAGCTCAGGCTTTATCTCAGTGCTGTTTAAACAAAATTTATCCTGTATAAAAAAAAAAAAAAAAAAAATTTATGTCCCCTTGATCAATGTTTTACCAGGTTGACACCAGTGTTCACTTTTTATTGACCTAGCTAAGCAAAAGCAGTGAGTGCAGTTAATAAGTGAGGAGTAAAACACAATGAGTCATCAATGTGACTGGCTCCTAACCTAAAACTCGTAAGAAAAGTCAAACAAACAAGGGGTAATTTTATTGGATTTTAATAGCCATTCTTTTCCTTTACTCAGGTTGGCAAAAAGAGGCGTGACATTTCACCACAGAAAGATCCATTCATTTCAAGAGGTCAGGCTAATTTTGTGATTATAGCATATACACAGTAGATACTTAAAATTGTTTAAATTGCCGTTTTATGTATTCAAATATGACTAGTATGAGTCGATATACAGTAAGATAATGCATTAGACCAATTTCCAATTAAGGAACTTTCTCTCAGTTCTGCCATTGTTTTACACTGATCCTTTTCAGTATTCTGTCCTTTGTGTTAAAGTACTATCTTTAACAAATCCTGTATAGTAACTTTCCATCAAGACATACATCAAAATCTCCTGTCTGCCTAAAAGTCGATCAAGAACTGTTTTTATTTAAAGGCTCATCAAAAACCGTTATGAGTTCACTCATCCTCACACTATTTGCTTCATCTGATTTGAGAAATGTCATTTATGAATAAATTTTTAAAGCTGAGGAAGTAAAACAGTTTCTTTTGGTTCTGGATTCAGACAACATTGTTAACATTTGTCACATGTTGTAGTTGGCAGAGAGTGGAGCGGACATTGTCGTCAACTGCTCAGGTGTTCGATCAGGTGACCTCCAACCTGATCCTGAGCTCACTCCAGGCAGAGGACAGATCATCAAGGTCAGAGATCAAAGGTCGCCCAGTTACTCATAGCCAAAATGAGAACACTGATATAATCCGGAGTGCCATGATTTAAAAATGTGGTTCCATCTGCCTTTACCTGTTCTGCTCCATTAGGTCGATGCTCCTTGGATAAAGCACTTTATTCTGACACACAATTTCACATCAGGCGTTTACAGTTCACCGTACATCATCCCAGGGTGAGTTTTCTTGATGGCTTAATAAAACTAGGGATCTAAAATATTAATGTAGATAATGCATAATGTACTGAGATATATATATATATATATATATATATATATATATATATATAGTGTGTGTGTGTGTGTGTGTGTGTGTGTGTGTGTGTGTTTATTTATTTATTTATTTATTTATTTATTTATTTATTTATTGCATAATTCTGAGCATATTATTATTAACCAACTCCATGTTTCCCAAGCTGTTCACACGTCTCTTGACACAAACATGTAACGGTGCTAGCTTTCCTCTAATGGAGAACTTGTGTCTCTCATAACAAAATGTCCTATAACTACAAACAACTGATGGTGTTATAGTAGGTGCCCTGTCAAATACACCAAAATGTATGTTGTCTACAGAAAAACTAAATAAAATGTTTTTAAAAAATTATAATTTATTTAATCTATGTCTTCTGAGCATATTTTCTCTTTGCATGTCTAATGAGTCCCTAACATGTAGCCTAGTCTACATTTACTCCAATCATATCTGAGTGGATATCTCCTAAAATACATATACTAATTAATGCTTTTAAAATTTGAGACTTATCATTTTGCTAATGTCCAATAAAATAATACTTGTATACAATGAAAACAATTTGTGTATATATATTCGTCACTTGGCAGATACCTGTATTCAGAGTTGAGTTACTCATTGAAGATTTAATACTAAAATTGCACAATTGAACATATGTCTTGCAAGATATAAGCTTGAGCTAGGCCCTATATTAAGTTCAGTGCCACTGTCTGACAGTCTGATATATAAACTATACACAATAAATATATAAATATTGGAATTTTAAGTTAGTCTTGGACTGTAAATACATTTTTTAAAAATTCTGGAATGCATTTGAGGCCAATGTTTAATACATAAATACGATAAATACTAATACTACATGTTTTTTATACGGAAGAAATATATATATAAAATATATATCCTCCTGCACACATTACAGTTTCATGACCACGATTTATCTCTTGGCTTTTTTAAGTTGCATGCATGAGTAACTGTTGGAGCATTATATAATAAAATAACATAAATAGCAAAATAATAGGATGTGCTGGATCAAGTGCTATTTTATAAGCTTCTGAATAGCGAGAGTGGAAGCCATATTATTAAATCAAGTTTGTAGTGATTAATGTGATAAATAAACAACTAGGACAATGTCTGGAATCCACTGCAAACAAGAAGTTGTTAATTAGAACATGCAAACCAAGTTAAACATAATGGAGTATGCAAACATTTGTAAATTGGATGGTGTTACTGGTTTGAAAACTTTTTTTTGTCTTTTTGTTGCTTCATTATTTCTGCTAATGATCAAGACCTGTCATGTATGAGCAGAAATGGAACAAGTGCTGTTTACTTGTATAAACACATTTTTTGTGTACCTGAATTGTTTAGTTCTGCAGAACTGGCTTAGTTTGCATAGAGATCTGATCAAAATAGATTATGCTTGGACCTGTACCAAGTATAACTCTTTCTGGTATTGAACACTAACCTCACGGACCCAACCCAGCAATACTACATTGATTTGAATATAAGCCTGTTCTGCTTCTTCAGGAGTCGTCTAGTGACAGTTGGGGGAATTTTCCAAGTGGGAAACTGGACTGAACAGAACAATTCCATCGACCACAAAGGCATTTGGGAGAGAGCCTGTGCATTGGAGCCAAGCTTAAAAGTAAGATAATTATATTATGCTAATGTGTTCTGCCCTTCAGTCCACCCATGCAGTTGATCCATCCATCACAATCCATAAAATCTAATCCACTCCCATTTATCCATCTAGGGATTCAGCAACTAATCGACAAATTTGCTACAATTCAATAATTAAAATAGCAGCCAGTGAATTTTATTATAGATTAGTTGGTCTGTCTTTGAAGCGTGTTGTGTGGCATTTTATTTATGTTTAAGCTATTTGAATAAATTTGCTTATAAGTGGTTAAACTGCATCAACTGGAGGGGCAGTGGTGGCTTGGGGAGGGGCAGTGGTGGCTTGGGGAGGGGCAGTGGTGGCTTGGGGAGGGGCAGTGGTGGCTTGGGGAGGGGCAGTGGTGGCTTGGGGAGGGGCAGTGGTGGCTTGGGGAGGTGGCTTGGCATTTAAGGCTCTGGGTTACTGATCGGAAGGTCAGGGGTTCAAGCCCCAGCACAGACAAGCTGCCACTGTTGGGCCCTTGAGCAACAGGCCCTTAACCCTCTCTGCTCCAGGGGCGCTGTATCATGGCTGACCCTGTGCTCTGACCCCAACTTCCTGACATGCTGAGGTATGCGAAGAAAAGAATTTCACTGTGTTGTAATGTATATCTGATCAATAAAGGCTCATTATCATTATTTTATGTTGATAAAAGCTGCATCCTTTAATTTTCTTAATATAACCAGTATCTTTTGAACATACGTTGTATGTCATCATACAAGTCATCAAGTCACCATCCTGCTTTTGGTTCCCATCGAATGAGCATCTGATTCCATCATTATAAACTAAGAATCAACCCCAAAGGTTTGGAGTCAATTCCACACATGTGAAATGATTTGCCTTGTGCAAATACACCAGTGGATATTGGCCTTTATTTTGAATTTGATTGGAAATTGTACAAACCAGGTTTTGAAATGCAGGAAAGACTCTCCCCCAGACTCTCTTTTGTACCACTGAGGCAAAAAAAATTTGCAGAAGCATTAAAAAAAAAAAGTCTAGAATACAGTGACCTTATGTTTGTTTTGGTGTTTGGTTTGAAAGAAAGTTATCACAGATTGTCTGATAAATGCCAGTAATATTGTATTGTAGTTAGTGACTTAGAATTTCTGCACTAGTATTAGTTGATTCATTGAAATGCTAGGAGGCAAAAAAAAGTACTATATATTTTTTGGTATTTGGTGTCTTTTTTTATTTTTAAATAATCCAAACAATTGTTTATTCAAGAAAAATAATCCACAAATTATTAAGATTGATTATCAACACAGTCGTTAGTTGCCCTATATCCATCCTTTTAAATCCCATTACAGATCCATATATCTCATTCCATACTTTTTATTTCATTGATAAGTTGTAGTGTTTAAATTTAGAATTGTGTCTGGTAAGGATGAGTTTTTTTGGGTTTTTTTAAACAGTTTTTAACAGTAACTGAATTATACGCTCTAAATGACTAACTTCCATCCATTCATCCATTTTCTGTACCACTTATCCTACACAGGGTCATGGGGGAGCCTGGAGCCTATTCCGGGTGACTCGGGACACAAGGCAGGGGACACCCAGGATGGGGTACCAACCCATCACTGAGTGACTAACTTTTTAAAATAAATTTCATAAAGTGAGACGAATCCTGAGGTTAATAGCATCAGATACAAGATATTAACAGGAATATCCTCATTAGACTTTCTTGACTTAACTTGTTTCCAATTCTTGTTGAAATCTTTCCAGGTTTCTCATGAACTCAAATATGTTCCAGTTCATTCAAATTCGGTTCAACTTGCATTGTGATCTACTCAAATAGTCGGACCAGTTTGAATAATAATATCAGGTTTGAATAATAAATGGATGAGGACATTTGTGTATGTTTTCTTTCTGTCAGCATGCTCGCATAGTGGAGGACTGGACGGGTCTCAGACCTGTACGCAGTAAAGTCAGGCTGGAGAGAGAGACCATCCCATACGGACCCAGTGTGATTGAGGTGAGCTTCTGTAGCACAGCCGCACACTAACTAGCACACCCGAGATGCAGAAGTAGTGAAATGTAATTGAATTTATTTCGGGCTGTTCCAGAAACTCTTGTCATTCATTATCAGAGCTTTTTTCAAGTTTGCTTCAGCCCATAGGTTTGAGACATGAACTTGCTTCTTTTTAACAGAAAAGGTATGACTCCAGATTTTGTCACCTTAAATACCTTGACCAAGGGTGGGTTAAAAAAAAAAAAAAAAGAATTAATAATAGACTGGCAGTATGTTCCAATATTTTCCTGCTCCGTTTTAAACTGTATTATAACATAGGGCTACTGAATTCAGATTAGTCAGAAGGTGTTGATTTATTCTCTGTAGCAGCAGCTCTGACAGTACGTAGTCCCGGCTGTAGTCCAGATCACAGTTTTATATTAATACACTCATTCTAATACGTCTCTGTTTCTTTAGTAACAGCTCGCTCCACATAACCTAAGGCAAATAACAAAAGGACACAAAAATGTTATTTAACAAAGAAAAATATATTAATTTGTGTGTCATTTTCTGTAAAGCGTTTATTTATTTATTTTTTTATTTTTATTTTTTTAATGGAAGGGGTGTCTAATGTCCGTGCTATGCAACAATCCAGATATTTTCTGCTACAGGAAAGTCTTCAGGACAGAAAGAGTTTGCTCTTTCTGTTTTGTTTTTCTGTATGATGATGAGCTGTGTATTTTTGTCTTATTGACTCAGAGAGAGAAAAATAGAGAGACTAGTGAGGGAACAAATGTTCATAGCTACAATGATGTAGGTTATAACAGGAACTAACCTGGCTCACGGACAGTCATTAAATGCAACTATAAATGGATAAAAAAGTATGATGTGGTGTTGTTCATTAATAACTTGTTGGCAAAAGTGGTGTGATATAAGCGGAATAAAACACTTTTGGACATGCTGTTATAGGAAAAATAATCATGCTTGTTGTGGTAAAAGTGAATCCACTGTTACCACCACAAGGATGATTATTTTTTCTTTAATAGCATATCGCAACATGTTTTACAAACATTCACTTATAATAAAAAAAAAAACAAGATGAGTAAAATCTATAAGCCCCTAATCAATCATATCATGTTAGCATGTAAAACTGTAATACGTCATGACAGAAATATCTTTGCAATATGTTGTCCAGTAAATATTAGAAGCACAAGTAATGAAACTGAGTTAATACTGGCTCTGATAATGTTACTTAAACAGACAACACAATGTGTATTATGTTTTCCCTTGTCTACTCAACCAGGTAATCCATAACTACGGTCATGGGGGCTACGGGCTGACGATCCATCGTGGCTGTGCTGAAGAAGCTGCCCGTCTTTTTGGCGAGATCTTGCAGCAGCAAGCCAAGGCTAAACCTCGACTCTAATTCAACTGTTATATAAAAGATATTACTCGCCTATTCGAACTAATTCATCCATAAACAATGATCCATATCAGTCTGTAATTTAAATGTAAATCTGCTAGTGGAAACTCATAAATCAGCAGCGGTAGCAGAAATACAAAAATATCATTTTAAAAGATTGTTTAACTCAATTTATACCAATCCTATCCAATGATTAACCAAAGGAAACAAACAAACAAAACTCTAATAATGCAATAAATAGAATTACACACCGTTTTTAAATTTTTTTTTTTTCCATTTGAAATTTAGTTTATTGTAGATACACATGTGGAGCCAGTGTGGCATAGGATATCTGCACACACACAGACACTAAACTCAGCACTAAATCGCAAAGGCAGGCATGTAGGAGAGAGACCTTTCACCGGGTGAACGCACACAGGACTTCACTGGGCACCAAAGCCGGGTGTAAACCCATCAGCTATCATTTCGATGAGGTGATTTAAACGAATCATTAATAAATCATGAATGCAATCGCTGTACAGGTAAGAAGTGAAAAGCGTTAATTGTAAAGCTTAGTTACATATGTAACAAACCCAAAGTCTCTTTGCAAAATACAGTACAATATACCGACAGTAGATATAACGAGAAAACTAAAACTGTTGATGAGCATTTTATGTAATATTTAGCAAAAAAAAAAAAAACACCTCAAAACAATCAAAACAAACCGATTTATTTTTCCTTCGAAGACAAGCCAAGTTTGATGAGCGACATTTACCACTGTTAATAAATGATCATAAAACAAATGTTATTTAGTTGTGTTTAGACTGTATTTGTATGATGCGTGTTCAGTTGCCAGATTGAAGTCTTAACTGTATTCAAGAACATTTGAGAAAGGCAGGCTTTCGATATAGCAGTGAGTGTGTTCATATCTAATACATTATTGACGTGATGGGGAGTGGCATTCTGCTAAACGGGAATGTGTTTGGACTCGCTAAATGCCAGCAAATGACATTTAGAGAAACGCTCATGTGACTTGGTGGTTAAAAATAACAGCTTTGCTGTGCACAACACATTTTCATTCCACACAATTATTGGTGGTGAATGAGGCCCCCCTGCCCCCCCTTGCTGTCTGTTACATCACCACTGAAAGACTTGATTTTGTAGTAAAATAAACTCACAAATTCCTTCTTAACTGTTCTAAAAGCATTTCACTTTCATTAATCTTAACACACACACAGGCACATGCCACATTAATCCACTGCCACTAAACTCCATAATGGAGATCACCAGCTTCCGTCTCACTAGTTTTCATGTCCCTCAAATTGCTGACGCTGTTTGGAACCTGCAGCACATGATTCATTTATATACCAATCTTTCTTTTTTTCCACCCAGTAACACACTTACACACATAACTCATTTATATACACTACCATGTTGGAGGTGAATAAAAATGATTTAGTTATTTTATGGAGTTCTCCTTTTAAAAGTCAAAAACAAAATATACTATTTTACCTGTTGACCCAGTTATAATCAGTCAGCCAAGAGGTTTGGTGTCTAAAATTTGCTTCTTCTTTTTTGGAATAGCGCTACAAATTAAGGAAGCGTATAGATACCAGTTTAGCACTGTGCAAATCTTAGGGTTCTGTAATAATATTTGTGCATGAACACTTTCTTAAAAATATAATGTACATATCAACCTATGCAGTGCTGTGAAAAAAACTGATTTCTTCTGTTTTTGCATAGATCTCGTACTTAATTGTTTCAGAAAAATGTAATAAAATAAAATCTAAGATAAAACAAAGGCAAGCTGAGTAAACACAAAATACAGTTTTAAAATGAAAATGTTATTTATTGAGGCAAAAAAGTTATCCAATACCAGCTGGGCCTGTGTGAAAATGTATTTGCCCCCGTAGTTACTACCGTAATTCCCCAAATCTATGAAACTACATTGATAATGGGGTTCACCTGGACTAAACCTGACCAGGCCTGATTACTGCAAACCCTGTTCGATCAAATCAACACTTAAATAGAACTTTTTCAATAGCACGAAGTTGGTTAAAAGGTCTTACCCAGTAACACACTACTCCACAATTGAAAGAAATTAAAGAATTGATAAGTAAGAAGGTGAAATACATCAGGCTGGGAAGGGTTACTTCATTTAAAGTTTGGGACTCCAAAGAAACACATTGAGAGCCATTATCTCCAAATGGAAAATGGCACAGTAGTGAACCTTCCCAGAAGTGGCCGACCTTCCAAAATTCCTCCAAGAGCACAACAACTACTCCTCCAGCAATTCACAAAACAGTCAAGTACATCAAAGGACCAACAGGCCTCTCTTGCATCAATAAAGGTCACTGTTCATGACTCCACTATTAGAAAGACACTGCGCAAAAATGACATCCATGGAAGAGTGGCCAGGTGAAAACCACTGCTAACCCAGAAGAACAGTAAGGCTTGTCTGAATTTTGCCAAAACATGCCTTGATAAGCCTCAAACCTTTTGTGAGAATGTTCTGTGGACTGAGGAGTCCAAAGTGGTACTGTTTGGAAGACAGGGGTCCCGTTACATCTTGCGTAAACCAAACACAGAATTCCACAAAAAGAACTTCATTACTATGATCAAGCATGGAGGTGGCAGTGTGATGGTGTGGGGATGCTTTTCTGCTTCAGAGCCTGGGCAACTTGCAATACTTGAGGGAAACATGAATTCTGCTCTCTACCAGAAAATCCGGTCTTCGGAATCTCAATTGCAACTAGATTATCCAGCAAGATGATGGATCCAAATCATAGGAGTTAGTCCACCTGTGAATGGTTCAAAAAAAAGGAAAATGAAAGTTTTGGAGAGGCCTAGTCAAAGTCCTGACTTGAACCAATTAAGATGCTGTGGCAGGACCTTAAATGGACAGCTCATGCATGAAAACCCTCCAATGTGGCTGAACTAAAGTAGTTCTGCAAAGAAAAGTGGGCCAAAATTCCACTACAGTGAAAGATCTCCAGTTATCAGAAGCGTTTGGTTACAATTATTGCTGCTAAAGGTGGCACAAACAAATTTTAAGTTTAAGGGGGCAATTAGTTTGTCACACGGGTGATCGGTGATGGATAACTTTTTTGCTTCTATATATATATATATATATATATATATATATATATATATATATATATATATATATATATATATATATACACGCACGCACACATACATATATATATATATATATATATATATATATATATATATATATATATATATATATATATATATATATATATACACACACATATATATATATATATATATATATATATATATATATATATATATATATATATATATATATATATATATAAAACATATAAACCGTATTGTGTGTTTACTTAGGTTGCCTTTGTTTTATGTTGTATTTCGTTTGAAGTTCCAAAACTATATGGTATGAGATATACACAAAAACAGAAGAAATCAGGATAAGATAATAGTGTGTCATACAGTGCCAGACTTGGGCTTGCTTACACTACTAATGTCTAGTTAACTCCGCTGTGGGGGAGCTGCTGATTAGTTGGGGTGGTGGAAAAAAATGTCAGAGATGCAGGCACTAAAGAAAATATTTCTGTTTAGACGAAGCTTCCAATTCTACAGTCAACTGCACAATGTGTGAGACTACACTGAGACTTTAAAATTGATTTCTATTGCTTTAATGGAGTATTGTTAGTTTCATATCAGATTTTTTTTGTTGTTCAAGGGTGGAGGTTCGATGTTTTTTTTTTTCCATCCTGCCCAATGGAGTTCTGAGCAATCCCAGCAGGTCTTGGAGTTACTATTGCCAAGTAAATTTTGAAGTAAAACCCGTGCACTGTGTCATGGTGCATTCCATCGTGATGACCAGCACTGTGCAAAAGAGCGTATTCAGGCTACTGAGGCTGAAGTTGAACATGAAGTTTCAACTCCTAAGTCATTATCAACTTCGGAAAATATCCCTGAAACTGCTGTTGACATAACATCCAAAGCAGGCCAGACATCGAGCTATAAATAGGGCTCCATTGATGGACACGAGCTTCCACGTTGCACACACTCAGTTTCAGAATCAACGATTTCAGCTGCACTGCCAAGTCATCTACACGAGTGAATTTTAAGAATTGGTTCATCCTTAACACAGATTTATTGTTTGGCACATTATTGCACGGATTTATTTATTTTCTTGGAGAACAGCATAGCCTAAAAAGCATTAAAGCCGTTTAATGTGTTTGTAGATTTTTTTTAATCAGCATTTAACTAGACTAATAAAATATTTTTAAAAATAGCAACATCCTGAATCAACTTTTGCTTTAACTATATAAAAAAAGACAGCTAAGTAAGAACGTTTTTGAATAGTCATGGGGTTGTCTGGTGTCAGACGTCGTGCAGTTTGCACAGTGCTATATTCTAGAAGCTTCTATTACTTCTTAGCTACATTAACATCGTAACGAAAGAAGCAATCTACAGACACCAAACATGTCTTAACTAATAGGCAACGTTTGGGATGAGTGTAAAATTGTCTACGTCTCATTTTTGTTTTATTCTTTTGTTTGAGATATTTTACTCTTAAAAAAATAAAAAGGCAGTCAACAACAAAAGCAAAGTAGCAGAGATCTGTTCGCACAACCTCATTTGCATCGTGCAAAAGTGAGGCTCATACTGGCCACCATTTCCTTATCAGCAGTGCTAATGATTAATATCTGCGTGAAGCATCCACTGAATGGTGAACATCATCCACAGTGACCATTATCAAGCTTTTGTCGGAGATAATATTTAACACAGGTGACTTAGTGTGATTACAGTCATCAAGCAGCTCCTGATGTGCGTGTCTGCTTTCGGCAGATGGGATACACACTGTTCCAGTATATGAGAGAATACAGACTGTCTTCTTTGCAAGTCCACCAAGCATTTGTCCCACTGAATCACTGACTTGCTGAATCAAGTAGTCTCATGTGACTACATGAATCATGTGATTCATATTTCAGGCTTTGGTGCTTGACTCCCATTTTCTTCATACATTATACAAATAAACTTCTCTTTCTCCCTCCTCTGTCAGTCTCTTTCTTCTGCATTACTTTTTTAACTTTTCCCTTCATTATTTCCTTCCCTCAATCTTTGTACTGACTCCTCTGTCTTTTCCCCCATTTTCTTCATCTGTCCTTATTTTCCCACAACAACATTATCTCACGTTTCAAACTTTATCCTGTCCTACCCTCTCTCCTCCTCTCTCATTGCTGGGAGGTGGATGAGGAGTTAGAGCGAGGGATGGAGTCTCGGCCCTTCATCTCCTGGCCCCACTCTCTGTGGCTGGACTCCTGGAGGCCTCGGCCCGTCGTCTCTATGGGTAAAGCACACGATGCCACGGCGGCCAGCAGGCAGCAGCAGCAGTATACCGACAGAGTCAGGTACACTGACCACTCCAGCATCACCTGAACACACACACACACACACACACACACACACACACACACACACACACACACACACACACACACACCCTACATTAGGTCTTATACAGTCACTTTTATAATATTAGTCAGTTTTGCAGATTTTCATAACATTTTAGGATGGTGAAATGACTCACTAGGCCTTTAAATGCCTTTTGATAAGCGTTACTTTCACGTTTTAAAATTAATTCAATTAAATTTTTCTTAAATGTCATGCAAGTATTCAAGAGTTTCTGAAATGTAGTTATTGGCACCACATTTGAATAAGTGCTCTATTAGCCACATAATGCACTACATAGGCCTTTCAATGCTATGTGATACCTACTTATTGAACATACTGAATAGGACGTCATATGGGATTCAGCTCAACTGTATTGCAAGGGAATTAAATAATTAAATATGCATTCACTTCCTAGTTCATTAGGCATTCACAGGCCATTTAATCAGGTACATCTCGCATACAGATTACTTTGTAGGTGTACACATAATAACTGTAGCTCATCTGCTGCTATACAGAATTTCCAGAGCCCCACTCTACCCTGTCCATCAATGAAAAGTAACCATGTTGGATGGCACTATTCTACTTAAAGCTTCTACTTAAAGATGTGACTAATGTAAAACTTGAATTAAATATAGTAAGAACAAGCATACAGCAAATGTGTCAAATGTGTCTTTTAGTGCATGATTGCATTGTAGCACTGTTTCTGTAATTATTGATTAGCCTGAGCTGACAGCTTTAAACAAAGTTATATGCCATCATCTGACATTCAGGATCTGTGAATCAGACAACATAATGAGCCAATTATGCTGGCCCAGTGTGAACTATGAGATCATATTAGGGCACCTGAGCCACAAAGGGTGTGATGAGAGCCCCAACACGGGCCATGCCACTGCTCATGCCCAGACCTAGAGCCCGCGTCGCTGTTGGATACACCTACAGAGAGAGAGAGAGAGAGAGACTCTAATTATTGTCTGCCAATATCATTATCAGCAGGAGACAATATCCTGGCAGCAGTATTCCAGCTGGGGCTATTAACATTAGTAGTGATGGATATATAAATATACAATTACATAACTGTTAAAAAGTCTAGAATCACCCATCTTATTTAACACACTTTACAGACTGAATTAACTACGTAATAAGTATTATACCGCAATTATCCATCTATAATATTTCCAATTTAAAAGTATTTGTATTTCCAAATACAAAATAAATGGCAGTCTACTATTCTATTTGTGTGAAGGTCTGGGAAAAGTCTAGACAAATTCTGGAGGAAAAAAAAAATTGTTTTCACAAGAATTTGGGGTTTTGTCCAAATTTCACTAAAAAGATGTGGAAAAGTTTTTATTTATTTATTTATAGCTTGCCTATTGTTTGTACAGAATGGTTAAAGAGCCTCTTTAAAGTGGTGGTAAAAAAAAAAAAATAAAATTTTTTAAAAATCAGTCTACCTTAAGATGTCTAAAATCTTAAGATCTACAGTAAGTGTGATTTCCTCACACAATGAGACCTGGTTAAGAACTCACTTCCCATCATAAAGCAATAATTTTTTTGGTCATTTTTAACAATTTTTAACATAAAATATTATTTATTTGTATATCTTATTTGTTGCATATTAAATTAAATAACATGAGATAAATAAATAGTAGTTGTATTTAGACAATACATTGGTGTGTCAGTGGAACTGGAGCGAAATCTTTGAATGCAAATTTCTCCCTTTTCACTTTTCTCTTATAGCTGAATGAACACAGATCCTCACAGCCACGTTCCAAAATCTAGCAGAAAGCCTTCTCAGAAGAGTGGAGGTTATAACAGCAAAGGAGGGACCATTGTTAGAATGGGATGTTCACAAAGCACATATGGTTATGATGGTCGGGTTTCCACATACTTTTGGCCAAATAGTGTACAGTATATACATTTAGAAGATTTAGAAAGCAAAAAGGCACAAACAATGATTTTGTGGGTATAAAGTGCAACTGAAAAATCTTGGTCTAGCTAAATATATCTGTGTGTAATCCATTTACACACCTACAATAACTTGATCTGGGTCTGCAGTTATAAAAGCCAGACTGCACTCATATTAGCCAATATTCAACCCTGTTGGCTTTTACAGCAGAGCTGAATGAACTCGGGTCATAGTTCAACATCAGGATAAAGCTCAGTGAAATGTTAAAGTTTGATAATGGAAATATGAGGACATGAGGAGTGTGAATTGTGTGTGACAAAACGTACCTCAGGTGTGTAAACGTAGGCTGCCTGGAAACCTCCAGCAATAAATGCCCTCGCAATAAAGATCAGCACTGTTAAAGACGTCCTGCAGCACACACACACAACCAGAACTGTTTCATTGCTGCTTTGAACTGCTGTCCTAGTTTTAATAGGGGGTGTAACTAGTATTCGAGTGTGTTTAAACAAACATTAAAAGCCCAAATCGTTGAAAATGGATCAGTTTTAGAAATCCAAAAACGTGGAGTCCTTGTTAAATATTAAATCCCAACATTTCAGCCCAAGTCATGTGATTGCAGTGAAAGCTTATTTATTTATGTATTTATTTATTTATTACACACAGACTTTCAACTGTTTGCAATGAACAAATCAAACAAAAGCAATTGAAACACAATGAATTGAAACACACAAACTTATAATGACTTCTCCAGTCTCAAAACTATTCCACTGGAGACTTATTATTTGGAGACTGAAATTATTTTGAGACATTATAAGTCATTATAAGTTGCATTTTAAGTTGAATTTGGGGAAACCATGTCATTCATTTTGTTGAACTATTTGAATTGCTTTTGTTTGATTTGTTCGTTGCAAACAGCTGAAAGTCTGTAAATTTTGACAGTAAACTTGATTTGCATTGGGGTTGAAATTTTTTTTTATTGAAACTGTGTATATATACATCTTGCTTTCTGTAAAGCTGCTTTGTGACAATGTCCAATGCTAAAAGTCCTATAAAATGAAACAAATTTAGAATATTGTCTGGGATTGATGGACTCTCAGTCACAGAGCCCACACCTCCTTCGCTAGTCATGACAGGCATTGAAGCCATTTCAAAGCAATATTATATTTGTTATCTAAATGCAGTAAATGTAAATACACTCAGAGATTGTGAAAAATGTTGGCCGTCCTCCTACATTTAAAAAAAAAAAATCTGAGATTTAACCAAAAACAGTTGGACTTTACATTTAATACAGCCAACAGTTTACATTTCTTAATTAGCCATAATTGCAATTCTTGCCAATCCAATCATAAGGACTAGATGAGTTGAATGGACAGAAAGAAATAAAGAAAAATAAGTGTGTGTGGTATGTACCTGCCCACGCAGGCATAGAGCGGCACGATGCAGAGTGAGAAGACGAGGAAGCACAGTGCCATGGTCTTCCTCCTACCCAGCCTATCGATCGCCCACAATGTCACCAGAAGACCTGAAACACATTAATTATGAGTGAATCGCCTTCAGTGCAGTGTAGGCTTTACACTGGCATGTGCCAGTAATCAAAAATCCAGTAATATAAGCCTGTGATTTGCCTTACAGCTGGTACTACTGTCAGGGTTGCTTTTACAAAAAAGTGATCAATACCTTCTGACCAATAAGAACAGAGAATTCCACAGCACTATGATATAAACCATGATATCAATTGCATGTAATACTGTTATCATGGACACTGGGACAGATTATTTGCCAGTAAATTTTATCAAGGATGTAGGTCAGTGGTCGAGTGCATGCTTTGCATGTACGAGTCCCTGGGTTCAATCCCCAGCATCTCTACATGGATGGTACCTTTTCTTGAATTTCCCCTACGGGGGATCAATAAAGGTACATCTTATTTTAGTAGTCTGTCTGTGATTCATCAATGCTGAGGAACTTTCAGAAGGAAATGATGACAGGGCCATAAATTCCAGCAGAACATTCCCAGATTTACCTGGGAATTCTGAAAGCGTTGTCCACAACAGGTCTTTGTAATCATCGGAGTTCAAGTACTTGCACTCCAGATTACACCTCAGCTCTGTTTTACTGCCGTTAGTCTCTAGGGGGAGGCAAAGAACTGCATTTAATATTCAAAGCTCAGTTTGTTGTTGCTTGATCTGGATTATCAGTACAAAAGTCCTTAATAATATGAATGAATATTGATGAAAAATAGACGTTGGTCAGCTGTCAATCATGAGAAATCAGGACTCACGTCCACAGGCACCGCCTTCCTGGAAAAGCTCTGTGGTCAGTAGTACAAGGCCATAGTAGGAGAACGCATTAGAGAACCTGAAACATATAGTACATTTTGTTTTAAAGCTGCATGTCATAATATAGTTACATGTCCAAATCTTGTCAAATGTTCATATACTTCTTTTACGTCAGGGGTTCACAATCATTTTCTAGTCAGCAACCCTTTTTAACTGTAAAACTATTTAGGCACTTTAACAAAAGGGCTCTGCAATTTCATGGAACCCACTTTAGCTTTAAGTGATGTTGTTAAGACACAGTCTTATTTTAAAATGAAAAATTATATATATATATATGTATGTGTACATTGTGTGTATATATATATATATATATATATATATATATATATATATATATATATATATATATATATATACACACACACACACACACACACACACACACACACACAGACTTTCATTATTTAGTAATAAATAATTAAACAATCAAAAAGATCTCCATAGCTTTAAATAAAAACCTTGAAGCTCAGTCACATGACTAATTATATACTAATTAGACAAAGAAAACAATAAAAAGGTATAGTTCAGCGAACTATTCACACTGGCAATTAAAATCATTGCACTAAGCCTGGGCATGTACAAATGTGTACACATTCACAGTTGCCTTTCTCTCTATTTCTTTCTCCCTCTCCTTCTTTCATAATACAGCAGTTCATTCCAATTTTATTTTCCTGTTGTCTTATAAAGGAATGTACAATAACAAATGGGGAAAAAAGTATTTTGTTGTTTCATATAAACACAGAAAGTCACAGTAATTGTACAAAGACTTATAGTAGAAGAGCTGTGAGCTTTTCATACTCTAATTACAGTGAGGATGTGCAAGGATGTGTGTAATGCATTTCACACCATATGAACCAGAGGAGAACTGTAGTCCAGCGGAAATGAGGCAAAAATAGATCCTTAATCTTCCCTCTGTCTTCCTGATGAGGAGATAAAGATTAGAAAGATTAAAAAGCAGATCTACAACAGCATGGTGACAGAGGGAGAACACACAAATGCTGACATCTGACATACAAAGTGTAAGGAGGTGTAAGGAACTGGCATGAACTTAAAACAATACTGAGCAGAACAGTACATATGGAAATGATGGTGTAGCCACATAAGGTGCTTAAATAATTGCCTGGATTCTCTGTATCTGCTTTAAAAATAAATAACTAAATAAATAAAAACACTAATAAACTTTACACCCCCATACTAATATTCTTATGGGTGCAGTCTTACTCGAAAACAGTGCATCGTACTGTCTGAGACATGGTTGCTTTTACACTTTTAAGAATAGAATATGACACTAGTATAGAATTGATCCTGGTGGTGGCATAGAATTGATAATGACAGAATGTTATAAAATCCTAGCAGTGAAGAAAGAGAGTATAATGGAACACAATGACAAAATAGCATATAATTAATTGAATATGACATGTTCGTATAGAACTGAATATAGAGCAGTATAGAATTGAACATGACAGAATAAATTAATGAAGGTAGAACAGAATGAATGTGACGGAATGAAAAAAAACAATGACAGAATCGAATAGAATTCAGATGACAGAACAATAAAGGTTCGATGATTGCAGAGCACTATATGACTGACAATATGGATGAAAGAACAGTATAGAATTGAACATGACAAAGAAATATACTGTAGAACTGAAGACGACAGAACAGTATAGAACAGATTATGGCAGAGCATGACAGAATTGAATATGACAATAAAAAAAACTAATTATGGCAATAGGATCAAATTAATCTGACCAAATAGAAAAGAATAATGCAGAAAAGTATAGAATTATGATAAAACAGTATAAAATTGAACATTACAATAATATAGAACCGATTATGGCAGTATAATAAGCAATAGGATGGAATGAATATGACTGAATAGAAATGCATATGGCAGAACAGTATAGAATTGAACATGATAGATAAGGATAGAGTTGATGTGTTTAGTTACCTGGCGTGCCACTATGAGTTTGCCCAGTGGCATGGGGACGTTATTCTCTGTAGCGATGCGTTTGAGTGTGTTCAGAGCTTTCTCTTGGTTTCCAGACAGAACATCATAGCGGGCACTCTCGGGCAGCCACTGCAGATTACGTACACACACACACACACACACACACACACACACACACACACACACACACACACATGAAATACGGTGCCCTCTTATGGTGTGTGCTTTTGGCAGTGCAGTAGCAGAACATACAAAGCAGAGGATGGCGAAGATGAAGAGTGGGATTGTGGACAGAGCGAGTAGCCAGCGCCAGCCCAACGTCGGCATGACCAAGATCGCCAGCAACACCTCAAACACTGTGCCCAGGGCCCAGAACACCTGCACACACACACACATACACACACAAACTTGTATAGAAGGCCAAAAGCCAGAGTCTAAAAGTATTAAGACAGCAATTAATGCTGATTGTTGTGTGTTAGGCACGTACACGAGTTACCATTTGAATTTATAATAAAGTGTAGATTTACTTAAAAATAAATGGGACAAGTTCATATAAGATTTCTCTGCAGTTAAAACTGAATTGAAAATACTGAAATTTTGAATAATGTACATAACACATACATGTCCTAATGGGACAGATACAGTATAAGGTTAAGGGCAATATAAAACGATGACACCTCAATGAGCAGAATGCATGTAGCTCTGGAGCGCATGGGCAGAAACTCCGCATACAGTGTCACTCTGAAAAAGAGAGAAAGAAAAAAAAATTGGTTATCTTGCTGTAAATATTATATTGCATTGCAATAAATGAATAAATAAATAATGCAGCAGATAAGTCCAAAATGTTTTCAAATATCTCCACTTCTAGAGACAGGTCCTCCTTATTCCAGCTTGAATTATTTAAAGTGTATAAGTATTAGAAATTCTGATGTAAAAAATAAAATAAAAATAAAGATGATAAACAGAAGGGAAAGAAAAGGTACAATGCCCAGTATTCACTACTACAAGGAAAGTGTGTTCATATTTAATAAAAACAGCAGTAAATCATGGAGAGTCCACACTGCAAAGAGACAACAAAACTTAAAAACTGAAAATCCACATTGGAGACTCCATGCATAAATGCTAAATACATGTCTCCTTACAGAAAATATCACAATAACAGCAATTAAATGTTTTTATTTGTTGAGTAACACCACATTTTTCATTTTTTTAAAAATTGTTGTGTGGTGCATACTGCCATACAAGTCCCTGTGGAATTTGTTACTGTAAAACTAGGAAGCTATTAGAACAAGTTTATTCATGTAAACCTGTGATTTGCTGAAGCTACAGTCAGAAATGCTCTTATCAAAAACAAATTTGGTAATTTGGCCAATTTTCACCCACTAGCTACTTCTCCTAGCACGCGACAGCTACCAACCAGAGAGGGTGAGGGCTAGCATGTGCTTCCTCTGAGACACACAAAGCCAGCCACTGCATCGCAGCACTCCAGTAAATACTGTGTTTTGACATCACGACTGTGATGGAAACTTACGACTGAGGAGCTCCTCCGATACCGAAACCGACCAGAGCTCGGACGAACAAAATCCAGCCATAAATAGGGGCGAATGCACTGAGGATGCCATAGAACAAAGTCCACAGAACACTCATCTTCAGACCCTGAAACAGAAACACACACACACACACACACACACACACACACACACACACACACATGCATGACATATGAAAATTGTATTTATATAGAAAACTATTGTAAACCCATCAGCACTTTAATGGACAGGGCTGTAGCATCAAATTCTCAGGTTTGGGACATAAAAATTCATTTAGTCCTCCGAAATAAACTGACAAACATGACATGGACAATTCCACATCCAATCACATACACAAACAGCATACTGTAAGGAATGCATAGCAAAGGCAACATAACCAGGTATTTAAATGTCTCTTCCACGTTTGGTCTTCATAATGCTGTTTGTTTAGGTATGTTCTCCACCAAACAGGAACAGGGGAATTTATATTGAGACACTATAACTGCACACAGGACGACTTGGTTCAACTTATTTTGTACCTTCTGATGGCTTGCACCAGAACTATTTTAGGGATTTCATCGCAACAGAGGTGAATACTTGTGCAGGCACAATTTTGCAAACTATTTTGATTTTACAGTTTGTGTAGATTCATGATATATATCCAAAGTAAGTTCATTTTAGTGGAGGATACTTATTCAAGGTTCTGTAATGTCCAGTTTTTTTGTTTGTATGTTTGGTTGTTTTTTGTAAAAGGGCAATGAGCAGTTTGGTAGCAAAAGAGTCAGATCTTATTGGAGAGTTTAGCCAGATGGAAAAGAGCTGGAATTCCCATCATGATACCTGGCCAGGCCAGATTAGAAAAATCCCTCAAAGTCGGAGGACGTTAACCACTAGCACCCTGATTGAAAGTGCATGGGGAACAGAAAAGCCAGTTTAGTTTTGATTCAGACAAGAGAGATGAGCTCTATGAGCACTTGATAAATTCTGTTCTTTCTTTAACTAAAATTTCAAACCTATGACATCAGCCTCCATCTCTTCAAAAAAATAAACAGCTGCCTTTTTGTGTTCTTAAAATCTGACATGAATTCTCTTACATTTTCAGTGTTTTTTCCACTCCTAGTTACCTGAAATGACTTATTGGCATTAACTGTACAAAATTTCTTTGACACTTCAAACCTAGCAGGACTAAACCACCTTGACCACATAACAGGTAGGCTGAAAGGCAGGTGGTGACCAACTGTGAAACTGTCCTTCCAGATTTCAGCTCCATATTATAATAGGACAAAAGGCATAAAATAGATAAAAGGCATGAAGAAATAAAGGAAAGAAAAACCTTTTGAGGCATAAATATTTTGAGGCAATATCATTCTAAACATGACCCTAAACAGTGTACTTGACTGAGAATCCCTGCAAATGACGATTATTTACATTTGGTTAAAATATTATATTATATGTAATATACTAATGATACTCACTGTTTTTCGCCCATATTTATCAGATATGTTTCCCCATAATGAAGAGCTGATCATCATGCCAATAAATACCACCTAGAGCAGACACACACAGGGAGAGAGAGAGAGAGAGAGAGAGAGAGAGAGAGAGAGAGAGAGAGAGAGAGGAGATATAAATAGTGAAGAAAAAGACAGACACACAAACAAGACACATAGATTGATGAAAAGGATTAGGAGAGGAACGAAGTTGGAGAAAATGGAGATATAATGAATGAAAAAGAATGAAAAGCAGATCTAGAGAAGATAGGGAGAAAATGACAAAGTAAAAGAAGGGAAATGAAAAGAGAGATATACAAAGTGTGGTGACAGGCCAGTGGCCGACGCACAGGAAACAGAGATCGCTCCTCCTGCAACTGCCGCGGTGGTGATGAAGACACAGCTCTGCGTCAGCGCCACCAATATTTTGGACTGCCAGAGGGCACTTGGCGGTGGGGCGGGGCCACCGACACACCCACGGCTTGTGAATGGTGCACCGCACGGAAGAATTCCACCATCCAGCAAGCAAGGGGAGAATATAAAAGGGCGATATTCCAGTCGCAAGGGAGGAAAGAAGAATCTCCGAACATGTGCACAAGTATCTGTCATGTGTTAGGCAATTGTTATGACACGTGCATGTTCGCTAATCGCTGTTGTGTGTTTCTCTGGTTTTCAGACGAGTCCGACACGAGTGCAGGCCCCGCCCCCTGGCTGTAACCGCAGACGGCTAAGACCCTCACCGCCCGATCGCACTTCCCCACAGACACACACGCAAACACACCCGCCCAGAAGAGGGCCGCCACATCAGCCCGACTGCCAGCGCACTGTCAAAGGAAAAGAGGTCATCCGAAAGCGCCCCGCCTACGGGACACCCCAGGAGGAGTCCAGGCCGATGAAACTGGATCGGGGACGCCGAAGGAGGCTCAAGACTCCGGGCCTGCTGGAGGGGGCCCCCACACTCCAGACCCACCGAAACCAGCCCAGCGAAGGAAGGAAGCCCCAGCCCAGCCGGCCTACCTGGCCCAGGGCAAGAAGAACACCCCGGCCGAAGGTAAGTCACACACACACCCTAACCCACTCTCCTCTGTATTTCAACATGTGAGCCTGCAGGGGAACTTCGGCCGGGTGCAGAAAGAGGATGACCGCCTGAAGCATTGCTGGGCCCAGGTGCAGCAGATTGACGGGGTCATCCAAACCCAGAACACAGGCTACCCACCTCCTAATTTCTAGTCAGGGGAGGTCTTCTATACCACCGAACCCAGCGCAGAGAGGAAAACGTGGACCTCCTGGCACTCCCCAAGACCCGAACCCAAACACTGTTGCACCTGGCCCATACCCATCCGCTCGGGGGCCACCTTGGGGCCCGAAACACCGGAGAAAAACTGAAGGACTGCTTCATGTGGCCGGGGATGGACACAGAGTTCCGGGCCTTTTGTCAACAGTGCCCTCAGTGTCAGCGTACTGCCCCAGAAAACCCCCGCCAGTGCCCCTGATCCCACTTCCCATCATCAGCGTCCCCTTCGAAAGGAATGGCATGGACCTCGTAGGGCCACTCCCCAAGTCCACCCGGGGCCACGAGTACATACTCGTCATCGTGGACTATGCCACCCGGTACCCCGAGGCGGTGCCACTGCGCAAAGCCACCTCCCGCAACATCGCCAGAGAACTGGTACTCCTGTTCAGTCGTGTGGGATCCCAAAGAACATTCTGACCGACCAAGGTATGCCTTTTGGTTCCAAACTAATGTCTCCTCTGTGTTGGCTGTTACAGGTGAAACACCTCAAGATGTCTGTCGACCACCTGCAAACCGATGGACTGGTTGAGAGATTCAACCAGACGCTAAAACAAATGTTACGCCGGGTGGTAGACAAGCAAGGAAGGAACTGGGACCTCCTCCTTCCCTATGTGCTCTTTGCCGTCCGGGAGTGCCCCAGGCGTCCACGGGCTTCACCCCCTTCAAGCTCCTCTTCGGACGGCGACCTTGAGGACTGCTGGACGTGGCCCGCTAAGCGTGGGAGGAGCAACCGTCCCCATTCCGCTCAGTCATCGACTGATAGTTCAGGAACACATGCGAGCTGCCCAGGAAAAACAAAAAAGGGTGTACAACCATCCCACGCAGCCTCGGGAGTTCCAACCGGGTGATCGGATGCTCCTACTAGTGCCCAGCAGCTCCTGCAAGTTCCTGGCCCAGTGGCAAGGCCCGTACACAGTCCTCGAGCAAAAAGGCCCGGTTCATATCTACCCTGGACCTAACAATAGGCTACTGGCAAGTCGCACTGGCACCGGACGCGAGACTGGAGACGGCACCGGACGCGAGACCAGAGACGGCCACCGGTCACTGGCAGCACCGGGTTCTCCCCTTCGGGCTACACCGGGCGCCCGCAATGTTCCAGCGGCTGATGGACATAGTCCTGCGACCCCACCATATGTTCGCAGCTGCCTACCTAGACGACGTAGTTATCCACTCCTCCACTTGGTCGGACCACGTGTTCCACCTGGGGGAGGTTCTAAAGGAACTCCGGAAGGCCAGGCTGACAGCCAACCTCAAGAAATGCCACCTAGGGCTGAACGAGGCACAGTACCTGGGCTACCGTATTGGCCGGGATATGCTGAAACCACAGCCGAAGAAAATCGAGGCCATGAAGGACTACCCCGGCCCACATCAAAGAAACAGGTATGTGCCTTCTTGGGGTTGGTGGGGTACTACCGCAGGTTCGTGCCTAACTTCTCCTCTATAGCTTCCCCCCTCTCAGACCTTATGAAGAAGGGCCAACCGGACCAGGTGAAATGGTATGCGGCAGCAGAGCAGGTGTTCCAAGCCCTAAAGGAGGCCCTCACCAGTGCCCCAGTGCTACGCAACCCAGACTTCGCTCTCCCATTCACCATACACAAAGATGCCGCCGAGACCGGGCTGGGTGCTGTTCTCTTGCAGACCTTCAGTGGAGAGGAACACCCATTCCTCTACATCAGTCGAAAGTTGTCCCCAGCTGAGAGCAAGTATGCGGCCATGGAAAGAGAGGCCCTAGCGATAAAGTGGGCCATCGAAGAACTGTGATACTACCGGGCCAGTTGGCACTTCGTCCTGGTGACAGACCACGCCCCACTGCCAGTGTAACCCGATGGTTCCTCTGATTGCAGGATTTCTCTTTCCAGGTCCATCACTGGGTGGGGACCCACCATGGGAATGCAGATAGCCTCTCGCGACAGGATGCACTGTGGGCCCAACACACAATGGCAGTGGGCTCGGAGCTGGGGGGGGTACTGTGGCGACAGGCCGACGGCCGGCGCACAGGGAACAAAGATCGCTCCTCCCGCGACTGCCGTGGTGGCGCTGAAGAGACAGTTCTGCTTCAGCGCCACCAATGTTTTGGATGGCCAGAGGGCACGTGGCGGCGGGGCTGTAACTGCTGACGGCTGAGACCCTCACCGCCCAATCGCACTTCAACACATACACGCACCCGCACTCCCCTCACCGTCTGTCTTAAATAAAGATCCCTCCACGAACCACACTAAAATGGCCTCCTGTGTGTCTGTGCTCTACCTTCTGCAGGCTAAATTCCCTACAAAAGATAAAGAGGAAAACGAAGAGGGAGGGAGGCGGGAAGAAATATGAAGGGAAGAAATACAGAAGATGAAGAGGATGGAGGCAGGCAGAGAAAGAAAAAAAACAAGCTGCCACTAGAGAATAATATAAATAGAATTAAATAAGAGGGCAGAAAATACACACACACACACACACACACACACACACACACACACACACACACACACACACCCTCCTCCTTCATTCATCGTCATCATTATAATTACCGAAGTGAGCAGTGCTACCTCCCAGTTGGGGAGCCTCCACTCACAGTGCAGCTGAGGGGCCAAGATACTGAGGATCATCATCTCCATAGCATCTGCCATCTACACACACGAAAAAGAAAAAAGAAAAAAAAACACATAGTACACACCACTGGATTTTTGCACCATTGCGTGTAAACTCTAGAAAATATTGTGTGAAAATCCCAGATCAGCAGATTATGAAATACTCAAACCAGTTCGTCTGGCACCGACAACCATTCCACGGTAAAATTCACTGAGGAATTTTTTTTTCCTCATTCTGATGTCTGATATGAACATTAACTGAACCTTTTGGCCTGTATCTGCATGACTGTTTGCTGCTGCAACAACATGATTGACTGTTATTTTATAACAGCATAATTACATGAATGGACAGGGATACATTTGTTCCTATTAAAGCGGTACAACCACTTTAGCAAAAAACGTTTTCTTCCACCACTGTAACAATATTTTTAAAAATCACTGACCCTCAGTCCATACATCCCCACTTTAAGAACCACTGTGAGTATTTCCACCACTAAAATATCACTATGAAATCTAGAAGAAAAGTATAATTAGTATTAAACTTATTGTTACAACCCACTAATCTTTAGAATGGGAAGTTTTTTTGTGTGCTGCGCCATATTTTGTGTGCAGGTCCGAACTCCCTCCCAGAGTTTCCAGCCTGCCCTAGCCTGCCTTGCTCCCAGTCTCCCAGGATGACATCACTGATTGACAACAATATTTAAAGAGGAAGAGGAGTGAGAATGGTGTGATCTGGTGTTAGGAGATTGTTTGGTTCATGGTGCTTGCCCTTGTGGCTATCAAAATTCTGTATTCTGACTGCTGTTCTGGTTTTGACTCTTGCCTGGTTTTTGACTGAGTTTGTTTGTCCCTGTATCTGTTTATGTATATTCTTCTCCATTGTATATATGATTCACTTGGTTCACCGGCGGTAGGGGTGTGGCTGCCATTTCTTTTGGGAGAGGGTCCTTTTGTCTCTGTGGGTCCTCTCTGAGGGTCCTTTTGGCTTAGGTAGTTAGGGAAGTATCCTTGTATTTTCTGTTATTTTCCTGTTAGGTAAGCTAGCTACCTAACAAAAGAATCCTTTTGTTTATTATTTTGGCCTTGGCCCACCCTGAAGGTATGTCTTTTGTTTGGGTCTTTGTATATAATTGTGTATAAAATATAATATGTATGTATATAATTGTTACAATATACCACAACTTTTTAAACAAAAACCTGGTTGTGTTATTCCTGGCTTCCCTTATTTAAAGGTCAAATTCCCTTGAATCCCGAGCTGGTTTGTGCGGCCTAACCTAGACTAGGCCATGACATTATTAATATAATTATTATGAATATTAAATACATTACAATGTTGAACCACTTTTTTAAGGAAATTGAGGTGTTTATTGGACATACCTGTACATTCTAAGCCATTCTAATCTTTTAGACCACTCAGCGGGCCTGCATTACTGCCTTTGTCCAGAAAATACTCAGAATACACAACTCCACAATTTGATGTGTTATATGCGTTAAATGAACAAAACAATTTTACATAAAATCACTACTACAGTGTGACACCCTATTGTGATAATATTTGTGTAACTTTGACCTGATGGGAGTGTCACACTATAATAGTTAAGCAATTAAAATTGAGAGCAGTCCAATTAATCATAGGTTATGTCATGTATCAGGAAACGCTGGACTCCAGTTCCCATCAGCCACTGCACTACATGTCACATGACCACCTGCACCTGATTCACATTTCTGTTAATGAGCACTCTTGTGTATATATACCCATTGTCTGCACTGTTTCTCTGTCTTTCGTTGTCTTAGACTTTCGTGTTGCATGTTACCGTGTTTTGTTTCATGCCACAGTATTTTGCCTAGTTGTCTTAGTGTCTTTGTTTTGTTTTTGATTGTTTAAATAAATGTTATATACTGCGATTGCTTCCGAGCCCATCCTTGATTCGTGACAGGTTAGAACAAAAAACAGGGGGAAAGAAAATGCCATTATTGCTGTATTGGGGTGCAATACAGTAGGTAACACAAGGTGGCACTAGGTACATTCCTACTTAAGGGCGTTTGCAAATTCTTTGCTAAGAAAAGTACTAAACAAGTCAGGCTGAACACTACCCTGATGTTTGTGTTTATCATTAAAATACATATTTGTTTAAACAGTCTGCTGCAATAGAAACACTAGTTGCAAACAGGGAAGGAAAAATCCATCTTGAACAACTTGCATACTGACATTTATAAATATAAAACAGTAGTGGTTCAGTGGTTAAAGGCTCCGGGTTACTGATCAGAAGGTCAGGAGTTCAAGCTACCATTGTTGAGCCCTTGAGCAAGGCCCTTAACCCTCAACTGCTCAATTGTATAAATGAGATACATGTAAGTCGCTCTGGATAAGAGCGTCTGCCTAATGCCATTAAAAAAAATAAATAAATAAGTAAAACGGTCTTCAGTGGCAATGAAATTTCTTAATGTCTTAATATAGATTTTCATGTTGGTCTGTTTTCACTTTGGGTAACAGTTTCCTAGATTACCCACAGTGCCGCTCAGCTACCTGCTGATAGCGGTGCCAGTCGGATTTATGCTATATTCCTGACCTAGTGGGAACTGGGAAGCTTTCAATTGCATAAACTGAAGTTTGCACAGGAAGTTTTTCGAGAGCTCTGATTTCTCAGAGTTGCGATTCTGTGACGTCACTTCAACATGCTCATAGTGAAAAGTAAGAACAAGAAATAACAGCATGATTTAAGGTTATTTAACAGGCTTTTGAGTTTCTGTTTATATTTAAATTTGCTTAAATACCAGGTAATAACAATTTCAGTAATCAATGCAAGGTTTTTTTTATAGCAAACTTCTGCACTATTAACAGTGAATCGTCACATCCACTTTGAAAATAAATTAAGCACTAATGAAACAACACTTTAATTACAGATTTTTAATAGACATTGAAAGAAGACAAAAGATGAGGAGAGGACACAGCCCCTTAATGAACCTCTATTTCTGACTTCAGACGACCGTGTTCACATTGGGAAGCTGAATGAATGCAGCATTAGCCCTTGCTTAATCTTTACCTAAAGGAGGCAATGCCCTAGCCAGCCCTCACGTCTCCTTATGTGTACACTCTGATTAAACAGATCAGCATGCAAAGATTCAACTTCCTTGCTAATACAGCAGTCAAAACCATCATGTCATCTCGTAGATCATTGACATATACATGCATTGCATTTTGGAACTTTGTGTCCAACAAAGTCTCCACTACTGTTAAGAGTTCTCATTAATTTGACATTAAACCTCATTGGAAATGTTGTTTTTAGGAGCAAAAAGAGCCAAGGAAGCCAGCCTTACCCAGGAAAGGCCTGTGAGGACAGAAAGCTTCCACTGAAATGGACCAAAGCCAATGGCTTCCACAGCATCTTCCACCATGAAGGTATCTACAGCCAGATGAAGAAATGAAGAATGAGCATACATCTAGCAGAAGTATAAAATAATTTTCTGCAGAAACCTTTATATAGCCTATGGTTTTAATTACCATCTGAAAATACTTACGAGAATAATGGAAATGTGGACAGAGGAACATGTTTTCTTCATCACAGATGTCCTAGAGCTATTAGGCTAATGCAGCTATCTAGTAGCTACTTCTAATAATAGAAATTAATAGCCTCCATTTTAGCATTGTTCAATATACTGTATCTTGTTTAAGTAAAAGACATGTCTTTATCTTCAAAATCACTTCGAATATCAAACTCATATATCAAATTTGATTCAGCTGATAGATAGATAGAGAGATAGATAAACAGTGTGTCAGAAACCACATAAACAAGTCTGTTCATGAATGCTAAATGCTATGTATGTCTCTTTCTTGTTAGCTACATTAGCCTTGTAGCTCTAATGCAAAACTTAAGAAACAAGCTTCAGACACCAAACATATCTTGATTATTAATATTGACTAACTGATTACATTTGGATGAGCACATTATTGGCCTTCTTTCCTTTTAAACTATAGTTAAATAACAATCATTGTCAGCAGCCTCAATGGCTATGTTCCAGATAAATGTAACCTTCTTATTAAGTCTGTTTTTCTCAAGTAACTGCTTCAGTCATCTCCCCTGATTATTATTAGAACCTGTGTAGAGTTTCTCACCTGTGTCTTGTTTGCTTCTTTTCAGGAGGTCTTCAATGTGCTAAGCACTGCAGTTCTAAACCATGCTCCCTGGTGTGCTTAGTTGTTCACTTACTCTTGTTAGTTCTAATGATAATGCTAATCCTTTACCTATACACTTGTGACTCACTTTCTGCTGCTGTGAATCACCTACAAATTCCCAAAAAGTATCACCCATGCTTCAGTGGATAATCTCACCTGGATACTCCAGACTTGTCCATAATAACTTGCCCTGTGCTCATCCCTGGACTCTTAATTACAATTTGCTCATGAACATCCTTTCTACACACTTAGTATGGTTTGTCTTTAATCTCTAAAGGAGGATGAGTTCCTATTGAGTCTGGTCCCTCTCAAGGTTTCTTTCTTATGTTCCCTCACGAAGGAAATTAAGTAGTTTTCTACAACTTTTTCATACTGAACTGCTCTGTGTACCTGGTGGTGCAGTTGTGTATTGTGTATATGGAACTAGACTACTTCAAGTTTTAAATGAGTAAAAAAAAAAAGTCTAGAAATAGGTTTAATAAACATATTTGGATAAATCTGTCTATATTCAAGATATTTTCACTTGTGTATTGTGTACTTAGATTATACTAAATGTCTAAAACATCTTTATAAATACAAAAGTTTGGTTTTATTTGTGTTCAGTTTCTTTGTAGCCAGTAACAGTAGTAGGAGACGTGTATACTGTAGTACCGTCAGTGGGGTTGGCAAACTCTTGCGGTACTGGAGCTCCATCAGACAGAGCCACAGATCCTGCATCAATGGTTCCACCTTCGACCTGCACCATCTGATCCCTTGTTCCACACTCATACTCTGAATATGTGCTATCACCTGTACGCCGAAACTTCACAACACTGCAGGACAGATGGGGAGACAGAAAGACATCAACTGTTATCTCCGAAGACATAGTCGTATTTATTTTCAACTCATGGTGTTGGGTACAGTAACACAGGCATTCTGTCACTATTTAGAGGAGAATTACTGCAGCGTTCAGTGGCTGATGAGTCATCGCTCCTGCAGGCAGAATTAAGCTGACCAGACAAAACATAATCCTGAAACAACAGAAGTCCTGTATAACGGAGTGTTACCAAGACAACAGGAGAACTTCATGTCTGACCAAACTGTGTTTTAACTTGAAAAACTCCTTTGTTTGAAAATCATTTAACATCAAGAATAAACTCTTAAAGAGAGATGAAGTAGGGAATTATACTGTATGTGGGGGCGTGCCGTTAGAGGAAAACAATCAATGACAGGTTGTGTGATGTGGCCCGATACAAGTCAGAGTTACTGGTGCCACCCCAAAGTTGATTATTTTGCTGTACAAGTATGTCTTGTTTATAAGTGTTTTAGCCACAATTTAAGCTACATTTGTTTATATTAGCTACAATAATTTTATATTGTATTAAAGAATGACTCATCATACTTATTATAGCTATATAGTTTATAGTTATAATTAATGCTGTGGAACATCAGTGAAACAAATTAGTTCCTGTTAGCAGCTATAAACAGTCATTTGTGACCAACCTGTCCTTTTTCCCTCTGCTGAAATTAATAAGATTAAAAAATTCAGCTTGTCAAGACAAGATATCTAGAAAATACAAAGTTCTACAAGCTGAAGACTTTCCCCATGGTGCACTTATAGGAACAGCTTTACCTCTAACTGTTAGAAAGCTCTGACACTGGAGACCCCTTCCATGAATATTAAATAAACGTCTCCTTACAGAAAACTTTGCCATCTCAATGATTATGCATTGTTCTTTGTTAAACACTTAAATTCGCCATACACGTCACAGTGAATTAAGTAGCTGTTATTATAGAAAAGAAAACATATTAGAATGAGCAAATTAATATCAACCTGTGGTTTGCCTTGCAGTCAAACCTGTTGTCAGAGCTGTAGTTATAGAAAATTAATCGACACCTTCTGAACAATCAGAACTTGACAATAATACATCACACAAAATGGAAACAATACACTGCCAACTGATAACCAGATTCCCAAACTCGCTCATTAAGACAAATGCTTCACGAATGTCCCACTTTATTAAAAATGTTATATTGTATTTGTATTAATAGGATTTTAGCTTTTTATAAAACCAACAAACAAACAAAAACCAATCGCTGTGTGCACTGCTCTTACCAAATATGCATATCCAGCTTATTACAAACAGTATTTTAGTGAATAAAAACTCCAGCCTAAGAGAGAAAGAGGGGGAGGAAGACAATACAATAGAGTAGCAAGCCAAAGAAGAAGAGATGTTTGAAAAAGGAGAGGTAGGAAAAAACATAAGGCCACAGCATTCAAAGAAGAAGAAAAATTCAACTGAAGGGAGATAGAAAATGACAGACAATGAAGAAAAAGTGAGAAACAAAGAGAAAGAGAGATACACAGAGCAGAAGAAGAAATCAAGAAAGAAGTACTGGATGAGGTGAAATAAAGACTACCAAAAAGTCATGGAGTGAGAACAAGAAGGAGAGAGGACAGTGCTGGAGATAGATCATAAAGTGAAAATAACAAAGCCAGGCAGCCAGAGAAGAACACAGCGAAACAGATATAGAGAAATTGTTGTTAGCTTGACACAACATACAACACTATATCACATCAAATGCACAAGCATGGAAATTCAAATTCCACCAGTTGACGAAAATGTTCTGGACACCCACATGTCCTAGACTATGCATTTGTTTAGCCAAATATGGCAACAATGCCTCAATAAAAGGCCACCTTTATTCCAGACGCCAGCAGAATCCGAAAGTGCACCATGGTCTATCCAGGACCAGACCTCTAAAGTAGGAGTACCAGAGTACCTCTGCAGGATGAGGAGCATACTTACTGGACATCAACACTATCATCAGAGGTTTATTAACTACAATCAACACATCAGAGAAGTTGCACTACCTCAAGCTTCATCTGTATTTCAGGGACAGTGTGCCCTGGCCTTAACCACAGCTAGTTGTACTGGAAGTTCACACGCTGACAATAAATCGGAAATAAAGGAGGTGTGTTTAACCGGTGTACCAGCAACATTTAGAAAAGCACACCGAAGTCAAATGTGCCTAAAATCATTAACAAATGCAAAAGCATATCAAGTCCATGACAGATAGATTGTAACAGTGAGACCTGATGCTAGAACACAGGCTTTAGTCAGGGTGACAAGTTCAGCGACTTTGGCTGAGAAGTTAACAGAGAGACAACAATGAGCATTAAGCCACCACATGGGACAAACAGATAGCCCATCCAGTATGTTTGCATCCATTTAAAATCTGTGCTGAGCCTTCTGTAAACAAAATCAGATTTTCGTCAATTCCTGAAGGTGGTGCGTGAGATAACACCACACAATCATGATCACCTTCACTCACATCTTGAGTATCAGACACTGCAGTCATCATTAACGATGAGGAATTTGTGATTTTAGCCTGCTAAAGGCTAATGTTAGGAGCTGTGGGAGCAGCCAGCCAGTTAATCCATCTCTGGGTAGTGACATCCATCACATGAGCTGAAGACAACAGGTAAATTACAGCATGAGGGCAACAAACAGTGAGATGTTGTGATAATACACCTAAAGCACAGGCAGTAACAGCTAGCTAAAGCCATAATGGTTCACGATCATTTACCAAGATATTTACATACCACCTGTTGTCTAATTGATGTGTGATCGGCTGCAAATAAGCTCTCACAATGGACATTTCTATTTGAGTGGACGGGTAGGAGGAAGAAAGATTGAGTATTGGGAAGCATGCTGTAGCAGCCGCACCGGTATTTGGAGCACATTTCATGCCATTCTGCTTAAGATCAGCTGATTTTCTCCAAGTACCAGTGCTTATGACAACATTGGCACTCATCACTAGAAATGTTAGAGCTTTTGCCCTGAGTTTGTTGATTATTTGCCAGCACTCTGTATCCCAGTGGATATGTCCAGTTTCACAGTGGTGTCTCTATCATATGTTGCAGTTCAGCCAAGTAGGCTTTAAAATAGGCAACACTTAATGCAAATCAATATTTAAACCATTAGCCCACTGACTAACAGATGCCAAAAAAGTCTTCAACAGTGGTACATGAACTACCCCAATGCAACAGAAAATCTTCAGTAAAAGGCAAAGTCCCACTGACCCATTCTTATTCTTGTAACAATCAACAACTTTATGTCAGCATTCAGTGGAATGCACACTGTTGCAAATAATCATGAGGAAGTCCATCCATCTTCTACCACTTAGTCCTTTTCAGGGTCACCTGGAGCCTATCCCAGGAAGCATTAGGCACAAGGCGGGGTACACCCTGGACAGGGTGCCAATCCATCACAGGGCACAATCACATACACAACCATTCATACACTACGGACACTTTAGACACCCCAATCAGCCTACCACGCATGTCTTTGGACTAGGGGAGGAAACCCCCGCAGCACAGGGAGAACATACTAACTCCGCACACACATGGCCCTGGCAGGACTCGAACCCCGGACCCTGGAGGTGTGAGGCGAACGTGCTAACTACTAAGCCACCGTACGCCCCATGAGTCATTTACTTTGTGCCTTTACTTTGTCTAAATCATCTGGCATATGCACTTCATAACACATTCAGAGAATGCAGCTAGTACAACTCGAATTTATGTGTCAGTAGTGTCAAAAACGAGCCAACACCCTGTTCACTGGAATGTTTGAACTTTTTTGCCAAGCAATTTATCAGTTCTGGACTCAGAGGTTTGTGTTTGAGGGTTACTTTTGATTCATTGCTTTTTAACTTAGAATCCATCACAAAGAATGCACCTATACGGTAGCCGCACCTATATAGTTGCTGCAGGATCCCATCACATATCCTCTATCTCCTTATCAGAGGATGAAGACTTAAGCTCCTTAAGGAGAGGATGCATCCTCTTTTTCATAGGAAATTTTGACTTCATCTTTTTTATCTCCACATTTTCTTTGTCAAGCTGTTCAAGTTTGACTCGAAGGGCATCAACAGAGCATTCAGGGGGTGTTTTGAGCAGAAACTGCTGCAGGTTTATGATTAGAACATTCTTGTGCCAATTTGGATCGTTCTTAGACCCGAGCAGAAATCTTCTCATGTTGCTCATTCATGAGCAAGGAGTGTCATTGTCCGGAAACCTGCACAGCTCTTTCAAAGTCCTTTTTCTTCACACATTTCTCCAAGGCAGAATAACGGCACTCTATCTGGTTTGTGAGGTTAAACTCCTTGCACATTTCTGCCTTTTCTTCAAGCACAACTATCAAACATCTGCTCTAACTCCCTTCCAACTTCAGCATAATCAGCAAAGTACAGAAAGTAAGAACAAGTACAAAGTACACCTGGGGAATACTAGCCATAGGATCTTGGTTAGTAGTCCTAGTAACTACAACAGTTGAAACCCTCCTAGTTCACTAGAGAAAATACCTCTCCCTGCAGGAGACTAACAACAATGAAGCACAAAAAAAAGTTCAAAATTCAGAATACCGGTTCCATTTCCTGGCACGTTCTTTTTACAGGGTGACTAACTCACCCGTGTGGTCATAACAGTAGTACAAGTGGAAGGAATAGGAAGTCATCACTGTCCAACCAGAGTCCCCAAACTGTTGTAATTTATTAAGCTTAAATACAAACATATTCGGGTACACGTCCACGAAAGGGAGCCTGGGTTTTATTTACTGCAACTCAGCACTGTGAAGTGTGGGGCCACTGCTGAGCACTGATCTGAGAGCTGTTAGATAAAGAGAGAGTGCTGAGAACTGCCAGTGTTCCTAATGACTGTAATCACATCTCTCAGTCTTATCATGGACGAACAAAGCACTCATGCAGAGACAGGCAGTGTAATTAAGCAGAAGCCTTCATTTAGTGGCTCTAATAGCAAAAGGGCCTTCATCAAACCGGTAATGCTACTTCACCAATGATCTGAATACAGCACAGAACAAGACTGGAGAAAGAAACACAATGCAACAGTATACTTGTACTTCTGTATAGTGTCTCAGGCTTACTACTGTTAATGTGGACACTTCAAAATATCATTTATTTTACTGGCAGCTTCCAGAAAGGGGCTCGTTTTGGAGCAGAATTGTGGTTCTTACATATTGTTGAGGGTGATGTTAAATTCTTTGCTGTTATATCCAGAATATTCCTTGCTGATATATCCAGATAGAGAAGGTTCACTGGCTCGTGTAATAAACAGGAACGAGGTGGATCACTTTCTCAATCACTCGTTTTACAAAAAGTTTTTGGAAGAGAAAATAGAACTAATGTAATGTAATGTCTTCAAAGTCTTTATTGGTCACAGCACGGTGAAATTCTTTTCTTCGCATACCCCAGCATGTCAGGAAGTTGGGGTCAGAGAGCAGGGTCAGCCATGATATGGCACCCCTGTAGCAGAGAGGGATAAGGGCCTTGCTCATGGGCCCAACAGTGGCAGCAAGTAAATGGACATAGCACACTTTGTACAATCAAAGTACAAATTCCACAATGGGACAATTCATAGAATCATAGGTTTTTTATGATTTGAAAAAAAGAGCTGGCTAACATCAAGTGCTGCTTTTCTGCTCACCATGCCTGCTATTCAGAAGAGGCATTGCATGATTAAGGGTTTAAACAATGGTATAAAGAAATTACCAATCATGACTGGCATTGCCTCCAGGTTTCTTTGGATGGTTAAGCATTCTAGCTTTTTAAAGTAGTTTTGAATAGATACATAGGGAAAGCTTTAGGTGAAACCTCTTTTTGTAGGCGTGTATATATACAACTTTGACAAACTAAGCAGATTAGGTAACCACATATGACATACCATGTTACGTCTAACTAGTTGAAACTATTCTTTCTAAAGGAAAAAAAACAGATAACATGCTAGTAATGTGTAGTTGCCAGAATAGCTTCAGTGCTCCCTGGTGTAGATTCTACAAGTCACTGGAACTGTACTGGAGTAACGAACACTATTCTTCTAAAAGATTTTCCCTCAATGGAGAGCATTGTTTAACATGTCATTCCCCAATCTCCCATTGGTGTTCACCTGGATTGAGGTCTGTTGACTGTGAAGGCCATAGCACATGATTTACATCATTTTCATCCACGTCAAACCATTAAGTGAGCCCTCACATCCTGTGTATAGTGGTGGAGAAATCCTAGAAGAGACCACGCCCATCAGGATAGAAATGTTTCATAACACACATGATCAGTCAGAAGAAATGCCCCCCCCTGCAGCATAATGGAGTGACCATTGCCTTAATCTGTCATCTGTCTGTGTGTTGAAAAGAAAGACCGTGTGTAGAAACACGAGTATCCATTGCAACATAGTATTTGTGACCGAATGCTAAACCATCTACTGTTCGAAACCAATCTAACCCTTTGCCAGAGGTCAGCCCAATGGCTAAAATCTAAAGAAAAATGAAAAAAATAAATAAAAGAAATTAACATTTAAAATAGATTGGTTGCTTTCTGGACTGACAGCATACTGTTAAACAGCTAATTTGGGGGAAATTCTTTTATTTTAAATAGAAACTACTCATTTTCATTTAATTTATACACAGACATTTATGTCACTGTGAAACAAATTTCAACCATGAGCCTTTGAGATAGTGAAAGATATAAATTTATACCTATTGTATGTGACCTTTATTCTAGTCTCCAAACTTACGGGTCTTCACTGAGTTCCTCAGTTTCCTCAGATTGGATTGGCGTAGATTGCCACTAGGTATGAATGAGTGCATGAAAGTGTATATATATATATATTTAGCCCTGTAATGGGCTGGTGTCCCATTTGGCGTGATTTGTCCCGCCTTGTGCCCAGGAAAGGCTTCTGATCCACTACAACCCTGGCAAGGATAAAGACTGTAAAGTGAGTGAGTGTGAGTCATTTTTTAAGTCATATGACGGTTCTTTTCAGACAGTGTGTATAAATCCTATGCTGTAGTGATCAAAACACGATACTCAGAACACATTCACTGATAACTGATAATATAGGAAGATAGCTGAAGCTGGAAGATAGCTGAGGAGTTCAGGAATGATGACTTTGTTGAATGGTTTGTGATGAATAAATGAAAAGGGGCATATTGCTTTTTGTGGAGCGGGAGTAAAAAAACCATGCCTTTTTTTTCCTAGTAGCTGGAATTTTATCAGTTTCAGAAACACATTGCTTCTATCAACTGAAAATAAATTACATGAGATGTAAGAGTTTTGCTACTGCCTTCATAGATAAGTTTTTGTTTTTTTTATCTTTTTTTTTATCTGTCCAACTCTATTGCCTTTCTGCTTTTCTTTTTTCGGAATTTAAAAAAATCTTGGCAAGAAATTAGCAAGAAGAGGCTGTGAGAGAAGGTAGAGACAGATGAAGGTCACTTGCATTAAGATACTTCTTGGCACTAGCCCAATTTATGTCTTAGTACAGATTACCATTTCAAAGAAGACACAACATGGATCAGACATTGGCACATCTAATACACTATGTGGCCAAAGGTATGTGGACATTGACCATCACAACCATATGTCAGCCTTTTTTCAAACTGTTGCCACAAAGTCTGAAGCACACAATTGGCTAGAATAGCTTTGAATGCTGTAGCCTTATGATTTCCCTTTACTTGAACTAAGGTGCCCAAACCTGTTCCAGCATGACAATGCCCCCATCATTGTAGACAAACTCAACTGTCCTGCACCAAACCCTAACTTAACCCCACTGAACACTTTTGGAATACATTGGAACTCTGACTGCATGCCAGACCTTCTCAACCAACATTAATAATGCTCTCATCACAGAGAATCACAGAGATCCCCACAGCCATATTCCAAAATATAGTGGAAAGCCTTTCCAGAAGAATGTAGTCTGTTAAAGCAGCAAAGGGAAACCAAGTTCATATTAATTAATGCCCATAGTTTTGGAATGGGATGCTCATTAAGGCTGTGGTGGTCAGGTGTCCACATACATTTGGCCACGTAGTGTATATGGTAAAAGGAAAAATAAAACACAGAAAAAACTCCATCTGTGGCAAAGTACACACACACACACACACACACACACACACACACACACACACACCATTGTTCTGAAGAAATAAAAGAAAAAATATATTAACATTAGCATTAAACCTTCTTATACTGTATTATTTACATTAATGGATTCTGAAACACTAGAGTTAATTGAATAACAGAGAGAATGCTGAGATGGTGGTGTAGCCTGCAACATGTATCTGGTAAAAGCAACAGCATATTCAGATGAATATGAAACTCTTCAGTAATTAAAGCTTAATCATAATTAATCATAATCTCAATAATCTCAAAGGTCGTTCCCTAAATTCATCAAAATACCTGCACTGTGTCCAGGTGGGTGATGGATAACCAGATCTTTCAGATGCACTGCAAAATTTTCAAATGTTAAAATTTCAATTTAAAACTAGAAATCTGCTTAAAGTGGCCCACAGAGACAAGCTATACCACTGCCAAAGTCAATACTTTTCAACTACCTGTCCTAATATGAATAATGTATTGGTCAAAGACTCTAAGATTCTGGTAATGCAGCTAATTTCTTTGTGTTTCTCCACCATTGAAACATTTTACAGTAATAAATTAGTTTTTATTAAACTACATTTTCAGTTTCTCACAGCCATGCCACCAACTAGAGCAAATACCTATATTATCCTGAAAAGTAGCATGCTCTTTGCTAAATGCCTTCTCCATTTCCATCTTATTGCATTTACAGTCCCTTAGAGTAGAGACTATAGGGTTCAGTGCTTGCTGATGTACCTGCTATTACCACTGAGAGCTTTAGGTAGATTTAGACTCGCCATGAGCATTTGTTTTCTAGCACTTTTAGGATAAATCCCATCAGATTTAAGCACAAGTCTATGTGATAAAAACATCTCCTGAAACTCTATCGTTGCTTTTGCCAAATATGAGGTTGTACACATATGTAATACATTTGTTTTGTAAACAAACAAACAAACAAATTAATTAATACAATAGAATGTATACTAGAAAAAAACATACATACTATAAAAAGTCTGGGTTACTGTGGGAATAAATTTAAGACACAGGAAAACACAAGGGTAACAGATTATGTAGTTTATTGAGAATCACTATCATAATGGGGAGTTAATAGGGCTTGTAGGAGAATAATTTGTAGGCGAGAGGTCATATGATGTGTTTGTAGCAAAGCTACTATCATCATCAGGGGAAATAATAAACGGGCCCTCCACAGAAGTTATGGGAAGAAATTGAGCTTCAGTTTGAGTGGAAGCATGAACATAGGTCACCGATGGAATGATACGATAGGCGGGAGAATAGGGAGGCCCAGTTGGTGCAGGTGAGGAGCAGAGACTTTCCAGCACAGCTGTCACATCAATGGCCAAATAAGCCAGCTGATGACATATATATTCACCCAGGCCACCCAGGCCTGTGAAATTGAGCAGCTGCGAGAAAGACCAGCTGCAGGAGGGCGATGATCAGCTGGACGGAGATCAGACAGAAAGGACGGAAATTAGATAAAACAGTAGTGGTAACACTTAAAATATATTCACATAAATATATGTACAAGCACATGCAAAGAATGTAGGAAACAGGTATCAATACATGACATGTAAAAAGCATAAAACTGGGGAAAAAAACACACTCATACGATGTTTTCAGAAAAACACACACCCACACACTCACAAAAATGTTCAAGAGAAACACACATACACACACACGCGCGCACACACACACACACACACACACACACACACACACACACACACATACTCACAGAATGTCTAAGAAGCACAAAAAAACATAAACATACTTAGAATTAGAGGAAAAATACGTGTAACATTAAGCAATAATAAAAACATATCTCACCCATAATGTAGAAATGATGAAAATATCCAAATTGTTCAGGACAACGGGCGATGAGATGCGCCCAGCTCGATTACCGGAATTGGGAATGGCAGTAGGGCCTTGGAAAATGTTTTAAATACCCCAAAAGAAAAACATGAAGATAAGGGGATATCCAATAACTGAAAATGTGTTTTAAGAGGATTTCAGAACGAGAAAAGCTTGTTCTAATGGTATTTCAAAATTGAGGAAAGTTGGATTTAAGGAGAATCAGAAAAAGACGTTAATAAAGCATATTAGGATTCCAAAAGAATGAGATAATTGGGTCTAATCTGTATATAAGACTGTATAAATAGGGCACTGAATCTGTGATTAGAGTCAGATCACTTTTGGGACGTCTCACGAAGGGATCTCATGTTTTTTGAATGATAAACTGGACTTTTGCTTCTCTCATCTATCTTGTTTGTGGCTTCATTTTGATCAGTAAATTGAAGATTACTGTATTGACTAAGTAGAGGAAATTCAGCAACCTAGTTGTTTTAGATACGACGCATGTAACCCTGTTCCCTGAGAAGGGAACGAGATGTTGCGTTTAGCACAACGCTATGGGAGTGCCTCTCGTGCATGACCGGCATCTGAAGCTTGTGTAAAATCATGCCTATTTATAGGCCTGCCATGATCAAGTGACGTGGCAATTAAGCGCGTCGCATGATATAAATATGGCATCTGTGAACTACGCCATCAGCCTCTATTATCTGAATCGAAGACGCAATTCACAGGCCTGCACTGGTATGACAAAGCTACGCAACGTCTCGTTCCCTTCTCAGGGAACAGGGTTACATGCGTAAACCAGACGTTCCCTTTCAAAGGAAACTTAGACAATGCATTTAGCATAACACTATGGGAACGAGAATACCCACTCCGTCAAACCGAGGGTACGGCCTGTTCAAAAAGACCCAAGCCCGAGGGTCACTGCAAGACACTTGAGCCCGGGGTGGAATGAATTTCCAGGCTGCAATAGCGAATGAATGTGTGTGGCGTAGACAACCCTGCAGCAGCACACACATCCTGTAAGGATACCCCTTTGGACAAAGCCTTTGCGGAGGCGACCGCCCTGGTCAAATGAGCCCTTATGCCCAGAGGCATAGCGAGACCGTGCCTCATAAGCATTAGGGATTACTTCCACTATGCAATTAGAGATGTGCTGCTTTGACACAGCATCACCTCTACTGTTGCCGCCAAAGCAGACCAGCAGCTGTGCCGACTTACGCCACTGGCCGGAGCGGTGGACGTAAGTACAGAGAATCCTTACTGGACACAGCAGGTGCATTCTCTCTTGTTCTGGTGTGGGGAAAGGAGGACGAAAAGCCGGCAACACCACAGGGTGGGCAGCCGAATTAGGCACTTTAGGAATATAATCCGGCATAGGATACAGGAAGGCCTTGGCTAATCCAGGGGCAAAGTCAAGGCAGGAAGGGGCAACAGAAAGAGTTTGTAGATCTCCTACTCACTTGAGAGTTGTCAGGGCCAACAGAAGAGCTACCTTTAGAGTCAGAAGCTTCTCAGAGGCTGACTCTAAGGGCTCAAATGGGGCACCCGACAGACCTTCTAGGACCACAGAAAGGTCCCAGGAAGGTATGCGCGGCCTGCAGATGGACCTCAAAGTTAGAGGATGTTGCCCCACAGAAGCTCCATCAACAGGGGCGTGGCTGGCCGAAATGGCAGCCACGTAAACCCTGATTGTAGAAGGAACCCACCCCGCTGAGAAACGTTCTTGTAAGAACTCCAGGACTGTAGCTATTGCGCAGTTAACTGGGTCTACAGTGGATCCCTGCATATGGGAATCTCCCAAGGAGTGCCATCTAGCAGGGATTTTATCTCTCAGAACCATATTCGAGCTGGCCAATAAGTTGCTACTAGCAGCAGATATAGACTGTCTTGGCGAACTCTAGCTAGAACTTGTGGGAACAGAGTGATCGGGGGAAAAGCGTACAGATGTGACCTCGGCCACATGTGCACAATGGCGCCCAGTCCTAATTGTGTGGGAGGAGTGAGGGCGAACCACAGCAGGACGTGTGTTGTCTCCTCTGAGGCAAACACATGCAGTCCCGCTTGGTCAAACCTCACCATATGGACTCCACCACTTGTGGATGGAGCCACCATTTCCTGGGCCTCAGCCCCTGCCTCAACAGGATGTCTGCCCCCATATTCCCAGAATGTACATTGCACTCACTGACAAACTTTCCTTCTGCCCAGAGTAGAATTAGTTGCCCGTGCCTGAACAGGGGGCATAATTCTCCCTGGTGGTCAATATATGAGACCACCGGTGTATTGTCTGTAAACACATGGTGACCTCTCAATTGAGGAAGAAGGAATTTCAGTGTTAGAAATATGGCCCACATTTCTAGGCAATTTATATGCCACTCCAGATGAGGGCCACTCCAGAAATCGTGAGCTAGACAGCTGTCTAAGACTGCGCTCAAGCCCTTGAGGGAGGTGTCTGTCATTACCGTCTTGCGCTAAGGAGACACCCCTAGAGTGTGACCCAAGGCTAGAAACCAGGGACACTCAGATTCTCATGACACGTATGCATTGCCACGTGACACTGATTACTCTCAGAGGTTTCGTCATTGGACGAAACCCCCAACTTCTCAGCCACCACTGAACAGTCTCCTGTGCAACAGGCCCATAAGCTCCAATAGTCTCCCAAGATCTAGCTTTATCTTGCTCAGTGTTGATAGGTTTGACCCTACACATGTTAGGGATAGAAACGCCCTCATCATAGTAGAATCCTGATAACCCCTAGAAAAGTTGTCCACTGCACTGGAGAAAGCATACTTTTCTGAGGTTCAACCTGAGCCCCAAGCTCTTCATGTGGGCGAGAACAACAACTCGATGATGAACCACCAGTTCCCTGGAGCGTGCTAGAGTTAACCAGTCATTCAGGCAGTTTAGTACAGTGGTTTTCAAAGTGGGGGCTGCCAGGGGGCACCCGGGGGGCCTCAACAATTTGGTCAGAGCCACCAAGCCCATCCCTCCCACTAGTATGTTTTCTCTTTCTCACTCTCAGACAACCACACACACAATCAATTCCTAATGTAATGTAATTTAAAGATGTAAGATGTGATTATTAATTTAAAAAAAGGGGGATATATTCAGAAGTCTTTATTTTTAATGTGTTTTAAAGACATCTTGCAAAAGGGGGGCCTCTTTCAAATGTTAATGACATTTGGGGGGCCTTGCCCTGGAAAAGTTTGGGAACCCCTGGTTTAGTACACGGATGCCCTGGAGTCACAATGGAGCCAGAGTGACATCCATGCACTTTGTGAAGGTGCAAGGGGATAAAGCTAGCAATATTTCTATGTGGAAATATGCACCTTTTAGATCTATCATCACAAACCAATCCTCAGTCTGAATCTGTGGAACAATAAGTTTGGGCGTCAGCATCTTGAGCCTGTATGTCCGAAAAGTACAGTTCAGATGATCCAGATCTAAAATTGGCCGCATACTCCTCTATTTTTTTGCGGACCAGGAAATAACGGCTGTAAAACCTCCCTCCCTCAGGGAACAGGGAACATGCTCTATGGCCCCTATATCTAAGAGGGATCTTACTTCCTGCGCTAATGTCAGGCTCTGGTCTGTACTGACTACTGTGGTGAGCACACCTCTGAACCGGGGTGGTCGAGCTCTAAACTGGACCCGGTAACCATTTTCTACAGTAGACAGAATGCATGGAAACACATTTGGCAGTAGTTTCCACGCTGCCAGACAGTCTTTTAGTGACGTTAACTATTTCACATTCTATTGGAGGGAAAGCATCAGATTTCCGTTGCCCTGTGACAGCTCGCTGACCAGAGAACACTGAAAACTTGGGACAGCCTTGGCTAGGGGAGGCCCTATAGTAGCACTGGGGGCTAACTGCCCTAAAAACCTCATGTCCCCTGAGCATAGCTAAATAGCCATGCCATTCATTCCCCACAATGGCCGAATAATCCAACCTCATGGGGTTATAGATACGGCTTATGCATGGTTTCCCCCCTGAAGCCTGATTTTTTGTCATGCACTTCTGGAAAATATGGGAGGTTCCTGCAGTGTGAGGGATTTACTTTCGCTGGGGAGAAAAAAGCTCATCCAGCCTTAGTAATCACTTCAAGCAGCTCTTTATATTCTGCTCTCAGTTTTTAGCATATCCTTCTGGCTCCTCGGTGTCAGAGAGGAATTATTACTATTATTTTTGTGTGTGTTTGTGTGGTTTTTTTGGGTTTTTTTGGGGGGGGTTCCCTCCCCTTTTGGCTTTCCATAGCGGAAGGAGTCGCCGCAATGCAAGCTCCAAAATCCAGCAGAGACAGAGCAAGAGATAGAGCAGTGCTCGTGTCCGGCTCTTCTTCCGGATCCATAAGAGGTCCCCCGGACCTGAGACGGCTAGCTGCCTTGGCAGCGGCCAGCCCAGATCCGCGAGACTCTGAAACCCAACTCGCTTCGGCTTCCAGGAAGAGAGCGAGTCGCGAGCAGAGCTACCTAATGTAGGCATTACCAAGTGCAGCCTCTCAAGGTTGTCATCGCATGCTCCAACCCTTAGACACGTCACCCAGAAAGGGTGCAGTACTCCCGTGATGAAAAGGGAGCAAGCCGTAACACACTTCCTGAATTCTCTCACTCATATTTTTCTCTCTCGCTCATTCCTTTTTTTCCCCCTTCTCTTTTTTAAAAGGGATAGAAAAGTCCAGAGATTTTGAGAAAAGATAGAGAAGAAATGAAGCATCTTTTTGTTTCTTTACCCAAACAACCGACATGCAGTCTTCGCTAAAGATAATAAGGTTGTTGGCGGGGTTCACAGGTGCCATATTTATATCATGCGACACGCTTAATTGCCACGTCACCTGATCATGGTAGGCCTATAAATAGGCATGATTTTATACAAGCTTCTGATGCCGGTCACGCAAGAGAAGTGCTCCCATAGTGTTATGCTAAATGCAACGTCGAATTTCCCTTTGAAAGGGAACACAGGTGTGGATTAGTAAAAAAAAGGATTTCATGGAAATATTTTAGCCCAAAATATGGGTGCCTCTGCCAGGAGGTAAACACTTGGCCATAGATAGACCTTTCAAGAAGTTAATGATCCCACTGGGATACCTGCTTTGACTGACAGTCATTTTGTGTTTATTTAGTTTATTTGTGTGATGAAGAATATAAAAAGCTGCTTTTTCATCTAAGCTTAAAAGCTAGCAAGTTATTGTGAACAGAAAAGGTTCACATGCCCAACACATCTGTGATCACACCTGTTATTTCTTGCTAAAATGCTAAGTATCTTATCTCCCATATTGGAGATCTGATTGAATACCACTGAATGCCTGACCCCTGCTGGGTCAGATAGTATCTGGGCACCATGCCAGTGTCACAGTCTGAGAGCAGAAAGAGGACGCCAATAGCATCAGCAATATTTCCATTCCTCACTGTGTTGTGGAGGAGGGTCTCATGGTATCCAATTGATGTTCAGGGCCAAACCAGGTCCTAAACAAAGGCCTGACCACTAGAGTTGTGCCTAACTAGTCAAGTAATAAAAGCATTATGGGGAAGTGCTTCTACACTTAATTCTTTAAAGTTTTAATTTGATAGCTTTGGTAACCATTCATTTGGTTAATGAGTGGAATAGAGAAGTACTCAGTCAGCCCTGATATGTTTTGTGCATGAGATGTGCTTCTTCAATTTTGTCCTGGTTACCAACCAAACATAACTATCAAGTAATTGATTTCTGCTACCATCGTGGATTTTTTGGTGACATGGGTCCTAGTAATTGTTAGGCCTTTTCTAAGGCAAAAAAAAAAGTACAATAACCTGGCTGCATAAGTCTTCACACCCCTAAAATAATACTTAGTTGAAGCACCTTTAGATCTTACCATAGCATTCAATCTTTTTAGGTCAATCAATCTGGCACATCCTGACTTGTAGTATTTTGCCATTCTTCATTGCAAAAAAATTTTAAATTGGCAAATTGGCTGGGCATCTCCTATGCACAGCCCTCTTCAGGTCACTCCACAGATTTTCGGTTGGATTTAGATCTGGACTCTGGCTGGGCCATTCCAAAACTCTGATCTTGTTTTGCTGAAGCCATTCTTTTGTTGATTTGGAGGTGTTGCTTCAGGTTCTTGTCATCCTGAAAGGTAAAATTCCTCTTCATCTGAAGTGTTTTAGCAGGGATTTTTTTTTTTTTTTTTTGTTGCCAAAATTGACTGGTATTTGGAGATATTCATTATTCCCTGCACTCTGATTAAAGCCCCAGTTCCAGCTGAAGAAAAGCAGCCCTAAGGCATGATGATGCCTCCACCATATTTCACTGTGGAGATGGTGTACTTTTAGTGATGAGATGTGGGTTTTGTTGTAGTTTTTTTGTACCAAACATATATTTTGGTATTATAGCCAAAAAGTTCAACTTTGGTCTCATCATACCATGACCAATTATTTCACATAGTTTTGGGAGATTGGATGCATTTTTTTTGTGCAAACTTTAGCCTGGCTTGGATTTTTCTTTTGGTTAAAAAAGACTTCTGTCTTGCCACCCTACCCTGTAGCCCAGCAATTTAACAATTGGGGAGATTGTTGTCACGTGAAGGGAGCTACCAATACTTGCTGCAATTCTTTTGATGTTGCTGTCGGCCTCTTGGCAGCCTCCCTGATCACTTTTTTCCTGATCTTCTCATCAATTTTAGAGGAATGTCCTGTTCTTAGTAGTGTCACTGCCATGACATATTTTCTCCACTTATTGATTATTGTCTTTACAGTGTTCCATGGTATATCCAGTGCCTTGGAAATTTTTTGTAACCCTCTCCTGATATTTTTCAACATTGAGTTCCCGTACCTGCTTTGTAAGCTCTTTGTGGCCCGTGGCTTTTCCAGTTGTACGTTACCAAGAACATGTCAGGAAAATCCTATAGGAAAAGCTGGACTTTATTTGGGCGTAATCAGTCCATTTAATTGATGGTAGGTGTATACTAATTAGTATTTAACATGAATTTGAATGTGACTGGTTGTTTCTGAACACTGCCACATTCCCAATTATAAAAGGGTATACACAGTTATGTAAGCTGGGTATTGGAAGTGTCTTGTTTTTCTTTTTTTATATGTTGCAATTTCACAATAAATGTGAAAATGTTTTGGACATGTTTTTTTTAACACCAAAAAAACCTGCCATTTTAACAGGGGTGTGTAGATTTTTATATCCTCTGTAGATATAGAGTATTTGCAGGCTAACGTACAGCAGGGTGCAGAAGTTTGCATACTTTGTAATTTACCCTGTGAACATTACAAATGACAGATTTCAAAAGCTTACTTAGAGAATCATAAAATAATTTTTAAAAATCAGTTATTATGAGAATTAAAGTGATCTAGATTATTTTTTCACTATAACACCTTACACATACACATACACTGACCATCACACATACACACACCAAGCTGAACTTCAAGATGTACAGTTGTACCATAAAGGGAGCATGATTTTGTACTTGGGAAAGTACATGTGGTACACCCCTGCTGAAAAACAATTCAAAACAATAGAACCCTCACAGAATTTGTAATGTTTCAATGGTAATAATGGGAATTGCATTGGTTTTAATGGAAACTGTAACAGTCCCCATGGGTATCTACTGGTAATTTATTGCCTTCTATTGATGGCATGTTATGTCTAGTGGCCATAAATACCATACCGTACCATAAAGGACCAATAATGGTAATGGTTTTAATGGAACTTGTAGTGGAAACCCTTACGATTTCTGTGATAGCTTCTATTAGGGGTTGTTGTTGTTTTCAGCAAAGAGCTAAAATGTTTTATTTTACTGTAGTGGTCCTTGTGGACTAATTAAGTACCTTAAATTATTTTTAAAGGTAAAATATAAATACCAAAAGGGGCAAAACATGCACCAGTGATGGTGCCACCCCATTGACAAGGAAAAGTACAGGACAGTGCGTATTTTTTCACAGTGACAATGAACACTGTCTTTTTTAAATAATTTTTTTAAAATATATTTGTCCTGTAGGCTAGTGTACTGTATATGTGCTCAACTTTCGCACTCAACTATGAGTACAGCTGTAAATACAGCTAACAGGATATGATACCACGTGAACTGAGCCATTAAAATGTGATGATGCTCAGGCTACATCTAACGTTTCATACTATCCGTACTACACAGTGCACCATTGAATAGTACGCGTTCTCTGGGTACCCATGGTTCTCAGTTCTCAGCTGTATACCTACTAACATACTAAACAGTGTGTGTGCCTAATACCATGCCAGGTTCTTCATGGATATGTTCTGAAATAGGCGACTATACAGTGGACGTAGCTGGCTGATTTTCAACAACAACACGGTGCAAAAATGTCTCCATTTTATGTGTTTGTACTGCTTACACCCTCGAGTGATGTGTGTATGAAATAAACAACACGTCTTTGACTTTGTTTAAAAAAAAAATGGCTGGCTCAAGGAAAGGACAACAAACAAACAAACAAACCCTATGTCTGTGATACATACAGGCTAGAAACCAACCTACGCTGTTTACAAAGCTCGCGCGCGCTCTCTCTCTCTCTCTTTCTTTCTTTCTTTCTTTCTCTCTCTCTCTCTCTCTCTCTTTCTTTCTTTCTCACACACCCCTGAAAATGAAAGCAAAAATATATTATCAGTAGCATACAGTTGTACTGTAGCATTTACATTCATGGATTCTGAAACGCTAGAGTTAAATGAATAACAGAGAGAAGGGCGAGAAGGCTGTGTAGCCTGCAACATGGCCCAGGTTTAATTAATCACAAATAAAACAGGAATAATTGCGCTTTACACTCACGGCAGCTGTCTAAGCTGGAACAGGTCATCGTCCATGATGTAAATCTACTCTTGTGTCTTTCATCGCCGTTACATTGTTGTTGTGCGCCGTGATTTCAGCACCGCGATCTGCCGGACAGCGAACGGTCGCGAAACCCACACACGCACGCACAAAGCTTACCGGGGGCGGGGCATTGAAGGGGCGGGGCCGAAACGCTGACTCAGGCGGAGTCAATGCGATTTTTGTCTCAAGTCGCAGTACTGATTAATCTGGAGAAATGCTCACACCACGAATGATTAGGACTGGCTAATATACACATCCCTAAACAGGGGGGTTTCCTCAGAACCAAAACCACAAATGAGCTATGGGCCAAGCCTTGAAAACGCTCATCTTTCAGTGGCTTCTGAGGACGTTTTTTGTTTGTGTATACACGTCTATAATATTGGTAATATCTTGCCAATAATTATTTGTGCATAAAAAAATGACCCGTAAAGTTTAAATTCGCAAGAGAAAGTAGACTAATCAGATTACTTATTGGGCCGGACAAATCATCAGTGTAAATATTACACACGTGAATATTAGAGAATTTCATCCATCCATCCATTTTCTATATCACTTATCCTATTAGGTCGCGGGGAACCTGGAGCCTATCCCAGGGAGCATGGGGCACGAGGCGGGGTACACCCTGGACGTGGTGCCAATACATCGCAGGGCACACTCACACACTCAATCACACACCTGTTTATTCACTACGGACACTTTGGACATGCCAATCAGCCTACCATGCATGTCTTTGGACTGGGGGAGGAAACAAGAATGGTTGAGCATAGTAGGAATTACCAATTGATGAATTATTACTGTAGCCTATGTATTTACACATTTCATGCTGGGTATTACAAAACAGGAAATCGATACAAAAGCATGAATTCTGTTAAAACTCCGACACTGAGCAATACAATACCATATACTGCATGGTAGCCTATGTGTGGTATGTTTTTTTGATAGACACTTCTGTAAGGCCGTCTGCCAAATGCCATGAATGTAAATGTACATAGAACACTGTATACCTTAACAAATAATACTTTAAATTCTAGTTTTATGCCGGAATGGTTCTTTTAATTTTCCGGAGGAAGTTATTAGTGCCCAAAGTGTATATTTATATAAGCTGAAATATCAGTCTGAATGTTATGATTAAAAAAAAGAATAATAATGTGAAACAAAAACTTGTGTTTCAAATGCATAGGTTTTGGTTCCCTCTCGGGTTGTCAGCTTCCTACCAACATCCAAAAACGTGTGTGTATGTGTATTGGCTACTCCACATTTCCCCCAGGTGTGAATGAGAGTTTGACTGTGTGTGTGTGTGTGTGTGTGTGTGTCTCTGTTTGTGTATAGTATTCAGACACCACAACTGAACAACATTAGCACATTATTGCAAAGCCATTATTGGCAATTACAGTTCTGATAAATGGCAGGGGTGTCTAAAGTCCTGCCCCAGGGCCAAATGTGACCTGTGGCTTCTCTCTTACAATGTATGATAGGAGGCACACCAACACATTGCACTTTTTGCTGTCACCTGATGATGGCAGCAGATTAATTTACAGAATGATATATAGTCATGACAACAGACAAAAAGCACGAAGTTAACAGTGAGAAGAGGGGACTGCAAATGAGTTTAGAAACCTCTAAGCATTTAAAAACTTTTCGTGAATTCTTGAAAGTGTCCTTAAATAAAGTGGATTGCAACCAAGTATTAAAAACGAAAACTTAATTTATAATTATTAGTTTGTACAATTACTTTTGGTCCCTGAAATAGGAGGGGACACGACATGTATAAAGTGCTGTAACTCCTACACCATTCACACAATTTAAATGCAAGTACCCTAAAATTAAAATGAAAGCTCTTACTCAAATTTATTTAAACGGCAATATACTATGGTGTACACACACACACACACACACACACACACACACACACACACACACACACACACACACACACACAGAGCATATATACCTGGTCATGAGAAAAAGAAAGTATACCTTCCTTCAGTTCTATGTTTTTATTTATCAGGTCCTAAATAACAATTGTGTGGTCCTCACCAACTTCTATGAACAAACAAATAACATCAGATGACAACAAAAACACAACATATTTCAATATGTTTTTTCCCTCACTCAGAAACCATGTGGAAAAAATAAGTACACCTTATAATTTAGTAACATTTAGAACTACTTTTAGCAACAATAACCTGAAGTAAACATTTGCTGTTGGAGTCTCTCACACCATTTAAACATTGTTTTAGTTTTTTGATGTTTGTGGGCATTCACTTATGTACAGCTTTCTTAAAATCCCACCACAGCATCCCAATGGGGCTGAGGTCTTGACTTGGCCATGATTTCTTCTGTTTTTGTGCATATCTCATAGTAAATAGTTTTAGATCTTCAAACGAAATACAACATAAATCAAAGGCAACCTGAATAAACACAATACAGTTTTTATTTTTAAAATTTTTTTTATTGAAGCAAAAAAGTTATCTAACACATATCACCCATGTGAAAAATTAATTGACCCCTTAAACTTAAAATCTGGTTTTGCCACCTTTAGCAGTAACTGCAGCCAAACACTTCCGATAAATGGAGATCAGTCTTTCACTTACTTCTAGGACTAGGACTTACTATTCTTCGGATCATTGTCTTACTGGATAATCCAGTTGTGCTTGAGTTTCAACGTACTGACTGAAGATTGGACATTCTCCTTTAGGATTTTGTGGTAGAGAGCAGAATTCATGTTTCCCTCAATTATGGCAAGTTGCTCAGGCCCTGAAGCAGCACACCAGTCCCTGAACCTACACCATCACACTGCCACCACCATGCTTGACTGTAGGTATGATGCTCTTTTTGTGGAATTCGGTGTTTGGTTTATGCCAGATGTAACGGGATGCCTGTCTTCTAAACAGTTCCACTTTCGACTTATCAGTCCACAGAACATTCTCCCAAAAGGTTTGAGGATCATCAAGATGTGTTTTGGCCAAATTCAGATGAGCCTTAATGTTCTTCTGGGTTAACAGTGGTTTTCACCTCACCACTCTTCCATGGATGCCATTTTTGCCCAGTGACTTTCTGATAGTGGAGTCATGGACTGTGACCTTTACTCATGCAAGAGAAGTCCTTGGATGTTGTCCGTGACTCTTTTGTGACCTGCTGGATGAGTGGTTGCTGTGCACTTTGAGGAATTTTGGAAGGTCGGCCACTTCTGGGAGGGTTCACTACTGTGCTGAGTTTTTCCATTTGGAGATAATGGCTCTCATTGTGATCCTCTGGAGTCCCCGAGCTTTTGAAATAGCTTTGAAATAGCTTTACCTTTCCAGACTGATGTATTTCAATCACCTTCTTCCTAATCATTTCTGGAATTTCTTTCAGCTTTGGCATAGTGTGTTACTGGGTAAGACCTTTTAACCAATTTCATGCTGTTGGAAAAAGTTCTATTTAACTGTTGATTTGATTGAACAGGGTTTACAGTAATCAGGCCCGGTTGCATCTAGTACGGCTGAACTCCATTATGAATGCAGTTTCATAGATTTGTGGAATTAGTCATTACAGGGGTAAATACATTTTCACACAGGCCCAGTGGGTATTCAATAACTTTTTTGTTTCAATAAATAACATTATCAATTAAAAACTGTATTTGTGTTTACTCAGGTTGCCTTTGTTTTATCTTAAATTTTGTTTTAATTTCTGAAACAATTTAGTATGCGATTTTCCTTTAACCTTTAAATCATTTTGCTGGGCCAATTTTGGATTAGTATTTTTCCAGAAATGCTGAAAGACTTTCAGCTTACATTAAATCTGCCTTACAAATGTTAGGCCAATGTTTGGGGAATGTTGGGCCAACAGGGCAGATAGACATTCAGCCACATTCAAATTCACCTTGCCAACACTGGGCTAGTAGGATCAACAGACTCTGGGTTGCCTTTAAATCCAGTTTGCCAAAGTTGGTCCAACATTGGCCCAACTTTCACGAGGTGGTGTAAAGCTGACTGCAGCCCCAACACTGGCAGGGTGGATTTAAATGTTGCTGAAAGGCTGGCCCAATGTTCCACTTACACTGGCCCAACGGTAGATTTAAAGAAGGTTGAAATTCTTTCAGACCTGTTGGCACAACATTGGCCTAAGTTTAACCAACATTTTGCCAACAGGGCTAACAGTCTTTCAGCCATCTTTATCCACATTGCCAACTCTGGGCTATTGTTGGGATGCATGATCAGCATACTTTTGTCTGCCTTCAAATACACTTAGCTAAAATTGGAAAGGCAGGGCCATTAGAATTTCAGTTGCCATTAAATCCACTTCTCAACATTGGGCCAGTGTGCATTTGATAGCGGCATAAAGTCTTTCAACCGCTTTGGCCCAACTATGGCTGAAAGTTGTCAGGGTGGATTTAAAGGAGACTGAAAGTCTATTGTTCCTGTTTGCCCAACATGGGCCCAATGTTAGCAAGATGGGTTTAAAGACTGCTGAAATTTTGTCAGCCAAGCTGGCCCAGCATTAGCAAGGTGGTAATAAAGGCTACAGAATATCTCACCTATACTGGCCCAACAATGGCAAGGGGTATGTGAAGGTTACTGAATTCTGTCTGCCCTGCTGGCCCAATAATAGCACAAAGACTTTCCGCTGCCTTTAAATTCATCTTCTTAATGTTGGGCAAATGTTGAGTCAGCTGCCTGAAAATCAACCATACTAACATTACATACAACATTCGCTGAATATTGGCAAGCTTGATTTAATGGTGACTGAAAGTCTGTTGACCTTGCCTGAAGAATGTTGGCCCAATGATGGCAAGGTGGCTTTAAAGATGGTGGAAAGTTTGTTTGACCTGCTGGCTCAATGTAGGCAGGGTGAAATAAAGTTGGCTGAAAGTCTGTTGGCATAACATTGGCCTGCTGGTATAACATTGGCAAGGTGGCTTTAAAGTTGATGAAAAACTAGCCCGTTTGGCACAACATTGGTTCATGCTTAAAAACAATGTTGCCAAACTTGCCAATGCTGGGCAAACATCAGCACAACTCTTGGCCATTTGGGCCAATAGTGCCGAAAGACTAAAATCCAGATTGGACCAATTTTAAATAAACCTTGCTTTTTGGGCACCATTCAACAGCAAGGCCAATAAGCTTTGGCCAGTCTTTAAATCCACTTTGCCAATGTTGGTCCTTAAAGTCTGACAGACTTTCATCTACTTTTAAATTCCTCTTGCCAAAGTTGAGCTGCATTTAAATACACTTTGCCAACATTGAGCAAATGTTTCATAATGGCCCAGTAGTATTTTAGCCACCATTAAATCATCCTTCTTGGCCGACATTCACATTGGGCCAACTTTGTGCCACAGGGTAGGAAAGGGGGATTTAAGGGTGGCAAAGAGGCTATCAGAATTGCTGGCCCAAAATTGGCTGATTTTTGGCAAGGTGGATTTAAATGCGGCTCAAAGTCTGTTCGGCCTGCTTGGCTAACATTAGCCCAATGTTAGCAAGAGAGATTAAAAGGTGGTGTAAATTCTATGTTGCCCCAAGCTTGAAAACGTCTTTACCATGATTGGGCCAAGATTGTGGCAGTAGGGACAACAGAGTTTTATGCTCCATCATGCCAATGTTGGGCCAATGTTGGCACCATGTTTGGCCAGTTGGCAAAAAAACTTTCAGCCGCTTTTAAATTCATCATGCCAACATTGGGCAAGCTGCTATAAAATGTACCTTGCCAATGTGAGGCCACGTTTAAGTCCACCTTACTATTTGGGCAGTGTTGGGCAACTGGGTCAAGAGGCTTTGACAAGCCTTTAAATTACCTTTGCGGACTTTGGACAGATGAAAACTGATGAAAGATGAAAACTTTCATCTTCCAACATTACACAGTGTTGGACCAACATTGTGTATCCAGGGTACTAAGGTACAAGGTACCCTGAAATTTAATGAAATAACTACTATATTTGGAGTATTTGCAACCTAGCTCCACCTCTGTCTCTCAAATGTGTAAGCGCAGGCACTCTCCTCTTTCTCGCTGGATTGAGGACCCGAGCAGTCATATGTCTGCTTTGGATTATGAATATTTACAATACTAGGTACAGTAATATTTTAATTGTGAAAATTGATACTTTAAAGGATATTCTAGATTAGCTTTTTTTAAAGGAAGCTAGCTTTGCTAGTGGAAAGGTATGTGTTGTATTGGCACATGGGATGAGTTATACACTGATCTAAGTGAACAAATAAATACTAAATTGGCCACATCCACAATATATGAAATTTAAAAGGGTTTATTTTAAACAAAAAGTAAGAAAAATGACCATGACCAATGAAAATATATTTTATGGATGGTATGTATTAATTTAGAATGATAGAGTACAAAGTGAATGTTAATAAATTTACATGTTGACTGAAATGTTTAAGTGAATTATAAGTTGAATATTATTATAACGAGCTTTAATGTTGATACAAGAACAAGAATTAATTGTACTTTTGGATATGTGTTTTGTAAGGCCAGGGTTCCCTTTCAAAGGGAACTTCGACGTTGCATTTAGCATAACAGTATGGGAGCGCCTTGTGTGTGACTGGTATCTGAAGCTTGTGTAAAATCATGCCTCTACTTATAGGCTGAGCATGGTAACACCTACATTAAGCAGCTCGGCTCGTGACTCGCGCTCTTCCCGGAAGCCAAAGCGAGTTGGGTTTCTGAACCTTGCGGATCTGGGCCGGCCGCTGCCGAGGCAGCTAGCCATCTCAGGTTCGGGGGATCTTTTATGGATCCGAAGAGGAGCCGGAGATGAGCTCTGCTCTCTCTCTCTTGCTCTGTCTTCCGGGTTCGGCTCTCCACTGGATTTTGGAGCTCACGTCGTGACTCCTCCTTCTGCTATGGAAAGCCAAAAGGGGAAGAAACACACACACACACACACACACACACACACACACACACACAAATAAGAGTAATAATTTCTCTCTGACTCTGAGGAGCCAGAAGGATGTGCTAAAAACTGAGTGCAGCATATAAAGAGCTGCTTGAAGTGATTACTAAGGCTGGCTAAGCCTTTTTCTCACCAGTGAAAGTAAATCGTCACACTGCAGAAACTCCCCTGTCTTCCAGAAGTGCATTACAAAATATCAGGCTTCTGGGGGGAAAACCATGCATAAGCCATATTTATAACCCCACAATGTTGGATTACTCAGCCATTGTGGGAAATAAATGGCATGGCTATTTAGCTATGCTGAAGGTGGTGGAGGCGCTTGCGAGCTACCTCTCTCCATCGACGGCAGGTAATTGGGGGGACGGCTTTGCATCCAAACCACCGCATAAGGCCAATGTGGCATTAGTGGGCAAGGCTACGCAGTAGTAGTCTATCTTGTGGGTCACTGCAGACAATGACAGTTTTGCAGGCCTACCAAGCAGACCTGCTGAGTGAGCTTGACATATGGCAGCATTCAAAAAAGCCAGTTCCTTCCCTGTTGTCTCGAGCTCACTAGTGCAAGGGAGGCCCAGAAGGCGAGTATGGCAGCCCGCCAACCCCCGCACACAGCCAGGGGAACCAGGTGGCCACAGTCACGGCCTGCTACTAGGCCTGATCTGAGAATGGTCATAAAGGCCAAGTAGGCAAAGAAGAGCGGTCCTGAGGGGACATGAGGTTGTTAGGGCAGGTAGTCCCCAGTGCTACTGTAGGGCCTCCCCTAGCCAAGGCAGTCCCAAAGTTTTCAGTGTTCTCTGGTCAGCGAGCTATCACAGGGCAACGAAAATTTAATGCTTTCCCTCCAATAAAATGTGGAATAGTTAACGTCACTAAAAGATGTGGAAACAACTGCCAAGTGTGTCTCCATGGGTTACGTCTACCATAGAAAAGGGTTACCGGGTCCAGTTTATAGCTCGACTCCCCCGGTTCAGAGGTGTGCTCACCACAGTAGTCAGCACAGACCAGACCCCGACATTAGCGCAGGAAGTAAGTTCCCCTTTGGACAATGGGGCCATAGAAAATGTACCCCACTCCCTAAGGGAGGGAGGTTTTTACAGCCATTATTTCCTGGTCCACAAAAAAGATGGGAGTATGCAGCCAATTTTAGATCTGCGTCATTTGAACCGTACTCTTCGGACATACAGGTTCAAGATGCTGACGCTCAAACTTATCGTGCCACAGATTCAGTTCGAGGACTGATTTGTGGCGATAGATCTAAAAGGTGCATATTTCCACATAGAAATATGGCTAACTTTATCCCCTCGCACCTTCACGAAGTGCATGGATGTCACTCTGGCTCCATTGTGACTCCAGGGCATCTGTGTACCAAACTACCTGGATGACTGGTTAATTCTAGCACGAGCCAGGGAATTGGCGGTTCAACATCAAGATGTTGTTCTCGCCCACATGAAGAGCTTTGGGCTCAGGTTGAATCTCAGAAAAGTATGCTTTCCCCAGTGCTGTGGACAACTTTTCTAGGGGTTATAAGGATTCTACTACGATGAGAGCATGTCTATCCCCAACATGCATAGGGTCAATCCTATCAACACTGAGCAAGATAAAGCTGGATCTTGGGAGACTATTGGCATTTATGGGCCTATTGCACAGGAGACCGTTCAGTGGTGGCTGAGAAGTTGAGGGTTTTGTCCAAGGACAAAACCTCTGAGAATAATCAGTGTCATGCGGCGATGCCTACGTGCTCTGAGAATTTGAGTGTCCCCGGTTTCTAGCCTTGGGTCACACTCTAGGGGTGTCTCATTAGCGCAAGACGGTAATGAGAGACGCCTCCCTCACGGGTTGGAGCGCAGACTTAGACAGCTCTCCAGCTCACGGTCTCTGGTGTGGCCCTCATCTGGAGCAGGGTGGCTCCATCCACAAGTAGTGGAGTCCATACGGCAAGGTTTGGCCAAGCGGTATGGCATGTGTTCGCCTCCGAGGAGACAACACATGGCCCGCTGTGGTTCGCCCTCACTCCTCCCGCACAATTAGGGCTGGACGCAATGGTGCACATGTGGCCGAGGTCACATCTGTACACTGTTCCCCCGATCGCTCTGCTCCCACAAGTTCTAGTGAGAGTTCGCCAAGACAGTCTATGTCTGCTGCTAGTAGCAACTTATTGGCCAGCTCGAATATGGTTCTGAGACATAATATCCCTGCGAGATGGCACTCCTTGGGAGATTCCCATCTGCAGGGATCCACTGTAGACCCAGTGAACTGTGCAATAGCTACAGTCCTGGAGTTCTTACAAGAACGTTTCTCAGTGGGGTGGGCTCCTTCTACAATCAGGGTTTACTTGGCCGCCGTTTCGGCCAGCCATGCCCCTGTTGATGGAGCCTCTGTGGGGCAACATCCTCTAACTTTGAGGTTCATGCGTGGTGTCACGCGGCTGAGGCCCCTCTGCAGGCCGCGCATACCTTCCTGGGATCTTCTGTGGTCCTGGAAGGTTTGACAGGTGCCCCGTTTGAGCCTTAGAGTGGATCTACTGTCTCAAGCTGGAGGGCTGATTTATAACCCTCGCCCAGAACTATAGAAACTGTGGGTCTGACCCCTGAGGGGCACCAGCTCATAGATTCTGGTCTCACAACTGAGGTTGTAGAGACCATGTTAAATGCTAGAGCACCGTCCACAAGGAAATTGTATGCACTCAAGTGGCGACTTTTTGTCTTGTGGTGTGAGGAATGTCAGCTAGACACAGTGAACTGTGCAATAGCTACAGTCCTGGAGTTCTTACAAGAACGTTTCACAGCAGGTTTGGCTACTTCTACAATCAGGGTTTACGTGGCCCCTGTTTCGGCCAGCCATGCCCCTGTTGATGGAGCCTCTGTGGGGCAACATCCTCTAGGTTCATGTGTGGTGTCAGACGGCTGAGGCCCATCTGCAGGCTGCACATACCTTCCTGGGACCTTTCTGTGGTCTTGGAAGGTCTGTCAGGGGCCCCATTTGCTCAAATGAGCCAGACTTAGAGCCTTAGAGTCAGTCTCTGAGAAGCTTCTGACTCTAAAGGTAGCTCTCCTACTGGCCCTGACATCTCTCAAGCGAGTGGGAGATCTACAAGCTCTCTCTGCTGCCCCTTTCTGCCTTGACTTTGCCCCTAGATCAGCCAAGGCCTTCCTGTATCCTAGGCCGGATTATATTCCTAAAGTGCCTTCATCGGCTGCCCACCCTGTGGGGTTGCAGGCTTTCTGCCCTCCTCTGTTCCTCACACTGGAACAAGAGAGGATGCACCTGCTGGGTCCAGTAAGGGCTCTCTGTACTTACGTCCACCACTCCGGCCAGTGGGGTAAGTCGGAGCAGCTGCTGGTCTGCTTTGGTAGTAAAGATGATGCTGTGTCAAAGCAGTGCATCTCGAATTGGATAGTGGAAGCAATCTCTATGGCTTATGAGGCGCGCGGTCTCGCCACGCCTCTGGGCATAAGAGCTCATTCCACTAGGGTGGTCACCTCCTAGAAGGCTTTCTCCAAAGACATCCTTGCAGGATGTGTGTGCGGCTGCAGGGTGGTCTACACCACACACATTCATTCGTTATTACAGCCTGGCTATTCATTCCACCCCGGGCTCGAGTGTCTTGCAGTGACCTTCGGGCTTGGGTATTTTTGAACAGGCTGCACCCTCGGTATGACGGAGTTGGTATTCCTGTTCCCATACTGTTATGCTAAATGCAACGTCGAAATTCCATTTGAAAGGGAACGTCGGGGTTACACATGTAACCCTGTTCCCTGATAAGAGAACGAGACGTTGCATAGCACTGTCAAACCAGGGCAGGCCTGTTAATTGCGTCTTCGCTTCAGATAATAGAGGCTGGCGGCGTGGTTCACAGGTGCCATGTGACGCACTTAATTGCCACGTCACCTGATCACGGCAGGCCTATAAGTAGAGGCATGATTTTACACAAGCTTCTGATACCAGTCACGCGCACAAGGTGCTCCCATGCTGTTATGCTAAATGCAACATCGAAGTTCCCTTCTCAGGGAACAGGGTTACATGCATAACCCCGACGTTTTCTTTTCCTTGTCTTTTCTGTTTGTTTTTTTTATTCCTGTTCTCCTTGGATGATTATCCTCCACAGTGAATATTCTGGATTGAAGATTGTCCCCATCTGTGATCCATGGATATTGACGCTGTGACAGGACTGGCGAGTCAACCTATGGAGTTTCTGTGACTTAGGAAAGAGACTTACTTCAGTGATAAATATCAACAGTGGTAGGATAAATAGATACTTTGTCAATTCAGATGGATTAATCCTGTCCCTGGATTCTTGGAGTAGATCAAATAATCATCGTATGTCCCAGAACTGTAATGTCATTTCATCATATTGAAAGATCTTTAGCTACAATCCATGAGAAAAGTGGATATTATTCACGCTTTGAAATTGGTGAACAATTGAGCTGAGATTTGATACCAAAACTATTGGTATTGCGATCAGAGAAAATAATGCAAAATCAAGAAAACACCACAATATGTGCAGGAGCTTGCAATTTCTCAAAATGACAGTAGATTTGCCACAGATTTTGGCCAAGACATGTCATGTAATGGCGTCATATGGCGCATTGTGATGACATCACAACAAGCAGTCAGCCAAAGCCCTCTTTGATTCATGTGTCGAACATGGGTACAGCTAAAATGACATATTTACCAACAAACATCATTGTGAAAGACAGTGCAAAACAATTTCATGCAATTACAATTTTGCCAGTTAAAGTAGTTTTCTGCAAAACATACTGCAAGTACAAAACATTACTGCTGCAAAATCAAGTTCAGAGAAGATATTGGGTTTTGAATCTGAACTTAAATGGTGCTGAACCAAACTCAAATTTATCTGAAGTGAAGGTATCCGATTGAGAAATCATTTTAAATATTTTCAAAAGGGATAAATTCACACACTTAAAATCTGTAACCTGTGTTTAAATGTTTCTGTAAAGCAGCTCTGAGACAATTTCCATTGTTAAAAGCACTATACAAATAAAATTTAATTGACCTAGACTGAGCATAAAAGAGTTAATTGAAATTTTAATACCAAAGAATAACCCCAAAAAAGAGAAAATATCTTAGATTAGTAGGTAAATAGGATCCTAATAAACCAACCAGGATCTAATAGACCATAAGCAGGGCTGGCGCTGCATATAGGCAGAGTAGGTAATTGTCTAGGGCTTTCGGCTTCAAGTCAGTGACGACTTATGGCGCCAAAACAAACAATCGTTTGGGGATGTATCTATTTTGGAGTGGTTGTAGTGTATTCTAAAAATAAACTGGGCCTTGTTCTGTTGATCAGTGTCATTTAGGTAGAGATCATGTCCCGGTTTATGCCAAGTACATCAAAACTGTCAGACACTTTGAATTTCAGGCTCTGCTGGTGTAACATTGGCAAAGTGGACTTAATGGTGACGAATTGTCTGTTAGCCCTGTTGGGACAACGTTGGCCTAAGTTGGAAAAATTCTTTTGACAATCTTAGGCAAACCTTATTCCAGCAGGGACAACAGATTTTGTGTCCAATAATGCCAGTGTTGTGCCAATGTCAATACAACATTTGGCCAGGTGGGCTGAAAAAGATTCAGCCACATTTAAATCCATCTTTTCAACATTGGGCCAGATGCATTTAAAATCCACCTTGCCAAATGTTACACCAGCTTTAAGTCCAGCTTACCAGTCAAGCAGGGGTGGACAGCAGGACCAAGGGGTGATGGCCAGCCTTTAAATTCATTTTCCACCCTTTGGACCATCAAGGCTGACATATTTTCCCCTGCCCTGAAATTCCGATTGGCAAAGTTAGGCTGCATGTAAATCTATGTTGCCAACATTGAGAGAATGTTGCTTCAGCTCGGTCAACGTTCTTTCAGCAACCATTAAATCTAACTTGCTACCTTTCGGCAAAAGGCAGACAAGGTGGATTGCGACAAAAAATTGTCAGCCCTCCTGTCCCAATGCTGTACACGGTCGGTCAATGCCGACAAATGCTGATCAGGGCCGGTAAATGCCGACAAATGCTGATCAGGGCCGGTAAATGCCGACAAATGCTGATCAGGGCCGGTAAATGTCAACAAATGCTGATCAGGGCCACTAAATGCCGACAAAGGCCGCTTATCTGTCTCCTTGTCTGTTCCTCTCATTGCCTGTCTCCTTGTCTCTCCCTCTGCTTGTCTGTCACTCACCTTGTCTGTCTCCTTGTCTCTCCCTCTGCTTGTCTGTCACTCACCTTGCCTGTCTCCTTGTCTCTCCCGCTCCTTGTCTGTCACTCACCTTGTCCGTCTCCTTGTCTGTCTTCTTGTCTGTTCCTCTCCTTGCCTGTCTCCTTGTCTCTGCCTCTCCTTGTCTATCTCCTTGTCTGTCAGTCACCATGTCTGTTTCCTTGTCTGTCACTCACCTTGTCTGTTAGTCACCTTGTCTGTCTCCTTGTTTGTTCCTCTCCTTGTCTGTCTCCTTGTCTCTCCCTCTCCTTGTCTGTCTCCTTGTCACTCCCTCTCCTTGTCTGTCACTCACCTTGTCTCTCCCTCTCCTTGTCCGTCACTCACCTTGTCTGTCTCCTTATCTCTCCCTCTCCTTGTCTGTCTCCTTGATGTCACTCACCTTGTCTGTCACTAACCTTGTCTCTCTCCTTGTTTCTTCCTCTCCTTGTCTGTCTCCTTGTCTCTCCATCTGCTTGTCTCTCCCTCTCCTTGTCTGTCACTCACCTTGTCTGTCTCCTAGTCTCTCCCTCTCCTTGTCTGTCTCCTTGTCTCTCCCTCTCCTTCTCACTCACCTTGTCTGTCTCCTTGTCTCTCCCTCTCCTTGTCTGTCACTCACCTTGTCTGTCTCCTAGTCTCTCCCTCTCCTTGTCTGTCACTCACCTTGTCTGTCTCCTTGTCTCTCCCTCTCCTTGTCTGTCATTCACCTTGTCTGTCTCCTTGATTGTTCCTCTTTTTGTCTGTCTCCTTGTCTGTTCCTCTCCTTGCCTGTCTCTGTCTCTCCTTGTCTGTCACTCACCTTCTCTGTCTCCTTGTTTGTTCCTCTCCTTGTATCTCCCTCCCCTTTTCTCCTTTTTCTCTCCCTGTTTGTCTCTTTGTATCTCACTCTCCTTATCTCTCCCTCTCCTTGTCTGTTACTCACCTTGTCTGTCTCCTTGTTTGTTCCTCTCCTTGTCTCTCCCTCTCCTTGTCTGTCACTCACCTTGTCTGTCTTCTTGACTCTCCCTCTCCTTGTCTGTCACTCACCTTGTCGCTCCCTCTCCTTGTCCGTCACTCACCTTGTCTGTCTCCTTATCTCTCCCTCTGCTTGTCTGTCTCCTTGATGTCACTCACCTTGTCTGTCACTCACCTTGTCTGTCTGTTTGTCATCTTGTGTGGCTCCCTCTCCTTGTCTGTCACTCACCTTGTCTGTCTCCTTGACTCTCCCTCTCCTTGTCTGTCACTCTCCTTGTCTGTCTCCTTGTATCTCACTCTCCTTGTCTATGACTCATCTTGTGTGGCTCCTTATCTCTCCCTCTCCTTGTCTGTCACTCTCCTTGTCTGTCTGTTTGTCATCTTGTGTGGCTCCCTCTCCTTGTCTGTCACTCACCTTGTCTGTCTCCTTGTATCTCCCTCTCCTTGTCTGTCATTCACCTTGTCTCTCCCTCTCCTTGTCTATGACTCATCTTGTGTGGCTCCTTATCTCTCCCTCTCCTTGTCTGTCACTCTCCTTGTCTGTCACCATGTCTCTCCCTCTCCTCACCTTGCCTGTCACTCACCTTGTCTGTCTCCTTGACTCTCCCTCTCCGTCACTCACCTTGTCTGTCTCCTTGTCTCTCCCTCTCCTTGTCTGTCTCCTTGATTGTTCCTCTTTTTGTCTGTCTCCTTGTCTCTCCCTCTCCTTGTCTGTCACTCACCTTGTCTCTCCCTCTCTTTCTCACTCACCTTGTCTGTCTCCTTGTTTATTCCTCTCCTTGCCTGTCTCCTTGTCTCTCCCTCTCCCTGTCTGTCTCTTTGTATCTCGCTCTCCTTATCTCTCCCTCTCCTTGTCTGTCATTCACCTTGTCTGTCACTCACCTTGTCTCACTCTCCTTGTCTGTTCCTCTCCTTGCCTGTCTCCTTGTCTGTCACTCACCTTATCTGTCTCCTTGTCTGTCACTCACCTTGTCTGTCTCCTTCTCTGTTCCTCACCTTGCCTGTCTTCTTGTCTCTCCCCCTCTTTTAATCTCTCCCTTTCCTTGTCTGCCTCCTTGTCTCTCCCTCTTCTTGTCTGTCACTCACCTGGCCAACAATCTTTCAGCAATGATTAAATACAACTTGCCACCATTGGACCAAAAAGACAAACAAGGTGGATTTAAAAGCGGCAAAAACATTGTCAGCCCTGCTGTCCCAAATGCTGATCAGGGCCGGTAAATGCCGCCAAATGCTGATCAGGGCCAGTAAATGCCGCCAAATGCTGATCAGGGCCAGTAAATGCAGACAAATGCTGATCTTTGTCAACACTGGGGGAACTTTGCTTCAGCTGGGCCAACAATCTTTCAGCAACCATTAAATCCAACTTGCTATAATTGGGCCAAAAAAGGCAGACAAGGTGGATTTAAAGGCAGCAAAAACATTGTCAGTCCTGCTGTCCCAATGCTTATCAGGGCCTGTAAATTACAGACACATGCTGACCAGGGCTGGTAAATGCCAACAAATGGTGATCAGGGCCTGTTAATTCCGCCAAATGCTGATCAGGGTGGGTAAATGCAGCCAAATGCAGATCAGGGCATGTAAATGAAGGCAAATGCTGATCATGGCCGGTAAATGGCACGAAATGATGATCAGGGCCGGTAAATGTTGCCAAATGCTGATCAGGGTGGGTAAATGCAGACAAATGCTGATCATGAAAGGTTGTAAATACACTTTGTCAACATTTGGGGAATGTTGCTTCAGCTGGGCCAACAATCTTTCAGCAACCATTAAATCCAACTTTCTACCATTGGACCAAAAAGGCCGACAAGGTGTATTTAAAGATGGCAAAAACATTGTCAGCCCTGCTGTCCCACTGATGATCAGGGCCGGTAAATGCCGCCAAATGCTGATCAGGGCCGGTAAATGCCGCTAAATGCTATTCACGGTCGGTAAATGCTGCCAAATGCTGATCAGGGCCAGTAAATGCCGCCAAATGCTGATCATGGCTGGAAAAATGCCACCAAATGCTGATCATGGCCGGTAAATGCAGACAAAAGCTGATCAGGGCCAGTAAATGCCGCCAAATGTTGATCAGGGCCTGTAAATGCCACAAAATGCTGATCAGGACCGGTAAACGCAGAGAAATGCTGATCAGGGCCGGTAAATGCCGCCAATTGCCAATCACGTCCAGTAAATGCTGACAAATGCTGATTGGGGGAACTTTGCTTCATCTGGGCCAACAATCTTTCAGCAACCATTAAATAAAACTTGCTACCATTGGACCAAAAAGGCAGACAAGGTGGATTTAAAGGCAGCAAAAACATCATCAACTGTCCTGTCCCAATGCTGATCAGGGCCGGAAAATGCCGCCAAATGCTGATCAGGGCTGGTAAACGCAGACAAATGCTGATCATGGTCGGTAAATGCAGACAAATGCTGATCAGGACCGGTAAATGCCGCCAAATGCTGATCAGGGCCGGTAAATGCAGCCAAATGCTGATCAGGGCCGGTAAATGCTGCCAAATGCTAATCAGGGCCAGTAAATGCTGCCAAATGCTGATCACGGCTGGAAAAATGCCACCAAATGCTGATCATGGCCGGTAAATGCAGACAAATGCTGATCAGGACCAGTAAATGCCAACAAATGCTGATCATGAAAGGCTGCATGTAAATACACTTTGTCAACATTGGGGGAATTTTGCTTCAGCTGGGCCAAGAATCTTTCAGCAACCATTAAATCCAACTTTCTACCTTTGGACCAAAAAGGCTGACAAGGTGGATTTTAAGGCCGCAAAAACATTGTCAGCCCTGCTGTCCCAATGCTGATCAGGGCCAGTAAATGCCAACAAATTACACATACATTTACATTTATTCACTGAGCAGACGCTTTTATCCAAAGCGACTTACAAATGAGAAAATACATGCAAAGCGATATATCAAGTAGAGCACAATGCAAGTAGTCCTACCATACAAGATCCATTAATTGAGTTCCTTATGAAGCAAAGTGTGCAGAGTAGAGGTGTACGTGAATTTTTTTTTTTTTTTTTTAATGGGTTGGTTAGTGTTCACGGAAGAAGTTGATCTTTAGCTGTTTTTTGAAGATGGTGAGAGATTCTGTGGTCTGGATTGAGGTTGGAAGTTCATTCCACCACATTTAGTTTGAACGTTCTTGAAAGGGACCTTGAGCCACACTGAGAAGGTACTACTAAGTGCCGGTCGCTAATTGATCGCAGATTGCATGAGGAAACGTAAGCCTTCAGGAGGGAGGTGCGGTAGGAGGGTGCTGTTCCAGACAGGGTCTTATAGGTGAGCATCAAGGCCTTGAATTTGATGCAGGCGGCTACAGGAAAGCCAGTGGAGGAAGATGAAGAGGAGTATGAGGGGTTAGCCGGGTCGTTCCTGATGTTTTGGTGATACAGAATTCATTTAAAACTCGTTAAGCAGCGCGATTAAAAAGTTGGGCTTGGTGTTAAGGTGAAATTTGACATTAAACCGGGCTCCACGCATGCACATAATTCCAGATAACTTTGGTAATGTGCTTGCCAACGGAAACAGTTATAGCAGTTTATTAGGAACAGTACGTTCACTGCTTGGATCCCTAAAAACGATAACCACCGAGTTATCAGTATCTCTCTGCGTTTAATAAAAATAATAAAAAAGGGTTTGTAGGCTATCAAACAGAATATTTCATATCAGCAGTTCCTCTGGTGATGTGACGGCCATCTTGGGTTAGCGGTCTGGCAAAAACTAAACCAGCCTAGTCTTCATTTGATTAAATGACACATCGCTGAACCTTTCAAGACTTTAGTCTTTCCTCGCCACACCTGATGACTTTCTTGTTTTTTTTTAAATCATAGAATTTTTATTGGAAAACGTCAGGGTTACGCATGTAACCCTGTTCCTTGAGAAGGGAATGAGACGTTGCATTTAGCATAACAGTATGGGAACGCCTTGCGCGCGTGACTGGTATCTGAAGCTTGTGTAAAATCATGCCTCTACTTATAGACCTGCCATGACCAGGTGACGTGGCAATTAAGCATGTTGCATGATATATATATATATATATATATATATATGGCACCTGTGAACCATGCCGCCAGCCTCTATTATCTGAAGCAAAGACGCAATTTTCAGGCCTGCCCTTGTATGACAGTGCTATGCAACGTCTCGTTCTCTTATCAGGGAACAGGGTTACAACGTTCCCTTTCAAAGGGAACTTCGACGTTGCATTTAGCATAACAGTATGGGAACGGGAATACCCACTCCATCATACCGAGGGTACGGCCTGTTCAAAAATACCCAAGCCCGAGGGTCACTGCAAGACACTCAAGCCTGGGATGGAATGAATATCCAGGCTATAATAACGAATGAATGTGTGTGGCATAGACCACCCTGCAGCCGCACACACATCCTGCAAGGATACCCTTTTGGACAAAGCCTTCTGGGAGGCGACCGCCTTAGTGGAATTATGCCCAGAGGCGTGGCGAGACCACGTGTGTCGTAAGCCCTAGAGATTGCTTCCACTATCCAATTCAAGATGCGCTGCTTTGACACAGCATCACCTTTCCTGTCACTGCCAAAGCAGACCAGTAGCTGCTCCGACTTACGCCACTGGCCGGAGTGGTGGACATAAGTACAGAGAGCCCTTACTGGACAAAGCAGGTGCATCCTCTCTTGTTCCAGTGTGAGGAACAGAGGAGGGCAGAAAGCCTGCAACCCCACAGGGTGGGCAGCCAATGTAGGCACTTCAGAAATATAATCCGGCCTAGGATACAGGAGGGCCTTGGCTAATCCAGGGGTAAAGTCAAGGCAGGAAGGGGCAACAGAGAGAGCTTGCAGACCTCCCAGTCGCTTGAGAGATGTCAGGGCCAGTAAAAGAGCTAACTTTAGAGTCAGAAGCTTCTCAGAGACTGACTCTAAGGGCTCAAATGGGGCCCCTGACAGAACTTCCAAGACCACAGAAAGGTCTCAGGAAGGTATGCATGGCCTGCAGAAGTGCCTCAGCCATCTGACACCACGCATGAACCTCAAAGTTAGAGGATGTTGCCCCACAGAGGCTCCATCAACAGGGGCGTGGCTGGCCAAAACAGCGGCTACGTAACCCTGATTGTAGCAGGAGCCACCCTACTGAGAAACGTCCTTGTAAGAACTCCAGGACTGTAGCTATTGCACAGTTTACTGGGTCTAGCTGACGTTCCTCAGACCACAAGACAAAAAGCCGCCACTTGATCGCATACAATTTCCTTGTGGATGGTGCTCTAGCGTTTAACATAGTCTCTACAACCTCAGTTGTAAGACCAGAATCTATGAACTGGTGCCCCACAGGGGCCAGACCAACAGTTTCCATAGTTCTGGCCAAGGGTGATAAATCAGTCCTATTGCTGTCCATGACTCAATATAAGATGTCTGACTTGTTTATATTATGATACTATGAGGTGTTTTAAATGTTCATTACTCAATATATGATTTACTTGTTTATTTCTTATGATACTATGATGTGTTCATGACTCAATATGAGATGGCTGACTTGTTTATCACATGATATGTGTTTCACATGTGTTTGACTCAATATGAGATGTCTGACTTGTTTATGATTTAATATGATACTGTGATGTGTTTCACGTGTTCATGACTCAATATGAGTTGGCTGACATTTATTTCTTAATATGATGTGTTTCATAGGTTCATGAAACAATATGAGCTGTCTGACGTGTCTGACTTAATATGTTACTATGCTGTGTTTCACATATTGAGTCATAAACATGTGAAACACAGAATAACAACATATATGCTGAAAACGCTATACAGTGCTTTAGAAGGCGCTAGGAGCAACGGAAAGTGGTTTTTCTAACAAACTCATAAACAATTGCCCGACCTACTCCAATATGCTATTTTTCACATATTTACACATAATATAGTACTATGAAATGTTTCTGACCTAAAATATTACGAAATTTGATTGTTTACATTAAAATGTAAAAGTTGGTGTTAAAGTGTCATAATGTGAAAAAAGTGACATTTATGTCTAGAAAGTCACTTTTCATCAAAAGTGCAATAACAAAACTACTTCCCATTCATCCTGTGTCCCCTTACACACTTGTGCTCTTTATCCGCTCAAAACGCTATACAGCGAACAAGAAGGCGCTAGGAGCAAAGGAAAGTGGTTTTTCTAACAAACTCATATTTCAATTCAATTGTATTTGTATAGCGCTTTTTACAATAGACATTGTCTCAAAGCAGCTTTACAGAAATATCAACATGGTATACAGATATTAAAGGTGCAAATTTATCCGCACTGAGTGGCGACGGTGGCAAGGAAAAACTCCCTAAGATGCTTTAAGAGGAAGAAACCTTGAGAGGAACCCGACTCAGAAGGGAACCCATCCTCATCTGGGTAACAACAGTTAGTGTGAAAAAGTTCATTATGGATTTATATGAAGTCTGTATGGCCTTAGGAGCAGCCGTAGTCCCAGCATTCTGGAATTAGAGAAGATTTGAGCTCCATGCAGAGGCAGAAAGGATCTGGATCTGTAGTATCTCCATAAATTTGTGTGGGGCTCGGCGAAAGGAGAGAGGGAGAAAAAAGATAATTATGACTGCGAAGTAATAGAACAGAATCTAGTCAGGGTAGGCTTGAGTAAACAAATACGTTTTAAGCCTAGACTTAAACACTGAGACTGTGTCTGAGTCCCGAACACGAATTGGAAGACTGTTCCATAACTGTGGGGCTCTATAAGAGCTCTATAAGAGCTCTTCCCCCTGCTGTAGCCTTCTCTATTCGAGGTACCGTCAGATAGCCTGCATCTTTTGATCTAAGTAGGCGTGGCGGATCATATAAAACCAAAAGGTCGCTTAGATATTGTGGCGCGAGACCATTTAGTGCTTTATAGGTTAATAAAAGTATTTTATAGTTAATGCGAGATTTTACTGGGAGCCAATGCAGTATTGATAATATCGGTGTGATATGGTCGTATCTTCTAGTTCTAGTTAGGACTCTAGCAGCTGCATTCTGGACTAACTGGAGCTTATTTATATTCCTACTGGAACATCCAGACAGTAAGGCATTATAGTAATCTAATCTAGAGGTGACGAATGCATGAACTAGTATTTCCGCATCATGTAGTGACAATATGTTTCTTATTTTAGAAATATTTCTGAGATGAAAGAAAGCTATCCTAGTAATATTATCTACATGAGCATCAAATGATAGGCTGGAGTCAATAATCACGCCAAGGTCTTTAACTGCTGTACATGATGAAACAGAAAGACCATCCAGAGTAACCATGTGATCAGAAAGATTTCTTCTAGCTACACGTGGGCCTAATAAAAGTATTTCTGTTTTATCAGAATTAAGTAGAAGGAAGTTAATTAACGTCCAACGTCTAATGTCCTTTACACAATCCTCAACTTTACCAAGCTTCTGTCTGTCCTCTGGCTTTGCTGAAACATACAGCTGTGTATCATCAGCATAACAGTGGAAGCTAATTCCATGTTTACGAATAATTTGACCTAGGGGTAGCATATATAAAGTAAAAAGCAGTGGGCCTAAAACAGAACCCTGTGGAACTTCAAAAGTAACCTCAGTACGCATGGAGAAATCACCATTTACATCTACGAACTGATAACGATCGGTCAGATAAGACCTGAGCCAGGAGAGGACTGTTCCATTAATACCAACAACATTTTCTAATCTATCAAGGTGAATAGTGTGATCTATAGTATCAAAAGCTGCACTAAGGTCGAGTAACACAAGCAGCGAGACACAACCCTGATCGTAAGTCAGTAGAAGGTCATTTACTACTTTAACTAACGCTGTCTCTGTGCTATGATGAGGTCTAAATCCTGACTGATACATTTCATGAATGTTATTCCTATCTAAGTACGAGCATAACTGCTTTGCTACAACCTTTTCTAAAATCTTAGAGATGAAGGGGAGATTTGATATTGGTCTATAGTTGGACAATTGAGACGGGTCAAGATCAGGTTTTTTAATCAAGGGTTTAATAACTGCTAATTTAAGTGATTTAAGAATTGATTATATTTAGAAATGGTTCAATTACTACTGGACCAATCTGTTTAAATAAACATGTAGGTACGGGATCTAGTATGCAAGTTGATGAATTGGCTGAAGAGATTAATGTAGCTAGTTCGGTCTCTCTAAGCGGAGCAAAACACAAAACATTGATCTGATATTGCTACATTGTCATGTAATGGGTTTGTTACAGTACTGTCCAATTTTAATTTAATGGCCTGTATTTCACGTCTAATATTTTCAACCTTATCATTGAAAAATTTCATGAAATCTTCACTGCTATGTAATGATTGAGTGTTTCTCTCTGTAGTGGTTTTATTCCTAGTTAATTTTGCTACTGTGTTGAAAAGGAATCTAGAATTGTTTTTGTTGTCTCCTATTAAGGTGGAGAAATAGATTTTTCTAGCATCGCCAAGAGATTTCCTATATTTCAGTAGGCTCTCCTTCCATGCTGTTTGAAATATCACCAGTTTGGTTTGACGCCATTTACGTTCTAATTGTCGAGTTGTCTGTTTTAAGGTTCGCGTTTGATCGTTATACCAGGGTGCTAATTTTTTTTCTCTATTTTCCTTTTGAGTGGAGCCACTCTATCTATCGTGTAGCGGAGTGTTGACTCCAAGCTTTCAGTCGCCTGATCGAGCTCTGTGTGATCTGACGGTGATCCAACTCTAATTGATGTTTCTGCGAGGTTATTTATGAAGCTCGGTGCAGTAGCTGATGTGTAGGTACGTTTTACGCGGTAGCGAGACGAGGTGGAAATATTATGATCAATACGTATTATGAACGAGATAAGATAATGGTCTGAGACAACTTCAGACTGCGGAAAAATGATAATATTTTCTATACTTAGTCCGTATGTTAGTATGAGGTCAAGAGTGTGACCACCATTATGAGTAGGCACGATTACATTCTGATTAATCCCTACTGAATCTAAGATGGACACAACCGCTATTCTTAGAGGGTCTTCCAGGTTATCAAAATGAATATTAAAGTCTCCGACAATTAATGCTTTATCTACAGACACAACCAGGTTTGAGACAAAGTCTGCAAATTCACTAAGAAATTCAGTATATGGCCCTGGGGGTCTGTAAATAATAATTAGAGGAATTGACTTATTTTTTGTGGCTACATAACTTATACTGGTATAAAGAATTTCAAAAGAATTAAATTTATGCTTAGGTTTTTGTGTGACGACTAGATTTTTACTATGGATGAGTCCAACACCTCCTCCTCTACCAGTTGAACGAGGCTGATGTACATAACTGTATCCAGGAGGACTGGCTTCATTTAATGCTATGTACTCGTTTGGTTTAATCCAAGTTTCTGTTAAACACATTAAATTACATTCCTGATCAGTAATGATGTCGTTAACAATAAGAGCCTTAGACGCAAGAGATCTAATGTTTAATAGTCCTAGCCTCAGATCAAAAGTGCTGGCTGTGCATTCAATATGATTTAATTTTATGTTAATTAGGTTACGAAGATAGACTTTCCGAGATTTTCTATATATTTGTATAACTCAGGGAACAGACACAGTCTCTATAGTATGTATTACCTTTGCCGGATTTTTAGTTGAACATTGATTATACTGAATGTTGTTATTATTGGAAGATGTACTTACGGTAGGCAGTCACTTGGAGTGTAGCGCCTTGGAAATGATGTCTGAAAGCAGTTCCGCTCCAAGGCTGCTGGGGTGCAGGCCATCAGGACGAAACAACCTAGGATGCTCCCAGAACAGATTCCAGTTATTGACAAACACCAGATTCTGCTCATTACACCAAGAGACTAACCAATCATTTAATGCTAGAAGTCTACTGAACTTTTCTGCTCCACGTCTGTATGTGGGAAGAGGTCCAGAGACGATGATCTTCGCGGTGGGTGATCTGCCTCGTACCGTCTCGATCAGGCTGGAGAAGTCCCTCTTCAGAACCTCCGTCTGCCGCAGCCTGGTGTCGTTCGTCCCCGCGTGCAGCACAACCGCTCCAATGCGCTCGTCCTTCTTCAGGATCCCGGATACCTGCGCAGCGACATCAAGGACACAAGCACCAGAAAAACAGTGTGTGCGCACCTTACCTTTAGATGAGGCTACACGGACGTTCCGCACAATGGAGTCCCCGACGATCACAGCGTTGGGTCTGGTCTGGCGGAGAGGGGCGAAGCGGTTCCTGGTTGGAATCTCGAACACTGGAGGTGGAGAGGGTCCAGCCCGCGCCTTTCGCCGCTGGTTCACCCAAGGCCCGCGGTGTGTTGGCGCCGGCGTGACGGAGACCACGGCTGGGAAAGTCCTAGGTACACGGTCCCTGCACAGAGAAACACACGGCGTAGAGGGGCTGAGAGTGGAAATACCACGCTGTGTGCTTACCTTGGATATGTGGGCAGAGGCACAAGATGTTTCCAGCGCAGTTTGTCGCTCCAGCAGCTGGGCCTGCTTGTCGAGTAGGCCGCGGATCTGCTTCTCCACATCCTCCAGTTCCAGCCGCACCATGTGAAGCTCAAGCGAGTCCTCATCTGCACTCAAAACCGGAGAGACAGCAGACATATTTGTTTTTGTTTTTGTTTTTAAAACAGAACAGCGGTAAGAGAGAAATGTGAAACGTAAACAAGGCTAGCGGTAGGTGATGCTAGCGGGCTACGGGCTACAAGCTAGTCGCGGATGTTTTGTAAAAAAACAAAACAAAATACAGATCAAATTTGCGACAGCGCAACGTTACGATTGTTTTATCTAAAGTGGTGTCAGTTATATTTGTATAGCGTAAGGTAAATAATTTTAAAGTATAGAGATTAGAAGAAATTAATGTAAATTAATGTAATAGTGTTAGCTCGAAGGGTGCTGCTTCCTCAGTGACACTTCAGGTTGCCAGATACCGTGGAGGTATTTTAACCCCACAGTGAGAAAATATTCTTTTTCTTCCCTCACGTACATAAATATTTTTCTCGCATTGATTACTTTTTTATTAATAACTCTAATTTCTCAGGTTGTAAACCCTGAATATCTACCAATTGTTATTTCAGACCATGCTCCTCTAAGTCTTGACATTCTTCTACCTTCACATCGCGCCTTTCGTCCATCATGGAGGCTCAATTCTCTACTTCTATCCAATTCAGTGTTTTGCAAGTATATTTCTACTTCAATAGATGATTTTCTTCTTACTAATCAAACTGATTCAATCTCTTACTTTTTACTTTGGGAAACTTTAAAGGCCTTCTTAAGGGGACAGATAATCTCTTATTCTGCTCAAGCCAATGAGCAATGCAAGGATAAGAAAGAGATATCGGATAATATTCGAGCCATTGATGACCAATATGCTCTCAACCTGACCCCCATGATAGCTCATTTAAAAGCAAGTAATCACACTACCTTTTGAGAAACACCATATTTTATGAGCACAAACATGTTTTCATTTCACAAAAACTTGATTTATAAATGTCTCAAATTTTGCATCATACATCTCCGAGTTTACAACAGTTTGTCACAGATCGGAGTTGAGCCAGAAGCAGATGCAGATAAGGACATTTATTTAAAGAAACATACTAAGAAACAAATACACTATGACAACCTTGAAACACCCTGTGGCAAGAACCAAACATTGTGGCAAGAACCAAACATTGTGGCAAGAACCAAACATTGTGGCAAGAACCAAACATTGTGGCAAGAACCAAACATTGTGGCAAGAACCAAACATTGTGGCAAGAACCAAACATTGTGGCAAGAACCAAACATTGTGGCAAGAACCAAACATTGTGGCAAGAACCAAACATTGTGGCAAGAACCAAACATTGTGGCAAGAACCAAACATTGTGGCAAGAACCAAACATTGTGGCAAGAACCAAACATTGTGGCAAGAACCAAACATTGTGGCAAGAACCAAACATTGTGGCAAGAACCAAACATTGTGGCAAGAACAACGGGAGTCTAAGACAACGAAAGACAAACTAATGGTGCAGACAAGGACTATATATACCCATGAGTGCTCATTAACCAAAACATGAATCAGGTGCAGGTGGTCATGTGACAACTAGTGCAGTGCAGTGGCTGATGGGAAGTGGAGTCCAGAGTTTCCCCAATACGTGACACATATAGTACAATATCAATAACATGATATTCTATTTCATGATAATTTAACATTCAGTTCACTTTGGTTTCATTTCTATACATCACTTCTAACAAAAGACATTGCTAGAAAGCAGCTTTACAGAAATCCAGATGTAGAGTTAAATCCCTAATTAACAAAGCAGAGGTGACAGTGGCAAAGGAAACTCCCTGGAACAACATGAAACAAACAAAGAAACCTTTAGAGGAAGCCGACTCAAAAAGGAAACCCTTTCTGGGTGACACCTGATAGTATGATTATTAGGTGTGGAAGAGAAAAGACAAATTGTGTTGAAAGGGTGTTCGGTATGAAGATCTTGTGAATAAGAGACCTGGAATGTGCACACGACTTTGATTGTTAGAACTTTGCTTCGTGTTGGGTCACATCACATCTACCGTGTTGATTATTTTCCTATAACAGCATGCCCTGTTGTGGTTTATTCTGGTTTATCACATTGTTTTTTGGTTTCTGTACTAATAGGAAGGAAGAGGCCATTTTTCTTGCTCAGGAATATGAGAGATACAGTGAGCTGAAAGCGGGAGAAAAGAGCACAGCAAGCCCTGTTTGTTCTGCCTCACACCTCCAGGGTCCGGGGTTCGATTCCTGCCGGGGCCATGTGTGTGTGGAGTTTGCATGTTCTCCCCGTGCTGTGGGGGTTTCCTCCAGGTACTCCGGTTTCCTCCCCAGTCCAAAGACATGCATGGTAGGCTGATTGGCATGTCCGTAGTGTATGAATGGGTGTGTGAGTGTGTATGTGATTGTGCCCTGCAATGGACTGGCACCCTGTCCAGGGTGTACCCCGCCTTGTGCCCGATGCTCCCTGGGATTGGCTCCAGGTTCCCCCGTGACCCTGATGAAGGAGTAAGCAGTAGAATATGGATGGATGGATGCATGAATATTTTTGGGTTTTGGAACAAATTATATGAGTTTCCAATATTTCTTATAGGGAAATTCGCTTTGATATACGAGTGCTTTGGATTACAAGCACGTGTCCGGAAAGAATTATGCTCGCAGTCCAAGGTTTGACTGTATTCGTGGGATTTACTCATCTCATTCCCTCATCATGGCCATAGTATCTATTTTCCATGTGTTAATATATCATGGCCACACATGTAGGAATGTCACCAGTGGTGGCTTAGTGGTTAGCACGTTCACCTCACTCCGCCAGGGTTGGGGGTTTTGATACCTGCTGCTGCACTGTGTGCGCGCAGTTTAATTCACTGAACTGATAAACACTGATGGGATTGGACACAGTGGGGATACACTTAGGCTCTGGAGTAGACAGTGTGCTACTGCTGCTCATGCTGCTGTTAGCACCTTCTTCATCTGAAGAGGTTCCTGAGTAATAGTCTGAGGAAGCACGCTCCACAGCATTGTTAATCCTGGGTACTCCGGTTTCCTCCCAGAGTACAGACACATGCATGGTAGACTGATTGGCATGTCCAAAATGTCTGTAGTGAATGAATGGGTGTGTGAATATGTACCCAGCCTGTCCAGGGTGTGTGTACCCGAGACTTGTACCCCACCTTATGCCCCATGCTCCCTGGGATAGGCTCCAGGTTCCCCATCACCTTGAAGGATAAGCGGTATAGAAGATGGATGGATGTCACCAGTGGCACTTTGTATAAAACAGCCTCATATAAAACTAGCCTGTGGACGGTCATCCCAAAATCTTTAGCCCTGACAGGGTGTACCGATCCATGTGTATTTCCACAATTACCACTTCTTTACCACTTAAAGAAAATGTTCATTCTTATATATTTAATCAGGACTCACAACCAAATGCATACATGGTAATTTAGAGTTTATAAGCCTTGCCTATGAATTATTTAAGTACATTAAATAGAAGCGTACTTTGAAAAAGAAAAAGAAAGTTCGTTTCGAAACCACGAACAGAAATTCGAGATAAATAATGTACACAATAAATAATTAACACAAGAAAATAAGTAAATAAAACACGCGTAGATTTAAAAAAAAAAAAAAAAAAAAAAAAAAACCGCGCTAGGCGGAAACCGGAAATAAACTTCTAACTACAGGAAGTGCGTGTGTGTGGCGCCAAGTGTGAGGTTGTTATGGCGTTTGCTGGGAGAGAACCGTAGTTATTATCACTGGGATTATACTTACAGCGCATTCGTGCGAGTATTTGTAGTTGTGATACTGTTTTAACAGTGTTAAAAGGTTAAGCGGTGTTTGTTTTAAATAAAGTCTGTAAGAGTGTTTGACTCACGGCCCGGTTGTTATTAGAGGCAGCAGAGGGGTAAAAATAAAGTTCAGAAGCCGACCTCTGACATTGTACTGGATTAAACCTCAGGGCTGTGTTTATTTGAGTTAAAAAAGCTTATTTTCAGTAATGTGGAATAACGTGGAGTTGTTACTAAACGAGGACACGGGCACGGTTCGGCTGTGCGGGGAGCAGGAGCCGGGCAGCGCCCTGTATCAGGTGGACACTCTGGTGAAGATCTCCTCCTCAGAGCAGGTAACGAGCTTCAGCAACTTCCTGACATTTAATCACAAAATTAATCAGTTTAACATTAAGCCACAACAAAAAGGGCTGTAAACTAGTTGAAGCTGTTTAACATGAATTGTTAAATAACAGCTGTGTTTATGAGGTGGTGTGGTCTGATCTGAAAAACATAATTACTTGACAACTCTCACTGATATAAAGTTGGCTTGATGGTGGACGCTCGATATTCGCAGATCTGCGGAAATTAAGGAACCTTCTCTATAGTTACATACGACATTGGTATACACGTTTCTAACTTCAATAGCATTCGAAGGGAATGACTTACAGTCACAAAACCAACGGTGTAGTGTTCATCTAGGTGTCAGTTATAACGCACACCTTTTAGATTTTTTACCCTACAATGCATGAACCAAAAAACCGACACGAATATATAAATGGGGGGTCAAAATGACCCATTTTGGAATTAATCGTTTTCTTCACACAAAAAAATCCTATTAATGAAATAATTGAAAGAACTAATGATACACAAATATTTTAATATTTCAAAGATGTTTATTTGTTTTCTGCATTTTATGTCTGTCAGCTTGCCACCAGATAATTACCTTGTCCAGTCAACCTACATTTTTGAAAACTGTGCGTGTGAGTGAAAGAAAAACTAATTGATTACTGAGCAATTTGATAAGTTTATTATTTTCTTTTTTCATGTGGCACACCTTTCCATGTCAGAGAATCAGTTCAACACGGCTCAAAATGTTGACTAGAAATGATGTAAATAATGTCGAATTCCTTTGGCTCCCATCCACAATCTGTAGAAACGTGTACATAAATAAATTTAACTGTACACAGTTCCCTATGTACAGTTTAAAAAAAATTGCACTCAGTGACCAAAAGTGTCAGTTTGTGTAGGTTTTTTGGTTCGTGCATTAAAGGGTTAAATAACAAAAATCTAAATGGTGTGTGTTCTAGATGAACACTACACAGTTGGTTATATGACTGTAAGTCATTCCCTTCAAATACTATTGAAGTTAGAAACATGTATACCAATGTCATATGTAACTTTAGAGACGGTCCCTTAATTTCCCCATATCTGCAAATATCGAGCGTCCAACGCCAAGCCAACTTTATACCAGTAAAATTCTCATCTTTCTACGATACATGATATGGATTATGATATCACGGTATACAGTCCTGTGGCATTTATTACAGTATGTAAAAACAATGATATCTCAGGAAAGCATATTCCCAGTTGACAAAAAAAGGTCCCCAGGGCATCCCCTAAATGGCCTCTACAAACGTCCCCTAAACGTCCATTTGTCCAGGGAACGTTCACAGGACGTCCAGCAGCCATTCGGGGCACTTGGGGGACTTTTACTGAAATGAGCACATTCAGTAGTGTTATGATTTCGATTTCCTCTGACTTCCTTGGAAAATCCGCCAGCTAATGTTATAAATTGGAGCAAATGTGGATCTAAGTTGATGTCCGCAACATCCAGGGATGTCCCCTGTTTGCTGGGTTGTGAGAGAACTTATGTATAACAATATCAACATCACAGTCCAAAATACCGAAAGTATTTGATCAGCAAGGCCCGTTATGTTGTTTTTTGCTTCCGACTGAAGAGATTTGTGTTAGAGGTCAAAAGACGGATTATGAGACGAGAGTTTCCGCTTCAATTTCCTGGTATTTACATCTAAATGCATAGACTCGTGAATTCATTGTGCTGTGATCATCATGAGTTCACTTTGTGCTGTGATCATCAAGTCGTGACGCTACCTCCACCATGCTACAGAGATCAGCTTGTATGTTTCGGATCATGATTTAGAGTCTTTCTTTCTCTAGAATTTTGTCTTTCCATCACTTTGGTAGAGGTTAATCTTGGTTCATGGACTTTTGTGGTTCATCTCTATTTCTTTGCGAATTCCAGTCTGCCTTTGTGATTCTTACTCCTGATGAGTGGTTGGCATCTTGTGGTATGGCCTCAGTATTTCTGCTCTCGAAGTCTTCTTCGAATCGTGGATTGTAGAGGTTGTTGATGTCACTGACTGTTGTTTTTTTGTGGGTTTTCTTCACAGCTCTCACAAAGCATCTGTCATCAGCTGTTGTTTTCTTTGGTCGACCGTTCGGTGTCTGTTTCTCAGCACACCAGTGGTTTTCTTTTTCAGGACATTCCAAATTGTTGTTTTGGCTATCGTCATGTCTGCATAAACAAATGAATTGCCTTGTTGTTCAAGTAGTTTTGTAGGGGACTGTACATTCGTCATATTGCCCAGCCCGAATACACACCTTGATACAGCAATGAAAAATATCACATGTTCCTAATGTTAAGATATGAGAGAAAAAAAACAATGAAATATGATTCACAAGCGTGCCATTAGTTTAACATGTTCTTTCACCTATTCCTGGCTTTACCTCCGATTTAATAGTTTTCAAAACGGTGTCTTTGTCCTTTAAAAGATTTTAGATTTCGTTCATTAAAATGAAATAAATATTAATGTATATGAACTATTAATAAATATTAAAGTAAATAGAAGATATTCATCCAAAATGAACCAAAAAGTAGCACACCAAATAACAAATAAAAATAGAGACGTCCAAAAATAATAATAAAAAAAACCCCCACACACTTCAAATAACTCAACAAAATGAGTCAGTTATGGGTTTTTATTTCGCCTTTAGAGGCAGCTGTCATACTGTGTAACTGCAGCAGACCCTTCTCAGCCGCTCCTGTTTATCATGTTGTCGTGATTTTGTGCATTGTGCTGCTGACACATGATTGGGTAATTGCAGAGGTGTTCCTAATAAAGTGGACACAGTGTATATTCCTTCATTGTTTGTGTCATGGGATGACCGTGCAGAGTGAAACTAAATCAGCTGACTGACTTACTCACTCCAAATTATAGACTTTAGTTCATTTATACAGTCACGACGTGAACCAGCAGTTCACACCAACACTGTTGGGGCATTCGGTTATTTTACGTTATTGAACATGCTGTTGTATTGTTATACGTTATAGAGCATGCTGTTGTATTGTTATACGTTATAGAGCATGCTGTTGTATTGTTATACGTTATAGAGCATGCTGTTGTATTGTTATACGTTATAGAGCATGCTGTTGTATTGTTATACGTTATAGAGCATGCTGTTGTATTGTTATACGTTATAGAGCATGCTGTTGTATTGTTATACGTTATAGAGCATGCTGTTGTATTGTTATACGTTATAGAGCATGCTGTTGTATTGTTATACGTTATAGAGCATGCTGTTGTATTGTTATACGTTATAGAGCATGCTGTTGTATTGTTATACGTTATAGAGCATGCTGTTGTATTGTTATACGTTATATAAAATATCCTATACCAGCATGTTCCGAAGTATTTTATTCCCTCTTTTCCAACAGCAATTCACCAACGTTAATTTAAAAAAATATATTTTTTATGAAATTATGAAACATCCTGCTTTTGAACTGGTTCCTCTGACATCATAACCAATACTTGTTTGTATGTTTGTTTGTTTGTTTGTTTGTTTTTGTTTTTGCTGTTTACATCTGACTAGCTTTAACACATTAGCTGTTTAAAAAAATATATATATTTTTTAGGTGCCGCCTAACTCCAGGATCTACGCCTTCAATAATACAAGTTGCTGCGTTGTTGTGGCTGATAGCACCGTGGTCCTCTTTGAACCCAGTTTCCAGACTGTTCTGCATCATCAGTATTTTGGTAAACTTGCGTACACCTATCATGTCACCCCATGTCTGAAAACCAGGGCATGGCACCGGATAGTCTTTTGTTCATTTCATAGCTATGGTGGAATCGTATTAGATTTAGGATCATGCCAAGAAGGAGTTTTCTGACTATATATGGCAACATCTGTCCTGATCATAACGTATACCAGTGTAATCGTGAAATGTCTATGATTTGAGTCCTGCTAGTACTTGGGTGTATATATATTACTAATAAAGTTATATAAAATTAAACTGATTAAAAGACATGTGCGTGCTGTGTGCAGATACGTTAGTGGATGCTGTGAGTGTTTGTCCTCAGGGACGGTTTTTGTTCGTCGGTGAGAGAAACGGCAATCTTCATATTATATACGTCCCCCTGAAGAAGACCATCCTCAGTAAAGTAAGTGGGTTACGAGCATCACCGTGAAGTGCAAGTCCGTTTGATGAAGCATTCAGTGTTCTCAGCTCGATTACTGTTCATTAAAGAATGTGTTATTTAATAGCTTTTTAATTCTGCGTTGCTACATGAAACTATTTTATTTTTCCAGGCTCTACAGCAACGTTCATCAAATGATCAGGAAACAACCTACAAGAGCCTCATACTACATGAAGCACAGAGCACTCCAGGTACTTTGAGAACCAGAAACAGAATTCTGCCAGTTTGACCCACCTCCTCTCACTAAATAGCCGGCGCTCAACCACGCCCCGGCACCACAACGTGTCATGTAGCGTTTCCATAATTTGTTTGTTTGATTTGTTTTCCTACAAAGTGTTTTATTCATCTCATATAACAATGATCTGTCTACAATTACGTTATTGTATTAATTAAAGAACAAAACTGTTGTGTTGGAAAGCTTACTGATTGTTACAAACTTCTGACACTGGAGACTCCTTCTGTAACTGTTCAATATAAATGTCTCCTAAGTGAAAACTTCACCATGTCAATAGTTATAGTTTTTCTTTGATAAATAACATGTTCTGTCGTTGTTGTTGAACGAGTGTTTCTATACTAGCAAATCACGTATTAGAATGAGCACATTTAATATAAACCAGTGATCAGCCTTGCAGGCGGAGCTACTCTTAGAGATGCTTGTGAGAGAATACTAATCAACACTTTCTGACCAATCAAAATTGAGAATTCAACAGTACATTGGTGAAAGGATGTTTAAAGCTATTGGCTAAGTGTCTGTTGTCAACTTGGTTTGTCTCTAATTCTTAGGATTATACCATCTTTTTGTCGTTGTTCACTATGGATTCTTGCACGTATCCAATCTTGCACTGGAGAAGACGCAGAAAGGTTTGTGAAAGTTTATGCTCTACTGCACGGATCGGTACAGCAGGTTAGAGGTCGACCGACCGATTATTATTTTTAAAAATTGGTTTTGTAGATTAATTGGCACCGATAACCAACTGCAGTGTGTATCTATTGGCTGTGGAACTAACTAGTTGAACTAAATCCACACCTATATTTAAGAGTGGCTGAGAAGGGTCCGCTGTCATTATACAGTATGAGAGTGGCCTCTAGAGGCGAAATAAAAACTATCGCTGACCAATTTTGTTATGTTTTTTGGTGTTTATTTATTTATTTATTTATTTATTTATATTTTTATTCATTTTGGAGGTCTCGATTTTTATTTGT